>NC_068928.1:44122873-44735373 GCF_023091745.1 Budorcas taxicolor | reverse complement strand
AAAGAGACACACACAGACACACAGACACAGCCACAAAGACACACACAGAGACACACATACACACAGACACACAGGGACACACACACACAGAGACACACACCTAGATACAGACACAGAGACACACACACACAAAGAGAGACACACACACGCAAAGACACACACAGACACAGAGACACACATACACACACAGGGACACACACAGAGACAGAGAGAGAGACACACAGAGACACAGACACACAGAGACACAGTCACAGAGAGAGAGATACACACACAGACACAGAGACACACAGACAGAGAGACACACACACACAGACACAGAGAGAGACACACAGACACAGACACAAAGATACACACACACAGACACACACAGGGACACACAGACACACAGAGAGAGACACAGAGAGAGAAACACACACACATGCACAAAGAGACACACCGAGAGAAAGAGACACACACAGACAGAGACACACACAAAGAGACACACACACAGACACACACTGACACACACGCAGAGACACAGACACACACAGACAGAGACACACACACAGAGACAGAGACAGAGACCACACACAAAGAGAGACACAGACACAGAGACACACATAAACAGAGACAGAGAGAGAGATACAAACACACACACAAAGACACACACAGAGACAGAGAGACACACACATACCACAGACAGACACACACACACAAAGAGACACACAGAGAGACAAACACAGGCACACACACACACACACAGGGACACATACACAAAGAGACACACATACACATGACAGATACAGACACACACAGAGATACAGATACACACAGAAACATACACACAGGGACACAGACACAGAGACACACACACAGGGACACAGACACATACACATACAGATACACATAAGAGTGGCTTGCTCAGTGCCTTGGCGTGGGGACACACACACACATACTACACACACGGTCAGTGCACAAGCAAGTTCTCGGGAGGAATGCCAGGGCTGGGTGGAGGACTCCCTCTCTGCATTCAGGAGTGGCTTTTATTTGTGCGCGTAATGCATTCATTCATTTGACAAGTGCTTATTGAGAATGCACTCAGTGCCGGGCGAGGGGTGTGGGCTTCAGGGCTGAGCGCAGTGGACTTGGGTCCTGCCCTCTGGAGGGCACAGCAGGGAGCAGGGCAGCGGCTTCCCCCAGGAGTGAGGGTGGAGGAGAGAGCAGGACGCCCTGGAAGTACAGCGGAGTTGGGGGTCTGACCCATATTGGAGGGTGCTGATGGAGGAGGGGGCTTCCTGGAGGAACTGACCTCCAGTGTGAGACCTGCGAAATGAGTGGGAAAGAGGGGATTTGCAGGAAAGAGTGTTCCAGACAGAAGTAGTGATGTGCATGGGCTGTGGATGAAGGCCCTGTGTGTGGAAAGAACAGGGAGAAATTTCCGGGCAGTGAGAAGGGAAGCGGGGATGTGGTGAGAGGAGGCTGGAGACGCGAGAGAGGCTGGTCTCCTGGCTCCCCGGGGCCCCACCAGACCTCCGCCCTGGCAGCAGCCCTCCCCAAATCCTTGCAAGAGGACAGGGTTGGGGCAGGACCCTCAGGATGCCCTGCACAGAGCTTCTTGGTGCCCAGTGCCTGGGGGAACTTTCAGTGCTCAGCTGGGGGTGGCGGGTGACACCTTCTGTGGGGCTATGCTGTCCTGGGGCCCCGGGAGGACAGACCTCGGGTGGACGAGCCAGTGCCTGCTGCCCAGCTAGGCTTCATTGCTGGTTTCTGGGGACTTGGAGCAGCTCACAAGCCCCTCCACATTCCCCATGCAGCCACTCCTCCCGACAGGGCTGGTGCAGAACCCCTGTCTGCTGGGCTCCCCTGCTCAGCCCTAGTCCCTGCCCTCCCAGGGCTGCTCTGCACTGGAGAGATGCTGTGGGGAGCCCTCTCTTAGGCAAAGCACAGAGGCTGGCCCCTCACAGGCTCTCAGAGTAGCTGGCTGATCCCTGGTCTCCTCCACAGGGCCTGGAAGAGCAGAAAGCCTTCTGGGGGCCACCATGAGGGACCCAGATGGCTGCTTCTGGGGAGGCTATTGCTGTCTCCATCATCAGTGGGTCCTCACTCCCATCCTTTCTGAGATTCCAGGACCCAGGGCCCCAGAGTCTGCCCTCCTGCCCCCCTGTCCAGGGTGGTGAAATCTCAGGTCAGGTGGGACCCTGTGACCCTCTCCAGTTCAGGGATGTCTGCAGACCTGAGTAGATCAGCTGCCTGTAGGGCAGGTCCTGAGTGCCAGCCTCACTTGCCCATCCCTACCCTGCTGAGATTGGTCAGCAGCCTTACTGGCCTGTCCAGCTTGCCCTGTCTGCAAACTGGGGGCGATCTTGCCTCTTTCTTTCTGGTTGCTGTTTCCAGCCTTCATGAAAGCAGGGCCAGGCCTGCAGAAGTCCGATTTCAGAAGCAGCATAGGGTGAAGAAAGAGCTCAGGAGGCCCCAGACTTGCTGTGTGACTTAAGGAAGTGGCTTCACTTCTCCGAGCCTCAGTTTTCTTGTCTATAAAATGGGCCAGTGATCCCCATGTTTATGTGGCCTGCCGGAGTTGGTGAGGGCCACATGAGGGGCCCAGTGTCTAGGGAGAGACAGAGACAGGTGAACAGATGGCCCTGGGTCAGGGAGGCCAGTGCTGGGAGGGAAGGAGGCAGAGTGCAGAGGGCCAGGGAGCTTCTTGGAGGAGATGGCATCACCTGAAGGTCTGTGGAGTTTTCTTTCTCCTTTTAAAAAGAAAAAAAAATGATTTTCTTCTTTACAAAGATAGTATTCAAATAGTATTAAAGGGAACCAAGCAGAAAGCTGGGGTCACCCTTCTCCAGTCTGGCCAGATCCCACTCTGTCCCTACTCATGGGAAAGCAGAATTGCCCCAACACAAATGGCATCGCCCTTGTGGTGAACCAGGGTTTCGTGAGAGAACCCGAGGAAGCCTGGACTGGATTTTCTGCAGGGAACCCATGGCTGTGGGGGGTTGGGGAGTAGAGGGGGAGCGTGGCTTGCCAGGATCTTCGCAGGGCTCAGCGCAGCCAGATTGTGGGTGCAGGGGCTAGACCTTGAAGACCTTCTGTGCCACCACAAAGGCCTTGGATTTTATTCTGCTGGCAGCCGAAGCTGTTGAGGAGTTTTGAGCCTGGGATGGTCACACTCCCATGAAGACCAGTTTGGCAGCAGTGGGGCGTGGGGGCTGGTGTGGTAACTGGCACAGGAGGTGAGGAGGCCTGGACTGAGGTGGTTGGGGTGGAGGTTGAGAGGACAGGAAGGGTTGAGGAGAAACTGGCAGATCCTGGGATCCCCTTTCTCTCAGGGGGCTGCGCTGACCTCCCCTCCTCAGCAGCTGGAGGGCCTCACTGAGGGTCTCACAGGCCCAGGGTAGGTGGCCTAGCTGGCCCCATGAACTTCCACAACTCTGAGCAGAGGGCAGACGACAGAGAGGACTGTCCATCCAAGCAGGCCCCACCCTTCCTGCCAGCTCAGGAACAGCCTGTGCGCCCCCTCTGCCCCTCCCCCTGCATTTTCCTGATGATAAACGGCAGCTTCCTATTCCCAGAAAGCTGGACGTTTACCGGGGAGACCGGCAGGTTGCCCTGAGTGGCCACTTGGCAGCGCCGTGTGGGCTGCCTGGTGGAGCTCGCCATCTCGGCCCTGGGTGGGGTTCCTCCTAGAAACGGGGCCGTGCCCTGGGGTGGGCACAGTCAAGCACCCACTCCAGATGCCGCGGGGCCGGGCACCTTCCTGTCTCCAGATGTCTGGAGCACCCTGGGGCAGGCTCCCGCGCATCCTCGGACTGGGGAATTCTCCCCCCACCCCCACTACCACACAGACACAGCAAGGCCAGGCAGGGATTTTTTGCAGCTGTTTCCTGTCCATCTCTCAGGATGTAACCCTTGGGATCCCTGCCATCGGTGAGGTGGAAACTAGAGCCAGGCTGGTGGCAGCTGAGCCCTCGTCCTCTGCCCCCCACCCCCACCTCTGAAATGGGATCTGTGCACTCAGGACACCTCAGCTCCTCTCCCAGAGTGCCAAAACCAGATGCTTAAGTGTCTGTCCCTAAGCTAGACCAGGGGCTACAGTAGGAAGGCAGAGGCCACGTCCGGTGCATTTCTGTCCCCAGCACTGTCCCTGGTACATGATGGTGGCAGTAATGACAACAGCTATTAATAACAGCCTCTAGGCATTCACCTGGGAGATAAGGATGCAGGCTCTGGAGCCAGACTACTGCTTTCAGACTCCAGCTGTGCCTCTTACTAGCTGTGTGACCACAGGCAAGTTCTTTAACTTCTCTGTGCCTCTGTTTCCTCTTCTCAAAATGAGGGTTATAATAGCGTCAACCTCACAGGATTCTTGTGAGAATTAAATGAATTAATATATATCAAGCCTTTAGTCCAGTTCCTGGCTCCAAGCGTTAGCTTTCATCATCCTCCTCCTCATTATTTTTTAAATAGACTTTTTAAAATATCTTAAAAAATTTTTTCAACTTAATTGAGTATAATTTACAAAATTGTAAGATATTTATAGTATTTTTGTGATGATTTGATATATGATTATTCTGTGAAAGAGTTCCTCCCATCTTATTAATTCACACATTCATCATCCTCACATATTTTATATGTATTATATATATATGTATATATGAAAAGTTAAAGTGTTAGTCACTCAGTCGTGCCCAACTCTTTGTGTCCTTAAGGACTATAACCCGCCAGACTCCTCTGCCCATGGAGTTCTCCAGGCAGGAATACTGGAGTGGGTTGCCATTTCGTCCGCCCAGGCTTCTTCCCGACCCAGGGATTGAATTTGCATCTCCTGCATTGCAGGCAGATTCTGTACCATCTGAGCTACCTGTATAGTGTATGTATGAGAGAGAGAGAACATTTGAGTTCTGCTCTTAAATTTCAATTATGCAATACAATGCTATCAACTATGGTTAATAATTATTCATTTACTGTGTGCAAGGCACTGTGCCAAATGCTTTTAATAAATTATTTAATCCCGAAAAGAGCTCTCTTGCTCAGGTGAGGAAACCTGAGGTTCAGAGAGGTTAAGGAACTTGCCCAAGGTCCTGACAGCTGGGCACCTGGAAGTCCAGGACCCGAGCCCAGGCTGGAGCTGTTTCTCCTTGGTTAGCGGCGCTGAGGGAATGAAAGCAAACACAGGTGGGCCCAGATTCCTTCTGAGGAGCCTCTTGTCTTTTCTTTGAAGGCTCAACCACAGGAATTATCTCTTGGAGTCACCTCACAAGTACAGTGTCGCCGACCTCCAGCAGGTGAGAATGCCACCCCTGAGGTGTGTGTTAGTCTCTCAGTCATGTCCGACTCTTTGCGACCCTATGGACTGTAGCCTCCCAGGCTCTCTGTCCATGGGGTTGCAAAGAGTCCAGGCAAGAATACTAGAGTGGGTTGCCATTCCCTTCTCCAGGGGATCTTCCTGACACAGGGATGGGACCTGACTCTCCTATATTGCAAGCAGATTCTTTACCGTCTGAGTCACCAGGGAAGCCCAGAGGAACCTAATTCCTAGAAACTTACTCCTGGAGAAATCAGAAAGGGAGATGTTGGGGCAAGGGCTGCTGCCTGCAGTTTACTGAGGCAAGCCATCCCATCTTCAGCCTTTCAGCAGCTCAGAATGGCTGTCCGGCCATCCACGCTTCCTGGGGCAGTGACTGAGCCCTTGGCCCTCTGGGACAGGCAGGCACCACAGCGAAGCCGCGGATCACAGGGCTCAGCCGCCTTCCAGGCTGCGAGGGCGTAGGGAGGGTGAGGGTTTGGGACATTCCTTTCCCCTTTCCTCGAGGGAGGGGACAGTGGATTCTTCTGCGCACAGGGACTGCACACCTGCATGGCTCGGCCTCTCTCGGGGAGGTTTTCTTGCCCAAGTGGAAGGAAACTCCTCTTGGGGTAGGAGTGCTCCAGGCAGGGTGCCAGGAGGAGCAGCAGGCCACGTTTTGCAGACGGCCTCGGGCTTGGCACGGCCTCTCAGAAGGCCTTGGCGGCCGGCGCTTGCCCTCCACAGATCGCGGACGGGGTGTACGAAGGCTTCCTCAAGGCCCTGATCGAGTTTGCCTCCCAGCACGTCTACCACTGTGACCTGTGCACCCAGCGCGGCTTCATTTGCCAGATCTGCCACCACCATGACATCATCTTTCCCTTTGAGTTTGACACCACAGTCAGGTATGCAGATGCCATGCCCGCCACCCTGCCCCACCACCCCCACCCAGGGGCTGGGTGGGGGGCAAGTCCCAGGTGCCACTGCAAGGGGGACCAGCCGAGCCCTCACAGGACTCCTGCCTCCCCCAAGCCACCCGTCTTCCTAGGGAAGAGGTAGCTGCTGCCCCTTTGAGTTGCATGGGGAGGACCTCACTTTTGTCCTCTGCCAACAGGTGGAGGAGGGGCTGGGTGAGTTACTGGCTTGGAGTGCTGGCATAAGGCCGGGCACAAAGTGGGCACCTTGTGGGCAGTACCTCCCACTGCCTCTGCCCCATAACGATTGTCCCCAGTCATCACTCATTATCAGAAGCCTCTAAATAGAAAGAGGCCTCCACCAAACTTCCATTCCAACCCATGTGGGAGTGGAAAACTGAGCCGGTGGGAGTACCCGTTCATTTTCAGTAGGTGTCCCCAGACCCAAACTCGACCCCCCAGAACAGACCTGGGGCTGAGTTTTTTAAGCCGTAGAGTATTTGGAACACAGGCAAGGAATCAGTGAGTCTCAGCAGTATTTATAAGAAGGGAAATAGAATAGAGGGCATTGGTGTGCATCGTGGGGCTTAGAGATCAGCACTGCAGCGGGAACCTTTTGTCCCAGGATGGAGAGGCAGTGCCCGGTGCCTTGCGTGGCCGGGTCTGGTCAGGAGCACTGACCAGCCTCGAGCCCTGGAGGCTCGAGGTCCCAGCAGTGCTTGCGGCTTTCTCCCAGGTGTGGCGAATGCAAGACCGTCTTCCACCAGACCTGTCAGGCCGTGGTCAAGAAGGGCTGCCCCCGCTGTGCCCGCCGGCGCAAATACCAGGAGCAGAGCAATCTCACCTAATCCCACCTCTTGTCCCCACCCGGGACCCGGGGCTCAACCATCCCAGCTGGGTTGGCCACCAGCCTGGCCACACTCTCAAGGTGTCACAGAGCCAGGAAGACTCTCAGATGAGACCAGAGCACTGGCCTACAAGAGGGAGCCCCGGGAGCCCCTGATGACACCTCCTGCCCCCTATCCATCTGCTCCAGGAGGCACGGACACCAGCAGGTGCCCCATGTCTGACGGTGTGGGAGGAGGGGGCCTTTGCACTAATCGGCCCAGCTCCCCTCACTGACACACCATCCCCATGAGGGCTGTTCAACACTGTGGAAACAAGACTTGGGGAGCATTTTCAATTCCACATTCCTGATTAAAAGGTCTAGTTTTTTTATGGTGGGTTTTTTTCCCTTCATATTTCAACAGAAAATATTTTTTTATTCTTGACCCTCCATAAGTCACCCAAGAAATCCAGGCATTCTCACCCTGAGCAAATGTGTAGAAACTGCTCAGGCCCAGCCTGGAGGTGGGTGGTGGCTGGGTGGACCCAGGACAGAGCCCACCAGCTGGCGGGTGCCTTTCCTTTGCCCTCACTGGGCGCTTGCTGCTGACAGCTCCTGTACAACGTGCCAAACTGCCGTGGGCCAGGCAGGCTCAGTCCTGAGGACCACGTTCTTTCCCCTCCTCCACCCCCATCTGCTCCCTGGTCCCCCCTCCACCTGAAAAGCCCTTCAATTTCTCTGTGTCAGAACCCACCCCCCATCCCTCCTGCAGCTCTCCTATAGCCTGGGATCTTGGTCCCAAAGGAGCAGGGCTATGACTCGGAACCAGCACTGTCAGCACTTTGAGCCTTCCTTGGTCCAGGGAAGGGTCATCTAGCCCAACCCTCAGCCCTCTGCCCTCCTCACTCCTACCCCCGACTGGCAGCCAGATGGGCAGGGGGTTGCTGCAGACGCATTTCAGGAACGCATCCCCGCCTGACGGACCTTTGGGGACTGAGGTAGGCTGGGTCCACACTGCCCCCCACCATCCTTCCACGAAGAGTGCCAGCCCTGCTGCAGAGATGCACAGAGATACGCAGGAGAAGCCACCTGTGGAAGGATGCTCAGCCAGTTTATGAAGCCATGAGTTCACAAAGTTTTGCTGGACTAGCCCAGGAGGGCCGCTGCCAAGAGATTGGAACATTTCATTGGAGCATGACTGCCTTTGGAAGGGGTCTTCAGGTGGAGCCTGAAATTGTTTTCAAAGCGATATTTAGACCCTGGGGCTTTGGGGGGGCATGATTTCTCTGTTGCCTCCCCCCATGTCTCCTGGACCCAGCAGGCCCCCCTCAGTCCTGGGACCCCCCTGACCATCTTGTCTGTGCTCAGCTGAGATAGGAGGCCTCAGGTAGATAGCCACCTTCACTGTCAAAAGATGAACCCACTCCCACCTCTCCCTTGGGGTGATTCGGCTGCTGAGTCACCTGCCTAGCCCTGTGGAGCTGGATAAATTGTGCAATAGAATGGAGGAGGTGGTGGGCGGGTCAGGAAAGGGGCTGTCACACAGCTTCTTTGTCCCCATCACAGAAGATAGTGCACACCTGTGCTCAGCGTACCAAAGCCTCCTAAACCAGAAAGTGGATCCTTAGCCCCACCCGCACCCCCAGCCAGCATTAATGCTCCACCAGAAACACAGCCGGATCAGAGCCATATTTGGTGGTCCTGGGGTGGGCAGCACTGCCTAAGCCCAGCCCTGTGAGTGTATTCTGTATCCCAGAAGATCCCTAGGTGGCAGTGGGAATGAGGCCCTGGAGAAGCCCACTTTGGTTCAGCAGGGCCTGGCACACCACACTCCCCACCTTCTCCGAGACCAGTAGCATTAAAGCTGACTGCCTCCCTCCCACCACCAAAAAGCTGCTGATGCTTTCAGATGAGTTGATTCACCCTCTTCACCTCCAGTGGAAAGCTGGTATGAACCTCAGTAGTGCCCACACTATTTTTAAAATTTCGTTTTATGCAATAAACTGTTTCTAGTGCAGGGCCCTGGCCCTGAGAAGTGCTTTGCCATGTACCGAAGGAACTGCGGCCATGTGACTTTTGAGTGATTTTGCAGTAAAGACCTGCTGTTTCTAACCTGTGGTCTGGTTTCTGAATCTGAAAGCTTCCACTGACTGGGGGAGACCACAGGCCCTCAGATACTGTCTGATAGCCTCCACTGTTCTCAGTCAGTCCCTGGGCACAGGGGAGGGCTGGAGGAGGGTGGTTATAGGTAAACGGCATGGCGGCGGCGGGGGGTGGGGGGGTAAATAGGTAAACATTTGCAAGCAGGGGGCTTGTGTGCCAGGAGTGAGCATAGAGAATAGTAAAAGTAATTCAGTCCGCCCGCCCTCCTTGCCTCTCCTCCGAGTCAGCCCTTCCCCCGCCATGGGGTAGGATTTCAGGACCTTTGGGGAGGTTTATTCACATACACTTATGTAACTGAAGCTAACGCCTGGAATCCCACTGTGATGGCTTCTTTCCTGTTCCTTAAATGTCAAAGCACAGACCCCTGACCCTGGAACGTGTGAAACCATTCACACTGGTCATCCAAGGTGAGAGAAGAGGCTCAGGAAGGAAAGGCTTGTGAGCAGGGCCAGATTCAGGGCCCATGGTTTCAGGGCTCCACCTGGCCTTGGCTGCCAGCTTTCCTCTGAAGTTCCAGCAGAAGTCTGGGGGGCGGGGAGGGCCTGCAGGAGGAAGCCCACTGCTGCCCTTGTAAAGACAGGAGAAGGAAACAGGCTAATTCCCAGGGAAATCAAGGTGCAGGAACTTGGGACTGAAAGATTCATGTCTGCAATTTCCTGTCCTTGAAGCAGCCTTTCGGGCCTTTGAGGAAGCACCCTCTGCCCATTTCGTGAGCCCCAGCTTCACTCGGGGGCTGCAGGTGGTGGGCTCGGAGGAGCCTTGAGGGACCTGGTGTGAAGAGGTGGGACCCAGAAGAGCACACGGCCGATGTGCTGCCTTTGGACTCAGTCATCCATCCTTAGCAAGGTGTTTCTGAGAATACTTGTTTCTCCCTTCCCCCTCCTGCCTAAAGGAGGATAGCGGATGGGGGGTTTGGAGACCCCAATTCAACCCAAGAGGAGGGCTCGTCTCGTAATAAAATTAGTGATAATAATAACTCATCAGATGTGTGTTCTTACAATGTGTTGGTAACAATACGTTAGCCTGACCTGCTGCAGCCTATGGGGTCACAGAGAGTCACAACTTAGTGACTGAACACCAACAACAATCCTATGAAGTGGGTGTTACTGTCCCCAGTTTACAGGAAAGCAAACTGAGATGCAGAGATAAGGTGAGCATCTTGAGTTCAACCCCAGGAGGTTGTTCTGAGCTTTGACGGATTGGCTGGGGGTTAGGGGGGCTCCTCCCCCACAAGGATCAAGGCCAGGAGGTAGGGGAGAGGGGGTGGAGTAGAGCAGCAGTGGAGGGAAACCTGACCCGTCTTCCTCCCCGCTCATCCCACCGTCCAGGCTCTGCTGCCTTCCTCCGGGAGACAGCCAGGTGTGGCCCAGAATCCCCGGGAGGTGCAGGGGAAGAGGGTGGCGTCTGCGCTCCTCGGGCGCTGGCCCGTCCCAGAGAGGACAGGAAGCCAGGACACCGGGGATTGTCTCTCGCAGCCGCAGCCCCAGCCCCGGGAGGAAGTTCTGCCGGGTGCTCTCCGCCGGTGCCTCCCTCGCTATATTGTTGAACAGGAAACAGGGCAGCGCGGGAGCGGGGCGGTGGAGGAGGGAGCACCGGACGCCGAGCCCCCCGCGCGCCTACCAGGACAAGTGGAGGCGAGGCCAGCGAGCGGACACCGAGGTGCTGGGCCGACTGGGCGGGGGTGCTGATCTGGGGTGGGGAGGGGGACTGCAGGTGGCGGGGTCCTCACCCGGCAGCACCAAGCACCCTTCGCGCACCGCTCAGGAGCCGGAGCTGAGCGGTCTTGGGAGGAGCGCGGCTCGGGACGGATCTTGCCCTCGCTCGCGAGGAGGTGGGAGGCGAAGGGCTGCCCGCCGTCCTGGGACAGGAGGGGCCCAGGTGCAGGCCCCCTGCGCCGACTCAGGCGTGGGCGCCGCTGTGACTCTTGTCGGTCTCCCAAACCGTGGACGCAGGGCACCTCCTGGTGAAGGGTCGGTCCTCTCGCTTCTGGGACCCTCCCCGCTCCCACGATCCCTCTCCTCTTCGCTCCCCCCAGGATCGGGGAAGGAGACGAGGACCGGGTCCCTTCCCCACCCAGCCAGTGACCCAGCGCTCCGGGGAGCGTCTCTGCAGCGGGAACCCCGCTCCAAGTTTTTCCAGGCCTGGCCGAGCCGAGTTCAGAAAGGGCCTGGGGAGGACGAGGATGGGACCGGAGCGGCAGTGCCTGCAATCCGGGTGGTTCAGGATGCAAATAGCCTTGCTAGGACTGGGGACGCTCCAGCTAGACGGCAAGCGGGGTCGAGCAGTCCTGAAGCATCGCGTCCGCGGGACGCAGAGCCTCTTGGAGCCTATCCCGAGCGTAGGGGTGGGGTGCGACAGGGGCCTGACCCTACCCTCCCTTGGCTCCACTCGTGTGCCTTCCGTGCCGCTTCGGCCGCAGCCCTCCCTGCCCCTGCCCCTGCCCCTGCCCCTGCCCCTGCCCCTGCCCCTGCCCCTGCCCCTGCCCCTGCCCCTGCTTCTGCCTCAGGCCTTCTCCTGCTCAGGTCCCGCCTCCAAGGCCCCACCGGCCCAGGCGGATTTCTTCAGGCTCCGCCTCGCCCCTCCCAGACACCGCCGCTTCGGGAATTGAAGGCGGTCCTTCCAAGCGTCCCTCACCTTCTTTGCTCTCCTTGCCAGCCCCAGCTCCCTGAAGTCTCTCCAGCCAAGCCGTCTGAAGCCCCGCCCAAGGAGATGGCAGGGCCCTAACCTGCATCCATCCGCCGGCTCCACCCAGCCGGCCCATGGGCTCCTCGATGCCCGCCCTGCCGACGTAAGTGAGAGGCAGGGGGTCCGGGGAAGGTGGAGAGAAGGGTGTCCTCCTTAAGCTTGGTTGGCTTAGCTCCAGTCAGCTCACGGACCCGCGTCCAGGGCGCAGTGTGCTTAGTGGCTGTTTACACTCCTTCCCCGTCGAGGAAAGTTTGAGAAAGTAGAGAAGGAGCTCTAGGCGCCCCGCGGCCAGACGCTGTGCCTTGGATCCCTCAGACTCAGAGGCCGAGCTCCCACCTGCACCTGCGGGTCGCAGGTCACCGTCCTGGGGCAGTCGGTGTGGCCGATGTAAAGGCTTGGAGGCACCAGCCTCACAGACGGGCTTCCAGTTGGGCTGTGACGCCGCTCCCCCGACACACCTGGGGCCAGGCTGAGCCTGCGGGAGGGAGAGTGGGTTGTGGTGTTCACTCCGGGATAACTTTGGGGGTCCCTTGGGTACACCGCACGGATAGTCACTATCAAAGAGTGCATTCTCTAGGGGCCACTCTCATGGGGCAATATAGAGACCGCAGGGCAGGGGGCAGGCAGCAAGGGCCAAGCCTCTCTCTCTGGACGTGGAGGTGCGAGCCGGAGCGCAGGGGGCGGTGCTGGTCGGTCTGGGCGGGCGGGGCTCCGGGGTCACGTCTGTGGCTAAGCTGCTGGAGAAGAAAGAGAAACCAAGAGAACCGGTTTCCCCGGCCTTGGCAGTCGCAGCCCCTTATGCCAAGGCCCTTGGACTAAGCAGGGCAGGGACACTCCCAGAGTAGAGCAAAGCAGGGGCCGCTCCCAGAACCTGCACCCCAACTCTGTCCCCTTCGGGCCTGAGGCGCACGCGCCGGGGTGGATGGCTGGGGTGATAGCTGCCAAGGAGGCGATTCCCTGAGGGTTCCTGGAAGTGTCGGGACAGGGCAGAATGGAGGTATGGGCTATTTTTCCCACTTTACAAATGCGGAAACCGAGGCCCAGTCAATTTTTATACACACGTGATGTCAACTTTATCGCGGGCTGCTGCTGCTAAGTCACTTCAGTCGTGTCTGACTCTGTGCGACCCCATAGACCGCAGCCCACCAAGCTCCATCCCTGGGATTCTCCAGGCAGGACCACTGGAGTGGGTTGCCATTTCCTTCTCCAATGCATAAAAGTGAAAAGTGAAAGTGAAGTCGCTCAGTCGTGTCCGACTCTTTGCGACCTCATGAACTGCAGCCTACCAGGTTATCGCGGGCAGTCCCCACCAACCAGCCTTAAAGCTTCCCTGGCTTTAAAGCCGGACCGTTGTTAGCCACCATCTCCCCACCGAGGGATAGAATTTTATACTCCAGCCCGCAGAATGAAAGGGCTGTCTTAATTCCATCGCTGCGTGTAAGAATTAAAACCGTAGAGATTATTTCATCCAAGCCCCGCGTTTTAGAGATAGGAAAACCGAGGCCCGAACGTACACGATTGTAGCTTCGGGACTCGAAGTCTTCGGGCTCCCCTGTGCGGAGCGCGGCCCTCTCGGTGGCCCTCACCTCCGCGCCCCTCCTCCTCGTCGCCCACAGGGACACGCGGCGGCGGCGATGGCGGCGGACGTCGAGGGGGACGTGTACGTGCTGGTGGAGCATCCCTTCGAGTACACGGGCAAGGACGGGCGCCGCGTCGCCATCCAGCCCAACGAGCGCTACCGACTGCTGCGCCGCAGCACCGAGCACTGGTGGCACGTGCGGAGCGAGCCGGGCGGCCGCCCCTTCTATCTGCCGGCGCAGTACGTGCGCGAGCTGCCGGCCCTCGGCCACCCCGCGCCCGCCCCGCCGCCGCCCGCGCCCCTCCAGGGCCCCGCAGCTCCCGAACCGCTCGCCTATGATTACCGCTTCGTGAGCGCGTCGACGCCCGCCGCACCCGACGGCGGCCCCGCCGAGCCCCGGGGCCGCGCGGGCTCCCTGTGCGGCCGAGCTCGACCGGGCGCGGCCACCCAGCGTCGAAGCCTGGCGCCTGGCTCGCCCGCCTGCCTGTACACGCGGCCCGCGGCGCCGGTGCGGCCCGCGCAGTCCTTGGACGACCTGGCCCGCACCGCCGCGCCCCCTGCCGGCCTCCTCGGGAGCGGAGGCGGCTTCAAGGCCTGCAGCGTGGCCGGCTCATGGGTGTGCCCGCGGCCCCTGGCGCGCAGCGGCTCCGAGAACGTCTACGAGGCCATCCAGGACGTGCGCGGCCCCTCGACGGAGCAGCGGCCGGAGCAGGTATGCTACTGGGAGTCGGGAGCGGGGAGACCGGGGCGGGGGTTACTTCCCCGCTCCAAGAGCCCGGACGCTGGGAGACCCCCTGAGCCTTAAGTCCCGGCTCGACGGAGCAGCAGTGTCTGCCGGCTTTGACCAACACGCTCACGCCGAGCCTGACTTTGCTCAACCACGAAACCAGAGGGGTATAGGCGCACTCAAGATTTCTTATCTGCAGTTCCCAAATGCCAAAGCTCCCTGGAGCTCAAAGGGCTTCTGTAACTCAGTTAATGGCAGAATTTAACTTGAGCCGATGTGCGGCCGTGGGCAGCCTTAGTATACCCCATTTAGTGTGAATATTCAAGTTTTGCTGTAGAAGTTCAAGTAAACCCGATACGGTGCCGCCCAAGCCTTGCTGGGAGCGTTATGCCCCCTGTAGCAGGTGCGGGCCCGTTACCTTTCTAAAATCCAAACCATTCCAAAACACATCTGGAATGAAATAAGGGATGGTGGCGGAGTGCCGCCGCCGGCTCTACCTGCCTCGCGTTTCTCACATGAGCTTGGGCTTCGGAGGAGATAATGGATGTGAAAGTCAGGGGTCTGCTTCCTTTTTTTGGCTGGTTCCAACATTTTAGTTCCTTTTTTTTTTTTTTTTAATTTCGATGGGTTTGTTTCAGAAATAAGTCCAGTTATAGTGAGGATGTTCTTTTTGCCTCCTGGTTATGTAAATTTGGGGATTTCTGAAATAATATTTAAATATTATTTTAAAAATAGGGGCACGTTTTAAAAACTCTTACAACCTCAAAATACTTTGCTGGCCCGGACTTCTTCAAGTTTAGGGACTTTTCCGGGAAAGATGTGTGTGTGGGGCGGGGAGTTGGTGCACAGGCCCCCATCTGACATCTGCTGCGGCTGTGTAATTATGGGCAATCCACTTCCTCACTCAGAGTCTCAGTTTGCGTTTAGACCAAGAGGCTAGGGAACGGTGGAGAGATGACTCCTGAAACTTGTGAGTCTCTGATTTCCTATTTTGGACCCAATATGATTATAATAAATATTGATGCCTGCCACGTGCGGAGACTGAGTGTGGGATGCCCAGAGGAAGGACGCACCGTCCCCTTCTGCAAGGCCCCAGGTCTTCACTCCTGCTGGTCTTCTTATGGCGCAGTGTTCTGGATTTGAGGCTATAGAGACTCGAATTTGACTCGGCTGGATCACCTGCCAGCTGCTAAACGAGTCACTTCATTACCCCCGCCCTCCTGTATACACGCAGAACAATATCAAAGGATTCGAGTTGTTGAGAGCCTCAAAAGAGGTGAAGCGTGGAAGTGCTTGACACGTAGTAGGCGGTCTGCCAAGACTGGCTGAGGGCCCGCTCCACCTTCGCTAGTTTTTGCAAGGGGCAACCCGCCCTCTGGTGGCCACAATGGAGAACAACGTGCGGCGGGCAAGGAAAGAGATCGAGGACCCTGAGGGGAGAGAGCTGAGGAGGTGGAGGGTGATGGAGCCAAACCCTTCCGTCAAGCGCCTCTGCCAGCCCACCATCTATCTATTCCATCTTCTCTGGAATGGCTGCACGCCTGCTCTCCTTGCCCCCGGCGCCGCTCCGTTTCTTCGGCAGGCTCTCGCGCCTCTCCACACTCTTTGTCCTTGTGATGGTGGGAATGTCTATTTGGCTGTTGGAGGTGCACTCCCTTCTGGAGGTGGGGGACTGGCCTTGCTCTCTGAACCCCAGCTCCTGGCATCGAGCCTGGGCCAGAGCCTTAAGGAATGTGCTGAGGAGGGACAAGGAGAGGCAGCTCCCTTAACCATGAACCCAGGCTCTGCAAGTCTGCCCAAGGGGCATCACAGCAGAGCCCAGGACCACAGTGGGAGAAGGCCTCCCGCCCAGATCCCAGTACCTCCTGAGCTCAAAGAAAAGTCCCAGCAGCCAGTGTCTCCGCCTCGAGCCTCCAGCTTCTGCAGCTGCAGTGGTGTGTTAGGAGCAGGTGGACATAGATGATCAGCGTAGGGGGTAGGGCTTGTACAGGGAGGAACTGAGGTGTCTGCCGGAGACCTGGGTTTCCACCGAGATTCTCTGCTCAGTCGCAGCTCTGGCCCTAATTCACTGTGTGACCTCAACAAGTCACTTAGCATCTCTGGTCCTGTTTCCTCCCTTGAGTAATGGGAATAAGACCACGCTCCCTGTGGCCATGTTTTATTTGAGTGTCAGCTGTCGGCCTCCCTTGACACTCCATCCAGGACAAACTCCAGAGGAGGGGAGTTGGTTCCTTCCTGGGAAGGAGGTCCCACCCTGCTCTCTGTTCAGCAGCGCTTAGAGAAGGAGTTTCCTGAAACGTGAGCCTGCCTGTAATCTCCTTGGAGGAGAAAGTTCCCACCTTTCCCCCTCCATTCACTAAGTGTGAATTGATGGAACACCTGCCAAGCACCAGGTGAGCCTTTGGATCTAAAGGCGACTGAGGCACGGCTCCAGCTCTGGGGGGCTCACTGTCTGGGTTGGGAGACTGGCAGGAGGGGACAGATCTTCAGTGTGGGGCACAGGCCGTCTGTGATGGAGCTACTCGAGGTGCTGAGACGCGTGGGCAAAGGCGAGGTGCGAGAAGGTGTGGTACCTTTGGGACCTTACAGGTGGGGCTCAGGGATGAGAGTGTGGGGTCGGGAGTGGATGGTGTCTGCTGAGCAGGGACTCATGGGCTCTCGGCAGGAATTTGGGCTTTATTCTGCAGCTATTGGAAGGCTCTCAGCAGAGAGGGGAAGGGGATTGAGGGAAGACCCCTGCAGCTGGGCCTTGGAGAATGATGAGGACCTTTGCGGTCTCCCAGGCACGCAGTGGTGGCAGGAGATTTGGGAGGTAGGCTGGGTGGGACCTGGTGGCCAATGGGCTGAGGGGGTGAGGAGGATATCAGGAGGAGCTCGCCTCCCAGCGTGCCCTCTGGCACTGGCAGTGGTGCTGTTTGCGGCCTGGATACTGGGGAGGAGGTGGTGGGGGAAAGAGGCGATGCCCACTCTGTCCATGCCTGGCTCCAGTCCGGGACAGCTAGGACTGCTGCCCAGGAGGAGGCCCTCGGCGTGCGATAGTGGAGTGATGGGGGTGGACAAGAGTGCCTGAGACAGTCCTGGGGCCACCGCATTCGAGACAGCCCTGGGGCTACAGCGTTTGGGTGATAGAGGGAGGAGAGAGGAGCGAAAGAGGAAAGAACAGTCAGGGAACAAGAAGGGAAAGCAGCAGAGCACTGGCCCAAAAGCCAAGGAGCGTCCAGAAGAAAAGAGAAAGTGAGATAAAGGTCACTGGGCTTTATTGGAAGCGGCCACCAGAAGGTCAGTGGCTACCTTATCAGGAGCTGGTCCAGGGGTTGCTGAAGGCAGAAAGCAAAGGGTCAGAGGAATGAAGGCTGAGGACACAGGTGCAGAGTGTAGACAATTCTCAGAAGCTAGGCAGAGAGGGGAGACCCTGTGTGGCCAGATGTGGGTGTAAATCTTGGGTGGGGGCTCCCCAGAATCTCCTGAGAGGGGCAGGAAGACAGGGAGGCAGAGGATGGCGAGGAGGTAGTTGAAGAGATTCCATGCCAGGAGAAAGAAGTGAGGAGCAGAGGCTGGGAGCAAGGGGGAAGGAGGAGGGGGAGAGGGAGGAGGAGGGGAGAAGGGGAGGGGAGGAGGGGGAGGGATGTGTGGGTGGAGGTGACGTAGGGTCATCAGAGCAGGTGGGGACAGTGTCCAATAGGTGGACCATCGGACAAGGGGAGAGGGTGGTGAGGAGGGCAGGAGGATTGGCAGAGGCAGGGACTGGCGCCCCTAGAAGCGAGAAGCCTCTACCACATGGGGCATTTCACCTGTCACCCAGCTGGGCTAGCACGTAGTAAGCGCGTGCTGTGGGTTGGCCACTGGGACACACAGCCTGGGAAGACGCAACAGCCCCTGTCTCAAAGGGGCTAACAGTTCCACGAGCTCTCACTCATCCTGTGAGCTCTCACCCTCCCATTGCTCACTTTGGCAGCACATAAATTCAAATTGGAACAATACAGAGGGGATTAGCATGGCCCCTGAGCAAGGATGACACAGAAGTTCATGAAGTGTTCCATGTTTTAAAGAACAACAACTCATATTCCCAGTGACTTGGAAGGCAGGCCTGGGCACACCCCACACTTGCCCAGAGTACAGACAGACGTTCAAAGAGGTTTAGAGACTGACCAAAGGTCACACAGCCAGGAGGAGGCGGTGTCAAGACCAGATGCATTCCTCCAGGCCCCAAACCCCACGCTGACTCCCAGGCTGAGTCTCAGCCAGGCGGCTTTCAGGCCTGGCCGCCCCGTTCCCCTCAGCAAGGACAGTACAAGCCCAGGGCAAACAGGTATTCACCTTTCAGAGTGCCCGGTATGTGCCCAGCCGTGTCATGGGCACCGGGGCAGAGAGGAGGCAGGAATTCTCTGCGCCTGATGGTGAGGTGGGAGAATGAGATGTCCCAGGAGAGGGTAGAGGGCCTTCCCTGGTGGCTCAGTGATAAGGGACCCACCTGCCAATGCAGGAGACACGTTCAATCCCTGGTCCAGGATTCCCTGGAGAAGGGGATGGCAACCTGCTCCAGTGTTCTTGCCTGGGAAATCCCATGGACAGAGGAGCCTGGCGGGCTGCAGTCCATGGGGTGGGACACAATCGGTAACTAAACAATAATACCCAGAGAGAGGTAGAAGCACCCCCCCCCCCCGCCCCGCCCCAGGAGGGAGAGGGGGCGGGGAGGAAAGTGGAGGACTCTACCGCTCCTCCCCACCCCCCACCCGCCACATGCTGCCAGGAGGCAGTCTGGGAACCCAGGGAAGCCGGGTGAGATAGGGGCCTCTGTGACTCCTCCCCGGAGACTGCAGGGCCCACCCCTGGGCCAGGGGCCGTTCGGCCCCGGGGATTTCAGGGTGTGGTCACCACCGCGCCCTAGAACAACTCAGAAGTGGGAAGGGCCGGGCCGGCCACCTGAACTGGAGCCCGCCCCTGCCGCCGGGCATTGGCCACTGGGAGGAAGGGGTCACAGCCCCAGCGTCCGCAGCGTCTTAGGCAAACGGCGCAGGAGGCGCCGCACCTGAGCAGCTTCCAGACGGCTAGGAGCCCCCGGGCGCTCCTTCCTCCTCCTCGGCCAGACCGGTGAGTGACCAGGAAATGTGCCCTGGAGTCGGGACCCTGGGGGAGGAGGGGCGCGCCACGCGGTTTTCCCACACCCTCCTGCGTCCCCTCCCGATCATTCCGTCAGCCCACCCCAGAAGAGAACCCACCTGGTGACCCCTGCTGCCACGTGCCCTGCCCTCCCCTCTGGATCCCGGCCCCGCACTCCGTGGGACAGACTCCAAGGGCAGCCCCAGGGAGCTGTGACCGAGATGAGGGAACTGGCCTTGGGCAGACCCAGCGGGATCCCCCTTTGGGACCAGCTGGCGGGAGGGGGGCTTCTGTAAAGGAGGGGGTGGTCAGAACAGAAGAGCGGAGGCCAAGTAGAGGGACTCACGTGTCCGCTTGTCCGCCCTCCCTTCTAACAGCTCTCCCCACTGCCCAGTTAGGATAGCTCTCCTAGAGTGACCCAGCTGGTTTCTTTACACCTGGCCTGAACTCACCCTCCCCGTGACTCACCTGCAGCCCCAAGCTGACCCGAGAGCCCCACTGCCCAGCCTATGACCTGGTTTCTGAAAGAGTATGGCCTAGGGGACGCCCCCTCCCATGCTTACCCACATTGCTGGCCGCTGAGAGCCCTCCCTGCCCACTGTTCCCAAGGTAGAAAGGCACAGCCTCCAGCCCTGCAGGCTACTGTCACTGGGTGGTCCCCCCACCCCTACCCCCACCCCCAGCCTGGGTCTCACCTGGCTCCCTTCAGCCCCCAGGCTTCCTGAGACAATCCCCTGGCAAGCCCACCAGCCTCTCCACTTCCTCCCTGAGCTCCGCAGCTTGCTTCGCCCTATTTCTATTTGCTCTGTTCTTCCTGGAGCTGTCGATCCTATAGTGGGAGACGATGGGCAGTGGTACCAAATGCCAGCCCTCATGGCCGGTTAGTGTCACGTCCTGGGCACAGGAAAGCCCATGATCATGACGGGGTACCCGATGATCAGAACACAGTCACTGTTCCACGGCAGAGTGTTGGGGCGATTTGGAGCTGGATCTAGGTGGGGCTTCCCTGATGGCTCAGATGGTAAAGAATCTGCCCGCAGTGCTGGAGACCGGGATTCATTCCCTGGGTGGGGAAGATCCCCTGGAGAAGGGAATGGCTACTCACTCCAGTATTCTTGCCTAGAGAACTCCATGGACAGAGGAGCCTGGTGAGCTACGGCCCGTGGGGTCGCAAAGAGTCGGACACGACTGAGCGACTAACACTTTCACTAGGTGGAGCAGTGAAGGGACACTTGATGTTGGTTGGTGTCCGGTGAAATGGGGCTGCTAGGGCTGGGCCCCGGGGAGGGGTGCTCGCTCAAATTCAGAGACTCTGTTTCCAAACTGAGGAAAGATTGTGGTGTTGGGGGATTTCCAGAGCTGCTGCCTTGGTGAGGTGAGGCCTGCAGGGCCCTCTGTCCAGCCCCAGCTCTGGGCTCCATGCCGCCGCCCTGCATCTCTCCTTCCCCTGCCTGGAGGTCCGCAGCGAGCATGAAGGGGAGCAGGTCAGGGGCATGTGCCTAGGCTTCGCGTCTGTCCTAGAGGCTGCAGGCACTTGGGCCCGAGAGGGGCCTGCCTCCAATCCTGCCAGCCATCTTCCTTCCTCATTATGCAACTGGAGGATCGTTGCCTGGTCTGAATTTGCAAATTACTGTTTCCCCGATAATGGCTTCCCCAGTGGCTCAGCGTAAAGAATCCACCTGCAGCCATAGCAGACATGGATTCAACCCCTGGGTGGGGAAGATCCCCTGAAGGAGGGCATGGGGTGTATTGCCTGGAGAATACCCACCAGTTCCCTTGTGGTTCAGCGGGTAAAGAATCTGCCTGCTATGCGGTAGACCTGGGATCGATCCCTGGGTTGGGAAGATCCCCTGGAGAAGGGAAAGGCTGCCCACTCCAGTATTCTGGCCTGGAGAATGCCATGGACTGTATAGTCCATGGGGTCACAAAGAGTCACACGCGTTGAGGGACTTTCACTTTCCCTTCACATTCTGCCTGGAGAATCCCATGGACAGAGGACCCTGGAGGGCTACAGTCCGTGGGACTGCAGAGTCAGACACGACTGAAGCGAGGGAGCACGCACGTTCCCCCTATAAAGATAGTTTGTGTGAGTGTGTTTAGTTGCTCAGTCGTGTCCGACTCTTTGTGACTCCATGGACTATAGCCCACCAGGCTCCTCTGTCCATGGAGTTTCTCTAGGCAAGAATACTGGGGTGGGTTGCCATACCCCCCTCCAGGGGATCTTCCCCACCCAGGGATAAAACCCAGGTCTCCCTCATTGTAGGCAGATTCTTTACCATCTGAGCCACCAGGAAAGCCCATAAAGATAGTTTAACCCCATTACAAACATTTGGATAATGAGGGGGATTTAAATCTAATGATTCGGGGTTTTGGTTTCTCTCCATCCATTCTGCTTTCCTAGGCTTACATGTTGGGGAGTTTTACAGACATAGCGTTGTCTCAGTGTATGCTGACATTTATGATGCACTTTTGCGCTTCCACATCTCTTGATTCAGTAAAAAGCAGGTAATGCTACCAGGCACTGGAAACAATGAAAAATCAGACGTGGTCCCTGCCTGAAGGTAGCTTACATTCCAGAAGGAGCGACTGACAAATAAATGACAGTTACACTATTCTGTGGTGAATTCCAATGCAGGGTGCTATGGGGCACACGTGCAAGGAGCACACCCGCCTCCATCCCACATCTCTCAGGCGAGAGGGAAATCTACAATACTGTCCAAGGAGGTGATCTCAGAGGTGAAATCTAACGGCATCTACAATTCAGCCTCCTGAGAAACCTTCTGGACCTGGTGCTTTGTCAGTGGCAGATTTTATTTATTAATTTTGCTCATCAATGGTAATTAGTCTTTTTAGGTTTTCCACTGGTTTGCTAATTTTGGCCATGTCATTTTTAAATTTATTTTTGGCAGTTTTTTATTTTGCCAGGGAAGTGTTCCTTTTTTCTAGATTTGTAAAAGCTCCACTTTTGTAATGGATTTCCTTCTGGCCTAGGAAACAATTTTTTAAGTTTTCAAAGACAGAGAAAACCTGTACATTTTCTTTGTTTCTTTGGTTGCATCAGATCTTCATTGCGTCCTGTAGGATCTTGGCGGCACACAAACTCTCTAGTCGTGCCTTGCGGGCTTAGTTGCTCACTGCCTGTGGGATCTTCCTGGACCAGGGATCAAACCTATGTCCCCTGCATTGACAGATGGATTCTTAACCAATGGGCCACCTAGGGAAGTCCCTGTATATTTTCTATACAAATATTTTTGTATACTTAAGGGATGTAAGGTTCCATATGTATCAAATCAAGTTTATTGATTATTCAAATACAGTTTCTTTATATACTTCTTTTCTTCTTTTGTTCTGATTCTGATAGAGGCTTATTAAATCTCCGTCTCAGATTCTCTCTATAAAGTGCTTCATGTACTTTTTTAAAAAAAGATTTATTTATTCATTTATTTTTATTTTCGGTTGTACTGGGTCTTCCTTGCTGCGCACAGGCTTTCTCTAGTGATGAGTGGAGGCTACTCTTCATTGTGGTGCACTGGCTTCCCACAGTGGGGGCTTCTCTTGTTTGCGGTGCATGGGCTATAGAGAGTGGGCTCAGTAGTTATGGCGCGTGGGCTTAGTTGCTCCACGGCACGTGGGATCTTCCCAGACCAGGGATCAAACCCATGTCCCCTGCATTGGCAGGGGGATTCTTAACCACTGGACCACCAGAGAAGCCCTTTTCTCGTACTTGTAATAGTTTTTCGCTTTTTCTATTTAACTATAATGCTATTGGGAGCATACAGAGTTTGATTGTCCTGTCATCACAAACTGTGCCTTTGTATCAGTATGTTATATCCCTTTTTATCTTGCTTAGTGCCTGTTGCTCAGTAGCTCAGCTGTGTCTGACTCTTTGCAACCCCATATACTGCAGCACACCAGTCTTGCCAGTCCATCACCATCTCCCAGAGCTTGCTCATCACTAAGTCGGTGATGCCATCCAAACATCTCATCCTCTGTCATCCCCTTCTCCTCCTGTCTTCAATCTTTCCCAGCATCAGGGTCTTTTCTAATGAGTCAGATCTTCGCACCAGGTGGCCAAAGTATTTGAACTTCAGCTTCAGCATCAGTCCTTCCAATGAATATTCAGGATTGATTTCCTTTAGGATTGAC
This sequence comes from Budorcas taxicolor, assembly GCF_023091745.1. NCBI lineage: Eukaryota > Metazoa > Chordata > Mammalia > Artiodactyla > Bovidae > Budorcas > Budorcas taxicolor. Next base: position 44,711,967 of record NC_068928.1, on the reverse strand, counting down.
TGATTTGATCTTGCAGTCCAAGGGACTCTCAACTGCAAAGTCGCTTCAGTCATGTCCGACTCTGTGTGAGCCCATAGACGGCAGCCCACCAGGCTCCCCCGTCCCTGGGACTCTCTAGGCAAGAACACTGGAGTGGGTTACTATTTCCTTCTCCAGTGCGTGAAAGTGGTAAGTGAAAGTGAAGTCGCTCAGTGGTGTCCGACTCTTAGCGACCCCATGGACTGCAGCCCACCAGGCTCCTCTGTCCCTGGGATTCTCCAGGCAAGAGTACTGGAGTGGGATGCCATTGCCATTGCCATTGCCTCTCTCAAGAGTCTTCTCTAATACCACAGTTCAGAAGCATCAATTCTTCAACACTCAGCCTTCTTTAAAATAATAGTAATAATAATAATGGTTGAAAATAAAGGACACAGAGAGATACCAGCAAGTGAAAGGGTTAAAATGAAATGAAATAAAAAGGAAGCATGACCATATTAATAACAGAAAGGTAGAATTTCAGGTTTAAGCTTTTCACTTGCTTGTATCTCTCTGTGTACTATTATTTTCAACCATTCTCATTTTTTCATTAAAAAAAAAAGCATATTTCTTGTGTGTATCATATCACTGCTTTTTACACCCAAGCTGTCTCTTAATGGGATAATTCAGTCTGTTCACATTTCATTTAACAGTTGGTACACTGTCCTTGATTTTGTTACTAGTGGTTTATGTCACATTTATTGGTTTACCTTGTGGCATTCTTTCCCCCTTCGATGAGGTTGCTATTGATTCCCTTTTTTCTCCTTCTGTTAATCTCTTGTCCTTCTGTACTTTCCCCATCATTAGTGGCTTCTGCTTTTCCCTGCAGTTCCTAATCCAGTGTGTTCTGCAGCGTGTGTGTGATGAGGACTCTCTTTCTCAGCGACCCATCTGGAACTCTCAGAGCCCTGCCAGTCTGTAGACTCGGATCTGCTTTTCAGCTTGGGGAAATCTACTTGTTAAAGTGACTCTTGTCTCTTTTCCTTTTTCTTCTGCATGTTGGCTCTCCTGGCTGAATCTCCCTCTTTACTTCCATCTCTATGTGCTTTTGCTCTGAGGTTTGAGATATTTTTTCTGCTTGATCTCCCAGGCCACATATTTGAATATCAAGAGTAACTATCTTCTCCTCCAATTAGTAGTACAACAATATATTTATTTTAAAGTTCTAAAGCAGTCCTTTTCTTCTTCTTTTGTGCCTTACTTGAATCTCAGAGAGTTTTTTCTTCTTGTTGTTCACATTGTAATTATATTTTCCAGCCCTCTATCTTGCCAATAGCCTCAAGGTATGCGTTTTTTCTTTTAAACTAGGTTATATGCTTATGTGTTTTTTTTTAATCAAAGCATTAAAAAGTATATAACAATAATTCTCATACACATCATTTTCCTTGCCCTGTTCTTTATCAGCTGAAAAGTTACCACTTAAACCAATTCTTCCTCTGTTCTCTCAAAGTTGCTTTCTGCAAACACAGACTAGTATAATATATTGATTATTTTCTGTCTTACACAAAGATAGTATGCAGGAGATCTTGTTTTTTATTTTTTTGCCTTTTTGATTTAACCATGTGCCTTGGAGCTTGTACATAGAGAGTATCCTTCCTTATAGCTACATGCTTTCCCATCGTAGGGATGTAGCATAAATAATTTAACCAGTCCACTGTTGATGGACACTTGGATTGTGTCCTATCTTTTGCTATTAAAAACAACATTATAATAAATAATCTTTTAAACCTGTACAGATAAACTGCAGTGAAATCCCAAAAGTACAATTGCTGGGGCAAAGGGTAAACAGTAGGCATTTTTTAGATGTTGACAAATTTCTGCATTCAGGGCTTACATCAATTTGCTCTCCCACCAACACAAATGAACACACCTGTCTCCCCTCAGCCTTGCCAACTGTCATCAAAATTTTGTTTTCTGCCAATCTGATCCTAAAATACATTATCTTAAGGTAGCTTGAGTTTGCATTTCTCTTTCCAGTGAGAATGAGCATCTTTTTATGTATCTGAGGACTATTTGTTTCTATTTTTCTGTGAATGGTCTGTTTCTGTCCTTGGCTCATTTATATATTAAGTTATTGGTCTTTTTTTTTTTTTTTTTTTTTTGATTTCTAGGTGGTCCTTCTATGGGGAAAATAGCCCTTTGTCTATTACATGAGTTGTACTCCCTTGTCAAAGTTCATTTTTTGGCTTTGCTATTGATACTTTTTCACCACTCAAGTTTTCTTGAAATGCGTTTGTGTAGCCAAGTGTATAAACCACTTATCTTATGGCGTTTAGATTTAGAGCCTTTGTTAGAAAGGCTTTTTTTTTTTTTTAAAGTAGAGAATTTTGCTCATATTTTCCTCCCTGAGTATTGTTATGTCTTCACTTTTAACATCTGAATCTTAGGGGTATGTCTGAGTGGACAGAATAAGGTATAGACTCATCTTTAATTATCTTTTTTTTTTCTGGATGGTCACCCAGTTGTCCCATCCCCCTTTACTATGACAGGTTCTTCCCGCCATGATTTGTGATGGTGTCTTTAGTGTGTCCTGAGTCCTAGTCATGCTGGGGTCTGATAGCAGTGGCCTGTTGGGTAGCTCTGTTTGTTCCACCTCTCTCCAGCCCCGTCAAAGGAGTGATGTTGGTCATATATCTTTGCTCATCAGGACTGGAGGTGAGATGCTAGAACGCCCCCCTTCGTGGGGGTCTCTAGAGTAAGCACAGAGGCTACTTGGCCCACCTACTTGGCTCCCCATCAGCTCCTGGGAGCAAGGGGTCTGGACAAGGCTCATCTTGCCTTCACTCCAGGGTCCCATGCCAGGCACAGTTTGCCCCAGGATTTCCCAGGTCCCAGCCTGTCTCAGGGCCTCTCACCTGTGCCAGCCAGGTCCTGCCCATTCATCTTCCCCAGCCCCTACTTGGTTTGGGCAGTAGAGGGTAGCAGTTAAGAGGGGAAGAGAAGCAGGGCATGTTTAAGCTGCCATATTCCCAGAATCCTTGGCCCCAGAACTGTATCTTAAAGGGAGAGAACTTCCTTTGTGATAGGTTGGGAGTAGGGGGGAGCTGGAAGGGCTGGTCTGTTTTCAGATAAGAAATAATGAATACCTTGCGGAGTAGTAACACTGAGGATGCAGAAGAGTTAAAAAAGAAATTTGAAGGTTTTTTCCTTGCCTTTTATTATGAAATTTTTCAATCATATGAAAAAGTAAAAGAGAATACTGACATGAATATAATTATACCTATTACCTAGATTCAACAATGACTATTTTCCATGTTTGTTCTATATTCTTTGCCAAGAATAAAATTATAAAAGTTGTAAATTCCAGGCTTCATTATATTTCACCCTTGAAAACTTACCTGATATCAGGGCTTCCCTGATAGCTCAGTTGGTAAAGAATCCTCCTGCAATGCAGGAGCCCACGGTTCGATTCCTGGGTCGGGAAGATCCCCTGGAGAAGGGATAGGCTACCCACTCCAGTATTCTTGGGCTTCTCTTGTGGCTCAGCTGGTAAATAATCCACCTGCAATGAGGGACACCTGGGTTCAATCCCTGGGTTGGGAAAATCCCCTGGAGAAGGGATTGGCTACCCAACTCCAGTATTCTGGCCTGGAGAATTCCATAGACTCGAAAAGAGTCGGACATGACTGAGCGACTTTCACTTCACTTCACTTGAAAACTTCAGCATGCATCTCCTAAAAATGATCTTCTTCTCTGTAACCATGATACCATTACATTAATGCCTTAATATAGTCTAAGATTCAGGCCATAGTAAAATTTTCCCCATTATCCTAAGACAAGTCTCTTATAGCCCGTTCAAACCAGGATCCAATCCTATGCATTCATTGCATTTAGTTGAACTCTCCCTAGACAACCCCTTCCTTTTCCTTCTGCCCTGACACAAAGAGACCAGACCAGTTGTCCTGTGGAATGTCTGTTTTATTTATTCTTAAAATATTTATTTATTTGGCTGCACCAACAGTAGTGGGTGCGTGGCACCTTCAATCTGCCTTGCCGCATTTGAGACCTTTTTTAGTTGTGACCTGCGGAATATTTAGTTGAAGCACATGAAATCTTTAGTTGCAGCACGTGAACTCTTAGTTGTGGCACGTGGAATCTAGTTTCCTGACCGGGGATCGAACTCAGGCCCCCTGCATCGGGAATTCGAAGTTCCAGCCACTGGACCACCAGAGACATCCCAGAATGTCTGTTTTAGATTTGAATGTTGGCTTCCTGTGGTGATGTTCCCATGTTCCTCTAACCCTGGTGTTACCCGGGGACTGGTGAGTCTGAAAGGTTTCCATAAGTAGGGTCGCCAGGACTCTGAGACAGATGAGACAAGAGAAGCAGGAATCAACGGTGACTCTAGGTCTCTGCTTGAGCACCAGAGGTGATGCTGGGATGGGGAGAAGGAGGAAGATGAACTCAGTTTGTGTATCTTTTCAGTGGCTTTTTTTCAGTATCTTTTCAAGGACTTCCCCGGGCAGTTGGATCGCTCAACCTGAAGATACAGTTGAAAGTTGTTAACCCAATAAAGTGGGTTGAGCTTTCCCAGGACAGTCGGGTGAGAAGCAGAGATGAGATAGCAAGCACCCAGGAGACGGGCAAGAGGCCGTAGCCTGAGGCATCCAGGAGTGAGAGGATGATACAGACTACTTACGAGAGGAGCCAGGCCAGACTAGGACCAAACTTGCCCTTGAGGAGGTTGTAGGAGACCTGAGCGAGGGGCTGGAGGTCTGAGAGAGCAGATGGCGAGATGCTAGGTGAACAGACTCCTTTGAGAAGTTGGCTCTGAACAGGAGGGGAGGGCTGGTTCCAGGGTTGTAGCCACGCATTCTGGGAAACAAACTCACTCAGAAGGACAGTGAAGATAGTGTAGTTTTATTACACCGGCGGGCCCGAGGCAGAGTCTCCTCTTAGCCAAGGACCCCGTTTTCGTGAAAGCCTTATATACCCTAAGCATACGTGCCCAAACCCACCTCCCCAAATTCCCTGAACCTAGTCTAAACAAAGGAAAAAGAAAGATACAATCTAAGTTAACCTGTGATTCATATGCCTTAAGCCTAGGTAGTTAACAGTGGACAATTATCAATAGGCTTGCGGTCATACCCCAATAAACATAATAGAATGTGTGATTCTGTTCAGTGACACAGATGATTAGGGTACTCTTTTAGCCGAGGGAGAGACTTGGGACTCTTCCTTCCGGGGGACCTGGTTTTCCATTTGGTATGTCATTTCCATAGATACTGGGCATACCGTAGAGAGTGTGGCTCAAAGTCCACAGTCGGGCCCAAGATGGAGTCCTGCTTTCAAGATAGAGCCTGTTCTGTTTCCTCCTTCACCAGGGGCACACTTTTTTTTCCCCCAAGGTGGAGAGGCCTTGAGTTTGTTGAAATGCCAAAGGGACAAAGGCAGTCAGGTGGATGGGACTGGAGATTTGAGATGAGGCAACTCCTGAGCAGATGAGAGTCACTTGGGTTCCCAGGGCTCAGGTTGGGTAGGTCGGCTTGGACGGGCGGACCCTGAGCCCCCAGGGGGCTCCCCAGGGGAGGGAGAAGGAAAGGTGAGCACAGGTGCAGATTGGCTGGAGGGGGCGGCAGAAGATGACCACCCTGTCACAGTGTCCCACCTCCTGAGGTTGGCTCAGGAGGGTCCTTGACAGACCATTTCTTTTTCACTAGTTAATTGTTTTGGCTGCACTGGGTCTTCATTGCTGTGTGCAGGCTTGCTCTAGCTGTGGTGATTAGGGTCCACTCTCTAATCCCTGTGCTCGGCTTCTCTGCGTGGCTTCTCTTGCAGGCTACAGTAGTTGTAGCACATGGGCTTAGTTGCCCCATGGCACATGGAATCTTCCCAGACCAGGGATCGAGCCCATGTCCTCTGCACTGGCAGGTGGATTCTTAACCACTGGACCACCAGGGAAGTCCAACAGACCACTTCTGATTCCTCCTGGCCCAGCAGCAGGAGACCTCCTGGGTGTCTGCCAGCCTTACTCAGACCCCAGCGGGTGGTGAGTGGTGAAGGGGCTCCACCCCAGGCCTCACCCTGGAGGAGCAGGCCAACCAGACAGCTTCTCAAGGTCACCAAGAGGCTAGGGGCAGAGTCCAAAACCAAGGGCACTCAATCAAAACCCAAAGTCAAGAAAAGCAGAAATGTAACGCTGCTCTCTTCCCCAAGACTGCAAGTGGGGTGGGAACTAGGGCATCAGCTTGGCTCCTTCACACCAACCAACCCTACGAGAGAGGAGAGAATGGCAACCTGTTGAATAAAGAGACTGAGGCCCAGAGATCCCACGGGTCTCCCAGAAAGAAACCGAGGTGGAGTCTACACAAGATACCAGGTTTCTGGACTCCAGCTCTATTCTTATTTCCTTTTAATTGAACGGAGCTTCTGCCCCAATTCCAGGAGAAGAACCTCACCCCAGGTCATTTACCATTGGAATCTCATCACACTAGATGCCTCCAGGGGGCGGGGCCAGGCATGGCTACCTGTAGTCTAAGGTTTGAGAACCCCGGCTGGCTGACCCCCAGCCTCCCCACAGCACGTTGGTGACAGCGTGGCTCTGGGTTAGGGGTGGGTACGGAGTGAGACCTGGACTCTGTCCTGGAGAAGGCGTGCTCAGAGGAGGGGCAGACGCCAGACCTGGGGTGGTTCTGTACTCGGCTAAGTCCCTGGGGGCAAAGATCACCATTCATTTCCACCCCACCTCCAACCCCCCCACCCCCCCACCCCCACCCCACTCCAGCTGGATGGCAGAAAGCAGGCTCTCAGGCCCAGAGTCAGCCAAGGAGGACCTGCCCACCCTCCTCCATCCAGCCCCTCTAGCCAGTCCTTGGGCCAAGTCACTGGTCTGCAGGCATTTCCCTTGCCTCTGGCTCCAGAGAGCGGAAGGGATTTTCTGGTTGCACCTGCTCCTGACCCGACACTTCAGTGAGGGTTTGGGGAAGATGGGTGAGGTGCTGCTGGCTTCTTCTGTTCCTCCCCCAGCATGTGCCTCTGGAGGCGTGAGGTTGTGGCCACCGAGGAGGACCCCGCGGGGAGCCGCCACCGTTGTCACCACCTCCTCTCACTGGGGGAGGGGCAGCCTCCTCGGTAACCCAGACTGGCCGGATCTGTGTGGGGCTGGCTCCATCCCTGAAGGGTGGGGCCAGAGCCCAGGGGGGGAGCTCAGGTGTGGGAGCCAGGCCTCTTACGGAGGAGGGACAGCGGGCGGGGTGCTGGCTGCCTTTCCTGTGGTCCCAGTCCCCTCCCGCCACTGTCACTCCTGGCCTCTGCCTCGGGGAGACCCTGTCGCTCCTGGTTCCTGCCACAAGCAGACGCTGCTCCCCCGTTGCACCTGCAGGGCAGTGCCGAGGGCCTGGGTTCCCACGCCAGTCCTCCTCTCTGCCTTCCCCACCCAGCTCCTCCCTAGTGGCTCAGCTGCCCTGGAATTTACAGTGGCTCTTCCCATCTGTCTTCCGGCTTGGCTGCACCTCTCTAGGTGGCTCTGTGTGTGTGTGTGTGTGTGTGTGTGTGTCTCCTGGCCCTCCAGGTGGAGACAAAGTGACGTGTCATATGTGTAACAAGGGTGAGGAACTCCAGGTCTCTCGGGGGGGGGGGGGGGGTGGTGGTTAGTGTGTCTCTGGGCCACTGGCTTCTAGATTGGGGCGCAGGGGATGGTAGAGAGGCAGTACTGGAACTCTGAGGGCAGAGTAGGGCACAGGCCCCAGACTTGCTCTGGATGGGGCTTCCCAAGTGTCCCACACCCCGAATCCATGCCAGGCCTGGCTCTACTTGGGTGTCCCCATGCTGAGCCCACAGTGGATGCAGGGGAGGAGAGCCCCCGGGATGTGGGCCGGGGAGGAAGGAGAGTCAGGGCTTGGAGCTAGAGGATGACTGATATGTGAGATGAGGGCCCTGGGATCCTGGTGGAAGGGTAAAGGTCAGAGCTTCCTGTTTAGCCACTGCCAGAGCGCAGTGGTGGGCACATGGGGCTGAGGAGGAAGCACCTCTGAGGGGGTTAATGAAGACAAGATGGACCCAAGGGCTTGGAGGACAGAACACAGTTTCTCACCCAGGACAGGCTGTGTCTGTCCTCTGTGAGCACCCACCTGCTGAGGAGTGAAGAGACAAGAGGCTAGAAGGAAGCTCTCAGGGTAGGATGGGAGACTAGTCCATGCCCCCTCTCCCTGGTCCATGGAGAGTGGGGAAGGGGCCTGGGCATACTTGTGCATGTGTGTGCGCACGCTGGCAGGGGTGCACACAGGCGTCTGGTGACCAAGGTTGCAGGAGGCAGACCCAGGCGGTCAGGCGGGTAGATGGCGGTGTGGTCAGAACCCCTCCGGTCCTCCACGTGGCTGGAGGGATCCAGACCCAGCTCCCTCTGAGACCATATCTGCCCAAACCCCTTCCTCTTTGAGATACTCCCCCCTGCCTCTTCACATACAAGCTTCCTCTTTTCCATCACATCCTTGGGCCTTAGGGGAGTCGATGGCCACTCATTGTCCAGTCTCCGGCAGCTCAGGCTCCGGCTGCCCCCTCTGGCAGCCCCCATCTGTGCAGCCCACCCTTCCCCAACCCATGGGCCTAATGCCATCCTCCGTGAAGCCTGCCCCATGGCTATGTCTGGGCCTGGGATTCAGAACTCACTGGTAATCAGAGCACTGAGTGGGGTGGTCCGCGGTTTCCCTGGACATAAAAATACCCCCGACCGGAGGCACCCCCACCCTGTCTCAGGCAGCCTCCGTCTCAGGCAGCACTTCCGCAGCCCTGACAGGAAATGGGCTGGAGGCTCAGCCTCCCGCCATCTCAAGGCAACTTCTTGTTTCCCTGTTGCCCTGTGCCAGTCCTGGGGTTGTGCCCCTTAACTCCACCCCCAAAGCCTTCCCAGGGCTGCATCCCAGCAGCTCAGAGGGGACAGGATGGTGGACATCACCGCCAAACTGACCAAGAGGCAGAGTCGGGACCTGCGGGGACAGGTAAGGGACCCTGGCACTGGGAGTGAGCTCAGCCTTTGATGGGGATGGCAGAGGGGCCTGTGGGGTCCAGGGGCTGCCAGTCAGGCCTCCATCCTCTGGCTCTGTTAGGAGTTCAGGGAGCAGAGTCAGGAGCTGGGAGCCTCACGGAGGTTGGGACTCCTCCCTTCTTTCTAAACTCTTTCCTTCTCTGAGGCCCCACCTGTCTCTCTGGGGGTGGCATAGGGATGCTGAGAGGCAGTGATCCGCTTGGGGATGGTGGACGGGGTTGGGGGGGGTGGTGTGGAGAAAGGGGCAAGCCTGTCACCTGCTTGTGGGCAAAGGGAGGAGACTGGTGATGAGAGTGGCTGGAGGGCTGGGGGAACTGGGTAGCTGGATGTGGTGACAGCTGGGCCCCTCTTGGCTCTGTTCTCGGTTCTGAGGTGGGAGACCACTTCTTCTTTCCCATTCAGTGTCCCCAGTGTCTCTCACCTGCCTGGGGTATGGGCCCCCAGAGCCCCTGGTGCCCCAGACAGGCCCTGTGGATGGGCTGTGTCTGCATCTGGCCTGGGCCTCCAGGAGCTGGGGGCGGGGAGGCAGCCCCGCTCCAATCTGTCCGAGCTCCCCCCTGGAAGGCCTGAGGGCCTGGAGAGCTTGGTTCCGCCTGGCTTCCAAGAGCCAGTCTGCACCTGGCTAAGGCTGTGCCAGGAGAGGAAGCCACCTCTGTTTTATTAGTAGCACTGTGGGGGCTGTACAGAGAGTTCTCAAGTTTGAAGGGGCCTCAGGGCTACTTCAGTCCAGCTCTTTCTGCAGGGCTGCAGCCACCCTAGCAGGGGTTGGACTCCACTCACCTACCTCACAAGAAGGCCCCTCACAACCTGCCCAGGCAGCCTGTGTCTCTGGGGCAGCACCAATCCTTAGATTGCGCTTCCCTGTAAGGGGCATTGCCCAGCCCCTGTTTGGCCTCTGATTGCAGTCTGGAGCCCCACGGTGTAATTCTGTGTCTTCTCTTCCTGCTGACAGCCCTGTCACATGGGCGGGGTGGGGGGTGGGGGGGCAGGGCTAACTTTCTACCTCCCAAATCTCCTATGTACCAGCTGGGGATGTTCCTTGTACAAGATTCCCATCAGCCCAACCAGCCTGGGACTCCCCGTGGACTCAGCCAAGGCCAGCAGCCTGGCCAATTGGAAATCCCCGTGTCCTAGAGCCTGTCTCCTTCATTGGTTCCCTTCCAGCTCCTGTCCCAGGGGCGAGCAAGGTCATTGCCTCAGTGGGTCCAGCTGGGGTGGGTAGGAGGTATCTCTGATTATCCACCTGCCTCCACCTACTGCCTCCATCCTATCCTCCCAAGGATTTTCCTGGTTTCTGTGCCTGAATGCTCATTTTCAGGAAGTTCTTGCTCAGAGCTAACCCCAGTCTCTCCTGAAGTGTCAGGTGTCTTTGGGTTTCTTTTCTTTTCTTTTTTTTTTAATATTTATTTAGCTGTGTCAGGTCTTAGTTGCAGCATGCAGGTTTAGTTTAGTTTCATCGCAGCTCACAGACTCTAGTTTTGGCACATAAGTTCTAGGTATGCTTGGTTTTGTTTGTTGCTAAGTTTGGCATGGAAATGACTTGCATTCCCTGGTGGCTTAGACTGTAAAGAATCTGCCTGTAATGCAGGAGACCTAGGTTCAATCCTTGGGTCGGGAAGATCCCCTGGAGAAGGGAATGGCAACCCACTCCAGTATGCTTGCCTGAGGAATCGCATAGACAGAGGAGCCAGGTGGGCTACAGTCCAGGGGATAACAAAGAGCAACTAACACTATCACTTTCACTCAAGCAGTGAGTGTTTCTGGTGGATTGGCTGTGTGCCTCGGGGCATTGGACCATCCGCTGGGTGCTCAACTGTGGTCAGTTACATCATCTTGGGTGTGGATGTCAAGAATCTCCTGCCTTTGAGGGGGCAGAGAAGGTGGACAGATGGGTGGACAATGAATGGACCACCAAGGCAGAACGCCATTGGGCCCACCAGAAGGACTAAGCAGAGTGCCAGCTGGTTAGACTTCTCACCGGAGGGAACACACTTCCCCCAGGTGAGACTTGTGAGCTGAGCACAGCAGAGGATCAGGACTTGGACAGACAGGGAATGGAGATGGGGTGGGGGGCAGTTCCAGAGTGTGGGAACTTCTGGAGCAAAGGCACAGGTCAGGGGTGGGCGGGGAACACTGATTAAGAAGATGCCTTTTGTGTCTGGGGGAGGGTCAGCAGGCTGGTGTGGTTGGAATACAGGATGCCACAGGAGATCTGTTGTGGACAGAGAAAAAAGAAGTGGTGTGGAAGGTCCCATTTCAGCCAGACAGGAGTTTGTGGGGCGAGGGAGCAGAGTGGACTGGGAGGAATGCTCAAGTCTTCTTGCCGCCTCCAGGCCTGGGACCCGTCACACTATCTAAACTGGTAACACCCCCTTCTATTTTTGCTTGCTTGTCAGCAGCAGTCATCACCGAGGTGCGGTGCATTTCCTTATCACTCTGCTGGGTTCCCTCCCCACCCCACACACCATTTACACGCGTGTGCACTAGTGTGACAGCCCCACCAGGGCAAATTTGTGTCTGATTGTCCTTGGCTGCATTCCCAGTGCCCAGACATGCGCCCGGCACACAGCAGGCAGATCTTTGCTGGCCAAATGGATGCTTTTGCAGGCCCAGTGAGAGGTTGCATTGACCAGGACGCACTTCCCCTCTTGAGTAGTTTATAGCTGAATGAAGGTGTTACAGAAATGGAGGAACTTCTATGATTTGTTTTTTTAAAGAGACTTATTGTCAAAAAAAAAAAAATTGTTGCTGCAAAAAAGAAAAAACTGAAACAAAACCAAACCCAATTCCTATAATTACACAACTCAGAGATAACCTCTGTTAACAATTTGGAGAGTTACTTTAAAAATGCAAAATGGAAATTGTGCCAAGTTTACTATAAAAAAAATTTTTTTTTAATTTGGCTGCATCGGGTCTTAGTTGCAGCAGGGACACAATCTCCATTATGGCATGTGGGTGCACAGGTTTCTCTCTAGTTGGGGCTCATGGGCATTAAAGCTCATGAGCACAGTAGTTGTGGCACATGGGCTTAGTTGCCCCTTGGCATGGGGGTTCCTAGTTCCCTGAACAGGGTTCAAATCTTTGTTCCCTGCGTGAGAAGGTGGATTCTTAATCACTAGACCATCAGGGAAGTCCCCGAGTTTACCATTTTGAAATCTGCTTTTCCCTTGTAACATTATGCATTCTTAGAACACAGTATTAATCTCATGCTATTCTGCTGTCTGGAGTTTGATAGTGTCATTATTTTTCTTTCTAATGGGTACTAGGCTGGGAGAAGGCAATGGCACCCCACTCCAGTATTCTTTCCTGGAAAATCCTATGGACGGAGGAGCCCTGTAGGCTGCAATCCATGGGGTCACTAAGAGTCAGATACAACTGAGCAACTTCACTTTCACTTTTTCACTTTCATGCATTGGAGAAGGAAATGGAAACCCACTCCAGTGTTCTTGCCTGGAGAATCCCAGGGACGGGGGAGCCTGGTGGGCTGCCATCTATGGGGTCGCACAGAGTCAGACATGACTGAAGTGACTTAGCAGCAGGCTGGGTGTGGTGGTCACACAGGAGAAATCTCAGGAAAGGTCTTAAACCTGACACCTGAGCTGAGTCCTAAAGGAGGAATAGGAGTCAGCCAGGTGAGAAAGCGGGTAAGGAGAGGTTCAGAGTGTGAATGAGCTGAGGTCTGTAGCAGACACAGCAGAGAGGGTGGGGGCCTCTAGCAACTGGGTGCTACTGGAGCTTAAAATTCAAGGTAAGGGCCAGGAGTGGCAGGAAATATAGTGGGGAAGACAGTCTGGTGATGGAGGGCCTCTGGTGCCCTGGTAAGGGATTAGACTTTGCCCAGCAGGCAGCAGGGAGCCCTGCGCCCGTCAAGCATGACCAGGTTTATATTCTGTGTTAACTGGACCCTCCAGAGGGTAAGGGTTGCCGGGGCGGGGCGGGGGGGGGGGGGGGTGTGGATTGCCTAGCCAGAGTGGGTGGATCCGGCTCTTGACCCTGCTTCTCTCTCCCACTTCACTTTGCTTTGGTGGGGTGGGGAGAGAGGCATACCCTTTTTTTTCTTTTTTTGCCCTTCCTTCTTCTCTTTCTCTTGTCTGGAATGGATTCTGAGGTCTGCAATTCCTGTACTGGGGAAGTGTCAGCTCCAAATCCAAAACCAGAGGCAGTGTGGGTTCCAGTTCCGGAGCTTTGTTGGAGAAGGAGGAGGGAAGGCTGGATGTTCTTGGTGGGGGTTGTAGAAGGCAGCAGGGCCCCGCCCTCAAGTGTCCTGAGGCCATTTCTCTGTTTTTACGCAGTCTTTGACTCACACCTGTGAGTGCGCAGCTGGGAGAATTTACCTGTTAGTATTTTACTATTGTTAATAATTAATGTAGCTGCCCCACGCTTCTGGGGCACTTCATATTTTACAAAGCACTTTCCAGAACAAGTCCTCATTCTCTCTTCACTACGATTTCCGAAGCGAGGGCAAGGCATACATTTTGCAGTTGGGGGAACCGAGGCCGAGAGGTGCTGAGACTTGCTGAAAGTCGCCCGAGTGGCGAGTGTGCGAGTGGGGACAGTGTGGCCGCTGAGCAGGCCCGAAGGTCACGTCTCCTTCCTCCTCGAGCAGGTGGACGAGCCCCCGGAGCCCGTGTACGCGAACGTAGAGAGGCAGCCTCCAGCCACATCGCCCCGCGCTTCCGCGGCCCCTCGCGGTGTGGGAGAGTCGGTGTGGGAGACACACACGGACGCGGGCACCGGGCGCCCCTACTACTACAACCCGGACACGGGCGTGACCACCTGGGAGTCGCCCTTCGAGGCTGCTGAGGGCGCCGCCAGCCCGGCCACGTCCCCGGCCTCGGTGGGCAGCCACGAGAGCCTCGAGACCGAGTGGGGCCAGTACTGGGATGAGGAGAGCCGCAGGGTGTTCTTCTACAACCCGCTGACGGGAGAGACGGCTTGGGAGGACGAGTTCGAGGACCAGCCGGAGGACGAGCAGGAGATGCAGCAGAGCCTGAGCCCCAGCAACCAGAGGGTGAGGGGCGGGGCCTCGCTCGAAGGGGGCGGGACCTTGCCCGGATGGGCGGGGCTGACTTTCAGGGCCTCTGACCCCGCCTCCGGCTCTGCACAGCCCTGGGGACTGAGAGGGAGGGGCCTTGGTCGTGGGTGGGTGGGGCTATCACTGAGGGCCTTTGACCCCGCCCCTCTCAGCTGGGGGGGGGAAACTATGGTAGGGGGCGTGGCCTGGGCCGAAAGGGCGGGACGCCAGAAATTCTCCTGGCTCTGAGAATTTCTGGCTCTTCTGCTCCCTGCAGCCCCCCACCCCTGAGACGGACTACCCTGATTTGCTGACCAGTTACCCAGAGGAAGACTATTCCCCCGTGGGCTCCTTCAGTGAGCCCGGCCCCGCCTCTCCCTTTGTCACGCCCCCAGGCTGGTCTTGCCATGTGAGCCCAGATGGGCAGACGGTGTACACCAACAACATCACCGAAGAACAGGTAGGGGCAGCGGACAGATGGGCGCAGACAGTCGCGGGGTCGCTTCCCTTACCACTCGATAGTGAAGTTCCCTCACGGGCTCCATGCCAGTCCAAGACTGTATCTCCCACAGCCGCCCCTTTAAACTCCTTGGGGCGGTGTTGGGCTCTGGAGAGAAACTTTTGTTCCCCTATCCTGTGAACTAAGCGGCCTGACCATCCCTCTCCCCACAGTGGGTAAGGCTGGAGAACCAACAGGGGAAGCCTTACTTCTACAATCCAGATGACGCCTCCGTTCAGTGGGCCCTGCCCGAGGTAACCAACTGGGGAAAGGAGAGTGCCTGGGAGAGAGGTGGGGGCTCAATATGACAGTTTCTTTCTCCCCAGGTCCCAGTCCCTCTCCCTGCCCCTCGAAACAGCCACAAATCCAACCAGAACAGTGAGACCCCAGCCCAGGCCACCCCCCCAGAGGAGAAGGTAAGGGAGGGGGCATGTAGGACCTGGCAGGACCCCACAGAAAAATTGGGGTGTTTCTGGAGGTTCTGCGATTAGGTCTGGAGGCACATTTCCACCATAGACCCAAGCACTACCCTGGGCTAAAGGAACCTGGGTTCTGGGTTGTCCCAGACTCAGAGCTGGACAAGGCTGGGGGCTGGAAGGATGTCTCCCCTGCTGCTGCGGCTTCTGTGGGAGCAGGCACCCCCCACCACCGGCCAGGTGCCAGCAG
The DNA here is from genome assembly GCF_023091745.1 of Budorcas taxicolor. NCBI lineage: Eukaryota > Metazoa > Chordata > Mammalia > Artiodactyla > Bovidae > Budorcas > Budorcas taxicolor. The sequence goes on along the minus strand of NC_068928.1, from coordinate 44,696,790 downwards.
AGAGGGTTCAGTGGAGACTCAGGCCCAACCTGTGGGGAGCTGCTGGCTGAGAGGGAGAGTGGCTTCTCCCCTTAACTACCTCCTCCGTCGCCCTCTTTCTCTAAGATCAAGACCCTGGACAAGGCAGGCGTGCTCCATCGCACCAAGATAGTGGACAAAGGAAAGCGGCTCCGGTGAGAGCTCAGCTCCCTCCAGACCCCAGGGTGGGCCTTAATGATGATGTTCACTGAGCACCTCCTATATGCCAAGCTCTTATTAACCCTTTATGAGATCCTGCGAGGACCCTGAGGCACAGAGAGATGACTTGCCCAAAGCCCTTTGACTGCCAGGTGTTAGCCCTGGGAGTCCACCTCTCATGACTGGGTGCCCCAAGTTCTTAAACTCTGTGCCCTGATCCCGAGGGTGGAAGGGGGCGCCTCAACCCAGGACCAACCCAAGCCCTGCCACCACTGCCCCTACCCAGGAAGAAGCATTGGAGTGCCTCCTGGACAGTGCTGGAGGGTGGAATCCTGACTTTCTTCAAAGACTCGAAAAACTCAGCTGCTGGTGGCTTGGTAAGCCCCAGACCTCCAGAGCAGGGGCCACCCCATCTGCTCCTGACTCCCGAGGGGCTTTGCTTAATCAGGTTTGCTGAAGGCTAGGTCTGAGACCGTGGAATGTGAGGGTCCAGGGAGCTGGGCCTTGGCAGGGGCGATGAGAGCAGATCACCCCAGGACAAGCACATCCAGTCACGTCGGGTGTGGGAACCAGTCCTTGAGGATGGACAGCTCCAGCCTGGTGGGCAAGGAGACTGGAAACCAGATGCACCTGCTTGCAGAGATGGGACTGCACTCCTTTTTCCTTTCCTTTCCTTTCCTGAGTGGGCAGATAGCAAACAACCAGCCAGCCCCCGGGCTCCATGATTCTAGGAACTCTTGGGTCTCTTGCCTCCAGGGCCATGACCCTCATTGTGCCTAGAGCCAAGGGAGCCCGGTGGATTGGAGCCAGGATGCTGTGACAGGCCAGAGCTGAGCTGCAGGTGTCCTGAAATCCAACTCTTTTCCCCTTCTCTGCAGAGGCAGCCTTCCAAGCTCTCCATCCCTGAGTTCACGGTGGACCTGAAGGGGGCCTCTCTCACCTGGGCCCCCAAAGACAAATCCAGCAAGAAGAATGTGCTGGAGGTGAGTGGTGGGGGTAAGGAGAAGGAGAAGCAGCCTACTGATGGCTTGGGACCCTGACTAAGCAAGCCCTGAGCAGGGGGACCCTGGCAGAGCTAAGGCTGGAATTCTTGGGGCTCAAAACCAAAGCTGTCCCCACCTTGGGGATCTGTCCACGGTGTTTCCTGGCATCAGGCTTCTGCAGCTCCCTCTCCAGGAGCAGAGCTCCTTGGAGCCCTTTGTCCCCAAGTAGAGGTCCCTGGGGAATAACACTCATGTCTGGAAGGGCAGTCCTCATCCCACTGCTTTGGCCTGAGACAGACAGGAGATGCTGGGTCCCCCCTACTCAGACTGATAGGCTGGGACACCTCCTCTGGCTGGTTAGAACCCAGCTTCCAAATGGAAGTGAATAGACCAGGGCAGGGAAGTGGACACATTTCTCAGGCTCCCCCACAGGAAGAGAGGCCAGATGGGGCCCAGGCCACACCCTTCACTATCCATGTGTTGTCTTGTTTTTAAACTACTCTTGTCCTCACCTGGGCTTCTCCAGGCGGCACAGTGGTAAAGAATCTGCCTGCCAACGCAGGAGACGTAGGAAATGCGGAGTCGATCCCTGGATTGGGAAGATCCCCTAGAACAGGGAGTGGCAACCCACTCCAGCCAGCATTCTTGCCTGGAAAATTCCAGGGACAGAGGAGCCTGGTGGGCTACAGTCCATGGGGTTGCAAAGAGTCAAACATGACTGAGAAATTAAACAGGCAAGCACCTTCACCTCAATCTCCAAGTGTTTTCAGGCAGCTCACAATGAAAATGCATATAGGTGAGGTGGTAAAAGCTACTGAAAAGCCAGGAGCAGGAAAAACAAGCTGGAGGAAGAGGGCAGTGTGGAGTGGGATTAGGAAACAGGGGATATACAAACACTAAGGTTATTGTTGCTGAAAAAAAGTCAGCTCCTGGTCTCCTGGCAGCCAAAGTGAAGCATGACTCTCATTGGGTCAGGGGAGTGAGGGGGAAACCATTCTAGATTTTGAGGGAAATCAAAGCTTTTTCCTAACCCTTGGCTCTAGAAGAAATTTTTAGTGTGCAGCTCTATTCTAGTTTAGTAAGGGACTCTTGGGGTTGCTTCAGGTAACATTTGCTGAAAGCCAAAAAATGCATGACCTTCCATTTCAGCTCAGAAAAAGCAGTTCTGCAAGGAGCTTGAGTGTGTCGTTTAATGATGATTCACCCAGCTTCACTCAGTTTCAGAAGCAGAGTATCCGCAGAGCAGGGGCTTCCCTGATGGCTCAGTGGCAAAGAATCTGCCTGCCAATGAAGGAAGCACGGGTTCTATCCCTGAGTCAGGAAGATCCCCTGGAGGAGGGCATGGCTACCCACTCCAGTATTCTTGCCTGGAGAATTCCATGGACAGAGAACCTGGCAGACTATAGTCCATGGGGTGTGACATGACTTAGGAACTAAACAACAACAATCCACAGAGCAGAGCTGGAAACCAGTTGTATCTCCTGAGCTCTGATCAGTAGGTCTGGAGCCTTCCCCAGACTCCACCGAGTAGAGCTCTGTGATCGACTAGCTATGTCTGTTGTGAACATCAGGTTGAGGTGGGACATCATATTTTAACTGGGGGGAAAGTCTTCAAACAGTGCTTTCTGAATGTCACCTCTCTGACTGGGTTTTTGATGAAAGTTTCAGAGTAGACGCTTCTGAGTTGTCTTTTCTGGCAAAGACCAGAAGGCAGATGGTGTTCTTGGAAGCGCCTCAAGCTGACAGGAAGGCTGACAGTCTGGAATGGAAATCCTGGAGTCCCCGGCTTCCCACTGGCTGGCAGTCATCTTTCCTCCACTCAGGGGTGGAAAAAAAGTGAAAGTGAAAGTCATTCAGTTGTGTCTGACTCTTTGTGACTCCATGGGTATACAGTCCATGGAATTCTCTAGGCCAGAATACTGGAGTGGGTAGCCTTTCCCTTCTCCAGGGGATCTTCCCAACCCAGGGATCAAACCCAAGTCTCCCTTATTGCAGGTGGATTCTTTACCAGCTGAGCCACAAGGGAAGCCCAAGAATACTGGAGTGGGTAGCCTAACCCTTCTCCAGGGGATCTTCCCAATCCAGGAACTGAACCAGGGCCTCCTGCATTGCAGACAGATTCTTTACCAACTGAGCTATCAGGGAAGCCTGCCACCTGTAGGCACTTCGGATTTTTCTCAAGCATGCATGCGTGCTAAGTCACTTCAGTTGTGTCCAACTCTTTTTGACTCTATGGACTGTAGCCTATCAGGCTTCTCTGTCCATGGGATTCTTCAGGCAAGAATACTGGGCTGGGTTCCTGTGCCTTCCTCCATGGGATCTTCCCCACCCAGATATAGAACTCTTTCATCTCACCTGCATTAACAGGCAGGTTCTTTACCACTAGTGCCTCCTGGGAAGCCCTTTTTCAGGAGACCACCCTAAATACTGTATCATCGAGGATGGCTGGTCTTCCTAGTTGTCCTAGTGGCCCCTGACAATAGCTGGCTTGACAATAGCTGCCTGTGCATTCAACAGAATGGATGTCTTGTACGTATATATTGATACGTAACTAGACAGGTTTGCCTTCCATATGAAACTCGAATGTGAACTGATTACCACTTTTGAGACAGCTGCCGAAAAGAATGGCAATTGTTTTAGAAGCGTTGTTAGGCCATTCGTTCTCTGGAATAACAGATAGGGCCCCTGTCCGTTTAGATTAGAATGAGGTTGTGCTCTCTGCCCACTGAAGGGTCTCTGGTCTTTGCAGAGAGGAGGATGGAGTAGAACATGCAGGTTTGTTTTGTTTTGCCTTTAAAAGCATTTTAAATTTCATTCAAGTCCAAGTTAAATAATTAGACAGCCAAAGCACTGCACTGCGTCTGGAAGCTATAACCTGTCTGAGACAGCTTTATCTGTTTATTTATTTATTCAGCTGTGTCGAGTCGTAGTTACAGCACACAGGTTCTTCGTTGTGTCATATGGATCTTTCATTGCAGAGCATGGACTCTCTACTTGGGGTGCATGGGCTTAGTTGCTCTGCTGCATGGGGGATATTCGTACCCAGACCAGGGATCCAACCAGCGTCTGCTACATTGCAAGGCAGATTCTTAACTGGACCACCAGGGAAGACCCTCAGACAGTTTTTGCTGACTCTTATTCTCTCACAGGACCCAAAGGCAGGGCTGGTATGAGCTGCAGCAACCAACCATTCCCATCCACCTTGAAGGCTTGGTTCTCAGAGCCAGAGGCCGAGGAGAGATCCATCCAAGTTAGCCTTGTTCTTTGTAGGCTTCGTTACAGAAACAGCAGTCAACTGATAAAGAACCCAGGTGGTTAATATCTGCTTGCAACTCAATAGTATAGAGTAGTGGCTTCAGGGCCTCCCACACGGAATTCCTTTCATTGATTTTTTGCTGGCTGTTGCTCTGGGTAGGCCTCCCATGGGGAGGCAGGATGGGGTAAGGGAAGGCACACCAGATGGCTAAGCCATGCAGTTCTGCTGCACTCAGATCCTCGCTCCGTCAGTCACTAGCTGTGTGTCCATAAGGAAGTTGCTTAAACTCACTGAGCCTCAGTTTGCCCATCTGTAACACAGAGATGCTGTTACCTACTTCTTTAAGGAGGTGGAATACCTTGGCTTGGGGAGAGGACCTGGCTCGATTAGTCTTTGGGTTCCTGGAGACAGGAATAGATCACCTCTACCCCTGTATCCCCCTTGGGGCTTAGCCCTGGGGCAGACCCAGGAAACCAGAGATGACTGAGTGACTTGTGTCCCACCAGCTTCGGAGCCGAGATGGCTCAGAATACCTGATCCAGCACGACTCGGAGGCCATCATCAGCACCTGGCACAGTGCCATCATCCAGGGCATCCAGGAGATGGTAGGCAGAGCTGGGGGCTGCCAGGGCTGGTGGGGAGGGGGTGGCCAACCATTATGCAGGGCAGCTGTATCCACTGTGGATGGGGCCCTCCACTTGGGTACTGGGAGCTCCATGACACTGGTGGGTAAGTAGTCCTCTCTGCAGACACAGATGGGCTGCTGAAGAAACAGCCTTTCTTAAGTAAGTGAATCCAGCCCCTGGGGTTGGCCCTACAGGATACCTGTCCAGGTATCCTAGAGTAGTGACCCATTCCACACTGAGACAGGAGAAAAGTAAATACTCTGGTAAACAACCTCAGGCTGGAGAGAAAGGCTGAAACCAGAAGACATCATTTAAAAGGACTGAATTGATGGGTCTACTATTTTTTTAAGTTCAATATATCAATTGCATAAGTAGAGATGGGGCAGGCCCACTCTGACAGCTCTTCACCTGGAAACAGCCTGGGGCTTTTTGATCCTTATTCCCTATTAAGGAAATAGGCAACACTGGATGCCCTGCTTGGCTATATTAATAATGGTAGGAATCCAGATCCAGAAAGGTGATGCTGGTGAAGTGGTTGGCAGTGCTCTGGTCCCAGCTCACACTGCGAAATTTAACTGGGAGCCACGTATTGCGAAATGCTGACCTAGTGGAGTGTGTACAGAAGAGCTAAGGAAAATGATGGTGAAGGGGACCAGGAACCAGGAAGTGGTAGGGGTAGTCAGGATGAGAAAACGTGGGGGAGAACAGGATGCCTGACTCCAACACCTGGAGGGCTCCATGCAGCTAACGGGGGGTGGGGGGGGTGGGGGGGGTGGGGGGGTGGGGGTGAGGGATGCATGGGGTTCCCTGATGGAAGGAAAGCTGAGTTGACCTGGAGAAGGGAACAGAGAATTCTCTGCCTGGGGGTCTTCAGTCCAGGCCTGCTGGGAGGGCGTTTCAGTCCCTTACCCCATCCCAGAGGGCTCCCCCCGCCCCGCCCCCGCCAGTTGGCCCCAAGCTCTGCCTCTCTGAGACTGTGTGATTCTAGTCCGCAGACCTGCCTCCCGAGGAGGAAAGTGAGAACAGCGGCGTGAACTTCGGGTCCAGTGAGCGCCTAGGAAGCTGGCGGGAGGACGAGCCACGGCCTGGTGCAGGTGTGCTTGGGTGGGGGTGAGGCGGGTGGAGGCGGATGGCAGACACCCTTAAGGGGAGCGGTGACCCCCGGGCTGGGGCCGCCGGGCCGACCAACTGTGGTGCCAACGACTGACCCAGCCCTCGCGTTCCCATTGGCGTTGGGCAGCACCGCCCACCCCCGGGCCCGGAGGTCTGGAGGGTGACATCAGCAAGGTCCGGCAGAAGCTCCTCAAGTTCCTGCTGAGGCGGCCCACGCTGCAGTCGCTGCGGGAGAAGGGCTACATCAAAGGTACCCGAGGGACCCGGAGAGCGGGGCGCCAGTGGCCCAGGGGCCAGGCGGCGCTGACGAGCCTCTCCCCCAGACCAGGTGTTCGGCTGTCCGCTGGCCGAGCTGTGTGAGCGCGAGAAGAGCTCAGTGCCGCGCTTCGTGCAGCAGAGCATCCGCGCCGTCGAGGCCCGGGGTATGTAACCGCACCAGCCGGGCATTCCCGAGCCTGAAGGCCTCCTTCCAGAACCCCAGACGGAGACCTCCAGGGAGGGGGTGGGGCGCAGGGTCGAGGGGGAAAGAACGAGAGCTTCCGAGCAGGAATCAGAGCAAGGGCTTTAGCGCCAGGCCACTGAACGCGGGGTCGGCGTCTCCCTCCGCTCCAGGGCTGGACATCGACGGTCTGTACCGCATCAGTGGGAACCTGGCCACCATCCAGAAGCTGCGCTATAAGGTGGACCACGGTGAGGCCCGCCCCCTGGCCCTGCCCCAGGCCTGCAGGCGCTTGAAGGAACGAGCTGACCTCTTCTTCCTTCCCTCCCTACCCCCTCGACCCCCCCCGCCGCAGATGAACGTCTGGACCTGGAAGACGGGCACTGGGAGGACGTTCATGTTATCACCGGCGCCCTGAAGCTCTTCTTTCGAGAGCTGCCCGAGCCCCTCTTCCCCTTCTCACACTTCCGCCAGTTCCTCGCGGCAATCAGTGAGCGCCTGGGGGAGGTGGGGCGGATAGGGTACGGTGGGGCTGGGCGGCCTCACGAACGCTCCTGCGGTGACCAGGGCCCCCCCCACCCCGCGCCAAATACCGAAGTCAGCCCCGTATGTTTCCCCCCTCTCCTCCCTCTGACCCGACCCTTGCCCAGAGCTACAGGATCCGGCCAAGCGTTTCCGCTGTGTGCGGGACCTGGTGCGCTCGCTGCCCGTCCCTAACCACGACACGCTGCGGGTGCTCTTCCAGCACCTGTGCCGGTGAGCGCGGGGAGCTGCGCGGGAATGGGGAGGCGGGCCTGAGGGATCCCCACCCCTCTCCCCCCAGCTCTGGACATTGATTCCAACCCCCCACCCCCGCTGCAGGGTGATCGAGCACGGAGAACGGAACCGCATGTCAGTGCAGAACGTGGCCATAGTCTTCGGGCCCACGCTGCTGCGGCCCGAGACGGAGGAAGCCAGCATGCCCATGACCATGGTGTTCCAGAATCAGGTGGTGGAGCTCATCCTGCAGCAGTGCTCGGACATCTTCCCACCGCACTGACCGCGAGCCCCCAGCCCCACCCCAGCTGCTGGGCCTGGGAGTGGGGGCGGCGACAGTGGTCCTGCATGGGCAGCTGGAGGCCGCACGGCTAGACTGTTTATCTCTGGCTGAGACCTCCGCCTCCCTCCAGACCGTAGGCGGCTGCGAGTTCTGCAGCCCCTCGGTTCTGAGGGCATGGTGACCCCTGGTGGGCAGTTCTTAAACTGTGGGGGTTCCCCACCCCCACACCCCACCCCGGGAGTCGGCCTGTTCGGAGGTTAATTGGGGTCTGTTCTTTACCACAGCGCCACCTACTGGGCACGTGCGAGGATGCAGGGTGGGGGGCGAGTTTTCTGGGACAGCTGCTGATGCCAGGCGGGGATGTGGCCGAGGGCGTGGAGGCCTTCACGGCAACCCTGCGGGTCCCCGGCCCTGTGCGTGGCATCATGAAGCAGCAAGTGACAGCTTCCCTGCTGCGGAAACAGGACTGATCCAGTGGGCGGCTGAACTTGCTTTTCCCCAGGCCTCTGGGCTGAAGCTCCTGCCAGGCCCAGCCACTGGCTGGCTGTGCACCATTTTCATCCACTTTCCCAGTTGGAGTTCTGGGTCTCTGCGCTCCCTTGATCCACTTTGCGCTCTGTGCAAGGGTTCTTCCTGGTCACTAAATGTGTACTCTGCACCTGCCACTTGACACACACCATTTCTACTCACAATCCCATTTGACAGATGAGGAAACTGAGGCTTACAGAGGCCAAGTGACTTGTTCTGGGTCTGGTGGGTGATTGGGCTCCCCAGCTCGGCCTTCTGTCACACCAGAGCACAGCCTCCTGTGAAGGTGCCATCAGTCCTTTCAGCTCCCCAGCTCCCCGCAACAGCATGGCCTTTTGGGTAAAGCAGTGAAACGAAGCTGGTGGGTTCTGTCTGAGGAGGTCCCTGAGGGCAAAGAGGGAGTCTGCGCAGCTGTTCTTCTCTGGGGGGAGGAATAATAGCACTGGCAGGAATTATCCTAGCCCCTCTCAGTGCCCTTGCTGTCACGTGTACCTCCCTGGTGCCCACCTTGCTGTGAAGAACTGGGAAAGAGACCTGCAGGGTAGGGGGAAGGCAGGCATGACCTCAGGAAAGGAAGTGTGAACCCGACCCCGGCGTCATCGGGCCCCCCTTCCCTTCTTAGACACAAACCACCTCAGTTTATGGGTCTTGGCCTCCTTCCCCCACCCACCCGTTCATGCGTTCAAACAACAGAAGCTATATTTATTGACATTTGTACCACGCCAAGCATCTTACTTGGATTATCTCACTCGTTTCTCGCAGCCAATATTTATTATCTGCTTTTCTGTGCTCGGCACCGTGCTCTGGGGCAGGGATACCACACACTGCCTCCCTGGTGGAGCTTCTGGCCTGGTGGATGGGACTGACCCAAGCCCACCCCTGATGCCAGCAGGCCTGGGGCAAGAGTACAAATGAAGGCTTCATACCATACGTCAACATGTTGTAAAGTTATAAATCAAGCTGAACCAGTAACATGTGTTCTATTCTCCTACTTTGTTGTTTAATTTTTTAAAAAATATTCTCCTACTTTGTTATTGTTATTATTTAATTGTTTATTTTAGCCATTGTGGATCTTCATTGCTGTGCTCGGGCTTTCTGTAGTTGCGGAGACTGGGGCCTACTCTCTAGTTGCGATGCACAGGCTTCTCATTGCAGTGTCTGCTCTTGCGGCCGAGCACAGGCTCTACAGCATGCCGACTCAGTAGCTGTGGGCCCCGGGCTTGGTTGCCCTATGGCATCTTCCCAGACCAGGGATCGAACCCATGTCCCTGCGTTGGCAGGTGGTTTCTTAACCACTGGACCACCAGGGATGTTGTAATTCTCCCACTCTGACAAATATGCTTTTACAATGACCTGGAAAGCCAGGTTCTAACGTTAACTTCTTTGGCTCTGCTCTCAACCCAGCCCCACCCCTAATCTTCCCACCCTCAGGGCATCCTGGCCCAAGGAGAGGGACACACGTGGGCATTCCAACCACGAGTGCAAATTGCTGTTCCTGGTCGCCCCACACAGTCCACCCTCTGAGGGAAGGGACATGGGGTCCCACATATCAGGAGCATGGTCTAAAGGGATGGGCCTGGGCTCTAAGGGGACCCCACAGAGTACTCATTCTGGGGGGAGAGGCACAGAGAATGTCCAGAGTTGTTCAGTTGCCAAGTCGTGTCCAACTCTGCAACCCTATGGACTGCAGCATGCCAGTCTTTGCTGTCCCACACCATCTCCCAGAGTTTGCCCAAGTTCATGTCCACTGAATCTGTGATGCCATCCCACCATCTCATCTTTTCTTACCCCTTTCTCCTCCTACCCTCTGTCCTTCCCAGCATCAGTATCTTTTCCAGCGAGTTGGCTATTTGCATCAGGTAACCAAAGTATTGGAATGTCAGCTTCAGCATTAGTCCTTCCAACGACTATTCAGGGTCGACTTCCTTTAAGATTGACTGGTTGATCTTGCTGTCCAAGGGACTCTCAGGAGTCTTTTCCAGTACCACAGTAGAACCTTCTAAAGTGAGACTCATGGCAGGGCAGGGACCCCCTCTCACAGGTCTAAGGGCAGAACTAGATGGATAGTAAACAGCCAGCTACTTGGCTAACCATGTGTGTATGGTAGCTGGGAAAAGTGCAGGGTGCTCTGAAGGTGTGTCACTGGGGTGTGACTGTCCCCCAGGGGCCCAAGATGCCTCTGCGGAAGTCACATTTGAGCCAAGCACTAGAGAACGAAGAGGAGTCAACAGGGTGAGGAAGTAAGGGAAGGGGTGTCTAGTCAGAGGAAACGGCATGAGCAAAAGCTCTGAAGCAGGGAGGCTTGTGGGGAGAGCAAAATCTGAGCGAAGACCATGGTGACCGAAGCCCGCAAAGCCAGTGGGCATGGGTGGGAGGTGAGGCTGGAGAGGCCGGCAGAGGGCAGAGTGCTCAGGGCCTTGGGACCACGATGAAGGGGGTCCTGTGGCAGGACAGTGGCAGGAGGATCCTGGGGCAGGAAGGTCTTGGGAAATGTCAGCTCCCCACCCCAGCCCACCCCAGGTTTTTGACCTTGCCAAGAGTTTGGCGGGTGTTCAGTAATATAGTCACAGACACGGAAGTCCCTAAATCATCACATTCTATCACCAGGCGGAGCTTCAGAAAGCACCTACTGTGGGGACTTCCCTGGTGGTCCAGTGGTTAAGACTTCAAGCTCCCAATGCAGGAGGCCTGGGTTCCATCCTTAGTCAGGAAACTAAGTCCTGAGTACTGCAACTAAAAGATCCTGCAGGCTGCAACTAAGACTCGGTGCCAAATAAATTAATATTTTTAAAAAGAAAGAGAAAGCAGGAAAGAAATTACCTACTACCAATGAGCAAGCTCCTGGAGAGATGTCATAACTCACCTGAGGTCACAGGGCAGGTTGGTGGCAGAGCTTATTGTATGCGGTCTGAGCATCTACTGTGAGCCCACCAGAAGTCTAAAGAAGTGAAGTCGCTCAGTCGTGTCCAACTCTTTGGGACCCCATGGACTGTAGCCTACCAGGCTCCTCCATCCATGGGATTTTCCAGGCAAGAATACTGGAGTGGTTTGCCATCTCTTTCTCCAGGGGAATCTCCTGACCCAGGGATCGAACCCAGGTCTCCCACATTGTAGGCAGATGCTTTACCGTCTGAGCCACAAGGGAAGCCCTTCCTCAGTCATAAACCCTCCACTGCAAGCTAGAAGGTGTATAGTGAATACATTTGAGGTGAGTTGGATTTTGTCTGAAGACACAAAGATACATAGTATCTGCTATCTTGAAGTGCCATCTGGTTGGGGGGCAGACAAAAATAATTAGGGGTATCACAGCTGATAAGGGCTGTCACAGGGGGCCCCCCTCCCCGTCTCTCTCTCCCTCTCAGCAGAAGCCCCAGGTCCTCCGACAGCCGGGCGTCTGCCCTGATGCTGCCCTAGAAACAGCCTCTGGTGCCTGTCTGGATGCTAAGTTTGGTGGGTCACGCCCAGCCCTCATGTGAGTGGACTTCTGAACTGCCTGTCATCCTAGAGACACAGCATCCTTCGCTCGCAGCAACAACAGTCTTGGCCCAGCCTGTAGATGTCCCTGGCCCACTGCTCTCTCCCTCCACCCCCCTTGACAACCCTCATCCGATCCACTCCGGGGACTCAGTCACCAAGCCAGCACGTGCGTCACCCAGATCTCTGCCAGCAGCCCAAACAGCTCTTTTCGGAGTTCCAAGTGCAAATGTCCACCCACATGGGTGGCTGCCAGGCACCCCAAGTGCAGCTTGCCTGCAACAAAACTGAAACCAGCCCCTCCACCCTTTTCAGGGCACAGCACCTCCAAGCACCCGAGGCGCCTCTCCCACCACAACCAGTCAGCCACCAAGTCCCTATCTTCTTCCTCCTAAGCTGTTTCCCAGCTCAGCCTCTCCCACCTCCACTCAGCCTCTCATCTGGATGGGCTCCTTCCCTCCCTGTTCCATCCTCCCCTTAGCAGCCATTTGACCAAGACCCCTCAGGCCCTTCCCAGCCACACCCCCCATCTCTGCACACCTCTGTGCCCATGGGTGTGGCTCCCAGCCCACTCCAGAATGTTCCTTGTCTCCCTGCCTTTGGGCCCACAGTCTCCCATCTTCCTCCCCTTCCCCTGGCCTCCTCTTCCTCCTCCCAGCCTCAGCTCACACTTGCCCCCAGATCTCAGATCTCTTCTCGTAGCAGACAGGCCTTTCTCTCTCATCACACTTGCCTCCCCGTGATGTAACTGTGCCTCCATATCCTTGTTGTCACCACTAGCCTACGGGCTACATGTCTTCAAGATCCATCCATGTAGCTCATGGCTACATGGGCTACATCATTGACTCTTAAGGCCAAATAGCATTCCACTGTACAGATTTTGTTTTTGTTCAGTTGCTAGGTCACGTCCAACTCTTTGAGACCCTATGGACTGCAGCACTCCAGGCTTCCCTGTCCTTCACCATCTCCTGGAGTTTGCTCAAACTCACATCCATTGAATAGATGATGCTATCCAACCAGCTCATCCTCTGTTGTCCTTCCCACCATCAGGGTCTTTTCCAAAGAATTGGCTTTTCACATCAAGTGGCCAAAATGTTGGAGTTTCAGCAACAGTCCTTCCAATGAATATTCAGGGTTGATTTCCTTTAAGATTGACTGGTTTGATCTATTTGCAGTCCAAGGGACTCTCAAGAGTCTTCTCCAACACCACTGTTCAAAAGCTCAGCCTTCTTTATGGTCCAGCTCTCACATCCGTACATGACTACTGAAAAAACCATATATGTGACTTTTTTTTTCATCCATTCACTAATTGATGAACATTTGGATTGTTTCAAAGCTAGTGGAGGTGATGGAATTCCACTTGAGCTATTTCAAATCCTGAAAGATGATGCTGTGAAAGTGCTGCACTCAATATGCCAGCAAATTTGGAAAACTCAGCAGTGGCCACAGAACTGGAAAAGGTCAGTTTTCATTCCAATCCCAAAGAAAGGCCATGCCAAAGAATGCTCAAACTACCGCACAATTGCACTCATCTCACATGCTAGTAAAGTAATGCTCAAAATTCTCCAAGCCAGGCTTCAGCAATACATGAACCATGAACTTTCTGATGTTCAAGCTGGTTTTAGAAAAGGCAGAGGAACCAGAGATCAAATTGCCAACATCTGCTGGATCATGGAAAAAGCAAGAGAGTTCCAGAAAAACATCTATTTCTGCTTTATTGACTATGCCAAAGCCTTTGACTGTGTGGATCACAATAAACTGTAGAAAATTCTGAAAGAGATGGGAATACCAGACCACCTGACCTGCCTCTTGAGAAACCTGTATGCAGGTCAGGAAGCAACAGTTAGAACTGGACATGGAACAACAGACTGGTTCCAAATAGGAAAAGGAGTACGTCAAGGCTGTATATTGTCACCCTGCTTATTTAACTTATATGCAGAGTACATCATGAGAAACGCTGGACTGGAAGAAACACAAGCTGGAATCAAGATTGCCGGGAGAAATATCAATAACCTCAGATATGCAGATGACATCACCCTTATGGCAGAAAGTGAAGAGGAACTAAAAAGCCTCTTGATGAAAGTGAAAGAGGAGAGTGAAAAGGTTGGCTTAAAGTTCAACATTCAGAAAACGAAGATCATGGCATCTGGTCCCATCACTTCTTGGGAAATAGATGGGGAAACAGTGGAACCAGTGTCAGACTTTGTTTTTGGGGGCTCCAAAATCACTGCAGATGGTGATTGCAGCCATGAAATTAAAAGACGCTTACTCCTTGGAAGGAAAGTTATGACCAACCTAGATAGCATATTGAAAAGCAGGGACATTACTTTGCCGCCTAAGGTCCATCTAGCCAAGGCTATGGTTTTTCCTGTGGTCATGTATGGATGTGAGTTGGACTGTGAAGAAAGCTGAGCGCCAAAGAATTGATGCTTTTGAACTGTGGTGTTGGAGTAGACTCTTGAGAGTCCCTTGGACTGCAAGGAGATCCAACCAATCCATTCTGAAGGAGATCAGCCCTGGGATTTCTTTGGAAGGAATGATGCTAAAGCTGAAACTCCAGTACTTTGGACACCTCATGAGAAGAGTTGACTCATTGGAAAAGACTCTGATACTGGAAGGGATTGGGAGCAGGAGGAGAAGGGGACAACTGAGGATGAGATGGCTGGATGGCATCATGGACTCGATGGACGTGAGTCTGAATGAACTCTGGGAGCTGGTGATGGACAGGGAGGCCTGGTGTGCTGCGATTCATGGGGTCGCAAAGAGTTGGACATGATTGAGCGACTGAGCGCCTGAACTGATGAATAATACTGCTGTGAACATTCAGGCATGAGCTTCTAATGTGAAAATACTGTCTTAGTCAGCTTGGGCTTCTATAACAAAATAACATAGACTGGGTAGCTTCAACAACAGAAATCATTTGTCTCAGTTCTAGAGACTGGAATTCTGAGATCAGGGTGCCAGCATAGTGGGGTTGTGGTGAGGGCTCTCTTTCTGGTTTGTGGATGGCTGCCTTCTTGCTGTGTCCTTATACAGCAGAGAGAGGGAGAGGGAGGCAGGGAGAGAGAAAGTTCATCTCTTCCTCTTCGCTTTTTTTTGAGTCAAAAAATTTAAAAATCAAAAGTAAAAAATATTCATTCATTTATCAAATATTTTGAGGGGTAAACTTAACAATAGTCCAGCACTGACTACCATTGGCCAGTTTCATCTACAAGGGAAAGTGAATACAAAGTCTTGAGAATTCATTCTGGTTCTCTTCTGCTGCACTGTAAAATGGGAACCAGCCAACTCACTATAATGCCTCACTCAATATCCTTAAAAACTTACATTGCGTTATTTGAAAACATAATTTATTTCAGCTTCAGTTTTATGAATTTATCTATAACAAGAATCAACCAATTAATTATAGTACCTGTGATTCAATTTAAAAGTTATAATCAAGCTTTTTGTGGCATAGTTCTATAGTGAAGAAAATAGATGCATTTTAGGGCCAAATTTGGCTTCCCAGATAGCTCAGTTGGTAAAAAAAATCTGCCTGCAATGCAGGAGACCCTGGTTCGATTCCTAAGTTAGGAAGATCCACTGGAGAAGGGATAGGCTACCTATTCCAGTATTCTTGGGCTTCCCTGGTGGCTCAGATGGTAAAAAATCCACCTGCAATGTGGGAGACCTGGATTCAATCCATAGGTTGGGAAGATCCCCTGGAGGAGGGCATGGCAACCCACTCCACTGTTCTTTGCCTGGAGACCCCCCATGGATGGAGGAGCCTGGTGGGCTACAGTTCATAGGGTCACAGAGAGTGGGACACAGCTGAGCACAGCACAGGGCCAAATTTATCAGTTTGTTTATTTTAAAAATGATTCTGGTAATGGCTTTCTTTTTTAAATTATTTTATATTGGATTCTAGTTGATTTACGATGTTGGGTTAATTTCAAGTGTGGTCATCTCTTCCTCTTCTTATAAATACCCTAATCCCACCCTGAGGCCCCACCCTCATGATCTCATCTAACCTAATTACCTCTCAAAGGCCCCGCCTCCAAACACCCTCACATTGGGTGTTAAAAGTTCAACACATGACTTAGGGAGGGACACAGTCAGTTCATAGGAATATGTCTCACTCTCTTCCATATATACTTAGGAGTGGAATTGCTAGTTCATACAGTAACTATGTTTAGCTTTTTGAGGAACTGTCAAACTACAGTTTTGGTCAAACTCTGTTTTTCTCCACTGATTGCATCACTGTACATTCCCAACCTGCAACGTGGGAGGTTTCTGTTCTCTATTGCCTGCTGTGACATCTGTCTGAGGCCTTCGTTCTCCCCAGCCCCCTGCCCCCACTCTCTCTCTCTCTCTCAACAGGCAACCTCGCTATGCCACAGAAAATATGGGAACCCTTGTACATCCCACCATCAAGCTCGGAGCTCCCTCACCACAACCCCCCTCACCTCCTTGTCCCTGATACCTCAGAGCAGACCTCTCTCCAGGGTGCAGCTCATCTCTTGCCTTTGTTTCAGAAAGTATCCCCGATCACGGGCCATTTCCTCTCTTCTGCTTTTAATTGCTGTCTCTGGTTGAGTTCTGCAGGATACGGAGAGAAGCCTGTAGGCAGTTAACTAGGGGGCGTTCAAGGATTGTGTGGGATGGACCAAGGGAAAAGAGCTGGGCCAAGGGAAAAGCTGAATTGTGATGGAGGCCCATCTCAGGCCTCAGCCAGCCCCGCAGAAAACTCTGAGGCTGGGACACGCTAAGTATGGCCCCACATTGTGGCAATGAGGCCAGGACTGTAAAAGGCCTTATCTACCAGTCATTGGATCAAGGCTGCTTTGGACAATTGGGGGAGGGGGCTGGTGGTGGGGTGCATGAATTTGAGCAAAGAGGCTCTCTATAGCCCAGGGCTCATCCAGAAGAGAGGCTCGGATGAGAGCTCTCAGCTGCCAACCTTCCTGAAGCTGGAGCAATTAGTGCTTCAGTCCTGGAGGGGCACCTAGGTGGTACCCAGGGCGACCACCACAACATCCAGCTGGCTCCTTCCTCTCACCATTTGCAGCCCTTGCTCACTCTTCCAGGCTTCCCTGGTGGCTCAGAAGGTAAAGAATCTGCCTGCAAGGTCAGAGACCTGGGTTCGATCCCTGGGTTGGGAAGATCCCCTGGAGAAGGGAATGGTAATCCACTCCAGTATTCTTGCCTGGAGAATCCCATGGACAGAGGAGCCTGGAGGGCTAGAGTCCTTGGGGTCACAAGGAGTCGGAGTGGTCTGAGTGCAGTTCTGTTCTCCCCTTCTTCAGTCATCTTTTTGCATTCTGCTTAGGCAACCCTTCCTCAGGCAGCTCCTCTGAATGCCCAGCTCAGTCAATTTTCTTGGTTATATACCACTGGAGACCCATGTGCCTCTCTTATCTCAGCTTGGCATTTTACAATCATATAGCATGATTATTTATTGTTATCTATGCCCAGTAGCAGTAGTGGTAAAGAACCCGCCTGTCAGTACAGGAGATAAAAAGAGAGGCAGCTTTGATCCCTGGGTTGGGAAGATCCCCTGGACGGGGGCATGGCAACCCACTCCAGTACTCTTGCCTGGAGAATCCCTTGG
Organism: Budorcas taxicolor; assembly: GCF_023091745.1. Taxonomy (NCBI): domain Eukaryota; kingdom Metazoa; phylum Chordata; class Mammalia; order Artiodactyla; family Bovidae; genus Budorcas; species Budorcas taxicolor. The sequence continues at coordinate 44,679,565 of NC_068928.1, read as the reverse complement.
ACAGAGGAGCCTTTCAGGGCTACAGTCCATAGGGTCACAAAAGAGTTGGACGTGACTTAGAGACTTCACACGCATCCCCTGCCATGATACTGTAAGCCCCAGGAGGGTGAGGACTCTGTTGTTGCTCACCCGAATATGCCTGGCACCTAGCATAGTGCCTGGCATGTGATAGGTATTCAGTAGATACTCATTAATGAACCAACACATGAAAAGGTAGAAAGTCAGAGTTCAAGACCCAGCTCTGCCTTTTCCATCAAGGGACCCTGGCCAGGTTGTACAGCTCCATGTGCTCCTATGGATGGTTAGGACATTCACACTGACCTTGGAGAGTTCTTACGATTATAAAATGAGACAGGTGCAACACACATGGCCCAGAAACTGATGCAGAAACATCGTGAAGTCCTGCTAATCTTCCTCCCTCGGACCCAAGTAGAGTCCTGGGTCCTGGGGCAAGACAGTCTCTATGATGGGACCCATGGAAGCGTCCTGGAGGAGCCCCCAGGGTGCAGCCACGGGGCAGGACAGCACACTGGGCTATGGCTTTTTTGTTTCCTGGCTGTCCAGAGCAGGCTTTTCTTTAAGACTGAGCCCCAGGAATGTATTCGCGATACCCAGGAGGATACCAGCATTCTGCAGAAACATTTTCATAGAGGCTTATTATTGTGTTACGCACGTAAGCAGCATCTGTCAATGGATAGTTCTACCACTCCCAGGCTATATTCTTGTGAAATTTTATTAATATGTTTAAATAAAATGTCTTACTGAAATAGGACTAAGTATTTAGCTGGTGAAATGTTTGCCTTTCAATGCTTAGTTAGCTTTCTAACATCATATAGAGGAACACAGCCATTGAAATGATTTAGAGTGATATAGAAAAGTGCTGAGGACTTGCCTGTGGTCCAGCGGTTAAGAATCTACCTGTGAATGCAGGGCACATGGTTTCAATCCCTGGTACTGGAAGATTTCACGTGCCAAGGAGCAACCAAGCCCATGTGCCGCAGCTACTAGCCTGCACTCTAGAGTCCATGTGCCGCAACTGCTGAGCCTGTGCCCTAACAGTCTGTGCTATGCAACAAGAGAAGCCCGCACACTGCAACCAGAAAGTGGCCCCCGCTCGCTGCAACTAGAGAAAGCCCAAGAACAGCAACAAAGACCCAGCACAGCCAAAAATAAATAAAAGTAAATCAATTAATTTTTTAAAGTGCTCAGATATGATTTTCATACATGACTGTATCTAGATATGAAGCTTGAGATGTCTCAAATTTTTTTAACTTAAAAAAATTTGTTTCCCGATTACAAAATTTATGTCATCATTTTAAAAATTTGAGAGAAAAACTTAAAAAAAAAGATTGAGCCCCCAGTGTTAAGAGAAGGGTACTTTGTCCGCTTGAGGACCAGAGTATCAGAGATGAGAGAGTGCTCCCTCAGGCCAGTACAGGAGAGGACCCATTGGAATTAACAAGCAAGTCTCCCCAGGAAGAAAGCGAAAAGAAACTAAAGAGCCTCTTGATGAAGGCGAAAGAGGAGAGTGAAAAAGCTAGCTTAAAACTCAACATTCAAAAAATGAAGATCATAGCATCTGGCATCTTTAGGATTTGAAGGAAATCAGCATTGAATATTCATTGGAAGGACTGATGCTAAAGCTGAAGCTTTAGCCATCTGATTCGAAGAGCTGACTCATTGGAATAGACCCTGATGCTGGGAAACACTGAGGGCAGGAGGAGAAGGGGGCAACAGAGGATGGGATGATTGGATGGACGGGAGTTTGAGCAAACACCAGGAGATAGTGAAGGACAGGGAAGACTGGTGTGCTGGAGTCCATGGGGCCACAAAGAGTTGAACATGACTAAGCAACTGAACAACAACAATCCCCCGGGTTGTGGGGCCCAGCCCCCTGTGCCCACCAAGAGGGAGTATTTTTCTATTGCCAGCCTCAGAGGAGAACTTGGTTTATTGCAGGAGGCAGCACTTTTCATTCAAAGGACTTCATCCTCTATAGCCCACCAGTGACACAAGGTAGAGATAAACAGGTAGCTGATGTGGCCAGCTGTGCTTTTTTTCCCCTTTGCATAAGCCATTTATTTTGAAAGAATTATTGACTCAAAAGAAGTCACATGAATAGTACAAAGAAGTTGCATGTACACATCACCCAGCTTCCCCCAGCGATGACAATTTACATAATTGTAGCTTGTTACAACGGAGAAGGCAACGGCACCCCACTCCAGTACTCTTGCCTGGAAAATCCCATGGACCGAGGAGCCTGGTAGGTTGCAGTCCATGGGGTCACTAGGAGTCGGACACGACTGAGCGGCTTCACTTTCACTTTTCACTTTCATGCTTTGGAGAAGGCAATGGCAACCCACTCCAGTGATCTTGCCTGGAGAATCCCAGGGACGGGGGAGCCTGGTGGGCTGCTGTCTGTGGGGTTGCACAGAGTCGGACACGACTGAAGTGACTTAGCAGCAGCAGCAGCAGCTTGTTACAAAAGCCAGAGAAGTGATTGACATTAGACCCAACTAGACTACAGACCTCTCTCAATTTCACCATTTTGGCCACTTTTTCTGTGTGTTTCTTTGTGTGTAATTACATGGCATTTTGTTACATGTCTAGATTCATCTAACCACCGCCACAAACAAGATACAGAATTGTTCCATCACCTTAAAAGAAATGGCTTCTGCTGCCCTTTTACAGGCTTGTCCTCCTTCCCGTTCCTGGATGACTGGCAACCTGGCAATAATTGTGTCACTTCAAGAATGTTATATGATGAAATCATAAAGTATGTAACCTTTTGAGGTTGGCTTTTTGCCCTCAGCTTAATGTCCTTAAGAGCCATTTAAGTTGTTGCGTGGTTGGGTAGTTCACTACTTGTTATCAAGAAGCAACAGTTAGAACTGGACATGGAACAACAGACTGGTTCCAAATTGGGAAAGGAGTACGTCAAGGCTGTATATTGTCACTCTGCTTATTTAACTGATATGCAGAGTACATCATGAGAAATGCTGGACTAGATGAAGCACAAACTGAAATCAAGATTGCCAGGAGAAATATCAATAACCTCAGATATGCATATGACACCACCTTTATGGGAGAAAATGAAGAACTCAAGAGCCTCTTAATGAAAGTGAAAGAGGAGAGTGGAAAAAGTTGCCTTAAAACTCAGCATTCTGAAAACTAAGATCATGGCATCTGGTCCCATCACTTCATGGCAAATAGATGGGGAAACAGTGGAAACAGTGACACTTTATTTTGGGGGGCTTCAAAATCACTGAAGATGGTGACTGCAGCCATGAAATTAAAAGATGCTTGTTCCTTGGAAGAAAAGTTATGACCAACCTAGACAGCATATTAAAAAGCAGAGACATTACTTTGCCAACAAAGGTCCATTTAGTCAAAGCTATGTTTTTTCCAGTGGTCATGTATGGATGTGAGAGTTGGACTATAAAGAAAGCGAAGCACCAAAGAATTGATGCTTTTGAACTGTGATGTTGGAGAAGACTCTTGAGAGTCCCTTGGACTGCAAGGAGATCCAACCATTCCATCCTAAAGGAAATCAGTCCTGAATATTCATTGGAAGGACTGATGCTGAAGCTGAAACTCCAATATTTGGCCACCTGATATGAAGAACTGACTGATTTGAAAAGAGTCTGATTCTGGGAAAGATTGAAGGCAGGAGAAGAAGGGGACGACAGAGGATGAGATGGTTGGATGGCATCACCGACTCAATGGACACGAGTTTGAGGAAGCTCTGGGAGTTGGTGATGAACAAGGAGGCCTGGAGTGCTGCAGTCCGACTGAACTGATTCCACAGTTATGCTTTTAAAGAGATTCTCTTTAATCTGTGAGTGGAGGAAGGGGGGAGGGAGATCAGTTAGGAAGCTGCCAGAGTCCAGGTGAACATCACAAGCCAGACCTGGGTCCCTGTGAGGTTCCACATTACTTCTGCCACTGAAACTGGCCCTCAGTGTATTCTGGCCTCAGGGTTCAGGGTGGGCTGGGAGAGATAGGATTGTGATTGCTGAAGCTGAGATGGCAGTAGGGGGCGCCAGAGGTCTTTTCCGCAAAGGGTGAGTCCCAACCCCGAATACCCAGGAGGGTTTGCCCAGAGCTTTAGGCCTCTGTGGGCGTTGGCCAAGAGAACCTAGAGTCTTGTCCCCCTACAACCCCCAACCCCCAAGTTTCAGCGCAGCCCCAAATTGCAAGGCTGGAAGATGAGGCTGATGATGTGTAGAAAGGGAGGAGGCATGTGCGTATGTTAGTCGCCTTTCTGTCCATAGAATTCTCCAGCCAAGAATACTGGAGTGGGTAGCCATTCTCTTCTCCAGGGGATCTTCCCAACCCAGGGATCGAACCCGGGTCTCCTGCATTGCAGGCAGATTCTCTACTGTCTGAGCGCCCAGGGAAGCCCTGGGGGAGGAGGTAAGGTGAAACATGGACCAAGAGGAGATGCAGAGAGAGAGGGCTCTGACTCTTCATCAGCCCAGGGCTCTCGCTCAGGGGGTGGCTCGGAGCTCAGGCCACCAGGCTGGACCCTGACACCTTCCACCCCATTCATTCTTCTCCATCCCTGACAGGTGCCCTCAGTTCTCAGCCCACTCTTCCAAGAACACTCCCAAGACGCTGGAGCGCCCCATACTCTATCCGGCACTCACATGCCTCTCTGAAAGACGCCTTTTAGCACGAGCCCACTCCCTCTCCCAGGGCTCACCCAGGGTGCTCTAGGCTCTGTGGGGCTTGCAGAGTGGGCCCTGGCTTCACTGTGCAGCTCCTCCTAACCGCTGGGGCAGGCAGAGGTGGGAAGAGAAGGGCATCTCCAGGGGCTCTGGCTCCTGTGGGCTTGGTGGAACAGTGCCAAGTGGCAGGCACTCTCTTCCAAACCTGCAGCAGCTCCACCATCTTCTGAATTCAGCCCACTCTCCTGGCGTGATCTTAAGGCTGTCCCAGCCTTCTGGTCCTCTGGCTTGCTCCACCCTTCTGGTGCTTGTGGATGCCCGGCTGCCAGAACTCACCAAGCAGCTTTCCACCTCCTGCCCTTGCTCAAGCTGGTCCTTCTCTGTCAGTGCCCCTGCCTCCCCTCCTCCCATTCTCTTACCTCTGTGCCCACTCCTCTAGGAAGCCCAGCACATAGTAGGTTCAAAAAGTGGGAGTTCCCAGCCTCTGCGCTCCCAGGACATACATGTGTGTATTCCATAATAGAAAATTTCTCTTGTAGCCTAATCACTGGTGGTTTACATGACTGCCTCCCCCAGAGACTTCACATTCATCTCTGGTTCCCCAGAGCCTGGTACTCAGAGGCGCCAAGTAAAGTCTGATCAAATAAATGAATGAATGCATCCGTTGAAAGATCTTTGAGCCCCTCTTCCTTTGATCCACTTCTGCCCTCCTCCCCTTCCAATTATTCCTCTGGTTTACTTAAAGGGTGCTCCTTCCCCTGCTGCCCCTAACGGTGGCATTCCACCCTCCTCTCTGGTTCGCTCTGCCCCTCTCCCTAGGCAAGCTCCCTCACACTGACAGCTTTAACTGCTGCGCTTGCTCCACCAGGGCCCCAAATCACCCCATGGCCCTGAGCCCTGTGCATTCTTTGCTTGTTCTTATCTATCTTTCCCACCACCCATCTTTCTCATGAATGTTAAGGTCCGTCAGAGCAGAAATCTTATTCCTTGGATTCACTGCTGCACCTCTGGCACCCATACGTGCTCAGTGAATATTTGTGAAATGAATGAATGAATAGAGAAATGGGAGACTCTCCCTGTGAGGTCCTTCAAACAGTTCAGATTCCACACATCACAGATTGATTTCACCATCTCCTCCCTCACACAATTTGCTTCTCCAGTCTCTGCTACCTCCCTCCTCCCAGTCCTCCAACTTAAAAACCCCCCAGTCACCCTAGACATCTCCTTTTACTCTCTTAACACATCAACAGCCACTGCATTGTCCCGATCCTGCCTCTTTCCAGTCCCCACATTCACTCCAGTCCCTGGCTCACCCTTGACACTTACCACCTGGACTTCTTCACCTCCTCCTAACTTGGGTCCCTCACTTCTATTTCTGCTTTTTATTCACATTTTCATCTAAACGATTCTTCTAAAACATCAACTTCAATATGTCAACCCCTTATTAAAAAAAAAAAAAAAACACCACTTCATTGGGACTTTCCGGGCGGTTCAGTGGTAAAGAATCCACCTGCCAATGCAGGTGATATGGGTTCGGTCCCTGATCTGGGAAGATCCCACATGCTGCGGAGCGACTAAGTCCATGCACCACTACTGAGCCTGTGCCTTGAGTCAGCAAGCCGCAACCAAAGCCCAAGTGCCCTAGAGCTGGTGCTCTGCAACAAGAGAAGCCACATCAATGAGAAGCCTGCACACCGCAACTAGAGAGTAGCCCCTGTTCACTGCAACTAGACAAAAGCCTGCACAACAATAAAGACCCAGCACAGCCCAAAAATAATTCATTTAATTAAAAATTTAAAAAATCCTCATTGCAGTTGTGCCCACCTCACACAGTGCATGGTATAACTATAGGAGGCTCAGGACAAAGGGTAGACTGAGGTGATAATTAACATGGAGCTGCAAAATGAGAAAGTTGTTTCTTTTCTAATTCTTTCCAACCTTCTCTTTTTGGGGGCAGGGTGCACCATGCAACATGTAGGGTCGTCCCTAAACCGGGAACCAAACAAGAATACTGGAATGGGTTGCCATTTCTACCCCAAAGTATCGTCCTGACTCAGTGATTAAACCCCCTGGAGGGATGGAACCCAAGTCTCTTGCATCTCCTGAGTTGCCAGGTGGATTCTTTACCACTGCCTCACCTAGGAAGCCACCAGGGAAGACCTCTAATTCTTTCCAGCCTTCTGAAGATATCAAGGGGAACGTCTCCACTGTGCTGCTAGAATGTCATTAACACCTCTTGTTCACTTGCTAATCTTAACAGGATTCTAGCCATGCTGCCAGCTGTGTGATATTTAGCTAGAATAAAGTAACATTGTCTTCTTTTTATTTTCTATATTTTGCGATTACCTACTATCCATGAGATGTGATATTGATTTTTTATTCATAGTAATCATGGTCGATAAAATTAATTTATTTGGGAAAAGATATCATAAATCACATATCCATCAAAGGAATAACATCCAGAATTATATAAAGAACTCTTGTCAATAAGGAAAATGAAAAGAAGTGAAAAAGTGAATAGAAAAATGAGCAAAAGGCTGAAACTTTTCAAAGAAAGATGATATATAAAGGACCAATGAACAGATGAAAAATGCTCAACCACATTAGTCATCAGAGAAATGTGAATTAAAACTACAATTTGATATCCCTGTACACCCACCAGGACTAAAAAGAAAAAAAGGACTTTCAATATCAAATGTTGACAGGACTGTGGAGTAATTGGAGCTCTGACTCATTGGTAGTGAGGATGTAATTTATAACAACTACTTTGGGAAACGGGCCATATTCACTGAACCTGGGCATTTCCATACTGCTCTCTGACCTAGAAATTCAACTCCTGGTATAAACCCAGCAGAAATGAGTATGTGTGGACACCAAGAATCATGCATAAGAATACTCATGGCAGCTCTGCTCATAATAGCCCCAAACTGAAAACAAGTTACATGTCAGCAGAGAATGGAGAAATATATCCTGTTATATTCGCATAATGGAATACTGTATAAAAGTGAGAATGAATAAATTAAACTACACAAATGTTGAGCCAGACACATTAAAAAGAACAGTTTTTAAGGTTGCGTTTATGAGACGTTCAAATGCAAATGAAACTAATCTGGGCTGTTACAACTCAGAGAGTGGTAACCTGAGGGTCTGTGTCTAGGAGGCAGTACTAGGCCAGCGGCTGAGAGCTCATAATATTATTGACCCAGGCGAAAAATTGCTTTTTCTTACTCGAGTGAAAGTCAGTTGATTTGTGTACTTCTTCATATGTGTTGTATGTCAAGAAGAAATGACTTAAATTTGAGTTTTTAAAAGTGAAACATATAAAGACAAGTGTTTCAGGAGGGATAAATGAGGAGTTTGGAATTAACATACACACACTACTATATATAAACCAGATAACCAACAAGAACCTACTGAATAGGTTTGTGAATCACTTTGTGAATCACTTTGCTGTATACCTGAAACTCACACAACATCATAAGTCACCTTTACTCCAATTTACAAACAGAAAATTTTTTTTCTTTTTAATTTATTTTTTTATTGAAGGATAATAGCTTACAGAATTTTGTTGTTTTCTGTCAAACCTCAACATGAATCCGCCATATGTATACATTTATCCCCTCCCTTTTGAACCTCCCTCCCACCTGCTTCCCCATCCCACTCCTTTAGGTTGATATAGAGCCCCTGTTTGAGTTTCCTGAGCCATACAGCAAGTTCTAACTGGCTACCTATTTTACATATGATAATGTAAGTTTCCATGTTACTCTTTCCATATATCTCACCCTCTCCTCCCCTCTCCCCATGTCCATAAGTCTAAAGAAAAACTTTTTTAAAATAAAGAAAAGCATTTAGACAATGAAAATCTGAAGATATGACAGGTCTCCTGAAGATGGAGCTCAAATGGCCCGTGTTCAGGGAATTCTGCCCTTGGTACTCAAGTCTGAATGGTTTTCCCTGGCTTCTCAGGTCCTGTATCATGTAATGGGGCATGTATCATGTCATGGGGCAGTTCAGTGTGGTGGTTAGGAGCACAGATTTGGGAACCTGATGAGCCTGAATTTGAACCTGAGCTCTGCCACTGGTTGTATAGGACTTCAGACAAATTACCCAGCCTCTTTGGGCACCAGCTTATTCATCTATAAATCACCTTTGAGTTGGGCTTGATTAGTGCGCCAGTGTGGTCCAGTGCTGGGCACACAGGATGGCCAGGATAAATGGAGCCACACCCAGAGCTGCCTAATGCTCACTCCACAAGACCTGCTGTTTCACACCTCGCTGCATCCCTAAATGTCTGTTCTTCTGGAACACCCTTCTACCTGGTGGTCATACAGCCCATCCTTCAGTGCCCAACTCAAGCACCTCCTCCTGTGTGATGCCACACCCTACAGGAGGCTTACAAAAAGATTAGGACTCAGAAGGCTCAGATGAGTTAGCGTTTTTAACAATAAAGTATTTTTAAATTAAGGTAAATTTAAATTGGGGCTTCCCAGGTGACTCAGTGGGTGAGGAATCCACTTGCAAGGCAGGAGACTCCAGGGTCGGGAAGATCCCCTGGAGGAGGATCACCTTGGTCACCTAACAGGTTCCAGTATTCTCTCCTGGAGAATCCCGTGGACAGTGGAGCCTGGTGGGCTACAGTCCATGGGGTCGCAGAGAGCTGGATATGACTGAGCACAAATTGAGGTATGTACATTTGTTTTTTTAGACATAATTCTACTGCATACTTCATACTACAGTATAGTGTAAACATAATTTTTATAGGCACTGGCAAAGCAAAAATTTTGTGTGACACCCTTCTATTGAGATATTTGCTTTATTGTGCTGGTCTGGAGCTGAATCTAATATCTCCAAGGTACCTATGTATGGTTTATTACTCTGTTAGTGGTGGACACCTTATAGGAGAAGACTCTGGGAAATACTTGCCGAATAAAAGAATAAAGAGCCTTGCAAACAATTCTAGTGTCTCTGCCATTTCCTGGTGGGGTGGGGCGGAGGCTGGCTCCCTTTGCGTGCCCGTAAGAGCAACAGACACACAGCCCCGTGTGAGGGACCTCATTCACCTCGGTCCAGCATGGGCACCACGAGATGTGTTGTGGGTGAGTGGTTATCACCATGACGTCAGCCTCAAAGGTTAGGGATGTCCCCAAGTCATCCCAGTTCCCTTTACCACCCTATATGGATAGGTCACTCATGAGAGTAACTCCAACTTCTACTTAACCTCTTGGTCACCTAACAGGTTCCCTAAGCCAGGCACTTGCTGATTGAGACTGTGACGCTTCGTTTTCCACTTCTACAAATCGCTGTTGGGCAGGACAGGGAAGAGAGTGGGGCAACTTATTCAGATGTGACCTCACAGGTGACTTAGCCATCTCAGTGCTTTAGTAAAACATAGTTTACTAAAACATGTTTTAGTAAAATATGTAAAAAAATATTCCCTTTGCAAAGCAAGGGCTAGAGAACCCCATCTGAAACCTGAGCAGCCCTCCATGACAGTGGTCATGCCGCCTTCAGCCCGCCCCTCACCTGTACCCCATCCTCTCCCCAGACGTGCAGGCGCTTGCACAGTACCCTGGCCCTACCCCTCTACCCAGAACATCACGCCTCAACTCTCCAGCCTGTGAAATTCAACTCAGAGCTACGGTGATCACCAGTGCCAGGTCTGCCGGGATAATGGTGGGAAAGGCAGGAATTTCAGCCATCCTGTCTCCTAAGTGGAGACAGAGACAGACAGAAATCAAGTGCGGGTGGGGGAGGGGCACCAGGGTCAGAGAGGAAGCCCCAGGTTTGAGGAGGGGAGGCTTCCTGGAGGAGGCTGATGCTTTGGTTGCTGATCAGTTTGCTCTCTGTCTCACCCTCTAGAATGTAAGCTCCATGCAGGCAAGAGACCTCACGCCTTGTCCTCGGCTGTCCTTCCAATGCCTGAAAGTCAGGCACAGTGACGGCCACAGTGCAGGGTTTAAGGAGCATCAGTGAAGGAATCGGGGAAAGGCTGAGCTAAGATGTGGTGGATGAGTGGAAGTCGGCCTCTCCGCAGGCTTTTTAGGAGGGAGGTACATTGTGAACAAAGGGCTGGAGTGGAAGGAGATGCTGTCTTGGGGGTGGGGCAGGGCAGAGATTGGCGAGGGATGAGGCTGGAGAGACAGGCAAGGCAGGAGGGCCAGCCAGAGCCCCCCACTTCTCCCACCTTCTTCCTCTGATGAGGTCCCTCTGCCCCCTGACACTTTATCTGCACTTTCTTTACACCCTAAATCCTGCCTTGTGTTGCATGAGTTCATTCATCAGCACTTACTAAGCACCTACTATGTGCCAGGTGTGGGGCTGGAGCAAAACACCCACCATGTGTGACATAAGCCAGTCTCCAGTGTGATTGCCCACCCAGTATCACAGCTCATCCTCACAGCAATGCTGGGGAAAGGGACCCCTCCCTCCCTCCTCCCTTCCATCCATTTATATTTTTAACAAATATATATTGACAGCTTAGTATGTGTCACAGACCAGGAATGTATCACAAGCAAGACCCCTCGTTGGGGTGTGGGGGAGAGTCAACTGAAACAAACCAGCAAGGTAATCTTAGGTGATGATAAGTTCTGTGAAAGGCAAACAGGGCAATGTGACCAGGAGTGACTGGTGGGATGCGCTGGATGCGTGGTACGGAAGGCTCCCTGAGAAGGTGATGTCTAAGTCACCAGCCATGGGAGGAGGGCAGCCCTTGCAAAGGTACTGGGGTGGGACAGTGCCCAGGGCATTGGAGGAGCAAAAGCAAGGAGCTCTGCATAGCTGGAGAACTGGAATAGTCGATGTGGGTGAAGTGGAGAGTGGAAGGGGTGAGACAGAAGAGGAAGCCAGCACCCAGGTTAGAAAAAGTTTGTAGGGGCTTCCCTGACACAGTGGATGAGAATCTGCTTTGCAGTGCAGGGGACACTGGTTTGATCCCCGCTTCAGGAAGATTCCACATGCTGCGGAGCAACTAAACCTGTGCGCCACAACCACAACACCACGCTCTAGAGCTCACGACCCACAGCTACTAAAGTCCACACGCCTAGAGCCCATGCTCCACAACAAGAGAAGCCACTGGAATGAGATGATAAGCCCAAGCACTGCAATGAACAGTAGCCCCTGGCTGCTGCAACTAGAGAAAGCCCACACAAAGCAATGAAAACCCAGCATAGCCATAAATAGATAAAACCTCCTGCTGATACAGATGTTGGAGATTTCTTTAAAAAAAAGGAGGGGGGGTTTGTAGACACTGGATTAATTCTGCAGTGAGATATGAGTCCATTGAAAGGTTTTAAAGGAGCTAGCTGATGTATTCTGTGTGATGCTTTAATAAGACCATGGGGCTAAGCTGGAACGAGACAGGAGACCAGCAGTGGCAGACGGTGGGTGTGGGAGGTAAACCGGGCAGAATCCTCTGCAGGAAGCCTGGGTTTCTCTTCCAAACCTGCTTCTCCCCATCTGTCTCATTTCAGAAAATGGCCCCACAGCACACCTGACTGCTCCCTCCAGCCAAAAACTCCCAAGTCCTTCTGGCACATCCTTTCTCCCTTTCACCCTCCACACCCCTTCAGTTCTGTCTATGTTCGCATCCAGAAAAGGGGACCATCTCCAGGCCAGGCCAGTGCCCAGCTCAGGGCGTGCACCCTGGCAGACGGGCTGTGGGACTGTCTCAGCAACTTCCTGCTTCTCTGGGGAGAAAGTGGAGAGTAGGTTTCAGCCACAGGGAGGCTCCGCCAACAGGCAAGGATGATGAAGGGAGCAGGGAGCAAGAGGTGGGGGTGTTGCAAGACAGTGGTGGTGGTGGTGGTGGTGGTGGTGGTGGTGGTTTAGTCGCTAAGCCGTGTCCGATTCTTGCAGCCCCATGGACTGTAGCCCACCAGGTTCCTCTGTCCATGGGATTCTCCAGGCAAGAATACTGGAGTGGGTTGCCATTTCCTTCTCCAGGGGATCTTCCTGATCCAGGAATCAAACCCGGGTCTCCTACACTGCAGGCGGATTCTTTACCAACTGAGCTACAAGGGAAAGTCAATAATCAGATCCAAATGGTAGACCATGGACTCCAAGGTGGGAGAGGCAGAAGGGAAAACGGGAGGGGTGACGGCCAATAGGGGAGTCCCTGAGTGGGGGTTTTAGACAAAGCACTCATGGGGGAAAATGTGAGCTGGGAGGATGAGAGCGGTGATCAGGGTGGAGACACGGGCAGTGACCCTGGGAGTGGGCGGCTGGCGGAGCGGAGAAAGCAGTGTCAGGAGGTCTGAGTGCTGCGGGGCATCTGTGTGGATGTGGGAGTCATGGAGAGCCAGGCCAGCAGGCCCGCAGAGTGTTAGGGGCCAGGAGGTGATGGACACCAGCGCTGACAGAGGCGTGGCTGCTACAGCTGGTTGGTGTGTGTTCAGAAGGGCCAGGGGGTTGAAGGAGGAATGATCTGGAAACTGTACAGGGAATGAGAAGGTCGCCCCCGCCACCCCCAACCCCCCACCATCCCCCCAACCCCGCCCTGAGATTCCTCCTTTTGAAAGGGCTGCTGTGGGTCCCCATCCCCTTCAGAAGGTTGGAGGACACACTGAGAGGCCCAAGGCCCCCAGGAAGGGCTGCAAAGGAGTTGAGAGAGGGGCCTGGACAGGGAGGTGGGCCAGGCTGAGGTCACACCTGGCCAGTTTCCCAAGCAGCTGAAGTGCAAGAGCAAAAGGGCCAGCCCAGCGGGCCTCGGGGGGGCGAGAGAAGGTGGTGGCCGTGGGTGAAGGCAGAAGAGCAAGCTGTGGAGGGAGAAGGTCCCCAAGACGGTGAGAAGGTAATTAGCTCGTAATCCAGGTGGCTCAGTGGTAAAGAGCCCACCTGCCAATGCAGGAGACAAAGGAGACATGGGTTCAATCCCTGGGTCAGGAAGATCCCCTGCAGAAGGAAATGGCAACCCACTCCAGTATTCTTGCCTGGAAAATCCTATGGACAGAGGAGACTGGCGGGCTACAGTCCTTGCGGTCAAAAAGAGTCGGACACGACCGAGCTACTGAGCATACATACACAACGTAGGTGAACAATCCAGTCTTAATTTTCACATGTTTGTTTGTCTGTTTTGGGCTGTGCTGGATCTTCGTTGCTTTGCTCGGGCTTTCTCCAGACGTGATATACGGGGTCCTCATTGCAGTGGCTTCTCTTGTTGCAGAGCACAGGCTTTAGGGCACAAGGGCTCAGCTTAGATGCCATGCGGCACGTGGATTCTTCCCAGAGCAGGGATCGAACGTGTGTCCCCTGCCTTGGCAGGTGGATTCTTAGCACTGGATCACCGAGGAAGTCCATGATCCATTCTTTTCTAGAACTGCCTTGAACCCCGTCCCCAAAACTGCCAGTACTGTGGCTTCTGCCCCTGGTCTTCCCAGGCCACCAGCCCTGGTCTTCCCCAGCCCCCTTCCTCCTGCCCTCATTCTGGGGGAGGGGCCCCCTCTTGGCCTGGGGCCCTGAGGTAGTCGAGGGACGTAGGGAGGGCAGGGCCCTCTCCGCGCCCCTGCTCCTTGGCAGATCGTCTCCCTGAGAAGCGCTGTCTACAGCACAGACACTCTCTTCAACCACCAAGTCTCCCTGCTGTGTTTGCTGTGAAGCAAGCAGGTGGCTCTCAGGGTCATGGCCACCTCATCCACATGTGGAGGTGGGACTTCTCTGACACTACCACTGCCTTTGTCTTGTCTGGGGGCTCAGATGGTAAAGAACCTGTCTGCAATGCAAGAGCCCTGGGTTCAGTAGCTGGGTCGGGAAGATCCCCTGGAGAAGGGAATGGCTATGCACACCAGTATTCTTGCCTGGAGAGCCCATGGACAGAGGAGCCTGGTGGCCTATGGTCCATGGAGCCAGAAAGAGTCAGATATGACTGAGTGACTCCTTCACACTTTATCTTGACACGCCCATGTGGAACTCATGCTCTAGGAGGGAAATGAGGAGAAACGAGCCCTGTGGGCCACCATCTTGGCTGCTACAAGACAGTAATCCTTACCTTGTTGACGGAGTGAGGCTAAAGTGTTTCAGGTCAAATTTAAGGAATGGGAGGGTATCAAGCAATCTCAGAAAAAAAAACTCTGACCAACTCAGTTCAGTTCAGTTCAGTTCGGTCGCTCAGTCATGTCTGACTCTTTGCAACCCCATGGACAGCAGCACACGAGTCCTCCCTGTCTATTGCCAACTCCCGGAGTTTATTCAAACTCATGTCTGTTGAGTCGGTGATGCCATCTAACCATCTCACCCTCTGTCGTCCCCTTCTCCTCCTGCCTTCAATCTTTCCCAGCATCAGGGTCTTTTCCAATGAGTCAGTTCTTCGTATCAGGTAGCCAAAGTTTTAGAGTTTCAGCTTCAACATCAGTCCTTCCAGTGAATATTCAGGACTGATTTCCTTTAGGATGGACTGGTTGGATCTCCTTGCAGTCCAAGGGACTCTCAAGAGTCTTCTCCAACACCACCGTTCAAAAGCATCAGTTCTTCAGTGCTCAGCCTTCTTTATAGTTCAGCTTTCATATCCATACATGACTACTGGAAAAACCATAGCTTTGACTAGATGGACGTTTGTTGGCAAAGTAATGTCTTGGCTTTTTAATATGTTGTCTAGGTTGGTCATAACTTTTCTTCCAACGAGCAAGTGTCTTTTAATTTCATGGCTTCAGTCACCATCTGCAGTGATTTTGGAGCCCCCCAAAATAAAGTCTGTCACTGTTTCCACTGTTTCCCCATCTATTTCCCATGAAGTGATGGGACCAGATGCCATGATCTTAGTTTTCTGAATGTTGAGTTTTAAGCCAACTTTTTCACTCTCCTCTTTACTTTCATCAAGAGGCTCTTTAGTTCTTCTTCGTTTTCTGCCATAAGGGTGGTGTCATCTGCGTATCTGAGGTTACGATATTTCTCTTGGCAATTTTGATTCCAGCTTGTGCTTCATCCCAGGCTAATAGGATTTTGCCAAGAAAATGCACTGATCACAGCAAACACCCTCTTCCAACAACACAAGAGACGACTCTACACATGGACATCACCAGATGGTCAATACCAAAATCAGGTTGATTATATTCTTTGCAGCCAAAGATGGAGAAGCTCTACACAGTCAGCAAAAAAAAGACTGGGAGCTGACTGTGGCTCAGATCACGAACTCCTTATTGCCAAATTCAGGCTTAAATTGAAGAAAGTAGGGAAAACCACTAGACCATTCAGGTATGACCTAAATCAAATCCCTTATGATTATACAGTGGAAGTGACAAATAGATTCAAGGGACTAGATCTGATAGACAGAGTGCCTGACGAACTATGGACAGAGGTTCGTGACATTGTATAGGAAGCAGTGATCAAGACCATCCCCAAGAAAAAGAAATGCAAAAAGGTAAAATGGTTGTCTAAGGAGGGCTTACAAATAGCTGAGAAAAGAAGAGAAGCAAAAGGCAGAGGAGAAAAGGAAAGATATACCCATTTGAATGCAGAGTTCCAAACAATAGCAAAGAGAGATAAGAAAGACTTCCTCGGTGATCACTGCAAAGAAATAGAGGAAAACAACAGAATGGGAAAGATTAGAGACCTCTTCAAGAAAATTAGAGATACCAAGGGAACATTTCAAAGATGTTCTGTGCAAAGATGGGCACAATAAAGGACAGAAATGGTGTGAATCTAACAGAAGCAGAAGATATTAAGAGGTGACCAGCTCAATCCCCTCATTATCCATTCACCAGCCCTGGGCAGCAGTGCTGGGCTTTAGGGGTGGCGCCTGGCCCCCAAACCCTGGGATTTCATAGACCAACAGATTTCCAGAACTAAGACTGAGATACAAGTGGGGCTCAGGGAGCCCCAAGAAGGTGCCTTCTCTGATTGAAGTGTCAGAAGCCCAAGTATGCTCAGAGGTTGGGTGGCTTCATGGAGTCTAGGCCAATGGCATCAGAAAATCTGAATTTGCCTATTTGGTCAGAGGGAACCCAACCAGTGTCCTGGTGACGACTGATAATGGTAACAGACCCAGCAATCATCCCTCGAGCATTAGTGACACCAGGCAAGGGCACTAGTCGGTCCTCTCAAGTCACCCAACCCCCCCGGATGGGTAGGTCCCATCATGGTGCCCATTTCACAGACAAGCTAGCAGGACCTAGTCTGCCACGGATCCGGCCTCACAGTGACAGGCACACCATCGATCCGTCCACTCATTTACTTACTCAGAGAATGTTGACGGAGCACCTACTATATGCCAGGCGTTGTTGTAAGTGATGCAGATTAAAATATAGACAAACTCTTGTGAGCTCCTGCCTTCATGGAGAGAGAGCTAAGTAAGAAACAAAGGAAACGTAAGTTAGAGAGCTGGTGTGGTTTAGCAGCCCAGATCACTGGTCCGTCCCAACTTGCTCACCAGGAGAGCATTTTGCCTGGGCTGGAGCCCATGGGGAGGAGGGTGCTGGCTTAAGAGCTAGGAGCAGTACCCAGAGACAGTCTCTGTCCTTGTGAGTCCAACAGAGTGGGACAGAGGTCTGGCCCCTTGAGCCCATCCATCTCTGGAGACCCTGGACATTGAGTCCCTGAGCTTAAGCCAGGTTCGTGGCATCAATGTTCTAAAAATTAGTTGGTCCTGATTAAGAAGCTCCCAGCATCCCTGGCAGGCACCTCATCCATTTTTCTCTAAATGCAGCTCCCCTTACTTGTGCAGTTGATGCTGGTCGGCACAGACTTTCCTTGGCTGTGACTGGTGGCCAGACACCTGTACATGGTCTGGGCTTCCTCACAACGCGGTGGCCTTGCACTGTTTATATGGCAGCTCTGGGCTCCAAACCTGAGTATCCCTGGAGAACTTGGTGGAAACTGAATTGTCCTTTAGACCCAGCCTTGGCAGTCACATCATATCACTTCTGCCATTCTCTATTGTCACCATACTCTCTAAGTTTGGCTCAATTCCAAGAGGAGGAGACATAGACCCCACTTCTTGATGGGCCGAGGGTCAAAGAATAGATGGAAGTATTTTAGAACTGCCCTGCACAGCTAGGAATGGTCACATCAGAGGGTGAATTTGGGATGTCTGAGGGCAGACTCTACACAAGAGGCCATAGGACCTCACATGACATCAAGCTGCCAAGGAAGAAAGAGAAGGATCTTGGGACTTCCCTGGTGGTCCAGTGGTTAAGAATCTGCCTTCCAGTACAGGGGACACAGGTTTGATCCCTGATAGGGGAGCAAAGATCCCACATGCCATGGGGAAGCTAAGCCTGTATGCCACAACTAGAGAGAAACTCTTGCACTGCAACTAAGACCCAACACAGTCAAAATCAAATAAATATTTTAAAAAAAGAAAGAGAAGGGTCTTCCGGAGGGCAGTAGATGTGGGCTTGGAGAGGAGACGGAGCAGAGAGATGCTAAGAAGGTGAAAGCTCTGTTCTGTTCACCTGTGGACATCTCAGCCCAGAGGACTGAGGACTCCTGTGCTGGCTGGATTGTTCTGGGGGCTTGGAGAGCCCCTTCTCCAGGGCAGGGAACCTGAATCAGTACCCAGCACTGGGGAGAAAAGAGAGAGGGTTCCTGCATTCAGTGAACCTGGAAGTGTCATGGGCCCAACTCTTCAGGGTTTTTGCAAGGAGCTATTGAGGGAGCATTAGGGATACCAGATCCCACTGCCCAGATCATAGCCACCACTATGCAATTTGGGAAGCGAAACTGTTTCAAGGTCAACTTTCTCGTTTGTTGTTTGAGGTTAGCTTTCAGTGGCTCCCCTGCTTGGAGCTACAGGCCTGAGGCCTGAAACACACCGAAACTTGCCTGGGGGATGTGGGAGAAGGGGGGCCATGGGCACCCAGGTGACCCCTGCGGGGATTCCCAGGGGGAGGCAGGGCAGTAAACTCACAGGGCCGTTCTCTGACACCGCAGCAGAGAGTGGGGGCCGGGAGCCAGGGGGCAGGACATGGGTTCTGGCCTGGCTGAGAATCAGCGTGGGTTTTGGTGGCAGTTCCACCAGGAAGATCTGTGTGACCTTCAGAAGTCACTTCACTCTCGAGCACCCAGTTTCCTCATCCATCAAATGTCAGGTCACTTGATCTTTAAGACTCTCCTCTGGTGACATCTCATGATGATGCTCCTGCCTGGAGAGACCTCATTCACTCCAAGCCTGTTCTTTTAGCCCTGACCTAGAGCCTGATGACTGAACAAACACACAGGAAGGAGACTTTCCTAAAGATGAGGACCTGGATTTGGCCCGGAGCCACCTTGATCTCAGACTGGGTCCTTAGCTAAACCTGCCGCCTCCCAACCTGTTCCATTCACAGGGAGGATGGGGAGAATGTGGATGGTTTGGGGTGTGTCCATCCATGGGTCCACTGCAGGGACACGGATGGACACATCAGCCCTCCTTCTCCAAGGATCAGAAGCATCCTCCCCCAGTCCTTCTCCATCAGCACCACTGTCCAGCTGCCCACCAGGCAGGACACTGAGGGAAGAAGTGGATAAGTGCAAGGCTTGGTCACCCACCCCTGATGAGTTCAGGCCCCCAACACAGACTGTCCCTGAGGCCAGGACTTCTCAGGGCTTGTCACAATGGTTATAAACATTTTGGATTATTGGTGCTTAATAGTCCTCTTCCTTGCCAGACTGGAAGCTCTGTGAGGACAAGGATGAGGTCTGGTTCCATGCTTTATCCCCAAAACTTGGAACTGTGATTAGTAAATCAATCCTGAATATTCATTGGAGGGACTGATGCTGAAGCTCCAATACTTTGGCCACCTGATGCGAAGAACTGACTCCTTAGAAAAGACCCTGATGCTAAGAAAGATGGAATGCAGGAGGAGAAGGGAACCACAGAGGACGAGATGGTTGGATGACATCATGATCTCAATGGACACGAGTTTGAGCCAGCTCTGGGAAATGATGATGGACAGGAAAGCCTGGCATACTGCAGTCCATGGGGTTGCAAAGAGTCAGACACAACTGAGCGACTAAACAACAAGGTGCCCTTAATAACTGAGTGATACAGTGATTGACTGAGTGCTTTTGAAGAGCTTTTAATCTAGTAAGGAAGATTAGGCACATATGAATACTATGATGAAAAGGCTTTCTTAGTATGTATACATGAAACTGAATCACTTTGCTGTACAGCAGAAATTAACACTGTAAATCAACTATATTTCAATAAAATTTTTAAAAAGCCTTCCACGTTATCCAACACTTATTATCAATATACCAGCTAACATACAGGCTAAAGTTGCCAGATTTAGCAAAAAAAAAACAAAACAGGACACCCAGTAACATTTGAATTTCAGGTAAACAGCCAATGAGGTTTTTGTTTGTTTGTTTGAATCTGAGTACCTTTATTGTCTTAATATGGTTTTTGGTGGGTTTTTTTGCCACATCATGTGGCCTCTGGCATCTTGGTTCCCTGACCAGGGACAGAACTCATGCCCCTCGCACTGGAAGCAGAGACTTCTAGCCACTGGACTGCCAGCGAAGTCCCAGTGGATAACTTTTTTTTTTTAAGCGTAGTCTGAGTGAACTCCTGGAGTGGGTGATGGACAGGGAGGCCTGGCGTGGTGCGATTCATGGGGTCGCAAAGAGTCGGACACGACTGAGCGACTGAACTGAACTGAACTGAACTGATCTGATGTCCCACAAAATACAGGTGTCCTGCCTTTTACCAGGCAGCCCTACGCCAGGCCAGTCTCCTGTCCTCACACCAAACCTAAGGGATGAATACTGTTATTATGTTCCTTTACCAAGGGAACTGAGGCCCAGAAGGGATGAATAACCTGCCTGAGGTCACACAGCAGAAACGTGGCCAAACCAGAGGGAGGTCCTGAGGAGCTGGAGCCCGGGGTCAGCCTGCTTAGTCTCAACAACTGCTCATAAAGGGTGGGTACTGGGACCCAACGGAGAAAGGTCATTTGCCGAGAAGGACAATAGTTTGGGTCTGGAACTGGGGATAAGAGAGCGTGGATCGATGGGCCGCTGCACAGAAAGGGCCCTTGTCCCCAAGCTTCCCTGCCCTCCTTGCCCCTTCCGCTGGGGCCCGGGGAGGCGAGCAGGCTGGTGCGAGCGGAGGCGGCTAAGCAGTTTCCAAATAGGAAAACCAGCGGCTGCGGGGCCCCAGGACGAGGCCGGGCGTTCCCGGGCTGCCTGTGCCGTGAGTCACCCGGGCTGCAGCAGGCGGCTCATAGGAATGCGGCCCGGCCAATCGCCTGGCAGCGGGTGGGCGGCGGGCAGGCGAGGGAAGTGCGGTCTTGAGAGGCTGCCGGTGACTAAGCCAGACCCTCCCTGCGGGTCCCTGCTGGACCCCCAGCGCCTGGCTGCTCCCCTGCAAGGCAGGGGAGGACACGCCCCCTTGGACACTGCTCGGGGGGGTCCCCTCCACTCCTCCCTCCAGGCAAATGTGTCCGCTGAAGCCCAAGGGTTGTGCAGGGGCCTCCGAAGGGGATGGCGGGGAAAACAGTCCAACAAAACAGTCCAGAAGATGCAAGAGAGGAAGGTGGGGAAAATAGGCTAGAGTAGGGCATGGCAGCCCACTTCAGTGTTCTTGCCTGGAGAATCCCATGGACAGAGAAGCCTGGCAAGCTACAGTCCGTGGGGTCACAAAGAGCCCCACACGACTGCATTCACTGAGCACGAACACATGCATTCATCCTTTTTAATTTTACTCTACTTTTTTTCTTTAAATAAGTTGTATGAGTCATATGCTTTGGAAATGTAGAGATACAAGTATCTCCAAGAGAGATTTGTACACCTGTTTTCATAGCAATGGGCTTCCCTGATAGCTCAGTTGGTAAAGAGTCCATCTGCAATGCAGGAGACCCCAGTTCAATTCCTGGGCCGGGAAGATGGCTGGAGAAGAGATAGGTTACCCACTCCAGTATTCTTGGGCTTCCCTTGTGGCTCAACTGGTAAAGAATCTGCCTGCAATGCAGGAGACCTGGGTTCAATCCTGAGTTAGGAAGATCCCCTGGAGAAGGGACTGGCTACCTACTGCAGTAGTCTAACCCAGAGAATTTCATGGACTCTGTTAGTCCATGGGGTTGCAAAGAGTCTGAGCGACTTTCACTTTCATAGCAACAGTATTCACAAGAGTCAAATGATGGAAGCCAAGGCACCCAAAGAGGAATTAATGGATAAACAAAATGTGGGATACAGGGACAATGGAATAGAATTCAATCTTAAAAAGGATGGAGATTTTGACACATGCTACCACATGGATGAATCCTGAGGGCATTATGGGAATGGATAGAAGCCAAGGACAGAAAGGCAAAGATGTAAGATTCCTCTTATATAAGGGGCCTAGAAAGTGGACTCATAGGAAAAGACCCTGATGCCGGGAAAGATTGAAGTCAGGAGGAGAAGGGGACGACACAGGATGAGATGGTTGGATGGCATCACCAACTCGATGGACATGAGTTTGAGCAAGCTCCGCGGGAGATGGCGAAGGACAGGGAAGCCTGGTGTGCTGCAGTCCGTGGGGTCTCAAAGAGTCGGACATGACTGAGCGACTGAACAACAAACACCAGGAGTGGCCAAATTCAGAGACAGAAAGAGGAAAGGTGGTTGCCAGGGGCTGGAGGAGTTACTGATTAGTGGGTACAGAGCTTCAGTATTGCCAGATAAAAAGATTTCTGAAAATGGATGGGGGTGATGGCTACACAACGATGTGAATATGCTTAATGCCATGGAACTGTATACTTAAAAATGGCCAAGATGGGGCTTCCTTGATGGCTCAGTGGAAAGAATCCATCTCCCAGTGCAAGAGACACAGGTTCGATCCTTGATCCGGGAAAGTCCCACATGCCTCAGGGCAACTAAGTCCACAAGCCACAACTACTGAGCCTGAGCTCTGGAGCCCTGGAGCGGCAACTACTAAAGCCCGTGCACCCTGCAACCTGTGCATGGCAAGGGAGAAGCCATCACAATGAAAAACTCATGCACAGCAACTGAGAGCAGCCCCCACTTGCGGCAACCAGAGAAAAGCGTGTGCAGCAATGAAGACCTCGCACAGCCGGAAACAAGCTAAGACATATTTTTTAAATCTAAAAAAAATGGTTAAGATGGGTACTTCCTGGCGGTTCAGCAGTTAAGAATCTGCACTTCCATTGCAAGGGGCGAGAGTTTGATTCCTGGTCAAGGAACTAACATTTCACACACTGTGTCGTATGGGCAAAAAAAAAAAAAAGGTTATGATAAATTTTATGTTATGTGTATTCTGCAAAAAAGAAGAAAAATCTAAAGGTACAAAAGTCACTCCTGGTCCAGCAACCCTCCAATTCCTTCACCCAAAACACCTATAGGTCTCCAGTGTTTCTGTGTTCTTCCAGAGAGAGTCTGTGCATATGCAAGCTAATACGTATATATGTGTCTATGTGTAAATAAAATATGTATCAGTTCAGTTCAGTTCAGTCGCTTAGTCGTGTCCGACTCTTTGCGACCCCGTGAATCGCAGCATACCAGGCCTCCCTGTCCATCAAACTTCTGGAGTTCACCCAAACCCATGTGCGTCGAGTCGGTGATGCCATCCAGCCATCTCATCCTCTGTCGTCCCCTTCTCCTTCTGCCCCCAGTCCCTCCCAGCGTCAGGGTCTTTTCCAAAGAGTCCACTCTTCACATGAGGTGGCCAAAGTATTGGAGTTTCAGCCTCAGCATCAGTCCTTCCAACGAACACCCAAGACTGATCTCCTTTACGATGGACTGGTAAATAAAAACATGTACAAAAGTATATATCAGTTCAGTTCAGTTGCTCAGTCGTGTCCAACTCTTTGTGACCCCATGGACTGCAGCATGCCAGGCCTCCCTGTCCATCGAGAACTCCTGGAGTTTACTCAAACTCATGTCCATTGAGTCAGTGATACCATCCAACCATCCCAACCTCTGTTGCTCCCTTCTCCTGCCTTCAATCTTTCCCAGCATCAGAGTCTTTTCAAATCAGTCAGTTCTTCACATCAGGTGGCCAAAGTATTGGAGTTTCAGCTTTAGCATCAGTCCTTCCAATGAATATTCGGGACTGATTTCCATTAGGATGGACTGGTTGGGTCTCCTTGCAGTCCAAGGGACTCTCAAGAGTCTTCTCCAACACCACAGTTCAAAACCATCAGTTCTTCGGTGCTCAGCTTTCTTTATAGTCCAATTCTCACATCCATACAGAACTACTGGAAAAACCATAACTTTGACTAGATGGACCTTGGTTGGCAAAGTAATGTCTCTGCTTTTTAATATGCTGTCTAGGTTGGTCATAACTTTCCTTCCAACGAGCAAGTGTCTTAATTTCATGGCTGAAGTCACTGTCTACAGTGATTTTGGAGCCCCCCAAAATAAAGTCTGTTATTGTTTCCACTGTTTCCCCATCTATTTCCCATGAAGTGATGGGACCGGATGCCATGATCTTAGTTTTCTGAATGTTGAGTTTTAAGCCAACTTTTTCACTCTCCTCTTTCACTTTCATCAAGAGGCTCTTTAGTTCTTCTTCATTTTCTGCCATAAGGGTGGTGTCATCTGCATATCTGAGGTTATTGGTATTTCTCCCGGCAATCTTTTTTTTTTAAGTAAGGGGCAGTTTTATTCTTATTTCCAACATTCAAATAGCACTATACAATAAAACAATTCTATAAAATGGCATTCTACTGCAATTTCCTAATGAAGGGATATCCCTTCCCGACCCTCCCCCACAAAGTTTCAGTCCCCAGAGCAGGCTTCCTGTCAGAAGGCAGCTATTGCTTCATCCTGCCCTGAGGAAGGAGTTTCAAGCACCACACCGCTATTTTCTTCCTCCTACAGCCGATAATCCTCAGGTGGAGACCAAACTCTTGGAAAAGCCTCTATTTCTTCTTGTGTGTACTCATCTAGACATCTGGGCACTTTTCGTGGTTGAGGAAGCTCTTCTGTTAAATTCTTAAGAATATCTTCTGGTATATCTTCATCTGGGAAAAGATGCAGCCTCTGCATCAGAGTTCTTTTGTGAAGGCTTTTTGGCAGCATGCCATAAATAGCTAGTTTTACAATGGCTACTGGATCCTTCTGGTGAAGCTGAGCCGCTGTTACTCGTTTAAATCCACCTGGGTAGTATGTGAGGAGCACACTTCGTGCTCCCACTTGTTTCCAGAAAAGGCAATGTGCCTTGTGTTCATGATGACAATATGATCCCCACAGTCACTCAGTTGACGGTACACAGGCTTATGCAATCCTTGAAGTCTAACTGATGCCAGGGCAGCAAACTTGCCAGGGGGCTGCATCTTCCCATCTAGGAGATACCGAACTTGGGCAAAAGTGGCCCATTGCTGCAGCGCCCTGGACAGACTCACCACGCTCCCGAGGGGCGGCTCCGTGCTTCCGCCCCTCCCGGCAATCTTGATTCCAGTTGGTGCTTCATCCAGCCCAGCATTTCTCATGATGTACTATATGTATGCCCTATATGTATGTATATTCACTCTTCTAAGAACTTTTTTATTGAGATATAGCTGATGTACAACATTATATAGGTTACAGATATATAACACACTGTTTCATAATTTGTAAAGGTTATACTACACTTATCATTATTATAAAATATGGGCTATATTCCATTTGTTGAACAGTAGATTCTTGTACCTTGCTTATTTTAGACAAAACAGTTTGTATCACTAATCCTCTACCACTGTCTTGTCCTTCCCAACTTCCATCTCCCCACTGGTAACCACTAGTTTGTTCTCTATATCTGTGAGTCTGTTTCTTTTTGTTATATTCACTAGTTTCTTTTATTTTTTGGATTCCACACATCCATGATATCATACAGTGTTTGTCTTTCTCTGTCTGATGTATCACTTAGCATAATACCCTCCCAGTCCATCGATGTTGTTGCAAATGGCAGAATTTCATTCTTTTTTATGGATAATATTCCATTGCATATATATATCAGTTCAGTTCAGTTCAGTTCAGTCACTCAGTCATGTCCGACTCTTTGCAACCCCATGAACTGCAGCACGCCAGGCCTCCCTGTCCATCACCATCTCCCAGAGTTCACTCAGACTCACGTCCATCGAGTCCGTGATGCCATCCAGCCATCTCATCCTCTGTCGTCCCCTTCTCCTCCTGCCCCCAATCCCTCCCAGCATCAGAGTCTTTTCCAATGACTCAACTCTTTGCATGAGGTGGCCAAAGTACTGGAGCTTCAGCTTTAGCATCATTCCTTGCAAAGAAATCCCAGGGTTGATCTCCTTCAGAATGGACTGATTGGATCTCCTTGCAGTCCAAGGGACTCTCAAGAGTCTTCTCCAACACCACAGTTCAAAAGCATCAATTCTTTGACGCTCAGCCTTCTTCACAGTCCAACTCTCACATCCATACATGACCACAGGAAAAACCATAGCCTTGACTAGATGGACCTTAGTCGGCAAAGTAATGTCTCTGCTTTTGAATATACTATCTAGGTTGGTCATAACTTTTCTTCCAAGGAGTAAGCATCTTTTAATTTCATGGCTGCAATCACCATCTGCAGTGATTTTGGAGCCCAAAAAAATAAAGCCTGACACTGGTTCCACTGTTTCCCCATCTATTTCCCACGAAGTGATGAGACCAGATGCCGTGATCTTTGCTTTCTGAATGTTGAGCTTTAAGCCAACTTTTTCACTCTCCTCTTTCACTTTCATCAAGAGGCTTTTTAGCTCCTCTTCACTTTCTGCCATAAGGGTGGTGTCATCTGCATATCTGAGGTTATTGGTATTTCTCCCGGCAATCTAGATTCCAGCTTGTGTTTCTTGCAGTCCAGTGTTTCTCATGATGTACTCTGCATAGAAGTTAAATAAGCAGGGTGACAATATACAGCCTTGACGTACTCCTTTTCCTATTTGGAACCAGTCTGTTGTTCCATGTCCAGTTCTAACTGTTGCTTCCTCACCTGCATACAGGTTTCTCAGAAGGCAGGTCAGGTGGTCTGCTATGCCCATTTCTTTCAGAATTTTCCACAGTTTATTGTGATCCACACAGTCAAAAGCTTTGGCATAGTCAATAAAGCAGAAATAGATGTTTTTCTGCAACTCTCTTGCTTTTTCCATGATCCAGCGGATGTTGGCAATTTGATCTCTGGTTCCTCTGTCTTTTCTAAAATCAGCTTGAACATCAGGGAGTTCACGGTTCACGTATTGCTGAAGCCTGGCTTGGAGAATTTTGACCATTACTTTACTAGCATGTGAGATGAGTGCAATTGTGCGGTAGTTTGAGCATTCTTTGGCATGGCCTTTCTTTGGGATTGGAATGAAAACTGACCTTTTCCAGTCCTGTGGCCACTGCTGAGTTTTCCAAATTTGCTGGCATATTGAGTGCAGCACTTTCACAGCATCATCTTTCAGGATTTGAAATAGCTCAACTGGAATTCCATCACCTCCACTAGCTTTGTTCATAGTTATGCTTTCTAAGGCCCACTTGAATTCACTTTCCAAGATGTCTGGCTCTAGATGAGTGATCACATCATCATGATCATCTGCGTCATGAAGATCTTTTTTGTACAGTTCTTCCGTGTGTTCTTGCCACCTCTTCTTAATATCTTCTGCTTCTGTTAGGTCCAGACCATTTCTGTCCTTTATCGAGCCCATCTTTGGATGAAATGCTCCCTTGGTATCTCTAATTTTCTTGAAGAGATCTCTAGTCTTTCCCATTCTGTTCTTTTCCTCTATTTTTTTGCATTGATCGCTGAAGAAGGCTTTCTTATCTCTTCTTGCTATTCTTTGGAACTCTGCATTCAGGTGCTTATCTCTTTCCTTTTCTCCTTTGCTTTTCGCCTCTCTTCTTTTCACAGCTATTTATAGGGCCTCCTCAGACAGCCATTTTGCTTTTTTGCATTTCTTTTCCATGGGGATGGTCTTGATCCCTGTCTCCTGTACAATGTCACGAACCAGCACATCTTATGTATCCATTCTTTTGTTGATGAAACTTAGTTTGCTTCCATATCTCAGCATCTGTAAATAGTGCTGCTATGAACATTGGGGTGCATGTATCTTTTTGAATTAGTTTTTTGGAATGTGGCTTCCCAGGTGGCACAATGGTAAAGAATCTGGCTACCAAAGCAGGAGACGTGGGTTTGATCCCTAGGTTGGGAAGATCCCCTGGAGTAAGAAATGGCAACAGACTCCAGTATTCTTGTCTGAAGAATTCCATGGACAGAGAAGCCTGGTGAACTACTGTCCACAGGGTTGCAAAGAGTTGGATGTGACTGAGCATGCACGCATACACCCAGGAGTGAAATTGCTGGGTCATATGGTAGCAAAGAGGAAAGTGAAAAAGTTGGCTTAAAGCTCAACATTCAGAAAATGAAGATCATGGCATCTGGTCCCATCAGTTCATGGCAAATAGATGGGGAAACAGTGGAAACAGTGACAGACTTTATTTTGGGGAGCTCCAAAATCACTGCAGATGTGACTGCAGTCATGAAATTAAAAGACACTTACTCTTTGGAAGAAAAGTTAGCCTCGACAGCATATTGAAAAGCAGAGATATTACTTTGCCAACAAAGGTCTGTCTAGTCAAGGCTATGGTTTTTCCAGTGGTCATGCATGGATGTGAGAGTTGGACTGTGAAGAAAGCTGAGCACCGAAGAATTGATGCTTCAGAATTGTGATGTTGGAGAAGACTCTTGAGAGTCCCTTGGACTGCAAGGAGATCCAACCAGTCCATCCTAAAGGAGACCAGTCCTGGGTGTTCATTGGAAGGACTGATGCTGAAGCTGAAACTCCAATACTTTGGCCATCTCATTCGAAGAGTTGACTCATTGGAAAAGACTCTGATGCTGGGAGGGATTGGGGGCAGGAGGAGAAGGGGATGACAGAGGATAAGATGGCTGGATGGCATCACAGACTCGATGGACGTGAGTCTGAGTGAACTCCGGGAGTTGGTGTTGGACAGGGAGGCCTGGCGTGCTGCGATTCATGGGGTCGCAAAGAGTCGGACACGACTGAGTGACTGAACTGAACTGAATGATAGCTCTATTTTTGGTTTTTTTGAGAAGATTCCATACTGTTTTACACAGTGGTACACCTTTTCTTTTTTAAAAAAAAAAGAAATGCAAACAGCAGCGTACTCTGTACCTTAATCTTCCATTTAAAATACAGCTTGCTTGCAAACTGTTATATTTAGAATGGATAAAAAACAAAGTCCTACTGTATAGCACAAAGAACTATATTTAGTATTCTTTGATAAACCATAATGGAGAAGACTATTTAAAAAAGAATGTGCGTATTTGTATGTATAACTGAATCACTTTGTTGAACAACAGAAATTAACACAACATCATTAACAAATTATATTTCAATTAACATTTTTCTTTTAATTACATCTTGGAGACCTATATACACCAAAGCCTAAAGAACGTCCTCTTTTTTTTAAGCAGCTCTATTGAGGCATAATTTATATGAAAATTTATCCATGATAAGTATACTGTTCAATGATTTTTGTGTGCATGTGTGTGTGCCCAGTCACTTAGTCATGTGCTTGACTTTTGCGACCCCATGGACTGTAGCCCGCCAGGCTCCTCTCTACATGGGAGTCTCCAGGCAAGAATACTGGAGTGTGCTGTCATTTCCTACTCCAGGGATCTTCCCATCCCAGGGACTGAACCCGAGTCTCTTCCGTCTCCTGCATTGGCAGGCAGATTCTTTTACCACTGTGCCACCTGGAAAGCCCAATGATTTCCAGTAAACTTATATGGAGTTGCGCAACTTTGACCACAATCCAGTTTTAGAATATTTCCATCATCCCAAAAGTTCCTTTGGGTCTTTTACAGTTTAACCCTTCCTCTCACCCCTAGTTCAGCCAAATGCTGATCTGCTTCCTGTCTTTATGCATTTGTCATCCCTGGAAATTTCATATGAAAAGAATCATAGGACACACAGTCTTTTGGGTCTAGCTTCTTTCACTAAACAGAATGTCCTTGAGGTTCATCTATGTCGATTATATTTAGTTAGTTTGTTCCTGAATAATATCCATTGTACGGATATTTCACATTTCGTTTATCCATTCACCAGCTGATGGATAATAGGATGTTTCCAGGTTTCTCTATTATGAATAATTCTGCTGCAAATATATACAAGCCTTTGTGTGGGCATATATTTTTACTCCTATTCATTTGATAACCTAGGAGGATTGCTGGGTTGTGTGGTAATTTTGTGTTTAACTTTTTAAGAAACTGCTAAGCTGTTTTTACAAAGTGCTGCACCACTTTATACTCCCACCAGTGATGAGTGAAGATTCCAATTTCTCCACATCCTCAACACTTGCTGTCATTTATCTTTTTGAAGAAGACCATGGGGCTTCCCAGGTGGCTCAGCTAGTAAAGAATCCGCCTGCAATGAGGGAGACCTGGATTCAATCCCTGGGTTCGGAAGATCCCCTGCAGAAGGAAATGGCTACCCACTCCAGTATTCTGACCTGGAGGATTCCATGGACTGTATAGTTCATGGGGTTGCTAAGAGTCGGATGTGACTGAGCGACTTTCACTTCACCTCTTCATGGCAGAAGATGTGCAGGTTATCTCATGTGATTTTCAATTGCATTTCACTGGGAATTCCCTGGAGGTCCAGTGGTTAGAACCCCATGCTTTCACTGCAAGGACTCGGGTTTAACCCCTGGTCGGGGAACTAAGATCCTGCAAAATTGCACTTCCCTAATGGTAAATAAAATTGAACATTTTCATATGCTTATTAAGCCATTCATTCTCTTTTTTGACAATATGTCCATTTACATCTTTTGTTCATTTTTCAGCTTAGCTGTCTTCTTAGTATGAGTTGTAAGACCTCATTCTTGTAGTAGTTTGTTGTATGAATGGTCATGGTTTGTTTTTTTCCTGTTGATATTTCTTTAAGTTCTTCATTTTATGTATATTTTATAGTGGGCAGAATATATTAGTATAGTAATGTATGTCACTGATATAAATAAGTAAACAAATATATTTGGGGGATACATCTTCAAATTATTTTGCTGAGGGGGGAATCAGTAAAGCTTGGTGACTCCTGGCTTGAGCCTTTATCCCCCTTCTGCCCTTCCTCACTAGCCTCATCTCATTCTTCAGGCCTATTCCAGCCATCCTGAGATTTGTAGAAATCCTGTTGAAAGCATGCTCCTCTGGCTGCCCTGGGACCCCAAAGAGACTGACCAGTATCCCCTAACCAGTGGGGTAAACTGAGGCCCAGAGGAGGCCCACCTGGGGCAGTATCAGCACAACCTGACTTTCCAGGGCCCTCTGCCATGACCAGAGCCCTTTCCTTAACTTGGGGATACACAAGAAGCATGACACAATGATGTGTTCTCACTGGGGTTCCCTGACCCCAGCAGGGCAAAGAGAGGGCAAATTTCAAGAGTAAGGGCTGAGGCTGCTTTTCACTTCTGCATGCTGTCCTGGCCACCCTTCATCTGCATCTGCTCAGCCTGATGACGTGGCCTCACTCACACGCCAAGCTAAGAGCTCTCCAAGAGACTGGACTCTGCTTGTCATTTCCTTCCTCCCTGGTTGGTCCTTTCATCCCCTTCATCATCTTCATCATCATTGCAGACTCTGTGTACCCCATATGTGACATACAGCATCCCATTTAATCTTCCTACCAATCTTGTGAGATAGAACCTACTTGTTTCATATATTTTTAAGGCTTATTGCCTTTATTTTTTAATTTATAATTAGTTTGTGGCTGCTTTGGGTCTTTGTTGCGGTGCGCAGCTTTCTCTAGTTGGGTGTGTGGGCTTCTCATTGCGGTGGTGTCTCTTGCTGCAGAGCAGGGGCTCTAAAACACAGGCTCTATAGCTGTGACCTGCAGCTCAGTTACTCCACAGCATGTGGAATCTTCTCAGATCAGGGATTGGGCCCTTGTCCCCTGCACTGGCAGGTGTATTCTCAACCACCGGACCACCAGGGAAGTCCCTGCTCATTCCATTTTGCAGAAAAAGAAATGGAGGCTCAGGGAGTCATGTGACTTATCCCCAGGGAGAGAGGAGGAATTCAAACACAGGTTTGACAAGAATTACAAACCCCACTTTTGACAGGATGCTGGTGAGCATGAAAATCTGCAAGGTTACTCTGTAATCACGCTTTGCACTTTCACTTTCCTCCTGAGGAAGCATTTCTACTGGAAAACTCCAGCCCTGTCTGAGCTGAACTAAAGGAAGAGGGATCTGTGGACACCAAGACAGCCCAGGGGGAAGGGGCAGGGAGCAGAGCAGAGGGTCAGGGCCCCTGGGGCTTCTAGTATCAGCTCCCAGCAGCTCAGATCTGATGACCCAGCCTCAGCTCCTGAACATCCATGAGTATCTCCCAAATTCAATCCACACTCCTTTGCTTGGCATTCGAAGCCTTTCCCTCCTCCAGCTTCAGTTCCTGCTCCTTTCTGTACTTGCCTCCACGTTTCTGCTCACATTGTTCCCTGCATTCAGAATGCCCTTCCTTCCCCATTCCCCCAGATCCAACACTCAAACTCTGGTCATCCTTCAAGCCCCAGTCTACATGCATCCTTCCTTGATGTCTTTAACTGCGATGACATCTCCGTCTCTGAATTCTCACAGCACTTGGTTCATACATCTCTGAGGGCATATTCCATCACCCCACCAGCAGTAAGTATTGATTGTTATCCTGCTCAGCATCTATCTTCCTTCTGATCATAATACCCTAGTCTTTCATGGGAAATCTTGTATCCCTGAGCTTCAATCATGTGATCCAGAAGAAGCTAGCCACCCCAGGATCCAGAGAGGACTCAGAGCATTACATCTTCTCTCAAACCACTCCCATCCCCACCACTGACCAGTACAGAGACTGGTTCAGGGATGGGCCTGAGATGGGTCAGTCAGAGTCAGTTAAATAAGGTCTTTTCTGGTGTGGCCAGGAAATGGGCCCATTCTTTCAAGTGGGACTGACAATCACAGAATATGGTCCTAGCAGTATGAGCGTCCCTAAGAATAAAGCCAAAAAAGAGGAAGCAAAACCATGCAGAGTTCACATGACATGTGATAAGGACCTGGATCCAACCAAACCTGAAGCTGGAATCTCTTTGGACATGGGGACAAAATATTTCCTTTTTGATACTGATTCAGTTTGGATAACTTAAAACATGGACTTAAGGCACTAGCTAACTTAGTGCCTTAAGAACCAACAAAGAACGAAAGGAAAAGATTTCAGCTTTGATAAACTGTAGAATTTTGCAATCAGAAAATCTAGAGTCATACACACACACCACACATATATTTCAAAAAGTAACATTTCGGAAAATAACATTTGAAACTGAATTGCTTTCAGAAGTGAGAAGCACGCAATGTTTTCTCTCCAGAGGTCATGTTACTCGCAACTGAAAACTCCCAGACTGATTTACTCCCTGGTGCTCTGGTTTTCTAGTAGCTAATGTCCTACTTGAGCCTACAGGATGCAAGCTCCTGGAAGGCAAGGGCCAGGACCTCTGGGCTTTGTGCTCCCACAGCACTAAGCACAGGGCCAGACCCACAGAGATGCTCAGAGATGAGCGTTTGAGAACTGGATGAGGAGTGAATGCTCTTACTGTCCTGGTTGTTCCCACTCCAGCCAGGAGCCAGCCCAGTGCCCTGAAACCCCCATTTTCCCCCCAGGTCTGAACTAAAAGTGGGCAGTCCTGCCCTGAGCTTCCTGCCTGCCACACCCAGCCCATGGTTCCCGGTCAGCAGGGGCCAGAAAGCGGTGATTGCCCTGATTGCGAGAGCTCTGCCTCCCCAGGGATACTTCTGAAAGACAATGTGAGGCTCAGAGAAACTTCCAGGCACTTTGGCCAGAATCTGGAGAGGAGCCAGTGGTGTCTGGGCCTTTGCTTCTGGAAGCTGTCTGCTGGGGGTGGAGACCAAAGGGCTGTGCCAAAGGCAGCTTTGGAAACCAGCAACAGGGAGAGAAGCCTGATGCAGAGGAGGAAACCAGAGCAAGAGGCCAGGCCCCGGGGCCCCTGCTGCTCAGGGGGCTCAGGAAGACCCTTAGATTCTCCCATCTGCTTCTAAGTGCTTGCCTTTGGGCAGTCATTCTTACTCTGGGCACAATACCATTCACAAAACAAAACATCTGGGACTTCCCTGGTAGTCCACTAGTTGAGAATCTACCTGCCAATGCAGCAGACAACATTCGATCCCTGGTCCGGGAAGATCCCACGTGCTGCGGGGCAACTAAACCCATGAGCCACAACTACTGAGCCCACGTGCTGCAACTACTGAGGCCCACCTGCCTAGAGCCGGTGTTCTGCAACAGGAGAAGCCGCCAGAATGAGAAGCTCTAGCACTGCAAGGAAGAGTAGCCCCCACTTGCCACAATTAGAGAAAGCCCACGTACAGCAACAGAGACCCAGCGCAGCCACAAATAAATAAATAAAATACTATGTTGTCAATAGCCAATGGGGTGAACAGTGATATATTTGGTGTCCTGTCTTGTGTATTAGAGAGGAAAGGCTATGGCACGCTGTGGTAACTAATTAATCTCCAAATTGCAGTGGCTTAACCCAACAGACAGAGAAGGCAATGGCACCCCACTCCAGTACTCCCGCCTGGAAAATCCCATGGATGGAGAAGCCTGGAAGGCTGCAGTCCATGGGGTCGCTGAGGGTAGGACATGACTGAGTAACTTCACTTTCACTTTTCACTTTCATGCATTGGAGAAGGAAATGGTAACCCACTCCAGTGTTCTTGCCTGGAGAATCCCAGGGACGGGGGAGCCTGGTGGACTGCCGTCTACAGGGTCGCACAAAGTCGGACATGACAGAAGTCACTTAGCAGCAGCAGCAACCCAACAGAGGTGGATTTCCCATTCACACAGAGGTGCTGCAGGTGGGCCAGCTCTCCAGGCCAGCTGTCTTTAGTATAACAACCAGAGACCCAGGCTGCTTCCTCCTAGTGGCTCCTCCACATCCAGCCATGGTCGCTGTAGTCATCACTAAAGGAAAAGAGAGAATAGGAGGGTCAGACACCAACGCTAAATGCCTTGGTCCAGATATGACACACCTCACTTCCATTCATAGCCCATTGATCAGAGTTAGTCACATGGCCCCAGTCTGCTGCTAGGAAGGCTGGGAAGGAAGGGGGAGCACACAGCTATTTGGTTTGCCTGAAGCACCTCTGCCACACAGGTGTCCCAGGAGACAGAGGCATAAGGGAATTCACAGACTGTGAAGTTGTTTTCCTAGGCTTCAGCCCAACCCTTCTATTCACTAGCTATGTGACCTAGCTATGACAAACCTAGACAGAACATTAAAAAGCAGAGCTATCACTTTGCTGACAAAGGTCCATATAGTCAAAGCTATGGTTCTTCCAGTAGTCACGTATGGATGTTGAGAGTTGGACCATAAAGAAGGCTGAGCACCAAAAAGTTGATGCTTTTGAACTGTGATGCTGGAGAAGACTCTTGAGAGTCCCTTGGATACAAGGAGATCAAACCACTCAATCCTAAAGGAAATCAACCCTGAATATTCATTGGAAGGACTGATGCTGAAGCTGAAGCTCTAGCACTTTGGCCACTTGATGTGAAAAGCCAACTCATTGGAAAAGACCCTGATGCTGGGAAAGATTGAGGGCAGGAGGAGAAGCGGGTGACAGAGGATGAGATGGCATCACTGGCTCAATGGACATGAGTTTAAAGCAAACCCTGGGAGATACAGAAGGTTTGGGAAGCCTGGCGTGCTGCAGTCTATGGGGTCACAAAGAATCAGACACAACTCAGTGACTGAACAGCAACATGTGACCTGGGAAAAGTTCATTTCCCTGAATTTTGCTTTCCTTGCCTGCAAAATGGGGACAAAATGAGAGTCCTTAGCTCGTTAGATTGTTGGGAAGATCAACTGACAACGCACAGTGCTTTGCTATGCCTGGCACATGGTGAGCACAAATAAATGACAGTACTTGGGGAAATCCCCTGGTGGTCCAGTGGTTACAACTCAGCGCTTTCAAGGTCATGGGCCCTTATTCCAGCACCGGTCAGGGAACTGAGATCCTGCAAGCCGCAGAGTGCAGCCTAAATAAATAAATAAATGACTATTTAATTGGTCTCATTTTGTTTATAAATTGGAAGATCCTCTATATATGATGATTGAAAAACATAGCTGAGGGGACTTCCTTGGCAGTCTAGTGGTTAAGACTTTGCCTTCCAACACCAGGAGTGCAGGTTCAATCCCTTGTCGAGGAGCTAAAACACCACATGCCTAGTGGCCAAAAAATTAAAACAGAAAACAGAAACAATATGTAACAAATTCAATTAAGACTTATAGAATGGTCCACATCAAAAAAAAACTATCTTCAAAAAGAAAAATATAGCTGAGACACCATCAAAGCTTGCATCAGGCCTGGTGTCTCCCTTTCTCTAGCTGGTCCCCTTCTGCACTCAGCCTAGGAGGGCTGAGCAGAGCCCTTTGCTCTCCTTTCTACCCTCTTGAAGAACCTATAAGGACTGGAGGGTGTGATACTTCTGCCCCCTCTCCCAAGGGTACACATATCCAAAGCCTCAGTGTTGGTTGTGGGCAGAAACTCTTGGTCTTCATTCAAAGGAATTCCAAACATTAAGACCAGGTAAGGAAGGGGGAGATGTCCCCCAGTTATTCTTGCTCAAGTTTACAGCAAATGAGGTCCTCAGAAAATGGAAGACTTCAGCATGGGTATTAAAGTCCCTAAAAAGCTTCGTGGAAAAAGTCAGATTTAGGCAAGTGTCTTAGAAGGAGAGGAACTTGGGGTGGCTGGGTAAGGTGGAAAGTGACGTCAGAGACAGAGGAAGGCATGAGGAGTCCGAATTGGGGATGGGGGGAGAATAACCCTTCACACACAAACAGCCCTCTACAGTTTAAAAAGAAAGACTGGTGGGACAAGGTAATGGGACTCAGGGATTTCTCTGATGGTCCAGTAGCTAAGACTCTGCACTCCCAATGGAGGGGGCCCTGATTCGATCTTTGGTCAGAGAACTAGAGCCCACAAGCTGCAAATAAGAACTCACTTGCCGAGACTCAAGATCCCAACTAAAGAACATGAGTGCCACAATGAAGATCAAAGATCCTGAGAGCCGCATCTAAGACCTGGCACAGCCAAATGAATAAATAGATTTTCTAAATGCAGTAGGACTCAGTGGCAGGGCCAGCAAAATTCAAGCTCTGCCTTCCAGTGCCACGCTGTCACTGGGAAACAGTTGCAGAGCCAGGGACCACATTTCCCAGGCTCCCTTGTATCTCACTGTGGCTCCAGACAGATTTCTGAAAATAGACTGTGAGCAGGTGTATGTGTACCACGTGTGCCAAGGCTTTTGAGATATGGTTATGCATTTTGTGGGGTTTCTTCCCCTCCCACTAGAGGGGTGCCAAGGATGACAGGCCAGGGGATGGTAGAGCCTCAGAATGCAAAAATCCTGGTCTCTAAACTCTTGTGTGGAAGAACCTACAAGCCAAATGCTATAAACTATACACAAGTGAGATGGAAACATGCTGCATTTGTGGGGATGGGGTGGGGGTTATTTGTTACAGCAATTTGTTCTTTAGTCAATAAGCAGTGTTTAATTCTTTTCAACCCCATGGACTATAGCCCGCCAGGCTCCTCCCTCCATGGGATTTCCCAGCAAGAACACTGGAATGGTTGTCACTTCCTTCTCCAGGGGATCTTCTTGACCCAGGGATCAAACCTGAGTCTCCTACATTGGCAGGCAGATTCTTTACCACTGAGCCACCAGTGAACCCCGAGCACTGTCTTGACAGTGAAAATCGCTCAGTCGTGTCCAATTCTTTGGGACCCTATGGACTATAAAGTCCATGGAATTCTCTAGACCAGCCACAGGGGAAGCCCAAGAATACTGGAGTGGGTAGCCTAATCCTTCTCCAGTGGATCTTCCTGACTCAGGAATCAAACTGGGGTCTCCTGCATTGCAGGCGGATTCTTTACCAAGTGAAGTATCAGAGAAGCCCTTAAAGGAAGTAAGTATACCTTCCTTTGAAGGGGAGTTGGGAGCACTGTGGGGAGTACAGAGGGGTGATGGCTCCCCTCCTCGGCACTGCCACTGTCCCCCACCCACAGCCATTTTGCCCAGCATCCGGGCAGCTCCCGTGCATCCCGCCCTTCCCACACCCTTCCCCATGAAACAGGGACAAGACCCAGGATGGGTGGAGCTTGGGCTTATCCAGTTTTTTCCTTAGAAAAAAAAAAATCTTTGAAATCTTTCCTCAGAGCACAAGTTGGAAGTTTTGGCCCTTGTGAGAGGTGTGGGCAGCTGACTCTATAATTGGGTGGGGCGACATTAAGAAATGGGGTGGGAGAAGCCATGGAGGGTGGGGGCTGCCCTGGGAAAGCCAGCCCAGAAGTTTGGCAGTTTTGAGCAGATTAAATCCCAGGTATTTCAGCCTCTCTCTCCTCCTTGCCGGCTGGGCCAGTGAAGGACACATTTTCTCATAGAGAGGGCAGAATATGCCACTTGTACCACCAAGGCCAGCTTACCTGTCCACAAAGGGCCATGCTCAGCCCAGGCCATAGAGGCAGCAGCCCCACTAGAGAGCTAGTTGAATGATGTTGGGGAGGAGAACGCAAGAGCAATTTCCCAAGGATGCTTGGCACTGCCCTGCCTTCCCTTCCCAGGAGGGTAGTAAGGAAGGACGTCCCTTCTCAGGAACAGGACCGAGAAAGGAAATCAGTCTTCCACACTATGCTGTGCCTCTCTTCCTCCCATTACATGGCCACAGTATTCTTGACCCTCTCAGACCCTCTGCAATTCCCTGAAAAAAAATAGCACCGCCCTACCCTCATTTCCCACACCTAGGATCTCCTGTGGGTTGTCTTTTCTGTCACTGTTCTGGCACTCAGCTCTGCTGCCAACAATGGAAAATGAAATTTGAAAAATTTCCATTTGCAGTAGGTTTTTTGTTTTTTTTGGCTGTGATTATGACTCTTCCCCCCCCCCCCCCTAAAATACAGGCAATATATTATCTCATATAAAGACAAATTCAGAGTTAGGACAGTTCTAGGTTAGTAAATTTAGCAGTGTAACAATATTATCTATCAGGAACCTGGTTCTTTCTACCTCTCCACAATTCCTTCTTCAGCAAGCTGCTATATCTCCTTAGGATGACTAACCTCATACGACCTTAACCTTTTGATCTTAGTTCCCCAACCAGGGATCGAACCCTGGCTCCCTACAGTGGAAGCACAGAGTCCCAATCACTGGACCATCAGGGAAATCCTTGCAATATAATTTTTAAAAACAATATTAACTACTTTGGGGAAATTTTCACAATTATGTGTAAGATCTCAGCACTGAAGTCTACAAAATATTGCTGAGAGAAATTCCAGAAGTCCTAAAGAAATGGAGTGCTCTATTCATGGACTGGAAGACTCGATATTGTTGAGATGTCAGTTCCCTCCAAAATGATTTTTAGATGCAATTCAATCTCAATCATAATCCCAGCAGATTCTTTCCTAAAAATTGACATGTTGATTCTAAAATTTTTATGGAAATGCAAAGGACCTAGGATATTCAAAGCATCTTAAAAGGAAGAACAAAGTGGAGAATTTGCCTACCTGTCATTATGAATCACAAGACTACAGTAATTGAGATATTGCAGCACTATCATAAGGATAAATGACAATGGAATAGAAAACAGAAATAGACCCACAATTAAGCAGACATTTGATTTTTTTTATAAAGTCACCAAAGCAATCCAAAGGGAAAAGGGAAGTCTTTTTAATGATTCATTTTAGAACAACTGAAAATTAATATTAAAAAATTAATTATTCCCTCCCTCACAGCATTCATAAAACTTGATTTGCAATGAATCATAGACTTCAATCAAAAGTTAAAATTCTACAAGAAAATATAGGAGAATATCTTTGAGACTTGGAAGTAGGTAAAGGTATCTTTAAAAAGATAATAGAAAGAAATAACTTTTTTTAAAGTTATGGAACCCTTCATGAATTTGCATGTCATCCTTGCTCAGGGGCCATGCTAATCTCATTATCATTTCAATTTTAGTATATGTGCTACCAAAGTGAGCATGAAATGACTACTTTTTAAGAGTTTGAAGAATTAGACTTCACAAAAATGAAATCTGCTCATCAAAATACACCATTTGGTGTAGTATAGACAAGACTTCCATCAGTTCAGTCATTCAGTCATGTCTAACTCTTTTCAACCCCATAAACTGCAGCACACCAGGCTTCCCTGTCCATTACCACCTCCCAGAGCTTACTCAAACTCATGTCCATTGAGTCAGTGATGCCATCCAACCATCCCATCCTCTGTCGTCCCTTCTCCTCCTGCCTTCAATCTTTCCCAGCATCAGGGTCTTTTCCAATGAGTCAGTTCTTTGCATCAGGTGGCCAAAGTATTGGAGTTTCAGCTTCAGCATCAGTTCTTCCAATGAATATTCAGGACTGATTTCCTTTAAGATGGACTGGTTTGATCTCCTTGTAGTCCAAGTGACGTTCCAGAGTCTTCTCCAGCACCGCAGTTCAAAAGCATCAATTCTTCAGCGCTCAGCTTTCTTTATAGTCCAACTCTCACATCCATACATGACTACTGGAAAAACCATAGCTTTGACTACATGGACCTTTGTTGACAAAGTACTGTCTCTGGTTTTTATTATGCTGTCTGGGTTGGTCATAGCTTTTCTTCCAAGGAGCAAGTGTCTTTTAATTTCATGGCTGCAGTCACCATCTGCAGTGATTTTGGAGCCCCCAGAAATAAAATCTGTCACTGTTTCTACTGTTTCCCCATCTATTTGCCATGAAGTGAATACCATGAAGATAGTCATTCCTTTCTCCAGGGGATCTTCCCAAACCAGGGATCAAACCTGGGTCTCCCGCACTGCTGGCAGGTTCTTTACCAGCTGAGCCACCAGGGGAGCCTAGACAAGACTTAGGCTGTGAGAAAATATTTGCAAAACATATTTGACAAAGGACTTGCAGAATATGTAAAGAATCCCTACAACCCAATAAAAAATAAAATCCCAATTTTAAAAATAAAGATTTGAATAAAAACTTAATAAAGGGAGATATACAGATGGCCAAGAATCACATGAAAAACTGCTTAGCATCATTCATCATCGGGAAAATGCAAAATAAAACCCTCAACGACACCAATACACACCTACCAGAATAACAAATTAAAGACTGACAACATCAAATGTTGACAAACAGGTGGAGCAGTCAGAACTCTCAGACATTGCTGGTAAGGATATAAAATGGTACAACCACTTCGGATAAAGATCTGGCAGTTTCTTAAAACAAAAGCCACCTATGATCCAGCAGGTTCACTTCTAGCTATTTAACGAAGAGAAATGAAAGTATGTGTCCTCAAAACAACTCATACAAAAGTGTTCACAGACACTTTATTCATAGTCTCTGAAAACTAGAAATAGTTCCAGTGACTATCAACAGAATCACACATAATTCTTCTGTTATATTCGTATAATGGGATGTGACTTAGCAATAAAATGGGATTAATTACCAATACATACAACATCATGAATAAATCTCCCATTTTGCCAAGAGGAAAAAACTAGACATGAAGAGTACCTATAATATGATTTTAATTATATGAAGTACTAGAACAGGCAAAACTAATCTCTGATGGGGAGAATACCTAGGTGGGGAGAGGAAGGGACCCACTAGGAATGAGAATAGAGAATTTTCTGGGGTGATGGTGATATACTGTATCTTGATAGAGGTTTGAGTTTTATAGGTACAGGCATCTGTCAAAATTCATCGAATATATTAATATAATTAAGATTTGTGCCTTTATAATGGGTTTCCCAGGTGACTCAGTGGTAAGGTTCAATCCCTGAGTGGCGCAGATGCCTGTAAAAGGAAATGGCAATCCACTCCAGTATTCTTGCCTGGAAAATTCCATGGACAGAGGAGCCTGGCAGGACAAGGTAAACAAATATTGAACTTCAGTTAATTATATACATCCTAAAGTGTTTAGGGGTAAATTATGCTAATGTCTGCAATTTTCCTTGAAATGGTTTAAGAATTCTTTCTCTTTTTGTTTGTTTTTTGTTTCATCCATGCCGTATGGCTTGCAGGATCTTAGTTCCCAACCAGGGATTGAACCCAGGCCTGCAGCAGTGAAAGCACAGAGTGCTAACCACTGTGCAGGCGTGCATGCTAAACTGCTTCTGTCGTGTCCAACCCTGTGTGACCCTATGGACTGTAGCCCTCCAGGCTCCTCTATCCATGGGATTCTCCAGGCAAGAACACTGGAGTGGGTTGCTAACCACTGTACTGCCAGGGAATTCCCTCAAAAAAAAATTTTAATGGAGGGATAGGTGAATAGGTGGGTGGGTGGATGGATGGATGGATGGATGGAAAGGAAGAGAAAGAGAGAGATGCACAGATACATGATTAAACAGAATGAAATGTTAATTGTAGAACCTCAGTGGTAGGTATGTGAAAACTCATATGCAATTCTTTTTCAAATTTTCTGTATATTTAAAATTTTTCATAATAAAATGTTTTGGGGAAAAAAGGCAAATAAATCTTCATCAACCCAGTCTGGACTAATTTCCCTCTTTCTAAAAGACCACTGAGCTCCACACCCTTAGTCACATCATTCACTGAAAATCATTGTTGACCCACCATCACTCAGACACTCGTCCCAATCTACCCAATCCCTCTCCTACCTTTCCCAAACCCTCCCCCCAGGCTCTCTGGAACTCCCACTCTACCAGTTCTGGAAATCTCCCCCCACTTCCTGGCCCTAATGGAAACCAAGCTCTCCCCTGAGATACTGCTTCCTGCTCAAGAAGAAGCTATATTTTCTCTTATATTCCAAGTACCTCAGAGCTGGGAGGTGTAGGGTGGGGTGTTAATTTCCCTCATTCCCCATGACTCCTTCAAAGTCATCTTTCTTCCTTCCTCCCTTAAAAACTGGAGTTTTGGACTTCCCCAGTGGTCCAGTAGTTAGGAATCCGCCTGCCAAGGCAGGGAAGGCAGATTTGATCCCTGGCCCAGGAAGGTCAGATCTTCCTGGTGTGTTCCTTGTGAACTGGGTGTCCCCTGGTGTGCTCCCTGCACTGGGCTTCCCTGGTGGCTCAGTGGTAAAGAATCTGCCTGCAGTGCAGGAGATTTGCGGGAGATATGAGTTCCATCCCTGGGTCAGGAAGATCACCTGGAGAAGGAAATGGCCACCCACTCCAGCATTCTTGTCTAGAGAATGCCATGGACAGAGGAGACTCGAGGGCTATAGACCATGGGGTCACAAAGGGTCAGACACAACTGAGCAACTAAACAACCACCACCAGGAAGATTCCATGTGGCGTGGGGCAACTAAGCCCATGCACCATAACTACTGAGCCCCAACCCTAGAGCCAGTGCTCCACAGCAACAGAAGCCACTGCCGCTAGAGAAAGCCTGAGCACAGCAACAGAGACCCAGCGCAGCCAAAGGAAAAAAAAATCCCTCTGGTTTCTTCTAAGTTCAAACCAACTAGCTAACCCTTTATGCCTCTCCCCAGTGGGCCCACCTGCCTCCTGACCAACCTCCTAGTTCACTGGGAACTCTAGCTTCAGGCTGGGCCCATGGGTCACTCCTACACCCTGTGACCTCACCATCCACAGAGGTGACATTAAAAAAAAATAAAATGTCTATTTGGCTGAACCAGGTGTTAGTTGCTACATGCAGGCTCTTTAGTTGTGGCGTGCAAACTCTTGGTTGCAGCATATGGGCGCTACTTCCCTGACCAGGGATCAGACCCTGGCCCCCTGCACTGGGAGTGTGGAGTCTTAGCCTCTGGATCACCAAGGAAGTCCCAGGGATGACTCTTCAACTCTCTGGCCTCTCTGTTACTTGACCTCCTCACCTCCAGAGGTATTTGCCTCCACACCATCCCAGTCACTCACTCCCCAGGCACATTCTAGACGTTGTCCCAGCTCTGACATCTGCATTTCAGGCATCCCGCCATCAGATAGCATCTCCCTTCCCTCCAGCTCTGACTCTCCTCTCACTGCACCAATGCTTCACCATCTCCAATCCAACCGTTCCATCATTTTTCCTCCACAGCCTCCTTTCTTATTTCTTTCCTTCTTTCCTAACAAAATATCCTGCCTCCTTTTCCTGATTTGGTTTTTCCTGTAGCATTTGCTACCTTCTAATACCAATAAACCCCGGAGGAGGGCACAGCAACCTACTCCAGTATTCTTGCCTGGAGAATCCCGTGGGCAGAGGAGCCTGGAGGGCTACAGTCCATAGGGTTGCAAAGTGTCAGACACAACTGAGCGACTAAGCATGAGCAATACCAATGAAACCTACTTATTCATTTTATTGTTGACTTTCTCCATCCAGGAGAACGTATGCTCCATGAGATATTCTTGCCTGTTTAATCACTGCTGTAACCTCAGCACCTAGAACAGGGCCATGGCTTGCAGTAGGTGCTCAATGAAGGCCTGTAAAGAGAAAGGAAAAAATGAAGAGAGAGTGGGCCAAGAGGAGACAGCTTTAATTAGAAAACAGAAGCAAGCCCTCAGGAGCCCCGACCCATCCCACTTCCCCTCCTGAACCATGTTCTCCTACTCCTTGTGACAACTAGAAGTGTCCCCACTCCTCGCCAAGATCACTTGCTCCACAAGGGCTCTGGATGCCATCTCTCCTCAGCTTCTCAAGAACTGGACTTCTGGACTTCCCTGGTGGTCCAGCGGCTAACACTCTGAGCTACCAATGCAGGGGGCCCAGGTTCAATCCCTGGTCAGGGAACTAGAGCCCAAATGATGCAACCAAAGAGTTCAAATTCTGCAACGAAGATCAAAGATACTGCGTGCTGCAACTAAGTAAGATCCAAGGCAGCCAAATAAATAAACAGATATTTTAAAACAAAAAGAAAGAAAGGAAAAAAGAACCGGCTCCTGAACTATTCTACCCTCTCTGTCATCTCTAAATTCTCCTTCTGAACGAAATCATTTCACTCACCTCTACCATCTCCCATCTTTTCAAATTCCTCTTTTTACATCAGATGCATATCCAACTACTGTGCCATTTCTTTACTCTTTCTGCCTCGATTCCCATTCATTTTCAACCCACGTTAGCAGACATCTCAGCCCAGGAAGTGATATTTGGGATGGGCAATCACGTGCCAGGACAAAATGGAAAAACGTAAAAAGGCTGGGTCCCCAGTGATGCTGAGAAAGACAGGACTAGCCCTGGACAACCCGCCTCCAGGCTTCCATTTGGTGTGAG
The DNA here is from genome assembly GCF_023091745.1 of Budorcas taxicolor. Classification (NCBI taxonomy): domain Eukaryota; kingdom Metazoa; phylum Chordata; class Mammalia; order Artiodactyla; family Bovidae; genus Budorcas; species Budorcas taxicolor. The sequence continues at coordinate 44,634,812 of NC_068928.1, read as the reverse complement.
CGAAGAGAGTGCTATCTTGTTTAAGCCACTGGTATTTTGGGTTTTTCTTCGTATCAACAGAGTGGATCCTAAATGATAGGTCTTTTTTTTTTTAATTTTTAGAATTTATTTTAAAAAAGGGTTTTGGACTGTGCTGGGTCTACATTGCTGCATGTAGACTGTCTCTAGTTGCGGCAAGCGGGGCTACTCTTCGTGTTGGTGCTCCAGCTTCTCATCACGGTGGCTTCTCTTGTTGCGGAACACAGGCTATAGGTGCACAGGCTTCAGTAATTGACGTGAGTGGGCTCAGTAGCTGTGGTTCCCAGGTTAGCGGCTCTGGGCATGTGGGATCTTCCCAGACCAGGGATCAAACCAGGGTCCCTTGCATTGCAAGGTGGATTCTTAACCACTGGCCCACTAGGGAAGCCCCAAAGATGGATTTTATCTCTCCTCTGATTCTCCAGGCCAATGGCTATATTTCTTTTCTTCAAAATGCTTTGCAAACACAGATTCTAAAGAAATGTTTCTTGGAGTAAATGAGATCTGGAAAATTAGGCAGAGGTGTCAAACCAGAGGACCACATGGAGCACTCGCCTAGGGTTTGCAATCAGGGTTCCTCTGTTAGGTCCACCAGTTTGTGGTCATGGTGGATTGAGCAAGGCAAGGGAAAACATACTGAGGAAGTAAGAGGAAGTGAGAAGCTGCAGGTTTGATTCATACTTGGTTTCATTCTGTTTGTGTCTAAGCTGATGAACTTTATCAGTCAGAGGGTGTGATGGAGTTCCACTTATAGGTTTCTTTTCTTTTTGTAGCAGCTTGATATAATTCACATATTATACCATTCACCCATATAGAGTGTACAACTCAGTGGTTTTTAGTATATTCACAGACTTGTGCAACCAACACCACAGTCAATTTTAGAACATTTTCATCACCTCAAAAAGAAACCCTGTACCCTTTAGCAGTTGTTCCCCATTTCACCACCCTACCCCAACCCTAAGCAAATACTAATCTACTGTCTGTCTCTATAGACTTACTTATTCTGGAAATTTCACATAAATGGATCATACAATATGTGACCTTTTGTGTCTGGCTCCTTTCCCTTTGTAGAATGTTTTCAAAGTTCATCCATGTTGTAGCATGAATCAGTACTTCATTCCTTTTCATTGTTGAACAATATTCTAAATTTCATTGTATGGCTGGCTATGTCATGTTTGTTTATCCACTCATTAGTTGATGGACATTTGGTTGTTCCTCAGTTTTGAGCTGATATGAATAATACTGCTGAAAACAGTCATGCACAAGTTTTTGTGTGATTGTATGTTTTTAATCCTGTGTGCATAACTAGGAATGGAACTCCTGGATTATATGGTAGCCCTGTGTTTACCCTTTTAAGGAACTCACCCCTCTGGCCAATAACTGCTGTGATGCCATCTATCAGAGGTTTGTCAGGGCCTCCATCAGGATTAGAGTTTTTAGCTGTTTTCCAAAGTTGCTGCACCATCTATGTTCCCACCAGTAGTGTTATTTCCCCACACCTCACCAACAGTTATTATCTGTTGTTACTGTTAGTATCCTAGTGGGTGAGAAGTCATATCTCATTATGGTTTTGATTTGCATTTATTTCTCTTATGATTATGACGTTGAGCAGCTTTTCACGCATTTATTGCCCATTTGCATGGTTTTTTTTTTTTTTGCAGGAAAATGTCTATTCAGGTCTTCTGCTTATTTTTAATTGGGTTGTCTGTCTCTTCATTATTGAGTTATGATTTGCAAATATTTTCTCCCATCCTACGGGTTGTCTTTCACTTTCTTGATGGTATCCTTTGAAGCATAACAGTTTTAATTTTGATGAAATCCAACTCATCTATTTTCTTCTTCTGTTGCTTCTGCTTTGGTGCTGTATTTAAGAAACTAGTGCCTAATCTGGGGTCATGCAAATGTGTCCCTATGGTATGTCACAAGAGTTTTATAGGTTTTTTGTTGTTATTGTTATTGTCATTGATCACTATTTTTTTTAATTGAAGTATAATTGCTTTACAATGTTGTGTCAGTTTCTGCTGTACAACAAAGTGAGTCAGCTAGAGGAGTGCGAGGGACTGTATATACGTATATAGATATACACACACACACACACACACTGCCTCCCTCGTGTTCCTCCCTCCCACCCTCTAGACCATCACAGAGCACGAGCTGAGCTCCCCGTGCAGCAGCAGCTCACTAGCCGGCTGTCACACACGCGGTAGTGTATACGCCATTGTCACTCCCTCAACTCGCCGCACCCTCCTCTTCCCCCTCTGTGCCCACAAGTCTGTCCTTGGAGTGTCTATCCCTACCTTACAAACAGACTCATTCAGTACCATTTCTCTAGATTGCATATATATACATTAATATACTAAATTTGTTTTTCTGACTTACTTCACTTTGTATGATAGACTCTAGGTTCATCCACATCATTACAAATAACCAAATTGTGTTCCTTTTTATGGTCTTGCTGCTGCTGCTAAGTCACATCAATTGTGTCCAACTCTGTGTGACCCCATAGACGGCAGCCCACCAGGCTCCCCCGTCCCTGGGATTCTCCAGGCAAGAACACTGGAGTGCGTTGCCATTTCCTTCTCCAATGCATGAAAGTGAAAAGTGAAAGTGAAGTCACTCAGTCACATCCGACTCTTAGTGACCCCATGGACTGCAGCCAGCCTACCAGGCTCCTCCGTCCATGGGAGTTTCCAGGCAGGAGTACTGGAGTGGGGTGCCATTGCCTTCTTCATTTTATGGTCTTAGCTCTTACATTTAAGCCTTTGATTCATTTTTTAGTTCATTCTTATATAGTGTATGAGGTAGGGATCCAATTTCATTCTTTCGCATGTGGATATCCAGTTGTTCCAGCACCACTTGATGAAATTCTTCCCCCATTGAATTGCTTTGGTATCCATGCCAAAAATCAATTGACCATAAATGTGAGGGTTTATTTCTGGACTCTCAATTCTATTCCATTGATCTCTATGTCTATCCTTATGCCAGTACCACATCATCTTGACTACTGCAGCTTTGTACCAAATTTTGAAATTAAGAAGTACAAGCTCTCCAACATTATTCTTTTTCAAAATAGTTTTGACTTCTGAACCCCTTAAATTTTCATACTAATTTAGAATCAGTTTTTGGAAATAAGACAGCCGAGACTTCAATAAGAACTGCGTTGAATCTAAAAATAAATTTACCATCTCAACAATGTTAAATATTCTAACCCACAAATAGGGGATATCTTTTCACTTATTAAAGAAATTAGATCTTCTTTAACATCTTTCAGCAATGTTTTGTAGTTTTCAAGAGTATGAAGTTTGCACTTCTTTTTTAAAATTTATTTTTGGCCTCACCCCAGGACAGGCAGGATCTTAAGTTCCCCAGCCAGGGACTGAATGCAAACCCCTTGCAAAGGAAGTGTGGAGTCTTAACCCCTGGACAGCCAGGGAAGTCCCTGCACTTATTTTGTTAAATTTGTTCCTAAGTAATTTATTCTTTTTTATGCTATTGTCAATGGAATTATTTTCTCTATGTTCAGACGGTTCATTACAACTGTATAGAAATACCATTGATTTTTGTATTCTGAAATCTTATTATGCTTGCTTATTAGTTCTACTAGTTTTTTAGTGGATTCCTTAGGATTTTCTATATAAAAGATCATGGTACCTGAGAATACAGATACTTTTACTTCTTCTTTTCCAATATGGACGCCTTTTATTTCATTTTCTTCCCTAACTGCCCAGGCTAAAGCCTTCAAATCCTCCAAATGGGGGATTTTTGAACAGCTTTTTTGAGGTATAATTGATATATAATTTATTTAATGCATACAGTTTGATAAACTTGGACGCACTGATGAATTGCATACACCCATGAAATCATCACTGCTGCTGCTGCTTCTAAGTTGCTTTAGTTGTGTGTCTGACTCTTTGCTACCCAATGGACCATAGCCCGCCAGGCTCCTCTGTCCATGGGACTCTCCAGGCAAGAATACTGGAGTGGGTTGTCATGTCCTCTTCCAGGGGATCTTCCAGACCCAGGATCAAACTCGAGTCTCTTACGTCTCCTGCACTGGCAGGCAGGTTCTTCACCACCAGCACCACATAGGAAGCTCAACCATCACTGTGGTCAAGGTAATAAATCTCCAAAAGTTCCTTCCTGGATTTTTGTTTTATTTTGTCTGTGTGTGTGTGTGATAAGGACACTGAACATGAATAAAATCTACCCTCTTTACAAAGTTTTAAGTAAACAATGTTGTTGTTTAGCCACTAAGTTGTGTCCAACGTTTTTGCGACCCCGTAGACTGTAGCTCCCCAGACTCCTCTGTCTATGGGATTTCCCAGGAGAGAATACTGGAGTGAGTTGCCATTTCCTTCTCCAGGGCATCTTCCCCACCCAGGAGTTGAACCTGTGTCTCCTGCATTGGCAGGCGGGTTCTTTACTACTGAGCCATCAGGGAAGCCACATATAACATGTTAACTCCAGGCACCATGTTGTACAGCAAATCTCTAGAATTTAGTCATCTTGCATAACTGAAACTTTATGCCCATTGAACAACAGCTCCCTATTTCCTCTCCCTCAGCCCCTGGCAACCACCATTCTACACTTTGCTGAGTACAGTGTTGAATAGAAAAGGCAAAAGTGATCATATTTGTTTTGTTCCTGATCTCAGAGGAACAGTTTGATAAATTTGGACACACTGATGAATTGCACACACCCATGAAATCATCACTGCTGCTGCTGCTTCTAAGTTGCTTTAGTTGTGTCTGACTCTTTGCTACCAATGGACCATAGCCCGCCAGGCTATGATTCAGTCTTTCACCATTAAAAAACACCTACTGTGGGGTTTTCATAGATTCCTTTTATCAAGTTATGGAAATTCTTTATTATTGCTAGCTTGAGTGTTTTTGTCATGAAGGGACGTTGGATTTTGTCAAATGCTTTTTTTGTATGTATTGAGATAATCATATGCTTTTTGTTTTTAATTCTTTTGGTATGATATATTAATTAATTTGGGGATGATAAACCAATCTTGCATTTTTAGGGTAAATCCCACTTGGTCATGATGTATAATCCTTTTGACATGTTGCTGGATTTAGTTTGCTAGCATTTGGATGATGATTTTTTTCATGTATATTCATGATCTATATTGGTCTGCAGTTTTCGTGTGGTGTCTTTGCCTGGTTTTGTTATTAGCACAATACTAGCCTCATAGAATGAGTTGGAATTGTCTAGGTTTCTTTTTCACTCATCTTTTGGTCAAGTTTATCTCTTGATCTTTACAGTATTCTGAGAAAATAGCCAAGGCCTAGGAAGGTTTATCTGGGGTTCTTAACTTGAGTATGCATCACGATCAACTGGGAGCTTGTTCAAAGCAAATTCCTGGAGCATGGCTCCAGAGACTCACTCAGGAGGTTTGCAGGAGGACAAGTGACTCTGTATTTCTAACAAACATTCCCCTAGAGCGTCTGAGATGAGGCTCTCTCACTTCAATTCAAGAAACACTGATAAAATTGCCCAAGCTGATCCAGATTAGTAGCCTCAGAGGCTAAGCTAAGAAAGTAATGTTTCCTTTTCCTTGAAATATTTTTTAAAATATGTATTTATTTGTTTTGGCTATGCCAGGTCTTAGTTGCAACACGTGGGATCTAGTTCCCTGACCAGGAATTTATCCCCCTTCATTAGGAGCACAGAGTCCTAGCCACTGGACCACCAGGGAAGTCCCGTGAAAGTAATGTTTCTTTATTTAGGAGTCTCAGAGCCTTCAGAGTGTTCATGTCCCTCATGAATATCTAAAGGGGAAGTAAAGTACGCACTGTTTCCCACATTTATTGTCCACAAAACCTTTTATTTGGTGAGGAGCAACACACAGAACTGATGTTCCATAGAGCATTCTCTGGGAAACACTGCCCCCAGAATTACTCAAATGTCCCTCTGAACTCTCAGGGAGCTTTGTTCTGAACACTCACCCCTCTGGCCAGCAGTTGCTTGTATATGTGTGGCTGTGTCAGAGGTCTGTCCAAGCTTCAATTAGGGTTAGATAAATTAGGTATTTGCCTCAAGAGCGAAGTTTCAGGAAGTGCCAAAAACTCAATAATCAAGATAAATTATTATTTAGAGGAAATCTGGAGGATGGGTCGACCAGATAGCCCATCAGTGAGTCCATGGGGTATGAGGGGGAATAATAGTGTGGGGGGGGGGGGCTTAATGATCACTGTGTATAGGACCAAGAGCCAGGGTCTGTCCAGATGGGGTCAAGTCCCAGAGCAGCAGGATAATGGAGCCAGGTCTGTTGTTTGTCTCCCGCATGGACTGTGACCCTTTCCAGAGTGGGAGCAAGTCTTTCTCACCTCTGAACCCCATTCTGAATCCCCAGTCCCTGAAGCACAAACTGGTCCCACTTCCTTAGAGGGAGAGCACAAAGATAAGGCTACGTTTCCTCACCTCCTAACTCTTCCTTGAGCATCTAACCTAGAGTTCAACACAAGGAGATTCAGCCACTTCATATTTTGAGGTGACTGAAAGCTTCCCCAGGCTATCTGAGCTGTCTTCATGATGGTGCCTCACTTTGGACGGGCTCCCAAATCTGAACTGGGGAGAGAGGGGCTGGGTGCCAGAAAATTTCTGGGAAAAGTCTGTCCTTTCCCAAATACCCTTCCTCTTTGTGTCCGACAGAGCTTGACCTCAATGTGCAAGTTCTAACATTCAAAGAACTTGGGCTGATTGGGCTGACGCTAGATGTTTGTGATTTGTGCAATCATCATGGGCTGATTGGGCTCTGTGACAGGAAGGCCATCAGCCCTGACCTGGGAAAAAAATCTGAAAGCCAAGAGTGGTTGCCCAGGGGTACCTTCCTGGGGCCATCCTTTAGGCTGATTCCAGGCATTTCCCTACCTCAACCATACTCACTGTCTCATTAAAATTGCTTTCTGGGGACTTACCTGGGGGTCCAGGGCTAAGACTCTGAGCTCCCAATGCAGGGGCCCCAGTTTGGATTCCTGGTCAGGGAACAAGATCCCAAATGCCACAACTAAAGATCCCATATCCCACAACTAAGACCAGATGCGGCCAAATAAATAAATATTAAAAAAATAAAATTGCTTCCTAGGCCTCCTTTCTCTTCCTTGGAACTTCCATTTCTTCTTTCTTCCAAGAACTATACAATCTTGTCAATTAATTGGTCGCCCCCGGAATAAGAACAAGGTTCCCTTTAAATATCTTTTGTCAAAATCATTACAGGGGCTCCATGTTGACCTGCTTAAGAGAGGAAACATGTTCACTCTCTTAGGCAACATCTAAGTAGATAAGCCTCCCGCTGATTATAGAAGATTCTCATCTATCCCATAAAAAGCTGATCCCCCATGACCTCTACTTATCAACACCTCATAAGTTTACTATGAGTTGCTTCATAACCTCAAAAGTACACTGATGGCTTCTGGGAATTCAGCTTTATAATAACTCAATCATGTTAAATAAACTTCAGGAAGCAGAGCAAGCTAGAATCCAGGGAATCTATGTGGGTGAGTGGGCTTTAGGATAGCTGGAAGGCTGGTTCTTAGGGACTGTGGAATTGGACCTAGCTTCAGGATGATGGCTTTCATAAGAATGTCACTTCATTGAGGGCTTACTGAGACCCAGGTTGGGGGAGAAGAGCGATCTATTCATATTTGTACAGTGGCAAAACTGAGGTTAAGATGTGGGTCTCAGGACTTCCCTGGGAGTCCCGGGGTTAAGACTGTGCCCTCCAATACAGGGGGCACGGGTTCGATTCCTGGTCAGGGAACTAAGGTCCCATAAGCCATGGGGTATGACCAAAAATTAAAAAAAAGAAAGAAAGAAAAAGATGTGGGTCTCCAGACACCAGAGTCTCTTTCTCTTTCTCTTTCAACTCCCAGGGCCCAGCCTCTCTGCTCAAATCCTCTTCCTGCTAGAAAGGCAGAAAAGAATCTGCCAGCTGACTGAGAGCATGTGTGAGATTCAGACATATTCTCTCCTCAGTTCATCCTCTGCATTTTAAGCCATTTATTTTTATTGTGCCATGAAAGTCTTTGTGCTATGTCAAATGAACTTCAGGCAGGTGGGAAGGTGGCGGGGAGAAGGTAGGGGCCAGCAGAGTCACACCTGGGGTAAGGCAGCAGGTCTCACGTTTGGTTGCATGTTCGAATCACCTGGGGCCATTCTAAAACTCCCGATGGCCAGGCCACACCCCAGATTCACTTCATCAGAATCTCTGGAACGGAAATCAGACGTTAGGATTTTTTTTTTATCTGATATGGACCATTTTTTTAAGTCTTTTGAATTTGCTACAATATTGCTTGTGTTTACGTTTTGGGTTTTTGGCCACAAGGCTTGCGGGATATATCTCCACACACCCACATAGAGGGGCTTCTCTGGTGGCTTAAGAATCTGCCTGCAATGCAAGAGGCCATCTGCAATGCAGGAGATGGGGGTTTGATCCATGGATCCGGAAGATTCCCAGAAGAAGGAAATGGCAAACCACTCCAGTATTCCTGCCTGGGAAATCCCACAGACAGAGGAGCCTGATGGGCTACAGCCCATGGGGTCACAAGAGTCGGACACGACCTAGTGACTAAACCACCACCACCATGCACAGAGAGGGAGAGCGGGGGATTAGTATCTCAATTTTTTTTCATTAATGTCTTATCCAAGGAAAAAATTAAAGTTAAAATTTAAGTAATGACTTACAACAGAACCCAGGTCTATAGGACTCCTAAGCTTATCTTCCAGCAAATAGTTGTTGATGTCATTATTCTATGGGACTAATACTATATGCTTAGGACTTCACTGCTGGTCCAGTGGATAAGAATCTGCCCATCAATGCAGGAGACATGAGTTGGATCCCTGGGCTGGGAAGATCCCACATGTCATGGAGCAACTAAGCCCAAACATTCCAACTACTGAGCCCGTAAACCTAGAGCCTGTGTTCTTCAACAGGAGGAGCCACCTCAATAAGATGCCCACGCACCACAATGAAGAGTAACCCCCCACTTGCCACAACTAGAAAAAGCCTGCACACAGCAATGAAGATCCAGTGCAGCCAAAAATTTTAAGAAAATCACTATATGTATAAATATAATAATGGTGTCAAGGAATATTTCCCACATGCCTCTTGTAGGCTGACCTTGAGCCAGGCGCTGTGTATAGAGTGGTGTGCAGGACCAGTCAGGGCCTGGCCGTCAGGGAGCTTACAACCCAGTGAGGCAGATACCCTCAATCCAAAGACTCTATGCAAACACTGATGGACAGAAATAGGTCATTTCCAGATGCTGAAGGCTGGGAAGAATGTTGCAAGGAGGCTGGAATGGGAGTAACAAGCATCCGCCTGCTTCAGCCAGAGGGGCAGGAAGTGAGACATGGTGGAGGAGCCAGCTGGTTCCAGTGGGCAGGCGGCACAGTCCTGCTGGGTTGGGGAGGCACACAAGCCAGGAGGGCCCCTGAGGGTTTCAGGCAGAACAGTGACAGGATCAGATTTGGGTCATTCACCACCACCACCACCACCCCGCCCAGCATTTCCTGTAGCTCAGACGGTTAAGAATTTGCTGGCAATGCAGGAGACCTGGGTTCGATCCCTGGGTTGGGAAGATCCCCTGGAGAAAGAAATGGCAATCCACTCCAGTATTCTTGCCTGGAGAATCCCATGAACAGAGGACCCTGGTGGGCTACAGTCTGTGGGGTTGCAAAGAGTCGGACACGACTGAGCAACTGACACTACTAGAGACCACCCCCCCCAGCCAGTGGATTCTCCTCCCATCTCGGCACCCATGAGCTGGGTGACCTGTCCTCCCCACTCCCACCCTCTTCCTCTTCTGACAAAGGAGGGGCTAGACCAGTGGCACGTCAGGCCACCAGCCCACAGAGTCCAAGCGCAAAGGGGTGAGGAGCACATTCGTCATCCAGCCCCAGCTCAGATTCTTAGGAAACACCAAAATAACAAGAGACCAAAGTGGCCTAATTCCGCTAGAGAAGCTGGGAGGTTTTAATTAGAAACATCACAGAAATAAAAAACCTTAACCCGAACCATCCCTACCAGCTGGCAATTCAGTCTCTGTTTCAAGGACTTTAAAAGGAGTTCTCTTTACACTATGAGGTAGACAGTTTTTGTACTTAGACAATATTTATGAGGGAATTCATCTTAGTACTGAGCCTGACTTCTTTACTTTAATCTTACGTGAATACCAACTTGTCAATGTATCTCTATTTGTGAAAGTATATATGTTTGAAGATGTAAAATTGTTTTTAAATAAAAAAAGTTTAAAAATGAAAGATGACCCTAGAGCTCTGACCTAAAACAGTGGCCATCTCTCCCCGGGGTTCTAGACTCAGTAGGTACCTAACTATGTTGCTACTGAAGACACAGCGAATGAAGAGGAGAAAAGCACAGGAGGCGGGGAGGGGAGAGGGGGGCAAATCTAGAGCAGTACAGCCAAGAAGTCAGTCCTGGCTGAGGCCCCAGGCAGGGCAAAGACAAAAGTCTGGATCCTCAGGGACCCCCGTGGGTGATGCCAAGAGCCTTATTACATCTATGAAGCCCTGTCAGCACATCCCGGGAAGGTCCTAAGCCCTTCCCCAGCCCCTCCAATCCTTGCCACCTACCTTGTCAGAAGAGCCAACACACACATACACAAGTACACTGGTTGTGTGGGCACCTTGTGGTGTCTGGTTTAACAGAGCCAACTGAGGTCAAGGCTGACACATCCAAACTCTTGTCCCAGCTCTGCCCCTGCCAGTGTGACCTTGAACAAGTTACCTAACCTCTCTGATGGTCAGTGTCCATGCTGGGAAAATGGGGGGAACCATCACATAAGACCTGCCTCCTGGGGCTGTTTTGAGGACTGATGGGGTCATGCGGTGAAGTGGTTTGTGAGCTGGACCCGCACCATTCATTAGGTTCGTTGTTACCTGGGGTCAGACTCTGAAGTAGGGGTCCAAGACGGACAGACAGGATATGAGGGAGAAGTTAAAGATGTGGGAACCCTGGGAGTGTCCCCAAACCCCTTGGTCTGCCTCAGGCTCTGAGGTTCACGGACACTGTGAAAACAGTAGGGAAGCCTTGAGGTCAGGTCCTGTACAGAAACTTTTCACAGGGTCAGACACTCTCATGCCTCCATTCTACAGAAGAGGAAACTGAGGCTCAGTGAAGTTCTATTTCTAGGCTAAGCCAGACATTCCCCTCTAAAATCTGAATGTTAATATCTTTGCTATGGGACCACAGCGGGGAGCATGACTTTCTAGGCATAGGACCCATGATACTTTCAGGGGCCCATGTGAATATTTTCATTTTAATTTATCTTAAAACCAAAAGATAAATTGGATAAAATCATTTGGTATTTCCTAATCATATAATCATGAATCCATCTTGGATTATATTCATCTTTATATAAATGTAGGTCTTCCCTGATAGCTCAGTTGGTAAAAAATCCACCTGCAGTTCAGGAGACTCTGGTTCAATTCCTGGGTTGGGGAAATCCCCTGGAGAAGGGATAGGCTACCCACTCCAGTATTCTTTGGCTTCCCTAAGTATTCTTTGGCTTCCCTTGTGGCTCAGCTGGTAAAGAGTCTGCGTGCAATGTGGGAGACCTGGGTTCAATCCCTGGATTGGGAAGATCCCCTGGAAGAGGAAAAAGCTACCCACTCTCGTATTTTGGCCTGGGTCCCAAAGAGTTAGATAATACGACTGAGAGACTTTCACTTTTCACTTTTATATCAATTTAGTCATATCATATATTTTTTAGTATTTTTTTAATGGGAAAGGGGGCTCACAAAGGCAAAACTCATCTGTGGCCCTGGTGCCCCATAATTTTGCTCCCACTGGGAGAGGAAGGCCAGGAGCTCTTCCTCCTGACTCCCCAGCTCCTGGTCCCTGAGGGCTCTCAGCAAGGCCAGGCCGGAGCAAGACCAGCCTACTGAGGCAAGCCCCTCAGCAGGGCAGTGGGGCCCTGGGCACCCTGGCTTGGCCGAGAGCTCCTACCACACATGCTGTCCCTTGTCCTGTCCCCAGGCTCCCCCCACCACTGCAGCATCCTCCAGCCCAGAGCTGAGGAAGGGTGTGTTCCGATTCCTGGCAGAGCCCAGCTTCCTGTTTTTCTCCAAGTAGACGAGGTCAGGCTGCTGCTGGAAAGAGACACGGGGACCCATTTATGGGCCAGCAGATCCCAGCCACGCGGATGGGCTCGGCAGCCGAGGGAGGAGGGGCAGGCAGGCAGGCACACTGGGCTCTGGGACCCAGAGGGGGCCCTCTCTTTCTGACACCCCTGTGGACCCCCTCATAGGCCTCCACACGGCCTCCCTGTCCTCTCTGACCTTCTGAGCTTCAATTTGCTCAACCGTGAAACAGACAGGGAGGTCTGTAGTGCCTGCGCGCCTGCCTGCTGAGGATCCATGTCAGGCTGAGACGGCAGCAGAAGGGCCTTTGTCAACCATAAAGACCCCCTCAGCCATCTGAGCAGTAGGACTAGTTACCAGAAACTGCAATATAACAGCGTCCATTGATGCCTCCCCGCCCTGCGCAAGGCTTTGCCCCTGTGCAGTTTCATCTCCACAAAGACCCTGTGAGGCTGGACTTAACTATTCCTAGTTTCTGATGGAAGAGAGTGAAACTAGGTGCCTCCACTCTGGCCCCAGGGTAGGAAATGACCAATGTCAAGCTGTGCCCCCCTCCACAGCATCCTCCTTCCTCACACAGCAGGGGTGGGTCATGGGGACCAAGAACTGGTTAATTCAGATCTCCTCCTGATAGGTGGATTTTACAGCCCTGATTAAGGTGGCTGAGGAATTACGGGGTGGGGAAGGTAAGATGCTTCACTAGCCAGTGCCGACAGACACCAGGAATTTATATCGTGTCAGTTCACAGCCTTCAGCCTCAACCCCCCTGAATCTCCATCCGTTCAACACTGTTTGCTGATCACCAGCTGTGTGATAGGCACACACCCGCCTCCTTGGGGTGATGCCCTTGTAGGACGTCTGCACCTTCCCCGCTCTAGGGAGTGGAGTCAGATTCTGAGTTCAAGTTCCAGGGCTGGAACTTACAAGCCATAAGGCTTTGGGCAAGTTTCATAACTCACCTTTGCTTCAGTCTCCTCCCCTGGAAAATGGGGGTGATAACCATACTGACTTTCCAGGGCCATTATACAGACTGAGGCATCAATGCGTTCAATTCATATCAAGTGTTGTCATTGGCAACCTTCCTCTCTTCTTCCCTTTCAGCCCTTTCTTGTTTTTGCTTTTGTTTTTGCACATGGGATCTCGCTTCCCCATGCAAGGACTGAACCTGTGCCCCCTGCAGTGGAAGGTGGAAGCCTTAACCCCTGGACCACCAGAGAGTCTCTTTTACAACCTCTTGCCTCACTTGGCCTCACTTCTTTCTTCCACGTGCTCTGCCCCTTGCTCTCTTTGATTTCCCTCATCCCTTCCAGGACCTTTCCTGACATCAGGCGAGACATCCAGATAAAGAAGGCACAGGCCGGAGTACACAAGGCCACGGGCAAGGTAGGATCCCCGTGAAGAATGCAGTCACATGAAAGAGCGGGGCTCCATGCTGCAAAGGACTTCCCCTCCCACCGAACCTTCTGGAGTCCAAGAGGAAGGATCCATGGGGTCCTTCACTATGCTCAGTCTCAGCCAGTAGCTGAGGTCTAAAAGGGAAGACATAGCCTTTCTTTGGGATTAGAATGAAAACTGACCTTTTCCAGTCCTGTGGCCACTGCTGAGTGTTCCAAATTTGCTGACATATTGAGTGCGGCACTTTTACAGCATCATCTTTCAGGATTTGAAATAGCTCAACTGGAATTCCATCACTTCCACTAGCTTTGTTCGTAGTGATGCTTCCTAAGGACCACTTGACTTCACATTCCAGGATGTCTGGCTCTAGGTGAGTGTGAGTGATCACACCATCATGATTATCTGGGTCATGAAGATCCTTTTTGTACAGTTCTTCTGTGTATTCTTGCCACTTCTTCTTAATATCTTCTGCTTCTGTTAGGTCCATACAATTTCTGTCATTTATTGAGCCCATCTTTGCATGAAATGTTCCTTTGGTGTCTCTAATTTTCTTGAAGAGATCTCTAGTCTTTCCCATTCTATTATTTTCCTTTATTTCTTTGCATTGATCTCTGAGGAAGGCTTTCTTATCTCTCCTTGCTATTCTTTGGAACTCTGCATTCAAATGGGTATACCTTTCCTTTTCTCCTTTGCTTTTCACTTCTCTTCTTTTCACAGCTATTTGTAAGGCCTCCTCAGACAGCCATTTTGCTTTTTGACATTTCTTTTTCTTGGGGATGGTCTTGATTCCTGTCTCCTGTACAATGTCATGAACCTCCATCCATAGTTCATCAGGCACTCTCTCTATTAGATCTAGCCCCTTAAATCTATTTCTCACTTCCACTGTATAGTCATAAGGATTTGATTTAGGTCAAACCTGAATGGTCTAGTGGTTTTCCCCTCTTTCTTCAATTTAAGTCTGAATTTGGCAATAAGGAGTTCATGATCTGAACCATAGTCAGTTCCCAGTCTCGTTTTTGCTGACTGTATAGAGCTTCTCCATCTTTGGCTGCAAAGAATATAATCAACCTGATTTCGGTGTTGACCATCTGGTGATGTCCATGTGTAGAGTATTCTCTTGTGTGGTTGGATGCTATGACCAGTGTGTTCTCTTGGCAAAACTCTATTAGCCTTTGCCCTGCTTCATTCTGTACTCCAAGGCCAAATTTGCCTGTTACTCCAGGTGTTTCTTGTCTTCCTACTTTTACATTCCAGTCCTCTATAATGAAAAGGACATCTTTTTGGGTGTTAGTTCTAGAAGGTCCAGTCAGTCAGTCAGTCAGTCAGTCAGTTCAGTCACTCAGTCATGTCCAACACTTTGCTACCCCATGAATCGCAGCACGCCAGGCCTCCCTGTCCATCACCAACTCCCAGAGTTCACTCAGACTCATGTCCATCGAGTCAGTGATGCCATCCAGCCATCTTATCTTCTGTCATCCCCTTCTCCTGCCCCCAGTCCCTCCCAGCATCAGGGTCTTTTCCAATGAGTCAACTCTTCGCATGAGGTGGCCAAAGTATTGGAGTTTCAGCGTTAGTATCAGTCCTTCCAATGAACACCCAGGACTGATCTCCCTTAGGATGGATTGGTTGGATCTCTTTGCAGTCCAAGGGACTCTCAAGAGTCTTCTCCAACACCACAGTTCAAAAGCATCAATTCTTCGGCGCTCAGCTTTCTTCACAGTCCAACTCTCACATCCATACATGACCATGGGTCTTCACAAAATCATTCAACTTCAGCTTCTTCAGCGTTACTCATCAGGGCATAGACTTGGATTACTGTGATACTGAATGGTTTGCCTTGGAAATGAACAGAGATAATTCTGTTGTTTTTGAGATTGCATCCGAGTACTGCATTTCGGACTCTTTTGTTGACTATGATGGTTACTCCATTTCTTCTAAGGGATTCCTCCCTACAGTACTAGATATAATGGTCATCTGAGTTAAATTCACCCATTCCAGTCCATCTTAGTTTGCTGATTCCTAGAATGTCGATGTTCACTCTTGTCATCTCCTGTTTGACCACTTCCAATTTGCCTTGATTCATGGACCTAACATTCCATGTTCCTATGCAATATTGCCATGAAATTAAAAGACGCTTACTCCTTGGAAGGAAAGTTATGACCAACCTAGATAGCATATTAAAAAGCAGAGACATTACTTTGTCAACAAAGATCCATCTAGTCAAAGCTATGGTTTTTCCAGTAGTCATGTATAAATGTGAGAGTTAGACCATAAAGAAAGCTGAGTGCTGAAGAATTGGTGCTTTTGAACTGTGGTGTTGGAGAAGACTCTTGAGAGTCCCCTGGACTGCAAGGAGATCCAACCAGTCCCTCCTAAAGGAGATCAGCCCTGGGTGCTCATTGGAAGGAATGATGTTGAGGCTGAAACTCCAATACTTTGGCCACCTGATGTGAAGAGCTGACTCATTGAAAAAGACCCTGATGCTGGGAAAGATTGAGAGCAGGAGGAGAAGGGGACGGCAGAGGATAAGATAGCTGGATGGCATCACCGACTCGATGGACGTGAGTTTGGGTGAACTCCAGGAGTTGGTGATAGACAGGGAAGCCTGGTGTGCTGCGGTTCATGGGGTCACAAAGAGTTGGACACGACTGAGAGACTGAACTGAACTGAAAAGGGAGGACAAGAGGTAGCCAGGTCATATAGAAACTGGCTTTACATCTGGGTGACCCTGAGCACAAATAAGAAATGGGGGCTAGGGGAACAGGGCCTCTCATCTCCAAGAAATGTAAACCCAAGGCAGGACCTGTGGAATGTTCAAGGATTTGTGGGATGTTCAAGGATTTGTGGGATGCAGAAGATTGAAACAATAATTTAGTGCCTGGTACCCTGGGTAGGCACTCAAGAAATATATTTTGAATGGATAAATGAGTTGGGTCAAGTGTGTTGGAGATAAGAACAGAAGGAAGAGCAGGACCAACAGGGGTACCAACAGCCACATCTGCCATGCTGAATGTGGACCAAGATGGCAGCTCCCAGGGTAATACTAATAGCTAACCCTGAAAGAGTACTTCCCATGTGCCCCAAGGACACTGCTCTAAATGTCAAACCCACAGTTCTGTTACAATTACCTCTGTTTTACAGGGGGCTTCCCAGGTGATAAAGAACCTGCCTGCCAGTGCAGGAGACCTAAGAGATGCAGGCTCAATCCCTGGGTTGGGAAAATCCCCTGGAGTAAGAATGGCAACCCACTCCAGTATTCTTGCCTAGAGAATGGACAGAGGACTCTGACGGGCTACAGTCTACAGGTTCATAAAGATTTGGACATGACCGAAGCAACTTAGCACGTGTGCACTGTTTTACAGACAAACTGAGACACAGAGAAATCAAGAGGCTGGCTCAAGTTTTCATAAACCCAAGCATTTCGACCTCTGTGCCCATATCACTAACCACTGTGACCCCCTGCCTCTCAATTTACTCTAGAGAGGGAATACCCTCAACTTTCAGGTAATGTGCTGATTTTTCAGGTCAGGTATTATGTTTGTGGCTTTTCTGAAGTTTGTTTAGTTCGTAGGTTCTCCTTAAGACTCCTTCACTGGTCTCACCTTTTTGTTGACATTATCACCTGTCTCTTCAGCAGCTCCAAGCTGTTCGCCAATTTGGTTCAAAATCAAAACAATATCAGCAGTTAGGAAAGAGGCGGAGATGGAGAAACAGAACAGAATGAGGCTCTGTTTTGGAGATCACAGTCAAAGGACTTCCTAATAGTTCAGTTGTGGGAATGAGAATAAAAAGTATACCCCCTGGGACTTCCCTGGTGATTCAATGGTTAAGAGTCCACCTGCCAATGCAAGACACACGGGTTCGATGCCTAGTTGGGAAGATCCCACATATTGTGGAGCACCTAAGCCCATGCAACCACAACTACTGAGCCGACACTCTAGAGCCCAAGCTGTACAAGAGAAGCCACTGCTATGAGAAACCCATACACCACACCTGGAGAAAGCCCACGCCGCAATGAAGACCCACTGCAGCCAAAAATAAATAAGTAAATAAATAATTTACACTACAAATCAAATGATAACGATGCATACAAAGTGAAAGATATAATGACTGCAAAAGCCACGAGTGATGCCCTAAAGCAAAGGAAATAGAGGAAGGGAAGGAAGAGAGCTGGCGATTAAGAGGTTGCAGATTGAACCAGCCCTGAGGTGGTACCTGTTGCCTGGAGCTTCATGCCACTCTGCACCAGTACAGGGTTCCAGCTGAAACCCCCAGCCGGTGCTCTTGCTGTGAGCACGAGGGACAGCCTGGGTTATGCCTCTCGCCCAGGCAGAGTTGTCTTCGAGTCCCTGTGGCGGATGCTGTGAGGTACCATCCAAATCCCCAGCTGTTGGGAAGGCCAACCAGAAGATGCCTTCAGCTGTCACCCCTCTTTGGGCATCACGTCGGCTGAAAGGAACAGTCTCCCCCAAGGTCATACCTCCTTCCAGAGGCCTCTGATCTCCAGCAACCACTGACTGTTCCACGTGATGTTATATAAGCCAGGCCCCCTGGCCCAGCTGAAGATGAGGCTGACGGGCCGCTTAAGCTCTGGGCACCCCGTGAGGCTGGCTGAGGCTTTCACTGAGACTCTGTCACCTCTCAACCTCTCCCTCTGCCCCGTCTGGCTTCTGTTCCTTCCTTTTCACAGGTATTGATCCCCAAAACCCTCCTAACAATCTTTCTTCATGAGATCCAGCCCCTGGCCCCATCTTAGTCTCTGCTTCCTGGGGAACTTAACCTGCAGCAATCACTTCTACTCTCAGTGGTGTCCTAGTTAGAATACTAAATGGTACGGTCACCCTAGCTCCATGAGACCAACCAGGTCACAACTCTTTGTAGTTACTTATTTAGTGACACTAGATTGGAAGCCTCCTGCAGCAGGCAATGTAGAATCATGCAGAATCCAGGACTTGTCATAGCAGGCACTCAATAAGTGTTTGTTGAATGGATGGATTAAGCACCTTATCTGAGCGTTTAAAGACCGGGAGAGCTGGGGGGCAGGGGAGGGAAAACAAAGCTGCTCTGAGCCCCTAAAACACAAGTAGCATCAGGACACATGCATCCACCACCTTCCGACAAAGGTTCGCACAGTCAAAGCTTGGTTTTTCCAGTAGTCATGTCATATAATCATGCAAAGAAGGCTGAGCGCTGAAGAATTGATGCTTTGGAACTGTGGTGTTGGAGAAGACTCTTAAGAGTCCCTTGGACAGCAAGGAGATCCAACCAGTCATTCCTAAAGGAAATCAACTCTGAATACTCATTGGAAGGACTGAGGCTGAAGCTGAAGCTCCAGTACTTTGGCCACCTGATGCGAAGGACAAACTCATTGGAAAAGACCCTGATGTTGGGAAAGATTGATTGCAGGAGGAGAAGAGAATGACAGAAGATGAGATAGTTGGATGGCCTCATTGATTTAATGAACATGAGTCTGAGCAAACCCCGGGAGATTTTGAAGGACAGTGGAAGACTGGTGTGCCGCAGTCCATTGGATCGCAGAGTCAGACACAACTCAAGACAGCAAGTACTAAATCATAAAAGTGGCCCTGGGTTCAGGGGTCCATCCCTTCCTGGGTAAAGGTCATGATATGAAGCTGACCCTCTAGAGACAGTGGCCTCAGATTGGTAGCCTGCTCCACACCAGGTAGGCAGAGAGCTGGATGCTGGGTCAGAAGAGAACCTGCCTTGTAGACTGCCCCGCCCCTTGCACAGCAGACAGCTACCCACCCTCCTGGATGTGGTTCTCAGGAGACCCAGGTCTCCAAAGCTGGAGGTGTCCCAGAGAAGTTCCAGGCCAAGCTGCCTCTCCACCCACCCTGTCGCTTCCCATTCTTATCTCCTGTTAGTCAGAGGGGCCTTGGCAGCCGCGGGAAGCTCACACACAAAGCAGAATTCCAGGAACTCCAGGCTGAGCAGAGTCCTGGCTGTTTTCTCAGTTCCTTTTTGCTCCTTCTTAAAGGTCTCTGGTTAAGCCCTGTGACCTTCCAGGCAAAATCCTGGTTGATGGTCTTTATGTTGCCCCCCTCCCTCCCCCCACAATTACACTTCTCTTCAGCAGCTTCTGAGAATCCTAGAAGGTCACCCTGCTGGAAAGGACCGCATATAGATAGTGAAAGAGGAAGCTGAGAGGCTCCTAAAGAGGCGGCCTCCATCTAACTGATTCCCACCTGCCCAGGCTGCATCTCCCCAGCGTCCCCAGCCTCCAGAAATGCAGCCACTAATTAGGTACTAAGTAATACTGGGCACTGGAACAAGAACACCTTCACTCTTGCATGCCTGACCCTTTTTAGGTGGAACAGAAAAAGGTAGAGGGGAGGATTGCTGATAACAATAAAAAGGCTGGGATATGAAAGGAAAAGGCAGAGAGGACTTTCCCTGGTGGTCCAGTGGTTAAGAATCTGCCTTCCAATGCAGGAGATGGGAGTTCGATCCCTGGTCTGGGAACTGACATGCTACATCCCGTGGAGCAACTTAAGCCCACACACAGAGAAGCCTTCACTGCAACAGAGAGCCTGCATCCTGCAACTAAAACCCCACATGATGCAACTAAAACCTACCTGATGCAGCCAAAAGTAAATAAATACATATTTAAAAAAACAAACAAACAAACAAAACAGAGAGTTCTGCAGCCCACCCCAGCAGCACAAAGGAAAATAGAGATTTTTTCCAGAAGGATGAAGACTACCAAAACTGAGGGTCTGAGTGCCAAGTGATGGGAAGATTAGGTACCGGTGACTTTGGGCAAAGAGAGAATGACCTGAATTGCTTTGGAGGTTTTAGGCAGAGACAATTCTAGCTTGTGATTCATCCTATGATTTTGGTGATGCAACAATTCAGAGCAAGTGTATATACGTGCATTATAACCCCCCTTCCTTGTCCCATCCCTACTCTTCCCTCTCTGGAGCCACAGAAAAGAACTCTGGGTAGGAGGGACTCATCCTGCCTTGGCATGAAATGTCCATGTATTTATTGATTCATTTCTTCCTTCAGCAGAGATTTTTTTTTAAGCAACTGTTTCAGATCTTGATGAAACTACTGGAACCAAGGTAGATACAGTGTCTGCCCTCATGGTGTGTACAGTCCAATGGGGACAGTTAAATGATTCCACATGGGACTTTCCAGATGGTCCAGTGATTCAAACTCCACCCTCCCAATGCAGGGGGCCCAGGTTTGATCCCTCATCAGGAAACTAGATCCCACATGCTGCAACTAAGAATTCTCATGCTGCAACTAAGATCCCGAATGCCACAACTAAGACCTGGTGGATCCTTTCACAAAAAAATAAATAAATAATTTTAAATACACATAACATAAAAAGGAGTACATCAAGGCTGTATATTGTCACCCTGTTTATTTAACTTATATGCAGAGTACATCATGAGAAACGCTGGGCTGGAAGAAGCACAGGCTGGAATCAAGACTGCCAGGAGAAATTTCAATAACCTCAGATATGCAGATGACACCACCCTTATGGCAGAAAGTGAAGAGGAACTAAAAAGCCTCTTGATGAAAGTGAAAGAGGAGAGTGAAAAAGTTGGCTTAAAGCTCAACATTCAGAAAATGAAGATCATGGCATCTGGTCCCGTCACTTCATGGGAAATAGATGAGGAAACAGTGGAAACAGTGGAAACAGTGTCAGACTTTATTTTGGGGGGCTCCAAAATCACTGCAGATGGTGATTGCAGCCATGAAATTAAAAGACGCTTACTCCTTGGAAGAAAAGTTATGACCAACCTAGACAGCATATTGAAAAACAGAGACATTACTTTGCCAACGTAGGTCCGTCTAGTCAAGGCTATGGTTTTTCCACTGGTCATGTATGGATGTGAGAGTTGGACTGTGAAGAAAGCTGAGCGCCAAATAATTGATGCTTTTGAACTGTGGTGTTGGAGAAGACTCTTGAGAGTCCCTTGGACTGCAAGCAGATCCAACCAATCCATTCTGAAGGAGATCAGCCCTGGGATTTCTTTGGAAAGTGAAGTCACTCAGTCGTGTCCAACTCTTTGCGACCCCATGGACACCAGGCTCCTCCGTCCATGGGATTTTCTAGGCAAGAGTACTGGAGTGGGTTGCCATGCTAAAGCTGAAACTCCAGTACTTTGGCCACCTCATGCGAAGAGTTAGCTCATTGGAAAAGACTCTGATGCTGAGAGGGATTGGAGGCAGGAGGAGAAGAGGACAATAGAGGATGAGATGGCTGGATGGCATCACTGACTCAATGGACGTGAGTCTAAGTGAACTCTGGGAGTTGGTGATAGACAGGGAGGCCTGGCGTGCTGCGATTCATGGGGTCACAAAGAGTCGGACACGACTGAGCGACTGAACGGAACTGAACTTAAAATTAAAAAAAAAAAAATTCCACAATAGTGTAGGTTAAAGTGCCATGTGGACAGAAAAAAGAGAGAGTGCTAAGGAAGCACAGATAAGGGAACTGTCAGAGGGACCTGTGAGTGAGGGATGAAGTCAAGTCTAACCCAACCTAGGGGATGACAATGAGTTCATCAGATGACAACGCCTCGGACTCAGAGAAACTGTCTCCAAGATTATACATCTAGTGACAGTCCCTAGCTGAATCTCATCTCTATTAACTGTGTTTGAATCCTGACTTTGCCACTTTCTAGCAAAGTATCCTTGGGTAAGTTACTTAACTCCTCAGTTTCCCCATCTATAAAATTGGGATAATAAGATCCCTGCCTCATTTGACTGTTTGGAAAAGTAAATGTATTAGCAATTCCTAAAGTGTGGTCCAGGGAGCCCTGCAAGTCCTCAGGATTTTGTCTGGGGGTCCAGGAAGTCAAAACTGTTTTCATAGTAACAGTAAAACATTATTTACCTTTATTGCTCTCCAGTGCTTTCCAAAGACCATATGATGTGCGACAAGATTGAATGCTGAAGATGTGTGAATCCAGCCGTCTTTGATTAAATTAGATGTTACAAGGAATCACAAAAATATTTTTTAGAAAAGAATGTCACCCTTTTTACCAAATATTTTTTTATTTTGGAAAATAACAGTTATTTTTGCAAAGAATGTTATTTATACCGACATGCAATCGGTTTGTTATTAGTATTTTTAATGAATGCCGTTTAAATTTTTCTCCATTTCAATTTCTAATACCTTGCATGCGTGCTAAATCACTTCAGTCATGTCCAACTCTTTGTGACCCTATGGACTGTAGCCTGCCAGCCTCCTATGTCCACAGGATTCTCTAGGCAAGAATGCTGGAGTGGGTTGCCATTCCCCCCTCAAGGAGATCTACCCGACCCAGGGAATGAACCCACGTCTGCTGCGGCTTCTGCATTGCAGGTGAATTCTTTACCGCTGAACAACTAGAGAAGCGCATTATCAGTAAATACCCCAGCGGTGTGCTGGAGTCGGCTTGCACTGGCTTGGGACTGTATTGTGCTGGGGTCGGCTTGCACTGGCTTGGGACTGTATTGTGCTGGAGTCGGCTTGCACTGGCTTGGGACTGTACTGTGTTGGCGTCGGCTTGCACTGGCTTGGGACTGTATTGTGCTGGAGTCGGCTTGCACTGGCTTGGGACTGTACTGTGTTGGCGTCGGCTTGCACTGGCTTGGGACTGTACTGGGACTTGTTGACTGTGCACGTCTCTCCCCATTTCACATTTGGTTATTTCTGAGGGAATCTTAAAATGGGCCACAGTGGAAGAGTTTACACCGTGGGAATTGGCAAATACTACAGATCAGGATTTTTCTCCCAGAGAACCAGATATTAAGCATCACACCACGAGATATAATCCACAGAAATAAAACCTTTTTGGAGGTTCTCAAAAATTTTTGAGTCAGCAAAAAAGCTTGAGAACCACTGAGTTAAGTACTCACAAAATACTTAAATCAGTACTAAAAGGTAGGTCTGCAATAATTAATTATCAATAATTAATCTCCACCAAATCTCAAAGTTCAAGGATTTAAGCATTAATGGATGGCCTTATTTTTTTGTTTCTATGTTTCTTTAACTTTATTTCTTGTGATATGCAGGCTCACTGGTTGCAGGAGGTTTAGTTACTCCTCAGCATGTGAGATGTCAGTTCCCCAGCCAGGGACTGAACCCATGTCCCCTGGCTTTACGAGATGGATTCTTCACCACTGGACAACCAGGGAAGTCCCTTTTGTTTTTCAGTTTCCAAGCTCCCAGATGCTCCTTTGGGGCCCATATCTCTGCTTGCCCCCACCCCCAACCTCACCCTTCCATTTGACTGAGGCCCCTCTCAGCTCTCTCAAGAAAGGTTCTCTTCTCCAGGGCCTTGAGGCACCACCCACCCTCTGAGCACAGCTGGACAACTCTGCCAGAGGCTTTCTACCACCTACTCAGCACAGAGAGCCCATTTGTGAAATATGCTCTTGTTTACATTTGCAACCACCAAGCTAATTGTCTGTGTCTTTTGCTAAAAGCTGTGGGTGATAACAGGCCCACTGGTGGTTGTAGGGACTGTGCAGAAGGTTCTGGCTTTGAAATCTCCTCGAAGGCCTACTTGGGTTTGGTCATTTCATCATCTTATGCTTTAAGAGCATTATTGAGCAAGTCTCAACCAGATTAAGAAAATCTGACTAAGGGTACTGCCTGAATGCCCCTGGCAAAGGCATTTCTAAGTATCTCCAGAGCAGGCAATGACAAAGAGGCCGGGCATCTGGGGAATTCAAGTGGAAGAGCTTTCGTGAGAGAAAGCAAGTTGGAAACATTTCATCCAAAAAAAAAACCAAACAAACAATACAAAACCAAAACCCTTTCATGACCAGAAGCTCAATGAAATCTAAGCATAAGAATTACCAAACAGGAACTTCCCAGGTAGTCCAGTGGTTAAAGCTCTGTGCTGCCAATGCAGGGGATATGGGTTCAATCCCTAGTTGGGGGACTAAGATCCCACATGCCATGAGCCACAGCCTAAAGATTAAAAAAAAAAATTACCAAGGAAGTAGTAAATGATAAACAAGCTGTCTAGGAAGAAATACAGAGAATATGACCATTTCAATACCAAAGATGAGTGAGGATACAAAAATAAACATCGAATACAGTATAGAAAGCCTCATCTTTTCTCCTTGCTTTGTTTCCATCAGTGCTTCCCAACCTGTCATTTGAATATCACCATCATGGTTTCCCTCCCTCCTCTGAATTCCCACCTATGTTGTTATTTATTTAGCATTCTTCTCTAAATTAACTCACTTTTTTTTTCAACTTAAATTATTTGGAAAGGAACCTTCATACTTTGATTGTAGATGGAAAATATATGTAAAAGTAGAGCAAATAAAACCAAATCTTGTTATTTTTAAATTCTAGCGAAGCAGAATCTGGGATCTGCCAAAGCCTCTAAATCAAGACCGACACTCTCTGTCTTAAAGAGATTAGCAGGTATTAGAGAGCGTATTAAAAACATATTGACACTATAGTGAGACTTTCTCACCAAAGTGAGATTCTTCTTGACTTCATTAGAAGAACTGAAAGAAGGTGTGATCCACTTCTAGGAATTTATCCTATGGCTTTCTGCTCTACAGAATGTCACTCCCTGACGCAAGAACTGGATCTGTTGTGCTCACTACTCTACACACACACACACACACACACACACACACACACACCCCATGTCGAGAGCTGGTCTGGTGCTACAAGTGCTCAGGAAACATTTGTGGAATGCATGGATTGATTAATATGCAAAATGAAATTGGTACAAAGATATTTATTGCAACAATTCTTCTAATAGGAAACGGGTTGAAAACAAGTAAGCCCATCAATAGGGGGCCAGGTAAATTACATACCAGCGGTACAACAGGATAGAATGAGGCATGTACGATATGGAACTCACTGATATGTAAAGTGAAATAAAGTACAGAGCTGTTGTGTATAGCATGGTTCCATTTATTTTTTAAAAAGAGGACACATGAATTTATGTATTTGTAGATGCATGAAACACATCTGGAAAAATACACAAGAAACTGTATTGGGGAGTTGTTTTTTTTTAATATTTTCTTTTTCTTATTCTTTTTATTATTTTTTTCAGTTTCTTTTTTGGCCCTACCACATCAACATGTGGGATCTTAGTTCCTCAACCAGGGATTGAACCCCAAGCTCCCTACATTGGAAGTTTGGAGTTTTAACTGCTGGACTGCCAGGGAAGTCCCCAAACTGTGCATTTTTGAATGGTTGCTTCAAAGGAGGGAAATCTGGGGGCAGAGGTGGAACACACACTTCTGAAATTTGTACATAGTACACACATCAACTATTCAAGGGATAGATAAACCTGAAGAATGAACTGGAAAGAAAACAGTTTTCTCAGCATGGGGTCCAGTGATGCTGAGAGCTGTGGGCCACCATGCATTGTCCAGGTCACCCCTGGAGAATCATGTGCCCACTTTGGGTCTATAGGAAAGCTTTACCCATGTGGCACAGATTTCATGAAAGCATTCTCATCTGCTCAGACATCTGCCCTAACCTCTGAATCTTAATGCCTGGTTTTTTCTACACCTAATTTGAGCATATTTTATCTTGATTGGCTAAAGCATATCTTGGCCTTGACTGGTCCATCAGCAATGGAGTCAGGCAGTCCTTGACTGACATTTCCAGCATCTTTTCCAGCTCATGAAGTCACTCATCTCCTTCCCAGGCAAGGTTTCCTTTCTCAGGAAATAGGAGTGGCACTCTCGGCTGACTTGGGCTACAGACCTGTCTTTCTGTACTGTTTCCACACGTTACACAATCTCTCATAAGCAAATGCTTATCATACATTTAGGCTTTTGACACAGTGTGATTCCATTCTGGGGCTATTTTTAACCATTGGGAATTCTCAAGTGGGATAAATTTTTACCAACCTGGGAAAATGGTTGTAGGACAGTTTCATGAGGTCATCAGGGACTCAAAGCCCACATAGCTTTCAGCTCTCCCATCAGAGAATGGAGTTTTCATGTTTATGCTCCAACACTGGCTGCTACACCTCCTGGCAGTGAGTATGCATTCTAGACTGAAGAAGGATGATAAAACAAAGGGTATGTGCTGGCTGCCCTGGTCCTCTTTAGCAAGTTTTCCCAAGAACCCCACCCAGAGACTTCCATGTACATCTCACTGGCTAGCGTTTTGTGACATGAACTTCCTGGCTACAAGAGAGTCCAGGAAACATTTAAAATGAAGCAGGTCGCCACTACGAACAGAATTAGAATTTCAGTTTTAAAGAACGACAGACAAGACAACCTATGTGTGAAAGATAGTGTTATTATTATTAATATTATTATTATTTTGACTGTGCTAGGTCTTCATTGCAGTGCACAGTCAATTAGTTGCATCACATCGGCTTTCTCTGATAGCTCAGTTGGTAAAGAATCCACCTGCAATGCAGGAGACCCAGGTTCGATTCCTGGGTCGGGAAGATCCCCTGGAGAAGGGATAGGCTACCCACTCCAGTATTCTTGGGCTTCCCTTGTGGCTCAGCTGGTGAAGAATCCACCTGCAATGTGGGAGACCTGGGTTCAGTCCCTGGGTTGGGAAGATCCCCTGGAGAAGAGAAAGGCTACTCACTCCAGTATTCTGGCCTGGAGAATTCCATGGACTTAATTAACTGAAATAGGCTTTCTCTAGTTGTGGCACACGGGCTCTAGAGTATGTGGGCTTAGTTCCCCCACAGCCTGTGGGATCTTAGTTTCCTAATCAGGGATCCAACCCATGTCCCCTGCACTGGAAGGTGATTTCTTAACCACTGGACCACCAAGGAAGTCCCTAAAAGGTATCATTTTAAACTGACATTATATTAGTTACTATTCCCTGGTGGCTCAGATGATAAAGAATCTGCCTGAAATGCAGGAGACCCGGCTTCGATCCCTGGATCAGGAAGATTCCCCTGGAGAAGGGAATGGCTACCCACCCCCGTATTCTTGCCTTGAGAATTCCATGGACAGAGGAGCCTGGCAGGATACAGTCCTTGGGGTTGCAAAGAATCAGACACAACTGAGTGATTAACACACTTCACTACATTAGTTTATTAGTAGGCATAGTTTATCCATCCTGGTAGATAAGGGGAGGGAAGGCAGAATGGCACAGAGTTGAAATTGAATAAGGAATATATTGAGGGGAACAGCAGGGGAATAAAGTTAGAAGATGGAACCTGGGAAGCCACTAGGAACAGATCTGAAGTGGTGGACAATGGGGAGTCACAGCAGGTTCCTGATCTGAGGAATGGTTTTTGAGCCAATTCAGTTCAACACATATTTACTGAAGACCAATGCATCGCAGCGATGAAAAGCTGCCCTCTTAACAGACAGCCTCAGGGTGCTGTGTGTTAAGAGATGAGGCAGTGAACTAGGAATTGCAGTGAGTGGAGAGGAAGCATTTCATCAGGGCCTTGAAGGATGGGTGTGATTTGACCGGCAGAGGCAGGAGACACGCGTTGCTGTAGGCAGGACAGCCTTGGGTCTAGACGCACAAGACGTGGGATGGTCTAGGACAATGGGAGTCGTACAGAAGGGTGTCTGCTGGGACGTGGGGAAAATTAAGAGCAAAAAAAGGTAAGCGGGGGCTGGATTGCAAGGACTGAGAGCCAGATAACACGAGTATACTTATCAGTAGGCAATGGAAAGTTTTGAGCGATAGAGAATCACAACAGACAATAGGAAGGATCATAATAGAAATGACAGGAAGCGAGAGGAAATGGTGGGACATCACGGGGGCCCTGGCGGAAAAGGGGGCCGAAGGGAGGCCACAGGCAGGCCATTATGGAGACAGGATCCACGTGACTTGAGTGAGCAGGCGAGAGGAAGCCAGGACACTCCTGAGAGGGATGGTGATGTCATCAA
The DNA here is from genome assembly GCF_023091745.1 of Budorcas taxicolor. Lineage (NCBI taxonomy): Eukaryota > Metazoa > Chordata > Mammalia > Artiodactyla > Bovidae > Budorcas > Budorcas taxicolor. Next base: position 44,606,465 of record NC_068928.1, on the reverse strand, counting down.
CAGAGCGAGATGCACAAGGCACAGGTTTGGGGGACTACTTATAGGCAGCAGCTTCCCTGATAGCTCAGTAGGTAAGGAATCTGCCTGCAATGCAGGAGACCCCGGTTTGACTCCTGGGTCAGGAAGATATGCTGGAGAAGGGATAGGCTACTGGAGAAGGGATAGGCTACCCACTCCAGTATTCTGGCCTGGAGAATTCCATGGACTCCAGGGTCCATGGAGTCACAAAGTCGGACACGACCGAGTGACTTTCACTTTCTTTCACTTTTAGAGGCAGCAAGAATTCGGAAATGCTCTCTGGGCCCCTGGAAATTCCAGTTTGCAGCTCAGGCTCGAGGTCAGAGCTGAAGGTGTTCATGTGGAAGTGAACAGTCAAGAAGGACAACTAACAGGGCTAGATGCCCCTCAGATAAAATTAACTGGCCAAAGTTAACACTCCTCTTCCTCCCAGAACCTGTCTCCTCCTATGGCTCATGACCTCGGCAGTATCAGCAGGGATTCGCAGCCCCCATCTTCCATCCACACCTGAAGATCCGACTTACATTCTCAATTCTGAATCTCTCTGTATTTTGCTAGTCTGTCCTGGCTCCCCATCCCCTTGCTCTGTGGGAGTCCAGCCCCTATCGCCCGTCACCTGGTTTATGACAAAGCCTCTCCCATGGGCCTCCTAGTTTGTAGCCTGCTCCACCACCCCAACCCTTTCACACTGCAGAGAAACATCTCTAAAATTGTGTTCCAGAAATGTCTTTTCCCCAGTCCAGCCTAAGGACACAAGGCTGTCTGCAGTTCAGAGTGCAGCCTGAGGGGCCAGCCTGAGGCTCGCTCTCTCTCCTCATCCTTTGCATTCCACACCCAATTCCTTAATGTGCCTTGATGTGCCCCTTGGCTCCATGCCTTTGTACTTGTTATTCCTTCCACCTGAATGTTCTTCCCACCTCATTCACCTGGCTCATTGCTAGTGTACTTGGCAGCAGTCGGCTCCAGTGTCACCTCCTCCAGGAAGCCCTCTAAGCCTCCCTTGATCTCTTCTAAATGTTCTTTCTTCACCCAGGACTTCTTCCACTCTCCACATTGTATTGCAGCCTTGTCTGTCTCCTCTTTGAGGGCAGGCCTCATGACTCATTCATCCCTCACTATCATCAAAGGCTTTAATCAAGTGCCTCGCACACATGAGGCACTCAATTAATGCTTGTGGAATGATGGAATCAAGTCAGGAATAGATGAGATCTCCAAAGGAGAAAGTACAGAGAGGTAGGGGCTTAGCACTGAAACTTGGGGTGTGTCTCAATCTTTAGGAATGGGAGAATGAGCCACAGCATGGCCAAAAAATAAAAGAATGAGAAAAAGAAGTCGAGGCAGAAAGTACAGTATCTGTGAAACCTCAGGAAGAGAATGGGCAGAAAAAATACCATTTTAATTGTCTCCATAGTTTTGCCTTTTTCAGAATGTCATATAGTCAGGATCATATAATATGTAATCTTTTCATATTGTCTTTCTCTTAATAATATGCATTTAAGTCTTGTAAGTAATATGCATATAAATACATAAGTAATGTGCATTTAAATCTTTTCATGTCAGATAGTTCATTTTAGCACTGAATAGTATTTCATTATCTGGATGTATCATAATTTTATTTATTTATTACTATGGAGATAGTAAAAATATCAGTGGCTGCCAAGCTTTTGGGGGGTGGTGGGGTGGGAAGAGGGAGGAATGAACAGAGCACAGAGGATTTTTAGGGCAGTAAAAATACTCTGTATGATATAATAATGATGAATCATACACTTGTCCAAATCCACAGAATGTACAACAGCCAGAGTGAACCCTATGGAAAGTGTGGACTTTGGGTCATTACAGTGTGTCATGTAGATTCATGGACTATAATAATAGAGGTAGCACTCGGGTGGCTGATGTTGATAACTGGGAGGCTATGCATGTGTGGGGGCAGGAAGTAGATGGGAAATCTCTGCACCTTCTGTTCAGTTTCGCTGTGAACCTCAAACTGCTCTAAAAAATTGAGAAGTCTTTTTAAAATGCCAGTGATTGCTGGGAACATTTTCTCCTCTAACTCCCCTTCACCCTGCAAATCTCAGCTTAGCTTCTCAGGGAAGCCTTCTCTGAATCCCTTTCACTCAGTCAGTCCCCGCCTCATCGTCTCCCATCCCATCCCTATGGTGGTTTGGTTGTTGCCCTCCCAATCCAGTCCTCACCTTCTCTGCTCTTCACTGCAGGTGACTGACCCTCGTAGGGTCTGAGCAGGAGACCAGAGGGTGGCAGGTGAAAGCAAAGGAGAATCTTTGCCTGGCTCAGTCCCAAGTGGTATCTATGGAAGTGGACTGCATCTCTTCTGTGGTTTCAGCTTCTTCCAAGTAACCCTGGCCACCAGCCACTGAATACACTGCTTTCTTTCAAGCCAGGACTCATAGTGGATTCCTGGTTACTTCGTCACCTCCTCCTGGGGTTCTCAGCTCTTCCATTCTACCTATAACCAATTCCTTGTAGGAAATTCCATGTTTAAAAATTCAGAGTGAGTTCTGCTTCCCTGGCTGGCCCCTACCTGATGCAGTATACTCTGTCCATCCTCTCAACATCCTCATCATCTGAAATGACTTCAGTCCCCATCCGTAGTCACTCGTTCAAGGCCTACACCCACGCCCCCCTCCCCCTACCCCACACAAACTCTAGACAGGAAGCTCCCTGAGGGCAGGGCAGGGACAAGTCTGAAGGTCCCATACTCCCTCCCCAGGGCCTGATACAGTAGGTGCTCAGAGCATCACAGCAGTGGCTGGCTGCAGATGGGAGCCACAAGAAGTCATCTAACTCTGATGCAATTAGTGAGGGTCTCTGGTGGCTCAGACAGTAAAGCGTCTGCCTACAATGTGGGAGACCCAGGTTCGATCCCTGGGTCAGGAAGATCCCCTGGAGAAGGAAATGGCAACCCACTCGAGTACTCTTGCCTGGAAAATCCCATGGAGGGGCTTGGTGGGCTACAGTCCATGGGGTCCCAAAGAGTCGGATCCAGCTGAGCGACTTCACTCTCTCTCTACAGATAGAAAGGGTGGTGGGCAGAAAGCAACCTACAGGCAGTACATGCTAGTGGGAGATGTAGTGGACACCAGGAGTACTGAGAAGTGTGGTGGCTAAGAGGGGAAAGGAGGCTGGGCCAAGAGTTGAGGGGAAAGCCAGGACAGGGGAAGGGTTTTGTTTTTCTTTTTTCTTCTTTCTTCTTTGTTGGCCTGTTTTTAGGTTGGGTTGAGAAGAAAAAGCTAAAGGGCAGGAGGTGCCTGGATATTCGGGGTGGCACACATGACCTACGGGGTCTCTCAGGAGGATTAAATCTACCAGAAGGGTTTAGGATGATGTTGAGGTGAGTTAGAAGGGGATAACCAATCAGGAAGTGAGAAAAATTTGAGTCAAGCCTTAGCCCAAGGTTCCTGAATAAGCCTAGGAAGGTTCCAAGTTCAGGAAGGGTCTTGAGGATGCCCAGGATCTGCTCTTGGTGACGTCATTTTTGCCCCATGTTTGAGAATTCCCCACCCGCACCCCAGGCTCCATCCTTTGCGAAAATGGACACTTCTCTCCTCAGCCACATCGCCAGGGCTTCTCCTCTTGTCCCATAGCTCTATGGCTTGCGGTCCCATAGCTCTATGGCTTGCGGTCCCATAGCTCTATGGCTTGCCATGCCCTCTTCCATGTCCCCTTTGAAGCAGAATGGATAAGGGGCAATCAGAGTCCAGAATCCACATACAATGGTGTGCTGGGAAATGTTGAACACTCAGCTTGGGGGTAGGTAGCCCTGGTTTATATTGTCTGCCAATTACCATGGTGTAAATATTGACATCATGTCTGATTTCAAGCAACATGAATTCCTGACGGCAGCACAGGAAAAGAGTCCCAGCACAGCACTGTCTGCATCCATGCCCTGTCCTGTCTCCCTGGGCCCCTCTTATACCTCTGGACTGTGTGGCAGCAATGGGGCAGCTTCACGCCTGGGAGGACGACAGCACCATGGCTGCAGCCTCGGCCAGGCCCGGTGGCAAAAGAAAACTGCGTCTCCTTCAGAAACATCCACTGCCACCCCCTAGTCCTCTCTGACCTCAGCCTCACATCCGAATTCTTCTCAAGCATAACTTCAGGATCTCCCAAGAATGTGGGGCCTGAGATCCACAGACACACAGATGATTCACTGGCCAGTTTCTCACTAGATGTGGTTGGACACCATGAACTGTGCTGACAAAGGCAATAAAAACCAGAATATAATTCCCTTTGTTCCAAAGCAAACAGAAATGGAGAAATGATTCAAGAGTGGCACTCTCTCCCTGATGCACAAAAATCACTCAGTCTTCATCACTCTTCTACAGAAATGATTGGGCAATTTACTTCTTAAAGCCCATGGTGTCTTTGTAGAGTCCCGCATGCAGGAGAGCAGAAGCTCTGGGTCGCATATGATTTGAAAGCCAGATCTTCTATTACTTGAGTGTTACTGTTCTCTGAGCCTCAGTTTGTTCATCTGTGAAGTGGGGGTGGTAATAACAATAACCTATTCTATGAAGTTAAGGGTTCTCAACTGGGGGTAATTTTGCTGTCTTTGGGACATTGGTCAATGCCTGAAGACATTTTTTGTTGTCACAACTGGGTGTAGGAGGGTGGTGTTACTGGCATCAAGTGGGCAGAGGCCAGAAGAGCTTTTTTCTTTTTTTTAAACACGGGATATAATCTCCCTTTTTATTTTTTATCTATTTTTATTTTAACTGCACTGGGTCTCCATTGAGGTGCATGGGCTCTCTAGCTATGGCGCTAGGGCTCAGTAGTTGATGCACGCATACCTCTATTTGTGTCATGTAGGCTTAGTTGCCCCGCAGCATGTGGGATCTTAGTTCCCTGACCAGGGATCAAACCTGAGTCCACCGGCTGGATTCTTAACCACTGGCCCTCTGGGGAAGTTCCCAGAAATGCTATTAAACATCTTATAATATATATGATGCCCCCCCCCCCACAACAAAGAATTATCCAATCCAAAATGTCAGCAGTGCCAGATTGGGAAACCCTGGACAGAAGTGAATATTTAGCAAGGTGATTATGCATACAAAGCATTTAGAGGGACTTCCCTGGTGGCCCAGTGGCTAAACTGCTGCTGCTGCTGCTAAGTCGCTTCAGTCGTGTCCAACTCTGTGCGACCCCGTAGACGGCAGCCCACCAGGCTCCCCCGTCCCTGGGATTCTCCAGGCAAGAACACTGGAGTGGGTTGCCATTTCCTTCTCCAATGTATGAAAGTGAAAAGTGAAAGTGAAGTCACTCAGTCGTATCCGACTCCTAGCGACCCCATGGACTGCAGCCTACCAGGCTCCTCCGTTCATGGGATTTTCCAGGCAAGAGTACTGGAGTGGGGTGCCATTGCCTTCTCCGGTGGCTAAGACTACACACTCCTAATGCAAGGGGCCCGGGGTTCAACCCCTGGTCAGAGGACTAGATTCCACACGCTGCAGCTAAAGATTCCTGGCTCAATAAACACAAAAAAATTTTTTAAGGTTTTTTAAAGCACTTATAAATAGCTGATTTATTTTCTGTAAGCTCTCATAAAACAGAAGCTGTTATTCGTTTTGGAAAAGCAGTCTTGCCCTTCCATTTCCAGACTTGAAACATGGAGGTGAGATGTGGAAATCCTTGACTGCTGAGAACCCAGCTCACTGCTCCAGGTGTGAGTCACCCCACAAATACCAGTTTATTTTATTTCGGGCAGAGCTGAGACTGCACAAGTGACTCGGGGCTAGAAACCTTCCCAGGTTGTCATGACTTAGCTGGCTGGGCTGGAAGGAAGTCATTTTACCCTGAAGCACTCCTTCCAAAAGATGCCAGCATTTCAAGGCCTGGAGTCTCTGTGGAGCTCAGAGTGGATTTTATGCTGCCTCTTACCTCAGCCCACACACAGTGGATCTTGGAAAGGCCTTAGGAAACTAGCTGAAAAAACCACGAGGCCCTGCTTGCCCCAAATCTCTCCCTCACTAGCCTGTAGAGGCTCGCTCCTCTCCTGCAACCTAATGTGAAATTCCTTCTTGGAAGTTGCAACTCTGGATCAAGACATTCACTCATTCCCACTAATACACATTAGTGTCAGTGGATAGATTTTGCTGTTGTTGTTCAGTCATGTCCAGCTTTTTGCCACTGCTGAGTTTTTGAAAGTTTCTGGATAGATTTAAAGGTAGATCATCTTGATTGCGGGGGGGAGGGGGGGGTGTGTGTGCAGGGCAAGGGTGAGGGCATCCCACTGACCCAGAGAAGCGTCAAGGGAAGCTGGGTAAAGTACATGGGCACTGGGTGTCATAAAGAAGGAACAGTGAAAGAGGCAGAAGGCTAAGGCGGGCCAGGGAATGTCTGCAAACTCTGGCCCTGTGCCCATGTCTTTCCTGAGAAGCAATATGCCCAGAGGCAAACAGGTGGTGGAAGAGGCAAGCTCTGCATCCAGGCTTGCTGATAGCAACCATCTGGCCAAGCTCCGCCTCTCCCTGACTCACTTAAATGAAAACCCTGGGGTTGGAAGCAGCTTTAAGGGGCCCCCAGCTTCTTCTTTACCCATCATTTCCCACACCAGTCAGTAGCAGAGCCAGTTTATGCAACGGAGACTATCCAACTCTGAAGCATGGGCTCTATTGGGACCATAACCCCGAATGTCTCAGTAGCCAGGCAGATGACATAGGTTAAGTGGTTGAGAGCAAGACTGGGGGAGGGAGGTGGGGGTGTGCTGTGAGGAACTCCAGGCTCTGCTCTAAGGCACACAAATACAATTTTAAGAAAACATTGCACCAGCCAAACAAAACTAATCTATGGCCTGAGTGAGTGGATGAGGCCCTGAGGTTAAGTTTTCTGCCTGAATGAATGGTCTTTCGTATTCCCCTCAACCAAGATGTCTGCTAGAGGCAGATCTCCAGAAACATACATCAAGCTATGAACGACTGTCCAAAAAGTGGTCCTGCGACTTCTCTGACATCCCCATGCTTAAGACTCCGCATTTCCAATGCAGGGGGCATGGGTCTGACCCCTGGTCAAGTAACTAAGAGACCCCATGCTGCGTGGTACAGACGAAAAAACAAAACCTGAGCAGGTCTTTGCTCCAAGGCTTCCAGAGATGGGGTAATCCTCTCCAGACAGCTTTGAATGGGGCCTGCTTACCTCTACCACTAGAGCCGCTTACCTCACTTGCCTGCCCTAGACCACTGATGGGGGTGGAGTGCCCAGGTACCGGCGTATCTTTTATTTTGCAAACTACTTTTTAAGTGTGGATTTTTTTTCTTTATTATAAATAAAAAACAAGCTCACTGTGGAAACACTAGAAAATTTGGAAAAGCAAAAGTTAGAAAAGAAAAAATAGTCACACCTCCCTAAACCAACTCCCCAACCCCTTCGCTGCCCCATCCCCATTCAGAGAAGCACTGGTGACACCTTGGTGGATATTCATACTCCAAGTCCTTTTTATATTTAGGTAGAGCTCTAGTCTTCTTTCTGGCTCCATAAACCCAGCGAGGAGATGCTTCACGCAGCGCTCACACCAGGTTACTTCTCTGACTGTGGGACGGGATTGCACCACGCCAGCCGCACGCTCTCACCAGACAAGGGTTTCAACACACAGGTGTAACCTGTATAAGCCTTTAACTCCGCAAGCCCTTCGAAGGCAGGCACTATTTAAGCCTCAGAGACGCTACAGCGCCAGGTTCACAGTAAGTGCTTAATAAAATATTTCTAAATACACAGCCCCGCCCCGCCCCGCCCCGCCCCTCTCCCCCCATCAGCCAACACACCTGCCTCAGCCGCCAAGGCTTGGAGCAAAGAGGAAACACAACCAAAACCTGGGGAGACGGCGCTTCGCGGTCTCCTAGGTAACCAGGTCTTAGGCTGGGGAGCGCCCATGCATGCGCACACTGGCCCTTCCTTCCCGTAACCTCCAGAGGAACGCAACCAGTAAGACTGCCAGAAGCCGAGCGCGCATGTGTGGTTCCACCAACACCCCGACCGCCTCCGCCTTCTGTCAATCCGTCGGCCCAGCCATCTCTTTGCTATAAACACTGTCCGGAAATAGTGCCCATTTCTGGAAACAGGGCCTCGTTAACCAATCGTTGCTTGGGGCGGTAGGAAGGAACTAGCTGAGACGCGCCGTCTCATTGGAAGATTGGGGAGTGGGCGGGGCCAGGAGCTAGGCGCTGCCAAAGCAAGGAGGCGCGAAGCGAGGCAAATTTGCTGCCGCGGGTGGAGGCGTGGCCCCGGGGGCGGCCGGGAAGGCGGTGAAGGGGCGGGGTCCGGGGTGGGGCGGGGCGACCGTGGGCCCAGAGAGCAGCGGTCCGCGACAGGCGGCGGGAGATCGAGGGCGAGGCGAGCGCGACACTCGCTGGTGGGGGAGATCGGCGCTCGGCCGGTAGGTGACTAGAGCGAGTCCCGGGGCGAGGGGCAGAGAGGACGGGTCACTCCTCAACCCGGGGCCGGGCTGCGGCCTGGCCCGCCGCATCGGAATGGTGGGGTCGGCGGCGCGGCCCGGGGACCCACTCGCGCCGGTCCTCGGCTGTGGCAGCTGGCCGCCGGTGCGCCCTCCCTCACGCCGCCAGGGCCACGGTCGCACGCCGGTCTCACCCTGCACACCCGCAGGCCACACGCTCGCCCGAAGCGCGCGCAAGGGCCCCTTCCTTCCCTTTCCCGGACACCCCCGTTTCCCCGCGCCAGGCTGCTCCACCGCCCAGGCCTGCCCGTCCTGCTCGGTTCCCTGGATGTTCTCCAGAATGAGGGCTTACCTCGGCACTGGGCTTAAGGTGCCGAACGCCCCAGCGCGCCGGGTCCCTGTGTCCTCCCACCTGTCCAGGCAGTGAAACCCTCAGGTCTTTCCTGGGAAGTTCTCGGGGTCACACCCCGAGCCTGGGAGAAGAGATGGAGCCTTCGATTAGCACCCAGCGGGGCAGTGCTGGCTGGTCGCAGCATCCTTTCTCTCCCTGACCCCTCGATAATTCTTTCCACTCCACTCAGGACTTCCTCTGTCGGCTCAGATAAAATATCCCATCTTGGAAGTCCATCATGGCCCTGGCAGCCTGCAGCCAGAGGCACCACGCAGAAGGAGGCCCCTTGTAAAGAGCCCCATTTGCCCAGGAACCTCCTCTGTGCCGGGTAACTTCAGGAAAAGCAGTTTGTTTCCTAACTGAAGTTAGGATGTGGCTCTCAGTCCTAAAGGGTGGACTAGGGAATGAGTAGAGAAAAGAGAAATCTGTGATATAAATTGTTTTAACTGGAGGACAATGAACGCTGTCCCTTGATGATGAACTCAAAAAGCAAGTGAAGTTATATGGTGAGAGGTGGGATCTGATACAAAATAGCCTTCTGAAGTTTATTCCAGGAATAAATGTTGAAAACCCCTTGACTAGAAACATAGTCTCTCTGAAAGATTAGAAAGAGATAGTATCTTAACATTAGTGATGTGTTTTTTTTTTTTACTTAGTGTCTTCATACCTGTAACCCTTTTCCTTCAGATTTGTGTGTGATAAGATAGATAATATTGTCCTGTTTTAGAGGTGAGGTACCTGAGGCAGGTGTGTGTTTGCAAGGGACTGGAGGCGGGTAAATGGCTCTTGCCCAATGCCTCACAGCTGAGACTCAGGGTGATGACTTTAATCTGGGCCACTGGAATCTTTCCCCGGCTCCTTTTCCTAAAGCAGAACCACGTTATGGAACTTGGATGCAGGACATGGGGAGAAATATTTGGTGTGGTATTTATGCTCTTAACATGAGAGAACAGGTGCTTGTCTCACTTACAAAGTGTTTGGATTTACTCTTGGTGTTTTTTAAGTGATGTCAAAGTCCGTTCCTTTGGTGCAGTGATGCCAGACCTCTGAGATTTTCAGATGCCTGGAGGACATCCTCTTTTATTTTGAAGGGTGTGGCAGTGAACTTCTCAGAAGGCCTCAAAATAAAAGTACTCATCTCTGACTTTAATTTTAGAAATCTATACCCAGGTACGTGTTCCAGCTCTTTTGTGAGACCAGACAGCAGTAAGCCACCAAGCTTCAGTCCCCTTCTGACTGTTTTCAGGTTATAAGGAGTAGTTCTGAAAGGGGGTTTTTCGCCCCTGGTGCTGTCTGTTAGAGTTTGTGGGAGCAAGCAGTACCACAGACAGAGACCCTGCCAAATGAACCCTCATCTATTAAACAAAAATGTCTGGTTGGCCATTTCGCCTCCACAGACGGAGGTTTGGTTCCTCATTTTGTTTCTCCTATTGAACACTGACTCCATTGTGATCTGCTTGGAGTGTTTGTGTATCACTGAATGTTGAGAAGCGGGCTTGCCCTGATTGGTTGTCCAACTCCAGGCAACTGTTGTGGTTTTTGTTTGGTGCGTGGTAACGGTTCATCCTGGCCAGGGTCTGGTGTGAGATCTGCAGAGATGGGAGATGGGTAAAGACTGACCCAGGGCTGTTCTCGTTGTTGGCACCCTCTTAAGGGTGTCCGATCACTTTGGCCTGCGACGTCACTTTAGCTTCCTATTTTTTTTCCTGTCTCAAGGGACAGCACATGAGCTTTCCTAACCGGCCTGCCTCCCTTGATGAAGAGCTGAGAGATTCATGTTGGTTGACCTAACAGATGGTCTTTCTGGGAGGGTAGTTAAGAAATCTTAAACCAAGTTCGGCCCTGAATTAAAAGTGTATGTTAGCTTGATAGACACATAGAGAGCCTCTTTCTATCAATGGCTTCCATCATCTGAGAACTGTTTTTTTTTTTTTTTCCTGGCAAAAGGTTAAAATGCAACTAAAATTCTGCTTTCATGATTAATAAGTCACTACCGCAGTTGTATCTGATGCTTCCTGTTTGCCCCATTTTAGTATTTCAGTTAAACTGGAAACATCTGAGCCTTATGGGCACTTTGGAAGACACCAGTGTGAAAGTGGTGGTGGAGGGGGGGACAGTTCCCTGTCAGTGGATTTGGGAAGCTTTAAGGATAAGCCTGCTCCCCCTGGCCTCCGCACACTGAGATCCCTGGGCAGGGCAAGTAGTAGGGGTTGAGCACCGTCAGGGGGTAGGTGAGCTTTTAAATTGATGCACGTGTGAACGCTCTGCATTTGCTGGGTGGTGCTGACTGAAATGTTGAAAGCAGTCGATTAGAAATGGAAGGCCAAACACAGGGCAGGTGGAGTAGTAGAGCATTTCAGTCGAGCTGAGCGGGGCCCTGAACATCTGTTGGCTTTGGGGTCTTCAGTTCTAGCCTTGTCTTCACTACCTGAGGGACCGTGCAGAGAAGACTCACTTTTCCTCAGTGCCCTGTGTGCCCTTCACTGTATTCTAGTTTAAAGGCTCCCCTTCTCGTGGTGGCCAAGGCAGAGGTGGGGGTGGACGTGTAGATTGGGAGTTTGGGACCATCAGATACAAACTCTTACATACAGATTGGATAAACAACAAGGTCCTACTGTACAGCACAGGGGGCTATATTTAATATCCTGTAATAAATGATAATGGGAAAAAATACATATATATGTATAATATAAAACTGTATCACTTTGCTGTATACTAAAAATTAACACAACATTGTAAATCAACTGTACTTCAGTAAAAAGATCCCCTTCTCTTCTTGCTATTTTATATGTTTTAATCTCTTATCCTACTGGTATGAATCCCTTGAGATGATATGACATTGAGAATAATGATACCTCATGGCCATTCTCTGTGTTTTCTCACAGTATTCCAACAAAGGAAGGCAGGGACCAAGATCAGGAACATGAAGCCTAGTAAGGAGAGAGCAAGTGGATGAGATTACTCAGGGAATCAGTGTCATGTCCAGAATCTAAACCCACATTTCTTGACATCTAGTTCAATGCTTTTTCTACTAACTTACGTATAAAAGGATAAGTTGGGAATTTTTTTGTTTCCAAAACATGTCCATTTTGAATATAACTAAACCAGGGTAGCTGCTTTATTTTTCTATTTACGTTCACAAGGATTATCAAGAAGTGTTATCAGAAGTGTTATCAAGTAATTAAGAGTTGATACTTGTTATCCATAATAATTATTACTAAAAGTCTGAAAGATAAAGAGCACATCCTCTGGTCAAGCCTGCTTATCCCTATTTTACAGATGCGGAAAGTAAAGCAGAGGGGTCAAGCAACTCGCCCAGAACGGGAGAGCCAGTCCACGGCATCTTTGTGCCCTGTGTGGGGGGTTAGGCTGCCGGGTCAGAGAGAGAGCCAGGTCGGGTCCAGGCCTGCCACTGTCTGCCTGTGTGACACCAGGCAAATCAGTTCACTTCTCTAAGCGTCCGGTGCCCCGTCTGTAAACATTTCGTGGTGTTGTTTTGAGTAGAAAATGAGAGAATATATGTAAAGTGCTGAGCTCGGCACGGAATAAGCCAGAGGACACAATGGCTGTAAATGTGGCTGGTGGTTGTAGTGGTAATCGCAGTACTGGTAGTTGGCAATTACCACTTTGACTAGACCTGTTTTCTGTAAGATGATGTCAGGAAGGGTCAGGCTGCCTGACAGGGCCTGTCATTTTCTCAGCAGGACCACGAGTGGGACATGTCTTCTGTCTGGAGGTTTTAGCTGTCATGTTCTCCCTGTCTTACACTAAATTCTGCCCTCATCACCCTCCAAAGGAACCTAACACGGCTCCAGCTCTGCCTGCTCAGAGCTGGCAAGCCTAAACCTGGGGCACCCTCGGCCACCACCCAGAGGAAGGTACAGCTGGGCCTTTCTGGGGCCCTCCTGTGTCCCCCATGCGGTGAAGTGGGTGCCAGCCTTAACTGTGGAGGGGAAAAAAGGAAAATACTGTGTAGAATATAAGTCAACAAACACTTGTTCCTCTCTGGGAGAATAAAAGGGAAGCCTGGGTCCTGTGGGGCAAGGTTCCCACCACCGTGTGGCACCCTGCCCTTTGTCATCTTTTCACTGGTCTGGGGGCCCTTGATCCACAGTCAGCAACTCTCAGATTTCCCTTTAAATCACCGAAGGGAAAAAAAGGCAAAAAAACAGTTTCACATTACATTTTAAATTCTTTTTCTCCCCCCTTTCTTAATAGAAAACAAAAATGCAAGCTCCCACCAGGCTGACGTCCCCTTTAAATAACATCTTGTTTTCTCTTGGGGAAGCTGTCTTCATGGCCAGAGAGTCATTTCTAAAGTGAACCTAGTTTTTAGAAAAAATAGATCACCGGATGTCAAGCCTCGTGTGGAGCTAACAGTTCAGATGAAAATGAAACCAGCAGGCCCGGAGTGGCAACTCCACACTTGACTTCAGACTGGAGGTGAGAGGCAGAGTGTGTCTGAGCCCAGGTCGGCAACTGGTTGGCCCCACAGACTGCATTTGATAGGTGCCTTAGTCATTTTCCAGGCAGCTTTGCTTAGGTGAGCAGAGCACTTTCTCTGGAAGGTGAGTCACACTTGCAGGGGTGTAGGTGACATGCGATTTATTCCCCAGCTCAGTCACAGGAAGTCTTGAGCAGACCTTGTGGAGAAGCTGTCTGCCAAAGCTCATGTTCATTTCAGTCCAGGGACTTTGGAGGCAGGGGGGATAAGGAAGCCAGCTAGGGGCTCCCAGGGCTTGCCAAACAACAGAAAAATGGCTCCTCCAGCAGGGGGTCATGTGGACCCGGCAGAGAGCCCAGATCAGCAGTGTCACCACGCTCTTGAGCCCAACCACCTTGAGGGTGGAAAATGGCCCATTTCCAATGACAGTCAACAAAGAAGCCAGAGGAGAGCTTTGGCTCCAGGGAGCTGGGAAACCCCTTGGCAAAAAGCAGAAAGATACAAACCACAACTTTGGTGTGAAAGGCCTTTCGGGGAACCCTTTTCTACCTGCTTTCCTTTTTACCACCTGAGTTGGAGGCTCTGAAGAGCTCCAGGGATCAGAAAGGCTGGATTGGACCTTGGCTTTCAGGAAACTTGCGAATTCTGAGCCTGCCACACCAGTGTGTGGATTCAGAAAGATGCTGCAAAGGAAACTCCTGAGCCATCTCTTCCACACAGTTTCTGGTTGCCGGACTTTCTGCCGACCCTCTTAGCACTAAAGCCATGACCAGGTATCCTTCAAGGCACAGGGTTTGTTTCAGACTCTCTGTCCTTGACCAATACAGTTGGTGCTGAACTTATTGCTGAAGGTCAGAGACCTCTCAGTGTCCAGGTGGGCTTGACTATTGAAACCACAGGGGAAGAGCTAGTGTTTCCTTGTTTCATTTACCCATCGCAGGCTCCTCTCCAGCCCCCTGCCCACACCTCTTCCATCTAGACTAGCCAGCAGTCACTTTGGGTGGGCGTGGCCAAGTGACGTTAGGCCTGAACCTCTCTGTCAAGAAAGAGCTGCTGGGCTTCCCTAGTGGCTCAGTGGTAAAGAATCCACCTGCCAATGCAGGAGACATGGGTTCAATCCCTGATTTGGGAAGATCCCATATGGCAACTAAGCCTGTGTGCCACAACTATTGAGCCTGCGCTCTAGAGCCCAGGGGCCACGATTGCTGAAGCCTGCGCACCCAAGAGCCCGTGCTCCGTAGCAGGAGAAGCCACTGCAGTGAGATGCCCGAGCATCGCAACCAGAGAGTAGCCCTGTTCACCGAAACTAGAGAAAGGCCCATGCCGCAGCGAAGACCCGGCACAGCCAAACAAATAAATAAAATCATAAAAATATATAGTTTTTTAAAAAGAAAGAAACTGTTTTGAGTTACAGCCTGGAAGTGATCATAACCGTTTACACACTTCTCTGTTTAACAAAAGAGAAAATGGTGAACTCAGGAAGTTAAGTGAGTTGCCCAGGGCCACACAGCTAGTTAATTGCAGGATCTGAGCTAAAGTCCAGGCTCTTTGTGCCGTGCTGTGCTGCCACTGAGCAAAGGAGGTACTCCCAGAGCAGGGGTTACTCCTTCATGTCCCCACCCAACCCCATCACACTTGGTCTTTCTTCTAGCTCTGCCAGCCTGGGGAGGGTGGAGCCAGAGCAACAGCCACCCTGAGTCTAAGAAAAAGTAAACAGAAAGCTATTTATTTGACACTCTCTTGTACCATGAGGTTCGTGTAACCACAGGAGGTGAAGGTTGATAAGAAAATACAATTCTGGGCAGGGTTACCTGGAAGTCTCAAAGGTTGTCTCCACCTGTAGGGCACTGACCTACCTCACCAGGCAGTGTCTTACCCAGAGGTGGGCCTTCAGTAGCTGTGAATGATTGATTGTGAGGCTGCAAACCCACTGTGTGCCAAGAAGCTCTTCTGTATCTTTTTCCTGTCATGTGGCCCATGGCATACAAGTGGCCCAAAGACCTGGAGTAGTTGGGCATCATTCCCTCCGGATCCATCCAGCTCCTCTCAGTGAAGAGGCTCTCCCTTGTGGGCAAAGCTTGATGTCACATCTGAATAATGTCCCCTCTAAGTCCAAAGAATTGTCCTGTCTGAGATCCATCACCATGCTCTGCTGTCTTTGACATTTCCTTTTACCAGACCAGAATTAGTCCTGTCACTACTAGGGAGAGCTGGGAGGCTTGGGACAAAGGAAGGCTTTGCCAGCCTCAAATGAGGATGCTCTTACCAATTAAGATTAGAAATGGACTTCTCTGGCCCAGGAAGTTAGGTTGGATGATAACTAACCTAACCTAACAGATAACTTGAGCCCGTGCTCAGCAGTCCCAATTGGGAGATGCTTTGAGAGGCAGGAATAGATTTACAAAGATGAATATAAGGAACTTCCCTGGTGGTTCAGTGGCTAAGATTCCATGCTTCTACTGCAGAGGGCACAGGTTCAATACCTGGTCAAGGAACTAAAATCCTGTACTCCCTGTCATGTGGCCAAAAGAAAAAAAAGATGAATGTGAAAGGCAGAGATTTGCGTGTTACCTCCCGTCTAACACATGTATGCAAATCTGAGCCCAGATGCATGCCAACCAGTTGAGAAGGGTCATCGTCTCAGGAATTGGAAATCATGTGTTTCTCTCGATGAGCATGTAGGAGTGCGTGTACATTCTCAGTTGCGTCTGACTCTTGTGACCCCTTAGACTGTAGCCTGCCAGGCTCCTCTGACCTTGGAGTTTCCCAGGCAAGAATGCTGGAGTAGATTGCCATTTCCTTCTCCAGCATTTAGGAGAAAGGATGACAAGGTGGCTCAGTAGCCGGCTTGCAGGACTCCTCCTTGCTGGGGTGCAGGCAGAATACAGCTACCATGCTGTGTGCATGGAGCAGACTTCTTCCCTCCAGCTCACCAGGCGACTGCACCGCCTGGGGTCTCAGAGCCTATGGCACCTGTCTGTCCTGCAGGAGTACATCCAGCATCCTTTCTCCCAATCAGAGCTCACCAGGGGGATCAAATGCACTGGCTCTGCTAGGCACTAGCATCTGAAAACAAGGACAGCTGAGATGCTGTCCCTCGACAAGGTCGCTGTGGTGGCAGAAAGATGGACATAAAGGCAGATACATTGTGTGTGTGTTCTGTCGCCAAGTCACGTCCAACTCCTTGCAACCCCACGGACTGCAGCATGAAAGGCCTCCCTGTCCCTCACCATCTACCAGAGTTTGCCCAAGTTCATGTACATTGACTCAGTGATGCCATCCAACCATCTCATTCTCTGTTACCCTCTTCTCCTTCTGCCTTCAGTCTTTCCCAATGTCAGGGTCTTTTTCAGTGAATTGGCTCTTCCCTTCAGGTGACCAAAGTATTGGAGCTTCAACTTCAGCATCAGTCCTTCCAATGAGTATTCAGAGTGGATTGACTGGTTTCATCTGCTTGCTGTCCGAGGGACTCTTAGAGTCTTCTCCAGCACCACAGTTCAAGACTATCAATTCTTTAGCACTCAGCCTTCTTTTGTTGAGGTGCTGCCCCTCGACAAACTTGCCATGGTGGCGGGAAGATGGACATAAAGGCAGACATATTACAGGTGCCAAATCATGAACCATGGCTGTGGGAGCTGTAGGGGGCTGAGTAAGTCCCCTCGGACGGTGGCTCCCCTTCCCCAGCTCCCGTGGGGAGGAGCCCCGCCTTCCCATCCAGCGTGTCTGGGCAGGAACACCCACAGTATTGCTGTCATCGTGGGCCCTTGTATCTCTTGGAATAGGAGCTTGAGAGCAGTCTGGAAACTTCAGCACTCCAGGGGAAAGGAGCGCAATGGTGGAGGTATAGGCCCTATCAGTAGAAATGTGCTGGAACGTAGCTCAGAGCCAAAGCAGACAGCGAGTAAGTGAAAGGTGAAAAGTGAAGTCACTCGGTCATGTCCAACTCTTTGTGACCCCATGGACTGTAGCCTACCACACTCCTCCGTCCATGGGATTTTCCAGGCAAGAGTACTAGAGTGGGTTGCCATTTCCTTCTCCAGAGGATCTTCCTGACCCAGGGATCGAACCTGGGTCTCCTGCGTTGTAGGCAGACACTTTACCGTCTGAGCCACCAGGGAAGTCAGTGAATAGCAGGCCGTTAAAGACACAGCTGACTTATCCTAGCCTTCCAGGCTGGGGCAGAGAGGGCAGTGGCCGCGCTTGCCAATCCCGTATGCTTGGGGTCACTCAGACAGAGGCGCAGGCGGATGGTCTGAGGCCCGACCCATGACAGTGGGTCTCAGTGACTGGGCTACAGCAGTGAGAACTCGAGACCGTTTCTGCCTTGGTCACCCTCGCATCTGCTCTGGCCAGCACAGCACCTGGAGCGTGGTAGCCACTGGCTGGCTGTTGTGCATGGCAGTGCAAAACTAGAATCCACACTCCTCTTTCTGGGTCGTGCTGGCCTGAGAGAGGCTAAGCTGCCACAGGCTGGCTCCTGGTGCCCCCTCCTTTACCAAGGAATTGATCTGGGACCCGCTGGGAATATTCCCTGTCTTAGTGTGGGTCCCAAGCCCTTTCCTCTGTCCTGGGGGAGGACAAAGAATGTGACCCCGTGTTAGAAAGAGACATGTCCTCAAGGGACATGTCCATTCAGGCCAGTCTGTCAAAGGATGTGTAGGACAGCATCTGAAATGAGGCCATGGTCAGGGTTCAGGGCCATAGTCGGGTGCCACTGCCAAAGGGACCTTGTCCTTTGTTTCATATAGCCCCATGCGTTGGAAGCCTTCTGTGGAAAGCCACGTTGTTTGGGTTTCTTGTTTATTCTGAAGTTCCTCAAACTAGTTCCTCAATTTCAGAACCAGTCACCAATATCTACAATGAAGTTGAAGCCTCTTCCTTGACAAAGAGGCTGAGCCCATCGCTTTTCAACTCCCCAACCAAACAGGTAGACCCTGCCTGAAGCCAGTCCTACCTGTGAAAAGCAGAGTTACCAACCAACAGAGGTGGGGAGGGGTTGTGTTGCAGTGGAAATTGACCACAGCCCAGGGAACTGCTCCTTGCTCAGAACTCAATCTGAAAAGTTAAATAACAAGTTTTTCACAAGCAGACCTTGCTCACGGTGATGACCTTAAGGCTTGGCAAGATCCAGAAGTGTGTTTTGACTCATCAAAGAAAGCCGGTTGTGTCTGGTTTGATTTTGGCGTGGAGGGCAGTTTATGGCCCTGTCATCAGAAGCTGGTCATGATGGAGTGGTACACACTGCAGCTACCACTTCATCAGAGCACTCAGTTACATCAGATATCCCAACCTGCAGATTTCAGTGACTTTACAAAAATTTTTTGACGTAGCATACATTAAAAATTGCTTCCTGCATATTGGATAAAACAAAGTACACATGTGGTCAGGGTTTTTCTCAATACTACACCCTCCATGCTCCTGCTTACCAGTCCCATAATTGTCTCTGGATCAGTGATGCTTCCAGTGGCATCTTTCTATATGCTCTTGACTCTCCTCGTGCAAAAGATTTGAAAGTTGAATTGAAAATCTCCTTGTAATATGTTTAAGGTTTACACAATACCTGATATCAGGGAACTGGGGACCAAGTAATAACCACATTTATGAATTTAATAACTGATGCTCAAGGCTTTGCTATTAAAAACAAAAACAAACAAATGGTAAGCTAGGCTCAGGAAACCCGGAGCCAGGCTTTATAAAATGAACGATGAATTTGAATTTTGTCGTAGAATTGGCCCCTGGGACGGGCCCAGCTGAGGCAAGCACGGATGGGCTAAGGAACACAGGCCTGCCACAGGCTTGGCGTCTTTGTTCCCCATTGCCATTTTAAAGCTGCTTTTTCCAGAACATAGGCTGGCTGTGCTATGCTTCCTAATTGAGATGCTTCCTCCTGGGTCAGTCCCTGGGTTTCTCACTAACAAACGTTTGGCTTCTGACAGCTTCTCCATTTGGGTCCCAGTTTTTAAAACTTGGATCATTTGAAAGTGGATACAGTGTCATGATTAGAATATGGACTTTGACGTGGAAGTCCCATGTGCAAATCCTGCTTCTGCCACTTCCTTGCAGTGTGACCTTGGGCAGATCACTTGATCTGCTGAGCCTCAGTTTATCCCTCTGTACAAGGGGATATTGTGAGGATTCAAAGAGTAATACACATGAATACATAGCAAAATTACCTAATATACCTAATACATAGCAAGCAATCTTAGCTGCCATTATTATTTTTATTATAATTGACAACCAGCACGTAATTCTCTGCAGACATACAACAGCAGGTTGTTGAAAACACCCAAAGATGTCCACAGGAGAACTGATTTCAGCTGTAGCTGCTGAGGAATCCTGGGTCCTGGCCCATCATGCACAGGCAGGTCATTGTTGAGTCCATTCAGAGCCGAGGCCTTGCCAGCAGACATAAGCAGCCAAAGAGGGGCCAGTGTTTTTCTCTCAGGTCCAGTTCTGCTGTTTCCCACTCTTTTTTTTAAAATTTTTGGGGGTATAGTTCATTTACAATGTTTCATTTACAATGTTGTGTTGGTTTCTACTGTACAGCAAAGTGAATCAGTTATACACATGCTCTTTTTTTACATGCATATCCACTTTTTTTCCCCAGTTTTTTTCTCGTATAGATCATTACAGAGTACTGAGTAGTTCTCTGTGCTATACAGCAGGTCCTTATTAATTATTCACTTATTTATAGTGGTATGTATATGTCAATCCCAAACCTCCAATTTATCCTTTTCCCCACTGGTAATCATAAGTTTGTTTTTTACATCTGTGACTCTTATTTCTGTTTTGGAAATACGTTTATTTGTACCATTTGTTTCCCATTCTTTATGGGGCCACACGTGCCCACGAGCATGCCTTACATCTGGCATCTTCGCCACTGCGTTAAACTTGTCACTGGATGGTTATAAATTAAAAGCAGGGAAGCACTGGCCACCAGAGCTGGGGACGGCTGGCAGAACCATCTGTGAGCACCCTCCTGCTTCTTGAGTCACTGCAAATGAAACTCACAGTCCCCAGGGGAGAACAGGAAGGGGGGTGAAATGGAAACCAAAACCAGGAGGGACGAGCTTACCCATCTCCAGCTTCTGTGTTCGCAGCCCTGTGGCCAGAACTCACTGACCAGCCTCAGGCGTTCTGGCAAGGTTTCCTCTGTGTGTGTATGTGTGTGTGTGTGTCTGTGTCTGTGTGTGTGTGTCTGTGTCTGTGTCTGTGTGTGTCTGTGTGTGCCAGGTGGGGGTTACAAATGTGGACCCGATGCCTCGTTCCATATCGAGAGACCCTCTTTTAGTTATAGCTTGGTTCCACCATAAAAGCGTCTCTAGAGGGACATGTAAGAAATAGGTAATGGGATCCCCTCAGAAGAATGGGAGAAGGGTGGGAGGGACTTATATTTCTCATTGTATATCTTTTCTGTATTTTATTTTTGCCACTTGGAAACATCTGTTAAAAAAATGAAGACTGAGGGAATTCCCTGGCAGTCTAGTGGTTAGGGCTCTGCACTTTCACTACCAAGGGTCCAGGTTCTATCCCTGGTCAGAAAACTAAGATCCCACAAGCAGCATGGCATGACCAAAAAAAAAAATGAAGACTAAGAAAAGTAGTACCTGCTCACTGCGAAAAAAAAAAAAAAATGAAAATGTTAGAAAAGTATAAAGAATATTAAAACACCACCAAGGGAGAACCATTGCTGCATATCTGTGCTCAGTGTCTACATTTTTATAAATGTTGATAAAATATACAAACACATGCTGCTGCTGCTGCTGCTGCTGCTAAGTCGCCTCAGTCGTGTCCGACTCTGTGCGACCCCATAGACGGCAGCCCGCCAGGCTCCCCTGTCCCTGGGATTCTCCAGGCAAGAACACTGGAGTGGATTGCCATTTCCTTCTCCAATGCGTGAAAGTGAAGTCGCTCAGTCGTATCCGACTGTTGGAGACCCCACGGACTGCAGCCTACCAGGCTCCTCCATCCATGGGATTTTCCAGGCAAGAGTACTGGAGTGGGGTGCCATTGCCTTCTCCAACAGACACATGCTAGGTGGGATCATGTTGTTGTTGAGTTGCTCAGTTTTGTCCAACTCTTTGTGACCCCATGGACTATAGCACACCAGGCTTCCCTGTCCTTCACCATCTCCCAGAGTTTGCTCAAACTCATGTCCATTGAATCGGTGATGCCATCCAACCATCTCATCCTCTGTCTTCCCCTTCTCTTTCTGCCTTCAATCTTTCCCAATATCAGGGTCTTTTCCAGTAAGTCGGCTCTTTGAGTCAGGTGGCCAAAGTATTGGAACTTTAGCTTCAGCATCAGTCCTTCCAATGAATATTCAGGGTTGATTTCCTTTAGGATTGACTGGTTTGATTTCCTTGCTGTCCAAGGGACTTTCAAGAGTATATGATTCTGTATCCTTTTTATGTTAACATTGTATGCCATAAGCATTTTTCCATATAGGCAAATATTATTTGTAAATGTTTCTAATGGCTGTGCCATGACTTATTTAATATTATCCTCTCATGTAATTAGACATTGTTATCCGAGTGTTTTACTGTTATAAAGATATACTGAACATCTTTGTACATCTTTTCCTGTATTTCTCCATACATGCTCCATACCTCCTAGATTGCAGTTCTGGAGTTGTGTGCACAAATGGCTATCTTCCCTTGGTGTATGATGATTTATCATATTTAGAGTTCTTTTATGTACATTACTTCATGTGATGAGTAAAGGGAAGAAGGGTGAGAAGAACAAGGAGGCTGGGTGCCAACAGAAGGGACTTCCTGGAGGTGGGAGGCCTGAGCTTCGCCTGGGAAGGATAAGCGGATGGGCAGGGTGGCCCACACAAGGACGAGGCGCACACGGAGACTGTAGATCTGAGTAGCCAGCAGGGTCTGGAGAGCTCAGACTGGCCAAAGCCAAACCCTGTGTTTAGGGAAACAGTGGTGAGAGATTATGGACCACAGAGTTGGGACCGGGCCGTAAGCCGTGCACAGCCGACAGATGTCTTTCAGCTTGAGGTTATCTTAAGGACATGATGAGTTGAGATTAGCTTGGCCTCAGTGTGGGATGGGAGGGGTCAGGGAGAAGCTGAAAGTGGGTAAGGCCTGTGCTAATAGAACAGGTGTGTGGTGATTTTGTGCCTTAAACACTGGAAAGGGCTGGAGACGGCAGTGTTTCAGCACACGTGGGGCTAGTTAACATTGACATGTGGTGGGAACTGGGGATGGGCATAAATATTATTCCACACATTTCATCTACCCGGCAGTGTGACCTATAGAATTGGCAGCGAGACTGAGTTTTGTGGGCATGGCAGATTTATTTTTTATAACTGACCTGTAAGATTTTAATGATTAATGTACATTCACATTTCATTTCCTCTTTAATGGGAAATGCTTAGGCAGAAATTGCTCTCCTGGGAAGCTGGCCGCAAGCTGGCGAGGAGGCAGGTTTTGAGATTCCTGCAGCTGAGTTTTATTCCTTCCTGCAATGTCTTATTTCTAGATCCCAGTGCCCACTTCATCTCTCTGCCAAAGGGAAATTCGCCAGCCCTACAGAGGCCTGTAACTTGTGACTTTATCGGCCCCGGCTGGGCAGGTGAGGGAGTAGGTTCTGTCCCAGTGGCAGGGTTTTCATTCAACGCCCAGTCTCCACCATCTGCCCCTACCCTTTAAGCTCCTCCACCTGGAACCCTGCCCCTGAATTAGACTCCTCTCGCTCTGCTGAGAGGTTCACCCCTGGGGGTGGATCAGGATCAAGCACAGTCCCATGGTCTGGTACCTGAACTCCACCTGCAGCCTCATCTCCCGCAGCTCCTGACAAGCTTTGCTCACCAGCAACCTCAAGCTGTTAATTCCTACAGAGACTCTTGTTCCTTAACTTTTGCCGCCCCCTCAATTTGGAATGTTTAGTCACTCAGACATGTCTATCTCTTTGTGACCCCATGGACTGTAGCCCACCAGACTCCTCTGTCCATGGGATTTCCAAAGCAAGAATACTGGAGTGGGTTGCCATTTCCTTCTCCACGGGATCTTCCTGACCCAGGCATCAAACCCCCCTCTCCTGCTTGGAACACCCACTCCTTTTTCTTGAGAACTTCTTGCTCAACCCTTGAGACCCACTCCGGGTGTCCCCTGCTTTAGGAAGCCTTTCCTGATCTCCAACAGGCGGGGCTAGCTGTCTGTCCATGTGTTCCCACTGCATCTCGGTGTGTCCGTCCCCGTCATCGCATCGCTGTATTGTAAGGAGCTACTTGTCTCTTTCCCCAGGAGACTGTAAGCTCCTCAAGGGGCTGTGTCTTCTTCCTCAGCATACACCCCACACTCAGCACTGGCTCTACACCCAGCAGACCAGTACACGTTCAAAGAACGCTGTGTTAGAAGATCCTGCAATTCTCTGCAATGTGACAGGACACTCTAAAGGCAAGACCTTCCTCATCCAGAAAGCTTCAACCTGCTTCTGGATTTAAAGGTGCTTTCTTGTGGGCATATAAGTGATTGTTATATCTTTCTGTTTTAAGTATTTTGTCTGCTATTAATAATATGTTTTAGTGAGTATTGGCCTGGCATATCTCTTTTCATCCTTTGTTCACAATCTTTCTGTATAATTTTGTTTTGTCTCTTTTAGTTAGCATCTAGCTGGATCTTTTCTGATTGTCTGACTTTTAATGTGAAGCAGTCTTCATCTATTTGTGTGTATTGTGATTAATGACGTATTGATACTTTGGCTTATTTTTGCCACCATAACTTGTGTTCTCATTTTATACTTACTGTCCTTTTTCTTTGCTTCTTTTTTCCTTCTTTCCCTGCCTTTTGTTAGAGTGATCAAGTTTTCTGTTTTTCCTTCTTTACACTTTTGCTTTGGAAACTGCCTTGTATTACTATTCTTATAGTTAGTTACTCTTAAATTTTAACATACATACTTATAGTTTTTTTCTGATGAAATGTAGAATATTCATATGTAACTTTCACAAAATAGCAAAGCTTATATCACTCTACCCACTGGACAACCCACCCCACCTTTCTTTCTTATCTGTATTATCTAAAACTTAATGTTTTGTGTTGAAGTAAATAGAACTAGAGAGAAGTTTATGTGTTTTTTAAAAAAAATTTTTTTATTTTGCCTTGCAGCTTGTAGGACCTTGGTTCTTTGACCAGGGATTGAACCTGGGCTGTGACAGTGAAAGCACTGGGTCCTAACTTCTGGACCACCAGGAAATTCCCTAAAACTTAATGTTTTAAAGTGGTTTAAACTGATTTTTTTTAAACATTCAATTGTTGATTAAATTGACCAACATCATATCAATTTCTGTGCCTACCATTGTTTCTCGCATCCCATTCTACTCTGATTTACTTTTCTGCTTCCAAAAGCACATCCTTCAGTGCTTCTTTCAGTGAAGGTGGTACTATCTTTCCTGGAACGCTTGTTCTTTTGTGCATGTATTGTGTGGGTTTTTTTTTTTTTTAATCATTTTAAGAAAATGAAATGACCTGTTAAAATTTAACTAGTTAAAAATGGTAACATTCCCAGGAACTGGTGTAACCCCACCAGAAGTTTGACCAGTTTACTGCTGAGCCAGCCCTTAGTGATGAGATCCCTCATTTTTAGTTCTTGTGCTTCCTGCCTACACAGGCTAAGAAATTATTACCAACAGTGAGCAGACCCTGCGGGTAAAATAGGAGTAGTAATATGGACATGGGTAGTAATATTGCTCAATTCCTAGAGTTCCAGGTGCCTTTGCCAACAAGTTTTTATCCTGGAAAGGAAATGAGGATGCTTAGGTTCCCAGGGAAGGTCCCAGAGTGTCCTAGTTTTAGCTTTAAAAACACGTTGATGCTCTAGTTGTATAAATTGGGCCTCATTTGTTTCTGCAGGTAACTTACCTCTCAGAGCCTTAGTTTCATATGAAAAATATCATCAGCCCTGCAGGGTGGTTGTTCATCAATAACATGGATAAAGCACCTAACACATGCCCAGCACAGAGACCTTTAATGAATGGTGGTGACTGTTACAGCCCTTGGCACTTAGGAGGCTCTCATTGATTATCTGGTGCGCGAATGCAGGAGCATGCTAGCAAAGGCTTCATTGAGGAGACAGGTTATAAAAGACAGGTGAGATCTGGACAGATAGCAGTGATAAAGGAAGGAGACGCTCTTTACAGAAGAGCAAAGTGAGCAGAGGAAAAAAACCAAAGCTTACCCATTGCTGCTCAGGCAAGTGAAAGGACCATTGCAACTGAAACAGTGACTGAGGGCAGGGGCTTGGAGAGGGTCGGCAGGGCAGGAAGGGGGCCTGGGGGATGCATGGGGATCTCTGGGTCCGCCTGGCCAGATGGCTGTTTTGCCTGGCCAGCTCACTCTGCCCAGCACTTGCCCTTGGTTCCCCTTCCTGCACACCCCTTGTTCTTGATAGGCAGAGGCTGGCCCAGTGTGGCCTAGTAGCCAGGCAAGCTGAAGGCTTAAAAGAGGAAGCAGCACAAAGAGATTGGTTTTCAACTAATATCTTATTAAGGAAGTTGAGTCATTCTACTTCTGCTATTTGTCTCCTCTGGGCATTCAGAGAAGGACAAGTTTTTGCTTCCAGATGAAATATCATGAGAGGGATTTGCCCTGGTCTGCTCTGGCCTCTCAGTGGACATTTTGTACATGGCCCTATATTTCTGTTTGATATACAGCAAACCAAGGCTTAAAGTGTTGAATGCCTTAGGTGAGGCTTGATGGGCTGGCTGTATGGTGCTGAAACAGAGAAGTCCCATTGTCTCAGTGATGGTGCGCATGAGCTTGGTCACGGGTAAGGGAATGAACTTTGATTCAGCATCGTCTCCTGGCCAAGCAAGCTAACTGGACAGGCAGCACCGCGAGTGCAGCTGCACCTCTGCAGTTTGTCACCGTGTGACTGTTTGGGCAGGCTGCTGAACTTCTCTAAACCTGAGTTTTCATTCTGAAATTGACACTAGTAATGACGGTGCTTAGGAAATATTAACTATCATTCTGAATCGAAGTCCTCTAGCCTTCAAAAACCCTGACAAGTCAGTGGCATTTGGGGAACGAGAAGGAACCTCAAATGATTTCCTAGGTCAGTAGTTTTCAAACTCTTTTCCTTGAAGACCTAGGATGTTGGAGAGGTCCTTGGTGGACGGAGGCAAGCTGAGTGTGTGGGGCCCTTGCCCACCTTCAGCAGAGCAGCTTTCTCTTAATTTGAGTTACGTGTCAGTTGCACGCTTCCAGGTCTTTTATATTGTGAAGGTTAAGGTATGATTTCTTTTAATAAAAATGATCCTGTTGCTTTTTAATAAAAAGCCTCCGCAGCTAGAACTCGTATCTTCTGGTCCCCAATGTGCTGTTTTTACTGTCCTTACTAAAACAGGGAACTGAAATACGATACATTTTAGAAAGGTCATCACCACTGAAGATCAAAATTTTAAACATTACTCTGTGCCTCCCAGTTTAATCAAGCAATCATTTCATCTAAACCCTATCCCCATCCCAGAATCCTAGGAAGAGAAAGTATGCTGTCAGAGAAAGCATTGCTGAAATGGTCTCAGGCAGGAGCTGTCTAATAGCACTTTCTACAGTGATAGAGATATTCTGTGTGAACGCTACTATATGGTAGCTAGGATAACTGAAGAACTGATTTTTAAATTTTATTTTAAATGAATTGATTTGAATGTCACCTACCGTACAGCACAGGGAACTCTGCTCAATGCTGTGTGACAGCCTGAATGGGAAAGGAGTTTGGGGGAGAATGGATACATGTATATGTATGGCTGAGTCCCTTTGCTGTCTATGTGAAACTATCACAGCATTGGTAATCAGCTATACTCCAATACAAAGAGCCCTCCATGCTCCTCTGTCCATGGGATTCTCTAGGCAAGAATACTGGAGTGGGTTGCCATTCCCTTCTCCAGGGGATCTTTCCCATCCAGGGATCAAACCGAGGTCTCCTACATTGCAGGCAGATTCTTTACCATCCGAGCCACCAGGAAAGCCTCCAATACAAAGTAAAAGAGAAATAGAAAAGTAAAATAAATGTAAATAGCCATGTGGCCAGTGGCTGCCGTATTGACAGTGCAGCCTGACAGTATAGAGCAGGGATCGGATGGCAGTCCCTGGCCACTGGGCATTAGAGTCATCCAGAGAACTTGCCAGAAGTACAGATTCTGGGCCTAATGCCCAGTGACTGACTCAGTAGACCTAGGCAAGTACGTTTGAGAGCCCATCTAGTTATTGTAACTTAGGTAGGATAGCGCTGCCTTAGTGAGCTCTTCCTTGGCCTAGAAGAATTGAGCCAGAATCAGCCGTTTAGCCTTGGCCTTGGTCTTCTGGGGAGACTAGAACAACCTTCTGAGGAATGTCAGACCCTTGGGAAATGTGATGAAACCTATGGACCTCTTCCCTGGAGAAACACCAATAAAGTTCCTAGGGTTCCCAGACCTCCCTGAAGCCATCCTTGAACCCACGTGGAGAACTCCTCAGCTTGGACAGATCTTTACTAAGCTGGAGAGGGAACTGAGCTGGAGCCCAGGAGCCTTGTCCACCGCAGGTGTGTCACACACACCTGCCCAGGGGTTGACCTGGTGCTCTCCCCATCGTTCCTACCCCCAGGCCCCTCCGGGGGTCATGGAAGCCCCACAGAAGAGAGGACAGGCTGTGTACGTGGCTCAGGCCCTACAAGAATACTGACTTAATTCTGCCCCTTTCCCTTCCCCTTGTGTGTTCATGGCCTTGTGAGTGAGCTGAGCGGGTGTGGCTGTTGCCGCTGCTCACATCCTCAGCTCTGACACATGGAGCGGAGGGAAGAGTGCATCTAAGGCCTGAGTGGAGCTGTGGAGAGCGTCCAGCTGAGTAATGGATCAGGATTTTGACTTGCCTTCAAAGGCAGAAACACAGCAGGCTCCCACTTAGTCCTCACTTCCCGCGAGCTGCAGGAGCGAGAGAAGGGGCAGAGCTGCAGGGCTCCAGGCTGGGGCAGCAAGCCGGGGCCCAAAGCCCAGAGCTGGGCAGGCCCACCCAACCAGCAGTCCCAGGCTTAGTGCAGAACCCCACTTTTTCTCGATCAGAACCCGCGTGGAAGCGGGGAGGGAGTGAGGAAGCAAGCGTGTTTGTATGTCGAGCGCTGCTGTCCGCCGGTGTCCTGAGAATAGCCTCTTGAACTTGGAGACAGTCGATGAGAGTCTGAGTCATGGTCATGTGGCACCGGAAAGGCAGACACAGGAGAAGCTGTGCAACTCCCGGGCCGTGATTTCGCGCCCCTGGGAGGCGAGGGGCAGCCTGTTTTCCCCGTGCCCTTCACAGGTTCAGCAGCCAGCTGCTGGGTTAGCTTCTCAGGCTCCCTTGTTCCTCTCTCTGCCTGTCAGGCTGCCGGGTGAGTCATCAGGGCACTGCAGAGGAGGCAGCCCCGACCTCGGCTGCCTTGGCCTCGGTTTCTCTGGGATGGGGTGCCTAGAGTGCTCGCAGAGGAAAGACCAGGGCCCCTGGCCAGCTGCCCACCCAGCCACCAAGGTGAAAGGACAGCTCGTGGAGGAGGGGCGCCCCACAGCCTGTCTGGAGGAGCGCCAGCTCCGGGTGAGCCATGTCAGGCAGGAAAGGCCACGTGAGCCCGAGTGCAGCTCGGCTCTAAACAGCAGGGTGCCTCAGAACAAGACTGACCACTGGCCATTCCTCTCGCCGCACAGTGAAACTCTCTCTTCATCCTAAGGTTCCCAGCATCATCCTCAATTCCCTCCTGCAGCCAGCACCCCCTGTGCCCTGCTCTGCTGCACACCAGGGACACCACCTCTGCCCTCAGGAGCCTTCTGCCCAGGGAGGCCCATGACATCCCCCCTTGCCTGCAGCCCAGGGACTGGGGAGTGGACAGCACAGCCCAGTAGGCCCGGCTCCACACAGCCCCATGCAGACTGGTGATCTCCGGCAAGTCTCCGCCTAATTAGGCCTCCATAAAAATGAGGAGATTGAAGCAGTGTCCCTGTAGGCATACCTCTAATATTGTTAGGTTTGGAGCACTGGGGGTCTGTTTGTAAGATCTTGTTTCTCTTATAAAGAGGCTGAGAGAGGTAGGCCCTACTCTAGGCCCTGGATCAAGGCCTTTTGGAGATGGACAGGGGCTGCAGAGGTGTGGAGTGGGATGAAAGTACCCTTACAAGTAGAACAGCCAGCCTTGGAGGGCTTTCACCTAATTGAAGTCAGAGCACCCCTCAGGCTTAAGGTCGTCAAGAAACAGTGAGGCCACCCATTCAGCCGCCTGAGCATCCAGCCTGCAGGACCACACCGGCATCCAGGCTGAAAGCTGGAACCACTCTGAGTTCAAAGCTAGCAAGGCCCTGAAGGCAGAGATGTGGGCATCAAATTCATAGCAACCGACAAACCTTCCCCCACCCCCACACCCCAGTCAAGCTGCCTCAGCCTTTCGTGTCTGCTGTGGTGAGGCAGATGCTGTAGGCAGGAGGTTTCAGCCTAGAGTTTCCCAGTGTCCCACGGTCTCTTGGAAGCTTCCAGCCTCATCAGGCAAAAGGGCAGAGGTATAGAGGCCTGGCTTCCCGTGGTCTGTCTTCATCCCTCAAGAGCAGACGGAGGCGTGATTCAGGATGAATGGAGCTACCGCAGAGAAGACCTCATCTGTTAGCAGCAGCCTGAGGACCAACCTACCATCAAAGAGCATTTATGAAAGTGTCTGCAATCAATGCCTTCTTAGGCTTTGTCGCAAACAAGTCATGACCCAGTAGGGCACTGCTCTTGGGAGTTCAGAGCCCCAGTCTTTAAAAAACTTCCCAACTGCAAACAATCTCAGGGCAGCGCTGTTCTCTTTTGTGACCACTCCAGCCTGCGTGCTCTTTGCACAGATTGTCACAACAGTACTTTCTCTCTCCCATCTGGCTCTGTGGGAATGCAGAGCTGGGGGAGACAGAGCCCGGAGAGAGATGAATTCTTGTGCTTTGTCCTCATATTTCTAGAGGTGTCAGTTGGTGGTGGGGTGCGTGGGCTGTAATAGAAATTCCATTACTAATGTTGCCTGAAAGAAAAACGATACCCGAAAGAGGTTTTCAGCAAGTGAGTGTGGACATTACAGAAGGAAGCATGTCAGTCCCTTCTGGAAAGCCACAAACAGATACAGCTCAGGGAAGGAGCCAAGTTCTGGTGTTGCTGCTTGCATGGTTTTTAGGTTTTACAGGATTTCATATGTGTCTCTATATAATGTGTGTATATTTAAATAGACACACACATCTATATATATACACACGTGCATGCATGTCTATATGTATATATACACACATCATATGCACTCACATATGTACACGCATACCTCTACCTGTAACTTGGGAACAAAACCAAACCTCGATTCTCTCCACTTGGAGAAAAGCCCTCAATGGGTGGTGCAGGCATGTATCTAAGAAGGCAAGGCTTGTGCAGAACCGGTGAGGTGACTAATAGCTTTGGAGTATGGGATCCACCACCCTGTTCTGCGGAAGCAAAGTTCACCACAAAACAAACAGCAGAAGACGACTCAGCCATTATTTACAAAGGCAAGAAAGAACCAACCCAGGCATTGATCCACAGCTGTCCCAGAGGAGGTGGACTAGAGTTCTTGTGAAGTGGAGGGGAAGAGCTGGTAGGGCCAGGGGGCTCACCCCACATGAGACTGTGGCGAGGTTGCCATTTGGATCATTTGGAGGATAAATACATGTGGCCTGAGAGGGCGAAGCCTCTCTGCCCCTTGCTTTTCTCCTCCCACTGCAGCCTGCCCTGGGAACTAGGGGTGACCTGCTTTGCGTGTTGTCTCTCTCGCAGGGTGAGCGTGAGCCTGGGAGATGGCAGTGATGGAAATGGCCTGCCCAGGCGCCCCCGGCTCCACGGTCGGGCAGCAGAAGGAGTTCGCCAAAGCCAAGGAGAAGACACAGGTGATGGGGAAGAAACAGAGCTCCGTCCACAAGCTGGAGGCCGTGGAGAAGAGCCCCGTGTTCTGCGGGAAGTGGGAGATCCTGAACGACGTGATCACCAAAGGCACAGCCAAGGACGGCTCCGAGGCTGGGCCGGCTGCCATCTCCATCATCGCCCAGGCTGAGTGTAAGAGCCCCTGGCTTCAGGGCAGGGTTGGGGGTGCAGAGAGAGAGGGTGGGCACAGCATATGGACAAGGGTGGTTGGCCACGGGTAGGGCTGGGCTCAGGGTCCCCTTGTGGAAGAGGGAGGTCAGGGTGACCACCATAGGAGACGCTCACAAGATAGGACTGGGGGTTAAGCCAGGAATCAGTGTGACATGGGAGCTAGGACAGTGCCAGGGAGGGACACACAGGAAGGGAGGCGTTGCCCATGGTGACCAAAGCAGGGGAAGGTAGCTGGGAGGCAGGGATACGTGGGCTCCAAGGTGCCGGGGAGTCTGCAGGGTCATCAGGCAGGCCCTCTGCCTTCTGCTGGGACCTCAGGCAGCCTGAGCATCTCTGGAGAGGCCCAGACAGGAAAGGCCAGGTCTCCCGGAAAGCTGCTCTGGGGTCTTAGGCTCTTCACCACTTCCACCTCAAGGCGGCCCCCACCCCAAAGGATGAACACCTGCCCTCAGGCCTGCAGAGCAGGGTGAGGTCCGGTCTGGTCCTTTTGCTTCCGCTCACAAGACCTCAAGATGGCTCAGAGATGGCTCTGCTGCCAGAGCCTGAGAAACTCCCAAGGGGGCGGGTAGGGCCAGGAGTCCCCTCCCTCCCCACACCTTCCCTCCACCCCAGGAAGTCTCTGGGGTGGAGCCTGGTGAGACCAACCGCTGGTGACGTATTTTCCCACGTACATCCATCCTTCCCCGCATCTTCTGCTTCCTTCTGGCTGGTCTTTGACGAGAGATGAGACAATAAAAATTGAAGCAGAGTGGCATGGTTATGGTAGTTCAACCCACACACGTATGTCATAGTATATACTGAGCCATGTGCCAGGCACCGGGTCGAGTGTTTTATATGGACCGTCTCACTTACACCTCACAGTGTGTGAAGTGGGGTGGGTGCCCTTAAATGATCCCATGTTGTAGGCATGCCCAGTGCCCTTGACCCCCAGGCTGGGAGGGCAGAATGAGGTCACCATGAGAGGTGGTAAGCCACGGGAGAGAGGAGTGGCCAGGAAGGCATCTGCAAAGTGCCGCTCTCCTAAGTGCCGAATCCTCCTCTTTCTCCTTTCTGCTCGTCCAACCCCTTTTCCTTTAATTAAAAGGTGAGAACAGCCAAGAGTTCAGCCCCACCTTTTCAGAACGGATCTTCATCGCTGGCTCGAAACAGTACAGGTAAGTCGGTCAGCCTGAGTGGGGCTCCCCGAACTGACACAGCAGTGGCGTCCCCACCCCAGCTGCTCGCCCCAGCCGCTCCCGAATGACCCCTGGCTCCCGCCTTCAGCACCTGTGGTTTGGCTCTTGGAACCCACCCAGGCTTCCTGGCTGAGCCGCTCTCCCAGCCAAATAAGCTTTTCTAAAGCTGCTCCCAGAGTGTGGATGACTGCCTCTGGGTCATATCAGCTTGACGTTTTATTTGTATTCTCCGCGGAGCCCTTGATGCCCCCTCAGTTCCCATCAATAGGGAGGTGCTGGGAAAGGAGGCACCTTGCCACTGGTGCGTGACCACAAGTGCAGGCCCAGAGAAGCTACTCGGGGAGAAACCTCCCATGTCCTTCCCCCTGTGAGACACACCCAGGGAGGGATGAGGACTTGGAAACAGGCAGGGGCAGACTCGCAGCTCACTGGCCCTGTGGAAAGGAGGCTGAGTGAGGCTCCCCAGTGAGGCTCCCCAGCCCCAAAGACTGGTTC
This sequence comes from Budorcas taxicolor, assembly GCF_023091745.1. Lineage (NCBI taxonomy): Eukaryota > Metazoa > Chordata > Mammalia > Artiodactyla > Bovidae > Budorcas > Budorcas taxicolor. The sequence continues at coordinate 44,573,449 of NC_068928.1, read as the reverse complement.
TTGGCAACTGGAGGTCAAACCTGGACACAGGTCCTCCTCTCTCCCCAGGCAGACTTCCTTTATCACTGGAGTTTGGGAACCACTAGTGATGAAAAGGTTTTAGGAGGGCACCTGGCCCTGAACCAAGAAATGCTCCCTGTTTGGTCAGATTCCTTATGCCAGCCCAATGCCTTTTGACCCAGGGTTGGAGGTTTCTGTTGGACTCACTTCTTTCCGCTGCCTGAGAAACCCCCAGGCCTCTAGCAATCCCCAGAACTGGGGCGAGTCGGCCTCCCTCTCCGGCCTCGGGCAGGAGACAAGGCCATGGGAGAGCAGCTGAGGCCGTGGTTGGCTCCACAGCTGTTTGGCAGCAGCCCTTTCAGAAGGGCCACCAGGACCTTGATATCCAGAGGGGCGAGAGCCGAGTTAGAGCCACGGTGATGCTCAGCCTCCAGCTGTCAGAGCAGGGCGGGCTCCCCTGGCACCCGGGCACCAGCCTGGGCAAGGTGTCTGTTTATGCCGCTCCTCACATTCCTGGGGGAGCCCGGTGGCCCAGGGCTGGTGGGAGTGGAGGTGACCAACATCAGCTGTCCTTGCTCCAGAGGCCACAGAAACCAACACAGAGCTGAGAATGCCTGCCATGGGGTGTGGCCTTCTGAGCCACATGCCCCCTTCTGGGCCCTCTCCGTGGGCAGTCCCCCTAGTCTCTCTCCATCCACATCAAAAGAGCAATGTGTAGCCTCTCACCTTAGTAATAACCACTGTTTATCAGAGGCTTACCTTGGGACCAGGCACCGAGGTAGCCTTTTTTTTTTTTAATTATTATTTATTTATTTTTGGCTGTGCTGAGTCTTCGATGCTACACGGCCTTTTCTCTAGTTGCAGCAAGCAGGGGACTACTCTCTAGTTGCAATGCGCAGGCTTCTCATTGCAGCAGCTTCTCCTGCTGTGGAGCACGGGCTCTAGGGCGCTAGGGCTTCAGTGGTCGTGGTGTGTGGGCTCAGTAGCTGCGGTTCCCAGGCTCCAGAGGGCAGGCTCTGTAGTTGTTCTATAGTTGCACCGTAGCACGTGGGATCCCCCCAGACCAGGGATCAAACCCACGTCTCCCGCACCAGCAGGTGGACTGTACACCACTCAGCCACCAGGGAAGCCCCCCAGGTCGCCTTTTTAAATGAGCTGTTTCATTTAAACCCCATCCCCACGCCACCTGGCAGAAAAGACTACCTCCTCTTTACCAGTGAGGACCCGGACCGTCCTTGGGGCTCAGCAACTGTCCCTCATTCCCACAAGTCCTGACTAAGCTGGGATGTGACCTCGGGTCTCTGTAAGTCCATCGCAGAGTTACCTACACCTCCTCACACCCAGACGCCATGTCTGTGTCTGTCTGACAGCCAGTCCGAGAGTCTTGATCAGATCCCCAACAATGTGGCCCACTCGACTGAGGGCAAAATGGCCCGTGTGTGCTGGAAGGGGAAGCGCCGCAGCAAAGCCCGGAAGAAACGCAAGAAGAAGAGCTCCAAGTCCCCTGCTCAGGCGGGGGTGGCCTTGGCCAAACCCCTCCCCAGGACCCCCGAGCAGGAGAGCTGCACAGTCCCGGTGCAGGTGAGGCCTCCCCCCACGCCAACCTCCATGTCCGGCTCAGGGCCTGCAGAAGGCCTGCACCCTGACCGCAGCTCCGTGTCCTAACACTGTGTTTCCCCTGCAGGAAGATGAGTCTCCACTGGGTCCTCCGTATGTTAGAAATGTGCCGCAGTTCACCAAGCCTCTGAAGGAGCCAGACCTTGGTCAGCTCTGGTTTAAGAAGCTTGGGGAGGGCCTGCGGCCAGCGCTGCCTCGACCAGAACTCCACAAACTGATCAGCCCCCTGCAGTGTCTGAACCACGTGTGGAAAGTCCACCACCCACAGGACGCCGGCCCCCTGCCCCAGCCTTTCCCCTACAGCAGGCTGCCTCACCCCTTCCCATTCCACCCTCTCCAGCCCTGGAAGCCTCACCCGCTAGAGTCCTTCTTCCTTGGCAAACTGGCAAACTGTGTAGACGACCAGCAGCCCCTGCCTGGCCCTCACCTGGGCAGACTGGCCTGTATAGACAGCCAGAAGCCCCTGCCCAGCCCTCACCTGAAGCCCAGCTGCCCGTCTCGTGGCTCAAGGGACAAGCTGTCCGTGGAGGAGTACCTGGTACACGCCCTGCAAGGCAGCGTGAGCTCCGGCCAGCCCCACAGCCTGGCCAGCCTGGCCAAGACCTGGTCAGTGGGGGGCTCCAGGCCCCAGGTGCCCAGCCCCGAAACTGAGGACAGCGAGGGGGTCCTGCTCATTGAGGCAAGTAGTCCCCAAACACACGGACACATGCCATCACCACCCCCTCCACCTCCGCCTCCAGGGCCGCCCATCTTCGCTTCCCCCTTTCCTTCACCTTCCTCCTCTTGTTGTTCAGTCACTAAGTCGTGTCTGACTCTTTGTGACCCCATGACTGCAGCACACCAGGCTTCCCTGTCCTTCACCATCTCCCAGAGTTTGCTCAAACTCATGTTCATTGAGTCAATGATGCCCTCCAACCATCTCATGCTCTGTCGTCCCCTTCTCCTCCTGCCCTCAATCTTTCCCAGCATCAGGGTCTTTTCTAATGAGTCAGTTCTTTGCATCAGGTGGCCAAAGTATTGGAGCTTCAGCATCAGTCCTTCCAATGAATATTCAGGGTTGATTTCCTGGTATTGACTGGTTTGATCTCCTTGCTTGTGCAAAAGACTCACAAAAGTCTTCTCCAACACCACAATTTGAAAGTATCAATTCTTCGGCTCTCTGCCTTCTTTATGGTCCAGCTCTCACATCCGTACGTGACCACTGGAAAAATCATTGCTTTGACTATATAGGTCTTTGTCGGCAAAGTGGTGTCTCTGCTTTTTAATGTGCCGCCTAGGTTTGTCATAGCTTTGTTTCTCCCTCTCTAGTTTACTGGATAACTTTGTAACATTACATGATTTTCCCAAACTTAGATTTCTGGATGTTAATCCCATCCATCTCTGACATTATCCCGTGTCTTCGGCCTCTCTTTGTTGTCCTTCCCTTTCTTTTACCTTTTAGCTGAAGTCATGTTTTTTCACAGTCAAGGTCGTTGACAATTTCATTTCTGTCCCACAACCACAAATCTGGGGAGGAGGTTTTTTCATTGCAAGGATCAGCTTGTCTCAGGCAGACCATGAAGCTCTCCTTTGCCTTCACCTGATTCCTCTCACCCCCTCTCTAGTAGTCCTGTCCCCCCCACTCCACCCCACCCTCCGCTGACCCCAAGCCCTGCCTGAGACCAGTTGGTGTCTTCTGTTGTGAGGGCTCAGCTCAGCCCAGCAGCCTGGCATGGGCCACCAGCTGGCAAGCCTTCCTCACTGTAACCTTCATCCCTCCACTGCCCTGGCCACTGAAACCGGCCTCTCTCTCCTGCCAACCCCAGAAACTCAAGCCGGTGGATTATGAGTACCGAGAGGAGGTCCACTGGGCCACGCGCCAGCCCTGCCTGGGCAGAGGCTCCTTTGGAGAGGTCCACAGGATGGAGGACAAGCAGACCGGCTTCCAGTGTGCCGTCAAAAAGGTATGCTGGGCTCCAAGGCTGAGGAGGGCAGGGGCCGGAGGCCCATCGCCTTCCCTCTGCCTTCTTTCAGGGTTAGTCACAGGGTGACCATGGGTCTGACTCTCTTTAACGGAGCCTGGCTATCCTGGCTGCCCTGGGTCAGCTGGCACTGGAAGGGGAGACAGTCCCGGTCACATGTCCCTGCCCGGGAGCCGCACTTGGTGCATGTGTATGTGAGAGGGAGCGTGAGGCTGTGTGTGCAGCCTGGGCCCCTTCTGATGCCAGGCCCCTTAGGCAAGTCAAAACTAGGAAGATGATTGGATTGTCACGAAATTCATACTGAGCTGAAAGTCTTAAACTTCACAGCAGATAGCAAGGTAATGGCGAGAGCACAGTCTCCCTCTAACAGGAGCCTCCCTAAGAGAAGCCCCCTGACAGGAGCCCTTTGGGAGCCAGATCTGACTCTGCCTCCTGTTGACTGGATGTTATCAGTCCTGGGAGATGGACAATAGGAGGCAATGAGACTTAGTGAGAGCCCCAGGTAAATGGCACCCCCACCCCTGTACTCTTGCCTGGAGAATCCCATGCACGGAGGAGCCTGGTAGGCTGCAGGCCATGGGGTCGCAAAGAGTCAGACACGACTGAGCCACTTCACTTCACTCACTTCATACTTATCACTGGAGAAGGAAATGGCAACCCACTCCAGTATTCTTGCCTGGAGAACCCCATGGACAATGGGGTCACAGAGAGTCGGACACAACTGAAGTGACTAAGCACGCAGGTTTACCCAACTACGGAGTTTGGCTTTGACCCTCTCGTCGAGAAGGGGCAGGGGAGGAAGACTCGCGCTTCTAGGGTTTGAATTAGAGGCAGAGGCCGGAGTCACGTCTCCCGCTCCCTCCTCTTTGTGATGTTAGGACTGGAGGCCAGAGAGGGCCTGCACCTTGCCCACAGCCCCACAGCCAGGCCTAGGCCCGAGGCCTCCTTCTGTCAAATCACACTGTCTAGGCCCAGCAAACCTTGGAGGGTGTCAGCCCTCCTCTCCTTCAGGTATCCTTTCTCCTACCCCGACTCTTCCCCTCACCTTAATTGGAAGCCACCTTGCCCTTGACCTTAAATTCAGCTAAGAATAAGGGCTAGCCCCAAAGACTTCCTAAGGCGGAAATCAGAAACATTTCCACAGGCCATTTCCTTGGCCCATGGGCAGCATGAAATAAGCTAATTCAAAGATGGACCTTGGTTCTAGATGGCGTTTTTTCAGGACACTCTGATTCCCCAAAGGAAGGGGGCCAAATAGCCAGAACAGGCAGGTCCAGCCTGCTCAGGCCCCACGCAGAGTGGACACTGCTGGCGCCACTGTCTTGGGTGCCTGCGGCTTTAAGAGGTGAGGGGATTGTGATGTGAACAGGGCTGGCTTCCATGGCTGGTGCGTGACCAGGTGTTAAAGCTGGAGAGTCTGGGCCTTGGGCAATGGGTTGAGAGAGGGGACTATCCTTAGGTATTACCCCAAACTTCAGACACACTGTGTCAAATAAGCCAGCTCCACCCCTGCCCACCCCACCACTGACCAAAGCACGTGCTTAGTTCTTGCCAGCATGGGTCATCATCTCCCGCTGGGATGCCAGGGCCACGTGCCTGACCTCCTCAGCTGCAGTCCCCTCCCCAGGCCACCAGAGAAGGCTCAGCTGTCCCTCCTGAGAGGCGGGTGGGAGGAGGGCAAGAGAGTGTGAAGTATCCTGGAGATGAACGCCTGTGCTGGGGAGCTTAGTCACCAGGCTTCTCAGCTGTTGCGCTGCTGAGGTTCTCAGAGTCCCAGGCAACAAGGTAAACAACCCTAATATAGTAGAAGAGGACAGGGACTCCACTCCTTACCTCCCCAGGGCAGCCAGACAAGCTCCAGGCACAATGTGCGGCCTTGCCAGGCCCAGACCTGCTGCTCAAGCCCCCCAGAGCCGGCCCCTTGGACCTCTGCCTCCCCCCAGTCCAGGACCTCAGCAGGGTTGGCTTTGGGTGACCCACAGCTGCCTTTGGTCAGGCAGACCTCCCCCGCTCCTTTCTCTCCAGGGAAGGGGAGTAAGGAAGGTTTCCTTTAGCATTTTTAGCTGGAAGATCTGAGAAACAGATCTCTGCCAGGAGGGTAGGGGTGGAGGGTAAGGGCCAAGGATCACAGGTCAAAGTGCACACAGGGTCAGAGCAAGTCTGCACACCCTCTGATGCTCCCCAGGGAGGATCCAGGATGTGGAGCATCACATGATGACGTCAGCACCCTGCTGGCCCCAGGTCAGATGCTAATTGGTTGCACACCCAGGCTTTAATGTCCAGTTTTGGGGTTTTTTAAGATTTTGTTTGATCTTACTTTTGCTTTCAAATTAATAGAGACTCATTATAAAATAATGATACCCCCAAAACCAAGTCTCTCTGTCCCCCAGTCCTCTTCTGAGGTAACCATCCTTTGATATGCATATATAAACATGTAGTTATGACTTATTAAAATGAGGTTGCGCTCATTTGTTCTGTACCATGTATTTTCACGCAACAGTGGATCATGGACAGATTTCCTCACTGGTAATAGACACCTGTCTAGTGCTTTTTAACAGTCAGTGTAGAAGTTCTAATCCTAGTCAGTTCATTCATAAGATTCACGAACTCCTGGAATTGTATTCCACAGGTGGTGTGGGTGGACCCACACACATTTTTTATTCACCAGATTTTCACAGGGGTCTGTGGCCCAAAGAGGGTTAAGAACAGTTCATTTGAGCATGTCTGGCTGGAGCGTGGAGTTCTAGGAGCCTCCTGTTGCTCTGCTCTGATCTGGGTTAGAGTGGCTTTGGCCAAGTCCAGCCAGCTGTTGTTACCAAGCCCCTGCTCTGTGCCAGATGCTAGGCCCGGGCTGGGGACAGAGGTGTGGGGTCCACACGCCTGACCTGAAGGAGCTCGGATTGTAATGGGGGTGGACACTTACATGGTGGAAAGGTGGTAGAAGCAGCCATCAGCCGGGCACGTGGGTAAAGTCAGCCAGGATGAGTGTTGAGGAAATCAGCACAAGGACCAAGAGGAGACTGTCTCCATGATGATGAGGAAATAAAGGACCAAACTATATGCCTCTCACATATTATTGTTCCTGAGATCTTTAAAAGAACTTGTAGAATTGCTTTTATTCCCTTATATTTACTGGTGAAATAAAATAAATATGAAAACAAGAGGGAGTGTTCCAAGAAGGAAAGAGAGACCCCTGGTATAAAGCGTGCGGGCAGTTAAGCAGAGGGAAATGGCCTGTGGATTTGGCAGTTAGGTGATTGCTGACCATTCTTCCACCTGGGCATGCATGCTCTTGAACTTCAGTAAAAAATGTCCAGGATGTAAAAGCTAATACCCCTGGAAAACGGCCTTCAGCAAGGTATGGAGCTGGCAGCTCTGGAGTGAGGCTTACCCCCGCCTGAGACCCCAGCTCTGCCCCTTCATATCCCATGACCTTGAGCAGGTCACCGGTCTGATCTTCAGCTTGTCTATAAAATGAGATGATATCACCTCCAAGTCTATTGTAAGATGCAAACGATGAATAAAGTTCTGAGCACAGTCCCTGGAATCTGTTAAGTGGGCATTAAATATTAGTTCTCATTAACATACTCATCAGAGTCCAGCCCTCACTGTACAGATGAGGACACTGAAGTCCAGAGAGAAAAGGTGGCCAGATGGGCAGCTGGCCTGGATTAGAAGGGCAACCTTTCTCCCTTGAGAGCATCCTTTCAACCTGCTCTCCCTGGAGCTGCCCCAGACTTCTAACACACCTTGTATTTTGAAGTGTCCCTTCCAACTCCCTTTGATCAGAGTGGTTGGGAAGGGTTTTAATATCACTGGGGTACTCTGAAAGACTTACGGATTTCTTCAGAATTAAAGCCTAAGCTTCCAGACTTCCTTGGTCCACAGCCCTTCGTGTCATTTTTTCAAGGTGCCCCAGACTAGAGCAAGTTTCATCTGTTAAATAATTGGGTCAAGTAATAAGTCTTTATCCTAACAATCTAGTAACCCTTTGCATAACAACACACATAAATGGAAAGATAAATTTCCTTCTTAAACAACCATAATTACTAACGGAATGTATATCCTGTTGGGCACGCACAACTTCTCCACCTTTGAAATCACCGGACACCATCCCCTTCACATCCTGCTCCACACTATCCCCCTAAAGAACCTTTTTGTCACAGCAGCCTCCAAAAACCTACCTTCATAAAGATAAATCCTCAAAAGAATGCAGTACAGCCATTGAAACCGAACTATCTCAGGCTAGTAGTCTAGGTGGTGTTCCCAGATGTCACCATCACTGTTCCCCTTGTGAGCTCTCTGTGGTGCGCGCTTCACCTCACAGTTTGGGAGCAATAGGGTGAAAGACGTTTGCTAATACAAGTCCTGTCGACAAATTAGTTCCAATTCAGGTTCAGAGCTGGAAACACTGACAGAGAGTCAAAGTTCGTGCAAGATGATCAACCAGATATTCTGCAAGTAATCAGAAGAGAGACATTTTCCACTGATAGGCAAAAGTCCAAAAGCCGCACAAGTCAGCAGGTCTCCGAAGAAGACTGCCAGACCCTGACCGACTGCTTCCTGGCTAGTGTTGTTACCACTCCCGCCCCCTGGTGGCACTTCTCGGGGATAACAGGCAAGCCGACTGCAGCCGGAAGGAAAAACAAGTCTCTATTATAGGAAGTATAAGCATTTATTAAGCAGCTCTCATTTGAGCTGGAGGGAGGAGGCAGGAGCTACCATACCTGAGCACCCGCTGAGGCCTAGTGCTGGTCATCACCCCTCCAAACCCCTACCCTACACAGGAGCAGAGGCCACTGCCCCCACCATTCACACATGGCTTGAGGAAGTGATCCACCTTTGGAAACTGCCGAGCCAGGGTCTCAGCCCAGGATGCTTGTATCCAAGGCCTATTTCTTCCCTCCATGCCACGCTGCTCCCTGCAGAGGAGTGGGTGGTCCCCAGCCTGCCAGTCCTTTGCAGGTGGGGCCTGGGCCAAGCCCCTCCCCGTAGGAGAATCCTCTCCTATGCCCAGATCCTGGGGAAACAGCTGCAAACAGAATAAACAAGCACTGTTGCATCTATATGGACATTTTAGCCCTCAGGGGGAAAAGCAAACAATTATCAGCGAATACTAAGTGCTGAGAAGGATGCTGAGGATCCAGAGGCACTGACAGAGCCAGAATCTTGGCTGTCCCAGCTCTGGCTACAGAAGCATCTTAAGACGTGGATGTTGATAAACAAAAGGTCCCATAACCTAGAAACTGTCCGGACATTTGAGCTGGGGGAAGGAAAGTTCTGTGTTCAGCAGATCTGAGGGTGAGCAGCATGCCAGGGGCCTGGATAAGGATTGTCATTTTTGTGTGACTGTTTCCATAAACATCAGCACTGTAGAACTTCAGTCAAGTACTAGGCATTGACCCTGACCACCCCAGGGTTCACGCTTTAGTTTCTAAGTGTCCAGCAGGCCCTTCAGGGCCCTGCCTGGCCTCGGAATCATCACCAGGCCCATCCATGGTCTCCATGTAGGGAGCTCCAAGGGTCCAAATAGGAACCCAGGGAACCAACCCCGGACCTTCAGCTTGACTCCCACCCACCTCTGGGCCCTTCCAGGTGCGAGTCGAAGTATTTCGGGCCGAGGAGTTGATGGCATGTGCAGGATTGACCTCTCCCAGAATCGTCCCTTTGTATGGAGCTGTGAAGGAAGGGCCTTGGGTCAACATCTTCATGGAACTGCTGGAAGGTAAGGAGCCAGGGGCCACTCTTTCTCCCTCCAGAGTCAGAGCCAAGAGTTTCTCCAAGTCTTGCCCAGGTTAACCTTGGTCCCCAGTCAATCCATTTTTAAACCCTTGACCTCATGACATCAGCAAGAAAGGCCTGCTTTCTACCACCTGCCGTTTGAAGTCTCTTGCCCTTGGCTGACTTGGAGGCCTGGAAGAGCTCCATGTAAAGACCAGCCATTGATCTCCTAGGTGGTTCGCTAGGCCAGCTTATAAAGCAGAAAGGCTGTCTGCCAGAGGACCGGGCCCTTTACTACCTGGGCCAGGCGCTGGAAGGGCTGGAATACCTCCATACCCGCAGGATTCTACACGGAGATGTGAAAGGTAAGGCTCAGGGCACCTGTGGCCCTGGTCCCTGTTGGGCTCTTACATCGCCCCATCATGCCTGCTTCCTCCCAGATCTTCTGTGCCTGCATCAAGGTGGGTGGGCTGAGCCAGCAGGAAAGGAGAATGTGTTCTCCCAGCCCTCAGCCTGGCACTGTGACTTCCAGTGGCTGATGCCCACAGGGAACACTAATCAAGCTCCTGCTTACTGGTGACCATGGGAGGGGAGGGTAGCAAGGCTGAGTGGCCATATCCCCTCACCCTCTGAGAGCCTGCCTGCTGCCTGCCTCCAGCCTGAACTGATCCCCACTTCCCCCCTCCCTCCATGACTAATGAAACTAATCAGAAGCTGCAGCTGCCACGCAGGGTCAGCCAGAAAACTGCCCCACCGGAGGTTCAAATTGGGCCGGGGCCCTCGGTGACTCACCTGTTCCTCTTCTTCCCCGGGGTGGCCTGGCAGCCGACAACGTGCTCCTGTCCAGTGATGGGAGCCGCGCAGCCCTCTGCGACTTTGGCCACGCTGTGTGCCTTCAACCCGACGGCCTGGGGAAGTCTTTGCTCACAGGTATGCCCTGCCCCCGACCCCTTCCCCCAAAGATAACAGCCGGGCAGCCTTCACTAAGCATTAGCCCTGCGCCTTCTCCTGTACCTTCCTTAATGGCAGTCAGAGAGGTGAGCACTTTATGTCCGTGAAGATTCTTCAGCCCCACAACCACCCTGGGTTATGAGGCTTTTGTTGTTAAGCTTAAATGCAATCATGCATGTCAGGTGCTTGCTTCTGATGTTTTTGTTACACAGAGGAGGGAACAAAAGAAGCTGGGTGCCGCAGCCAAGGTCCAAGGTCTGCTGTCTCCGAACCCCCAGGGCTCCAGGCCCCTTGACCAGCCTTTACGGGGGAGCTGTGCTCCCAGCCTGTGAGCTCAGCCCTCCCTCGCCTCTGAGAGCACGGTTTTGCAAAGCAGAATGAGATGGCTGACCAAGGGGCCTATGCTTTGTAGCTGGAGAAATGCCTGTTTTTAACTTATATTTTTTTGATTATTAAAAGAATCCATGTCCACAGTAAAATATTGAATAACTACAGTTTTAAGTGGTTTGGAAGGGGAGGAAAAGTTCTTACCATTCCTCTTGCCCAGAGAGATAATCATGAATATTTTAGATAATTCCCTCCAGGTCTTTCCTTACTCATAATATTTTGGGTACTTTTCTGTATATAGTTAAGGTCATCATAACACAGTTTTGTGCCCTGCTTTTTATTTATAGCTTTAGCATAAAATTATTTCATTTTGACCAAAGGAAAAGCAATCTTTGAGAAGTGATTCTTTGTTGTCAAAGGACTCTTGATAATTCTGGAGATGTAATTTGAACACAGATACCTGCTTTCCACTTTGAAATAACTATTGTGTTATATTATAAAATATCTTTTATATCATATATATTATATATATTGATATCATATATTAACTTTAATATATTATATATACATATATATCTTATTATAAAAATATATTTTCTAATATCTTTCACAGAAAGTAGAGCTAAACAAAAATAAGAAACACAAACCACCAGAAAAATAACAGTATTCACATCTGGCATCAGTCTTTCTAATCTTTTATGCATATAAGTGTTTTTTCCTTTTTTTTTAAGTTACTAAAATTTCAGGAACATCATACTATTAATCCCTCCCCCCTTTTAGAAGGCATTTTGAGAGTTTGATCCAAATGGCAGTGCCAATGGGTTTTTTAATTAACTTATTTATTTATTTTTGGCTGTGCTGGGTCTTCATCACTGCATAGACTTTCTCCATTTGCGATAAGCAGGGGTCTCTCTTCTTAGCTGTGTGCGGGCTGGGCTTCCCATTGTGGTGACAGCTCTTGTTGTGGAGCACAGGCTCTAAAGTGCAGGCTTCTATAATTGTGGTGCACAGGCTTAGTTGCTCCATGGTATATGGAATCTTCCTGGACTGGGGATCGAACCATGTCCCCTGCACTGGTAGGCAGACTCTCAACCACTGGACCACCACAGACGTCCAGAGCCCGTATGTTAGATGATATATTTGTTCCCGTCCCCAGCACAATCCCCACCTTGGCTTATCCCCAGCAAGTTGGATCTGGAGGCTTTCTCTCTACTTACAGTACTTTGAGACAGAGTCGAGGTATATCAGGAACTGACTGGGGTGGTCATAGCCGAGGCTTCCGCCCATCAGAGCTCACAGTCACCTTTTCTGCTTCACCTCACCTCCACAGGGGACTACATCCCCGGTACAGAGACCCACATGGCGCCAGAGGTGGTGATGGGCAAGCCCTGCGACGCCAAGGTGGACGTCTGGAGCAGCTGTTGTATGATGCTGCACATGCTCAATGGCTGCCACCCCTGGACCCAGTACTTCCGAGGACCGCTCTGCCTCAAGGTCCGTGAGAGCACCTGGGACGGCCAGCAGGGCCAGGGGCCCAGGCTGCAGGCTTGGTGGCGCCTCCCGTGTCGGCCGCCCTTCAGTGGCAGGCAGGAGCAAGCAAGGGCCTCATCAGAGATGTGGGATCCTGACTTAAATTCTTGGCTACCCAAATTTGAGGGTCCGAGGGCAGATCCTGGGTGAAGGGTCTTGAGTTCATGGTTCAGGGCTCTCTTGTGTCCACACCCCAGGCCACCCCCGCCTGTCCTCCTGAGGGTTGTGGGGGTCGTGGGTGCCTGGGGGGTATGGGCGCCTCGCCTCCTGCTCCGTTCTGTCCTACCTAAGCCCTTTTCCACTTCTTCTCGGAAAAGCCCCAGCCCTCACTCTAGACCAGGCCACTCTAGTCCTTTTGACTGACCCCAGCACAGCAGGACAGGGGAGAGTGGGGAGCAGCAAGAAAAGGAAGTGATGGGGAGGCGAGTCTCATATGTTGCCTTTTGACCCCCAGATTGCCAGTGAGCCTCCACCTGTGAGGGAGATCCCGGCCTCCTGTGCCCCGCTCACGGCCCAGGCCATCCAGGAGGGGCTCAGGAAAGAGCCGGTGCACCGAGCATCTGCAGTGGAGCTGGGGGGGAAGGTCAGCCTGGCGCTGCAGCACGGTAAGAGCCCCGCGCTGGCTGCGGGGAGAGAGAGAGCCGGTGGGGTCGTGTGGTGGTCAAGAACAAGATACTCAACATCTCAGAGCCTTGGCTTCCCCATCTAGAGCGTGGGCATGGCACCAACCTCAGGCCTGTTAGGAAGACTGAGGTCACGTGAGCCCAAGTGCTTAGTACTGTACCTTGATGCAGAGGCCATGCTCAGGAGATGGGGGAATGAGGTCACAACATATAAAGAGGGCTTGAACTCATTAGTATCAGAGAATGTGAAATAAAGCCAGGTATCAATTTCTAGCCGTCTGTGTAGGAGAAAGTCAGAAAGCTGGTGGTGCCAACTATGGGTGGGGATATGGGACAGTGGCCCGTAGGCTCTGCTGGAGGGCACCTGGCCGCACTCAGACAGATGTCTGCAGACCTGGGACTCTGCACCCTACTCCGGGCACACCACCAAAGAAACTCTGCCCAGATCCATGAGGGACACACCTGGGGATGTACATTAGAGTGTCATTTGTGGGAGGGGAGATGGGCGCAGTTGGGTGTCCCTCCTTGGGAACACGAAAAGGCCAGTGGTGGGAGTCGGATGGGGTGGGGTGGGGTGCGGGATGCTCCACGCAGCACCCACAGCAGTAAAAGCACCTCGGTGTTCACAGGGCAACCTGGCTGGATCTTAAAACTATAGTGCCTGGTGAAGCAGGGACCAAGAGAGCAAGGCCTAGAATACAGTGCCGTTTGTATAAATTAAAAATCGATAAATAAAAACAACACACACTTAGCAAGAATTCAGTGAGACCTAAAGTGACATATTGGACTTTTGATGTCTCCTGAAGATAGAACATCAGTGGGGTGCAAGGGAGGGAAGTGTCAGGACTTGAAAGGCAGTGGTGAGGAGAACGAATAGGGATTGAGTAAAACAGGAGAGACACCTTGCATGGCCCCCACCCCAAACGTAGATGGTAGTTATAATGGCCCGCCCATTTATAATGGCTGAACTGCCCCCCGACTCCAGAGAGATAGTGCCCCCTCAGGAAGCACTGACTGTCGGGAAGGGAAGGGTAAGACACAGAGGGCCAGCGAGGCCCATTCTCCTGGAAGCTAGGAGTGGGCGTTACCCCAGAGCTATTTTTAAGTCTTCCCTTTATAATACTATTAATATTAACAAAGTCCTTCTCTGGAGCCAATTCTATAATTTTTAAATTTCCAACTGTTACCTGGAAGGAAAATGGAATAAAAGAAATACTGTTCTATTTTTGTGAGAGGACCCACCTTAAGAAAGAAGCCTCCTGTGAAGACCACGCAGTGCCCTCTGAAATCATGTCCTGGCTGGGCAAGGGACCACCCTCCCTGCCCACTTCTGGTGCTTCTCTGCTCAGAAAAGGCCACCCGGCCTGGCCTGTTCCCTCCTCACCGCGTGTCCTCTCTGTTTTGTAGTGGGAGGTCTGAGGAGTCCCTGGAGAGGAGAGTACAAAGAACCAAGACATCCACTGCCACTCCAAGCCCACCCACCGCCAAGCCAAGCCCACCCTCACCAGACCCTGCATGCCCCACCAGGGGAGCTCTCACCAGGGGCCCCAGGGCTGCAGCCGGCTAAGGATGCAGCAGGCGGGGCCCCTAAGCTCCAGCCTCCTCCACCTCCAGACCCCCCAGAGCAGAGCAAGTCGCCCAGCCTGCACTGGGGCAAGGAGGAGTCTGGGACATGGGACCCACTGCCCCTGTCCTCCCTGGATCCGGCCCCCGCCAGGAACCCCAGCTCACCTGAGCGAAAGGCAACCTTTCCTGAGCAGGAGCTACAGCAGCTGGAGATAGGTATGGGCAGCTGCAGCCTCCAGGGCCCTGGACATAGGCCTGGGCCCTGCCCCAAGGCCTTGGCTTCATCCTCTCCATAGCCAGCCCCCACCCTGGGCTCAGCGATCCGTGCAGTGAGCCCAGACCCCTCCCGGTCCTTCACAGTCATTTTCTGCTTCTCTCTGCAGAGTTATTTCTGAACAGCCTGTCCCAGCCGTTCTCCCTGGAGGAGCAGGAGCAGATCCTCTCATGCCTCAGCGTCGACAGCCTCTCCCTGTCAGACGACAGTGAGAAGGTGAGTGGGCCGTGGGCCATGGACCAGGAGCCCAGGCACAGGGCTGGTGGCTTTGTGTCCACCCCGTGGAGGTATTCAGTGCAGGTAGAGGGTAAAGGGCAGGTGATAGGGTTGCCCCTTTCTTACGGGAGGGGTCCTCGTTGGGGCTGGGGGGTCCTGGTTTCTCAGAATGAAACAGTCCATCTCCAGCATACCTGGGAATGCAGGACTGGTTTGGCGACTAAGATAGTGAGGGGAAAGGCTGGGCTTTAGTCCCCATAGAGAATAATCATCACCTTCCTCCAGCCCGGGCCCCTCAAGAATTCAGCCCCGTGCTGAGTCCCAGTAGTGACCAGTAGAGCCACACTCCAGCCCAAGCCAGGAGCACTTCCTCGCCAAAACAGACCAAGGCCAGAGAAGGTTCCCTGAGCCCAGGGACCTGAGTCTGTGCCCACTCTCGTTTTAGAACCCTTCCAAGGCTTCTCAGAGCTCACGGGACACACTGAGTTCCGGCGTGCACTCGTGGAGCAGCCAGGCGGAGGCCCGCAGCTCCAGCTGGAACATGGTGCTGGCCCGGGGGCGGCCCACTGACACACCAAGCTATTTCAACGGTACAGTCCCCTGATCTCTGCCTGGGACTGGGGAGTCTGAGGGTAGGGCACAGTCGGGACGGGAGAGGTGGAAGGTACCTGGCACCCAGAACCTGAGGTGCCTGGCCACTGAGTCAGTTTAGAGTAAACTAAACTCAGAGCCTGTCCTTATGGGGCAGTGAAGGACCATGGCCCCTCATGGGCAGCTGATGGAGTCCCAGAAGCCTCTAGCTGGGGGTAGAGAGCAGTCTCTCCTGGCTTGGAGTCAAAAACCTGAACTTCTGAAGGGAAAGGGAAAAACAGGAGCCCATGAGCATTTTAATCAAGAACTCAGCAAGAGGTACTTGCCCAGTGGTCCAGTGGTTAAGACTGCCTTCCATGCAGGAGGTGCAAATTCAATTCCTGGTCAGGAAACAGATCCAACATGCCGTGGGGTGTGGCCAAAAAATAGAAGAAAAAAGACAGAGCTTAGCAATAGGTTTCCTGAGATCCTCCTCTGGGATTTGAAGTCGGAAGATGAGAAAGCCAGCACATGTGGAACTTTTCTGTTTTCAAGTGTGGTTGCAGAGGTCATTCTGTGATTTTGATAGAACAAGGGTTTAATCAGCACACAGTTCCCTGGCCTTTCCAGGGCCAGTGTGACTCATGGCATCAAGCCCCATGCCTGGCCAGAGGCTGTCCCACCTCAGGGAACCTTACCATCTAAGTTGCCCACAACCCAATTTAAGAATCTTTGCTTCCAGTTCCTTTCTGCTTTTTGTGTATAAGCTGGAATACTGCTTCCACACAGGAGCCAACCTTAGCCCTTTGCATTGTGCAGGCCAGATTTCCGGTACTGGCAGAACATGGCCAGGAAGAGCTAGCAGGGGTATAACGTTACAGCCCTTCCATCCTAAAGCCATCTCTGCAGCTTTTTCAGCCACCCTGCTTCCCCCTCCCTAGGGCGCCTTAGGGAGCTTGCAGCCACTCTCCTGATAGTCACCCTGCCTGACTTCTAGGTGTGAAAGTCCAAATACAGTCTCTCAATGGCGAACACCTGCACATCCGGGAATTCCACCGGGCCAAGGTGGGAGACATCGCAACGGGCATCAGCAGCCAGGTGAGGGGCAGGTGCCTGCTGAGGGGCAGACTCCCAGAATCCAGTGTGCCTAGCTCAGTCCTCCAGGAAGGAAGCTTTCGAATAAGTAGACATGGCACCAGAGGGAATAGTTGGCCCTGTGATGTCCGCCCCCCCGCCCCCCGGGTCCCAGGGCAAGACTGGCAGTGGTGACTGAGGGGTCCTCAGGATCCCCACCCACTTGGGCTGGGTGAGATTCTCCAAGTCTTCCAGAATGAAAGGCAGATAATACTCCAAGGCTGCCTGCTGCGTTGGAGGGAAGTGTCTCCCAGTGTAGCAGGAAGCCATCAGCTCTGCTCTGCTGGGACCCTTCAGCACCCCAGCCGCTCTCAGGCCCCCTGGTTTGCTCTGCCCCCAGATCCCAGCTGCAGCCTTCAGCTTGGTGACCAAGGACGGGCAGCCCGTGCGCTACGACATGGAGGTGCCGGACTCAGGCATCGACTTGCAGTGCACCCTGGCCCCAGACGGCAGCTTCGCCTGGAGCTGGAGGGTCAAGCACGGCCAGCTGGAGAACAGGCCCTAAGCAGCCTTCCACCACTGGCTCCACTCGGCCAGAAGCGGCCTTCCTTCTCGGTGCTCAGTGCTGCCCTGAGACACAGGCTCTGCCTGCTCCCGGAGCTCTGCCAGCCCGTGGCTCAACGGTGGGACCAGGGGCTGGCAGCAGAAAGGCGGTGCCAGCAGAGCACCTCCCGGTATCTTCCACCTGCGTTCTGCCTGAGCCCACAGGAGAGGAGGAGGAAGACAGGAGGCCTTCCCACGAGGAACAGAGGGTCTTCTCTGCCTTGGTCCCGACAAGCTGGCCTGACCGCGTTAGGATCAGTGGCCACCTGCTGGCAGTCAGGGGAGAGCGGCTTCTGGCCCAGGTCAGGAGAGGGGGGTGAGCCGTCCCTCGGTTTCCAGGCAGGTGTGAGCGTCTAACAATTCCCCCAGGCCCAGGCCAGGACTGGGGCGGCAGGTATGCCTCCCCTTGCGTTCATGGAGGGGCCCCTCTGACCCCCTTGTCCGGCTGTGCCTGGCCACCAACCCCTCTTCTAGCACTAGGAGCTTTTCAGGCCAGGGAGGGAGAAACGCCTGACGTGGGGATCTCCCAGGGAGGGGTCTCCCTGGGAGAGAATGCCACTCCTCAGGGTGCTGCGACTCAGGCCCTGAGCGGAGGTCAGCTTCAGAAGAACCAGAGAAGGCATTCAAGTGACACGGTTCTCAGCCCCCAAGCACGTGCCCCTTTGCCACCAGCCCCCAGTCTGCCCCGGAGCAGCAGGCCCCGAGCCCAGCCGCAGGCCCAGCACTGCCCCTGCCCAGCTGGCACTCAGCTCACTCAGCTGTGGGAGTGGAGGGCGACACGAGGCCTACCCAACAGGAACGCTCTGAGGACAGAGCGCGATTGACTCCGCAGAAAGCACCCGACGCGGGCGCTCCTGTTAGCCTGGCCCCGGCCCTCCACACCCTCACACGAGCCTCCCGGGACACTCTGACCCTGCCGCCCCTGGTCTCCAGGGCACTGCCAACGGCACTTTGCACTCTGATGACCTCAAAGCACTTTCATGGCTGCCCTCCAGGAGGGCAAGCCAGCGGTTCTGCATGGGCACACGCAAGCCAGGAGATGGGGGAAGGGACTGAGTTCTTGACCCTTCTTCATGCATGTGACCCCTCAAACCTCCTCCAGATTTCCTTAAGATGTGCCCCGCCGCCCCGAGGCCAGCCTCTTCTTTTGGGGGGCAGCTGATCAGGACTCATGTAGCATTAATCAACTGTGAATTATTGAGGGGTAAGGGGGTATCCCCTGAGATTCCATCTGGGGAGAAGCTCGACCCCACACCTTGCCAGGTGGCCTTTGCCCAGCTATCCACATTTAGCCATTACTCCTCCCCAGGGAGAGACTCCCAGCCCCCAGGATGTGAAGAACTGCAGCATTCACACTGCAGAGTTGAAATGGTAGATAACTTTGTAAGCAATAAAGTTTGAGGTAATGACAAGTGTGTCTGGACCGTGGTTGTCTCCACTCCCTCCTGCCTATGCCCTGAACCTCACATCCTACCAGCTGCCTCCCTCTGGCTTCTTGATGGGATCTTATCCAATCTTGCCCCACCCTGGGCAAAGACTGTTTTCAGCCCTTTCCCACCACTCCTCCCAGTGACACTTCCAGTCCTACCTCTAGGCTATCCATTCAGACCAGTCAGACAAGATGCCCCACATGGTGACAGCTGGGAAGTCCCTAGCCAAACGGTGCCAGGCTGAGGGGAGTGGGGTAGTGGCGGCAGACTGCATGCCCAGAACCAAGACTGTCCCACTCACTCCTCTGTCCCTGAGGCCTGGCTCCCAGGGAACTGGACTGGGAATGGGCCTGAACTGCCAGCCTTTCCAGCCAGCTGGGTGTCTGCACGTGCTCAGAGATGACTTTCCCAAAGTAGATTCCCTGGCGCTGGGACAGAACCCCAGGATGGATGTCACTGGCACACAGGGTGCCTCGTCTAATCTGGCTCTACAGCAGGAATCTATGTCCAAGTTCGTGTGCACAGATACATGTGTATACCTTGGGGCAAAGGTGGCAAGCTCAGCAGGTTCTTGGAAGATCCTGGGCACACAGAAGGTGCAGCGGCCTTATGCCAGTGTGCCCAGGGCAGATCAAAGCTCAGCCCACCAGACCTCAGGCTTACCAGTCTCCATCGTCTACCCATCTGGGCCGGCAGCAGAGAACAGCGCCTCCTGGATGTCTCCCAAGGAGGAGCTCCGGCTGCGGGGCAAGGAGGAGCCCCATTCTCTGGAAGACTCCTCCACCAACTGCCAAGCCCACCCACACGCCGCGGGGCTCGCGTCAGGGACGTCACAGAGGCAGCGACATCACAGGCACCGGCTCCCCCCTCTACCCCACCGCACCCCCCGCATCTCTACCGCCCCGGACAGCCTGCCACCAAAGAGCGCACTGGAGGCGGAGGGGCAGCAGCCACCAGCCCGCTCCCGCCTCCAGTACAGAGTCTCGGTCAGCATGGGGGTGACAGGTGGGAGCGGGCAGCGCTCGCTGGGGCAGGGGCGGGGCCGGGCGGGAAAAGTGAAAGTGAGGTAGGGGCTCGGGGGGCGGGGATTGGCCGAGGCGGGGGGGGGGGGGGGGGGGGGGAGGGGGGGGCGTCGGAGAGGAAGGTCGACCCCCAGCCAGACCCCCGCGGTCCCCGCGGATGAGGGGCGGTGGCCTTGTGCCCAGGAAGCGATATATGAATTTCCCCAAACTGCAGAGGAAACACCCCCGCTCCAAATCAAATCAAGTGTTTCCGTGGTTGGTGCTTGAGGCTTTTGCAGAGAAAGGCAGTGTGCTTCAACAGATATTTCACTGAGGCCCTCCGTTGTGCTTTGCACTTCTCTCTGTACCCTTAAACAAAGATGGTTTCCCCTGAGGGCCCTGGATCTCCCAGGTTTCTAACAAGGGGGCCCAGATCTCCCCCACCCCCGGATTGGAGGCTTTCTTCTCAGAACTTTCTCTCCCAGGACGGCATGGACCAGCCTTCAAAACGTGCCAAAAATCAACAACCAGAGAACAGCTTTCCCCTCAACAAACAAATTGATGCAGACATCTTAAATCACTCCTGCAATGTTTATTGCATCCCCTTCTCTTTTTTCTGTTTTTTAATCTTAGAGAACTGTATTTTATTGTATTTTTAATTGAAGTATTGTTGATTTACAATGTGTTGATTTCAGGTGTACAGCACAATGATTCAGTGATGTATATATATATATTTTTCAGATCCTTTTCTCTTATAGGTTATTGCAAAATATTGAGTATAGTTCCCTGTGCTATACAGCTGGTTGGTTA
Organism: Budorcas taxicolor; assembly: GCF_023091745.1. Lineage (NCBI taxonomy): Eukaryota > Metazoa > Chordata > Mammalia > Artiodactyla > Bovidae > Budorcas > Budorcas taxicolor. Next base: position 44,553,175 of record NC_068928.1, on the reverse strand, counting down.
TCTATTTTACTATATAGTAGTGTGCATGTTATTCTTACCCACCCACCCCCTTGAAAGGGAAAGTGTTAGTTGCTCAATCCTTTTCAGTTCTTTGCAACCCCACGGACTATATAGCCTACCAAGTTCCTCTGTCCATGGGATGCTCCAAGCCAGAATACTGGAATGGGCTGCCATTTCCTTCTCCAGGGCATCTTCCCAACCCAGAAATCAAGCTCAGATTTCTTGCATTGCAGGCAGGTTTTTTACCACCTGAGCCGTCAGGGAAGTTGCTTTCCCCTTTGGTAACCATATGTTTTCTGTGTCTGAGAGTCTCTGTTTTGTAAATAAGTTCATTTGTTTGTTTGTTTTTTAGTTTCCACATATAAGTCATGTCATATTTGTCTTTCTCTGTCTGGCTTCTTCAGTAGTAACCTCTAGGTCCATCCATGTTCCCTGGAGAAGGGAACGGCTACCCACTCCAGTATTCTGGCCCGGAGAATTCCATGGACTGTATAGTCCATGGGGTCGTGAAGAGTTGGACACGACTGAGAGATTTTCACTCACTTCATCCATGTTACTGTGAATGGCATTATTTCATTCTTTTTTATGACTGAATACTATTCCAGTGTGTGTATGTGTGTGTGTATACCACACCATCTTTATCCATTCATCTGTTGATGAACATTTAGGTTGCGTCCATGTCTTGAGTATTGTAAATGCTGTAATGAACATTGGGGTGCAGGTATCATTTCAAAATAGAGTTTTCTCCAGATGTTCTCCGGTGGAATTGTAAGGTCTTGTGGTAACTCTATGTTTAGTTTTTTAAGCGATCTCCATACTGTTCTCAATGGTGACTGCACCAATTTACATTCCCACAAACAGCGTAGGAGGAATTTTTTTCTTCACACCCTCTCTGCTGCTGCTGCTGCTAAGTTGCCTCAGTCGTGTCCGACTCTGTGCGACCCCATAGACGGCAGCCCATGAGGCTCCCCATCCCTGGGATTCTCCAGGCAAGAACACTGGAGTGGGTTGCCATTTCCTTCTCCAGTGCATGAAAGTGAAAAGTGAAAGTGAAGTCGCACAGTCGTGTCAGACTCTTAGCAACCCCATGGACTGCAGCCCACCAGGCTCCTCCGTCCATGGGAATTTCCTGGCAAGAGTGCTGGAGTGGGGTGCCATTGCTTTCTCCGTCACACTCTCTCTAGCATTTATTATTTGCCAGCACTTACTCTTACTCTGTGCTAGGCCCTGAGTCTAATGAGTTAACTAAAAATTTAAATGTGGGTTAGACAGCCAGGTATGTCACGGAGATAATGACATTGGAGATTTGAGTTGGGCTGTCAGGAATGAGTAGGATTTTTCTCAGGAGAGAGACTTTCTGAGTATCAGAAACAGCATGTGCAAAGGCACTGAGGCACAAAAGTTCCCTCCATGTTCCAGGGCCTCTTGAGCTTGGGGCAAGGCAGGGAACTGGATACCAGGAGATGAAAAAAGAAGGCAGGAATCAGACTATGCAGGATCTTTGAGGCCACCCTAGAGTCTGGATGTGAGCAGGTGCAATGCAGCAGGCTTGTTCTGCAGTCATTGAGATGCCCAGGTTGGGGCCGGGGTCAGGGGGAATGTGGATCAGTGGTCCATATTGTATTACATCAGCTAGAGGCCTAGAGAAATTTCAGCCAGCACAGTGGGTAGCACCACGGGGTTTGGAGCCGGTCTGACTTGTGTTCAGGTCGTGGTGCTGTTATTAAGAGCTGTGTGACTTGTGCAAACTTCCTCATCTATGAGAGGAGAGTCATGGCCACCTGTGCAGAATGTGGCCCTGAGGGCTGAATGCATGCAAAGCACTCAGCACCGAGTGTTGAGGGGATCATGAGTCCTGGGTGTGTGTTGACTTTGGTGTCGGAAGAGGAGAGAGGCAGTGGGGATGGAGAAGGGATGTGCACTAGGTCATTAACAGTGGTGGGAAAGTCAGGAGCTAGGGAAGTGAGGAGGTTGCAAGTGACCCAGGTCTCTAACTGGGGTGATAGGATAAATGAAGAAACCAGGGAGAGGAGCTTATCAAGAGATGAGAGATTGGAAAGGAAGATAGGTCAAACATGCAGAACTGTGTTGGCCATCCTAGAGTCTGGACACCAAGGTATGAACTTGAGGCCAAAAATGGGAGATAATCTGAAGAGTTTCGTAGGGTGAGAGGAATAAGGAAACTATTCTTTTTTAAAATAATTTTATTTATTTAGTTAGTTTTGGCTGCACCGAGTCTTCATTGCTGTGCAAAGACTTTCTCTAGTTGTGGCAAGTGGGCTACTCTCCAGCCACGGCGCACGGGCTTCCCGTTGCGGTGGCTTCTCTTGTTGCAGAGCATGGTCTCTTGAGCACGGGCTCAGCAGTTGTGGCACATGGGCTTAGTTGCTCCATGGCAGATGGGATCTTCCCAGACCAGGGATCGAACTTGTATCCCCTGCATTGACAGGCAGATTCTTAACCACTGGACCACCAGCGAAGTCCCAGGAAACCATTCTTTGCACAGACTTTTGCTGAGAATCCACCTTGTGCCTGACTCTGTGTAGAGGATCAGAGATTCAAAGTAAGCAAACCGCACACCCAACCCACCTCTCACTGAGGGTCAGCAAGAAGCTGTGCACTTAGATAGAGGTCTGCTGTGGGGGGGTGGGGGGCTTGGGGTAGAGTCTGGGAGGTCTTTAGGAAGAGATGAGCCCCTAGCTCACCTAGTCATAACAATAGTAAAGGGGAATTCTATTCAAACTACTCATCTCAGGCTTTGACAAGGAATCCATAGGGTTTTAAACAAAGTGAAGTTGAGGCCCCCTAAGGGAAAAATGTGTAATCAGTGACTGCAGTTTAAGTCTAGAACTCAGGAGAAATGGGAGTAAGAAATAGAAATTGGAGGGTCAAGTGGGAGTATGAAATAGAGATTGGAGGTTCTCCTGTGGTTACAGCCACAGGCTTGAAAGCTCCAAGGGGCAGAGATTGTGTATGTTCATCACTGTGTCCTCTGCCCTTAGCACAGTCCCTGGACAGTAGCTGGCCTCAACCTTTTAAAAATTTATTTATTTGGCTACACCAGGCCTTCAATCTTCATAAAGACCGTCAATCTTCATCGTGGCATGTGGAATCTTTAGTTGCAGCATGCCAACTCTGAGTTGTGGCAATGTGGGATCTAGTTCCCTGACCAGGGATCAAACCCTGGGCCCCCAGCATTGGGATGGCAGAGTCTTAGCCACTGGACCACCAGGGATGTACCCCTGGAGCTCAACATTTCTTTTTAACTTTATCCAAGAAATACATGCATATGGTTAAATAGTACTGAAGAGCTTATTCAGTGATTGAAAAGCAAGAATCCCCTATACCACATGCCCAGCCTCACTCCTCAGAGCCACCACCACTGTTTCATTTGAACGATTTTTCTGCCTGGTTACCATCTCATCTCTCCACAAGCTGACAGGCTTCTTCTTGGACCACCTACCCGCTCTAATGGAAACCACCCTGCCCCACCTTCCCAACATCAATTATTTTTAATCTGCTAATGCCTTTGTAAATTTATTTATTTTTTCATCAACTTTAGAGAGTATCTTTTGACACACATATAGTAAGATGTTTTAGTGACCCTACCTTTTCCTTCAACTTTTCTTCCTGCCTTGTAGCTCCCAAAGACTCTAACCTGTATGTTTGTTTTTTTAATATCAAGGTTGATAGCATTCACATTGTCCCATAACCATAATTATGTTTTCCAAATTTTGCCTATATATTGATTCTAAATGTTGAGAGTTAATAAACAGGATTTATTATCATGACTACATGAAAACTGTTCACTGCTGAGCCATAAAAGGTACCACAATTACCTTTTCTTTCTCATACAGCTTTTTGTTTTTCCTGTTTTTGTTTTTTAGTGGCCTTTTACATATACTCTTGGCTTTTATCACAGTCTTTGTTTTCTTCAGCCTCTACATTTAGTTAACTATTCTGTTAGGTTTTCTTTATTTCAGAGACCTATTGCCCAGGATCCTTCATCCTATTGCACCAATGTGTAGGCCTCTATACAGTTAACATCTGGGATTCAGCTGCTTTCCTGGGTTGGATACGCTTTTTCATCCCTGACTCTCTTGTTTTACACCTTTATTTTGTGTTAGCACATCCTCAAATAACTTCCAAAAAAAAAAAAAGGAATAAACTTTCTTACTTTTCCATGTCTGAAATGATAGTTTTGCCGGATATAAAATTCTAGGTTAAAAACCATTTCCCTCAGAATGTTAAAAGCAACTGTATTGCTAACTCCACTGCCAGTATGATTCTCCTTCCCTTGTTGGTAACTTGTTTTTCACTTAGAAGTATTTAGGAATCCTTTGTTCCTGGTGCAATGAACTTTTAGAGCAAAGATCTTCTGGCATCTATAGTGCTGGGTATTCAGCAAACATTTTTAAGCTAATGACATCCTTCAGCTCAGGGAAATATGATTTCACTTTTCTTCTCCATGGTCTCCATTCTTTCTGAATCTCCTTTCTATAACCCAGCATTGGATTTCCTTTTGATCCTTTTCTCTCACATCGTCTTGATATTTTAGTTCTACCTTCTAGGAATATTCTCTGTATTTTGTTTTTTAATTGTTTGCTAAAAAGCTCTTTCTTTTCATAGTTCTTTTTAAAATAGTATCCTGTTCGTGTTCTTTGGATGCAATATATATGTTGCTGAATATCTGAAACTCTGAGTCTCTGAAGATGATTAGAATTTTTCAGTTCCCTTGTTTCTCTTCTGGTGTTCTGGAGTAGTCTCTTCCCTCAGTCTAGCTCTCCTGTGTTAGCAGTTTTCTCAAATGCCTAGTGATGCTTGGTTGTCCATGCGTAAGAGTGAAATCATAAAAAGCTGATTGGGAGCCTATGACTGCAGGAGCCTATTGCTTTGCAGATATTACTTTAATGTGACCACTCAGGAATCAGACATATATCTCTGGCAGGTTTGAGAAGACCCATACAACTGATACATCTACAGCCAAACTGGACAAGGGGGAAAAAAAAAAAAACAGACAAAAATTACCAGCATGAGGAATGAAAGAGGTAACATCACTATAGACTCTGCAGATATGAAAAGAAATAATTAAGGAATATTAGGAATAATTTATGCCAATAAACTTGACAACTTAGATGAAATGGATAAATTCCTTTAAAAAAATACAAACTCCCAAACCTCACTCAAGAAGAAATAGATATTCTGGGAATGGATAGTGGTGATGGCTGCATGATAATATACTTAATGCCACTGAACTGCATACTTAAAAATAATTTTAAAAGGGCAATTTATGATATGTGTATTTTGCCACAATAAAAAATAAATAGGTAGGCTAAATAACCCTGTATCTATTTTTTAAGTTGAATTTGTAATTTAAAATCTTCTCACAAGGAAACTCCAGGTCCAGGTCCACAGTCTTCATTTGTGAATTCTACCAAACATAATAAATAAATAGTAAAAATTTTACACAAACTCAGAAAGTTGAAGACGAGACATGTCTCAACTCATTCTATGAGACCAGCATTACTCTACTGTCAAAACCTTACATCATAGACATTATAAAAAGAAAGACATTATAAGAATAGAAAATAGTGTACCAATAGACCTCATGAACATATATGTGGAAATTCATCTTAAAAGTTAGAAAATAAAATTTGACAATATATAAAAAGATAGTACATTGTGATCAAGTGAGATTTATCCCAGGAATACAAGATCTCACCATAAACAAGTTATAATAGAATTATGAGCAGAATAATATGTAATATATGTAGCACATGCTATATATAACTTCCCTGGCTTCCCTGGTGGGTCAGGCAGTAAAGAATCCGCCTACAATGCAGGAGACCTGGGTTCCATCCCTGGGTTGGGAAGATCCCCTGAAGGCAGGCATGGCAACCCACTCCAGTATTCTTGCCCAGAGAATCTCATGGACAGAGGAGCCTAGTGGACTTTAGTCCATGGGATCACAAAGAGTCAGATATGACTGAGCAACTAAGCACATATAGCCATACATACATAACTTATATATTAACAAAATATAAGAAAAACATCATCTCAATAAACTCAGAAAAAGCATCAGATAAAACCCAACATCCCCTCCTATTTAAAAATTAAGTAGGAATAGAAGGAAACTTCTTTATTCAACCTGATAAATAGCATCTATGAGAAAAACTATAACATTATATTTCAGAATGAAATACTGGATACTTTTCCCCTAAGCTCACTAGCAAAGCAAGAATATCTACTCTCAATTCTGTTCCACATTGTTCCAGAGATTATTCTCAGTGCAATAAGGCAAGAAAAGGAACTTGGAGACATCCAGGTTGAAAAGGAAGAAGACAGACTATGTTGAGTCACAAATATTATTGTTTATGTAGAAAACCCTATGGAATCTTAAAAAAGCTACTAGAACCAATAAGATTTTAGGATGGTTGCAGAATACAAAATCAATGCCTTTCTATATAAAGCAATCCACAGTTGGAAGTCGATATTACTTTATATACTACCAAATGTCACGTGAATCCCTAATAGAACATTCCCAGGTTGAATATAGAGGCCCCAAGTTGAGTCAACCTCAGATTTTTGCTTCTAAACCCCAGTGCAGCAGTGAGGTGCATACTATCATAATTTTTCCTTCTATCCATATCCAAGTGCTTTTTATGGAAGAGTTAAGGCTTTTAGGTGTTGATTAAACTTCCCAGAGAAACTTTGTAAAACAAGCAAAGGAAACTAAGATCATGACATCCAGTCCTATCACTTTATGGCAAATAGATGGGGAAACAATGGAAACAGTGATAGATTTTATCTTCTTGGGCTCCATAATCACTGCAGATGGTGATTTCAGCCATGAATTAAAAGACGCTTGTCGCTTGGAAGAAAAGCTATGAGAAAGCTAGACAGAATATTATAAAGCAGAGATATTACTTTGCCAACAAAGTACTTTGACCATCTAGTCAAAGCTATATTTTTTCCAGTAGTCATGTATGGATGCAAGAGTTGGCCCATAAAGAAAGCTGAGTGCCAAAGAATTGATGCTTTTGGGCTGTGGTGTTGGAGAAGACTCTTCAGAGTCCCATGGACAGCAAGATCAAACCAGTCAGTCCTAAAGAAATCAATCCTGAATATTCATTGGAAGGACTGATGCTGAAGCTGAAGCTCCAAAATTTTGGCCACCTGACATGAAGGGAGACTCATTGGAAAAGACACTGATGCTGGTAAAGATTGAAGGCAGGAGGAGAAGGGGATGACAGAGGACAAGCTGGTTGGATGGCATCACGTACTCAATGGACATGAGTTTGAGCAAGCTCTGGGAGATGGTGAAGGACAGGGAAGCCTGATGTGCTGTAGTCCACGGGATCACAAAGAGTTGGACACAACTGAGCAACTGAGCAACCACAAAGCAAAAGAAGGCTGTGGGGTCAGAAGCCTGAGGCATAGCAGCAGTTGGGGCAGGCAGAAATGGAGCAGAAGAGATGTGGGGAGGAAGTTGAGGGATGGTCAAAGAAAGCATGGTGGTCAAAGAAGTGATGAGTTCTGAAGAAACCACTGAGCTGGCCACTGGGAGCCTGCCCCTGGTGCACTCTTAGCTCAGTCACCCAACTGATCCAGGATCCCAGGCCCAGGCTGAACCTGTGGGTGCATGCTTACTAAGTCACCTCAATCCTGTCCAGCTCTTTGTGACCTTATGGACAGTAGCCTACCAGGCTCCTCCGTCCATGGGATTCTCCAGGCAAAAATGGAGTGCACTGCCATTTCCTCCTCCAGGGGAACTTCCTCATCCAGGGATTGAACTCATGTCTCTCACATCTCCTACACTGGCAGGTGGGTTCTTTACCACTAGCATCAGCTAGGAAGTGCATGGAGCAACCCAAAGCCCAGGACCCAATATCAGCCATGCAAGGACCCTCCCCAGCCTCTCCACCTCTAGGAAGAGGCCACAGCACATTCTAATCCTTCTAAGCTAATCCTGGGAGCAATTCTTCCCAGGGCTAAGGCTGTCACTTCCTGTCACACTGCAGGCTCATAGGGATCCAGGCTTGCTCATTGCCATAATGGCCCCACCATCAACCCCTATCCGCCATCCTGGGGCTCAGAGAATGGGACAGTCTGGTGGCCCCTATCACCAAAAGATGAAAGAGAAGCTTCTGCAATAAAAGATACAAGCTTCTAGGAAAGGTGACTGTGAGGGGGGACGTACCCCAAGGAGCCAATCTCCTCTACAAAGGATGTTTCATGTTGCAAAATAAACAGATGAGCTTCCCACGTGGCACTAGTGGTAAAGAATATCCCTGCCACTGCAGGAGGCCTAAGGGATGCAGGTTCAATCTTTTAGTTGGTAAGATCCCCTGGAGGAGGGCATGGCATAGAGGAGCCTGGTAGGCTACAATCCATGGGTCACACAGTCAGTCACAACTGAATCAACTTACCACGCAAGTGTCACCTCAAATCAAGCACCTGGGGTGAGAATTCTGGCCTGGCATTGGAAATAGATGATCCCAGGATGTGAAATGGCATGAGAAGCCAGGGGAAGAGAGGACAGGATAAGAGTGGCTAGGATGAGAGTGAGTGGCAGATCTGAAGCCTGGCCAGACACAGTGGAGGAAGGGGAGCAGGGGCAGGAACGGAAAAGATGAAGAAAGTTCACCTGGGGTGCGACGGAGGACCCCGCACATTTACAGGCTCCAGGATAGGATGACATTCAGGGCAGGGCAGTAAAGAGTTCCTTAAGTGAAGCCTGCATCTAACGCCTGACTTCCTGAGTGATCAGCTGAGGGACCTTGGGCAAATGAACCTCTTCTCGTGTTTTGCTTTCAATCAAAGAACTAAAGCCTATAACGTGCTCAACACAATCCCCGGGCTAGTTTCTAGCACTCAGTGAATGGAAGTAACCACTATTATTCGTATTTGCCCTAATGGAAGACAGTGATGGATCACGAAATGTGGGAGGAAGCAGACGTGGAGGATGGGGTGCTGGTGATGCTGGCAAGGGGCAGGATGGGCAAGGGAATGGCGCGTGGGCTTAGGGAAGGGACAGGGAAGGAGAGGGGTGGCTGCAGCAGTGCCACCAGCCTGAGCTCCGGACTCGCTCAGGGACTGTCTGCACTTGCAGGTCCCCTGCCCTCACGTCCTTCTCCCTGCCAGGTGCCAATGGATTTCCTTGCTGTGGCAAAGAGTCGGTGGACATTATGGATTCACAGTGAGAACCAGTCCCCCATCACCATAGGACTTCTCCCCCACCCCCGAGATCACCCACCCTCACCCAGGATCTCCCTCTATCTTGCTTATTTCCAAAATCTCCCCAAGGCCAGTATCCAGGCCAAAAGGCAGCAGGGGTGGGGATGGAGGCCATCCCCAGCTCTGCTTCCGTCCCCAATCCCTCAGGTTGGAGGGGGACTGAAGGGTGGTGGGGTACACCCAGGACATGGATGGAGCCTGACCCCTTAGCATTGCCTTTCTTTGAGATCAGAACTGTCCAAGGGGAGGGTGGGCAGGTGCCTAAATAAGAGAAAGGTTACAATGACTGAGGGCAGCGGTTGAGATGGCAGCCAACTAGCAATAAGAACCAAGGGTACCCTCCGCACACACCCTTGTACTTCAGATTTGCTGAGCTGAGAGCCGGCAGGTTCTGGAGAGGGTGTCCCTCTGGGCTTCTCCCTCTGTGATGAGCCGCTTGCAAGACACTGGCCCACTGGGATGCTAGATTAAAATGCAGATTTCTGGGCTTCACCTCCAGCTGAAATAAAAGACACAAGCTTCTAGGAAAGGGACTGTTGGATAGGGGGACCTCCCCCAAGGAGTCAGTCTCCTCTGCAGAGATTGTAGGGGGAGGGGAGCAACTTGGCAAGCTCTCTAGGTGCTTTCTGAACTCACTGAAGTTTGAGACTATGAGTCTGCCATGGGATTCTCAGTGGGAGTGGGCACCACCAGGGGAGTGAACTGGGAGCATCTTGCCAGTCCTTGCACAAGGCAGGAGGCTTTAAGGGCACCAGAGACCCTCCCCAGACGCTACTCCTCCTACTGCATGGAGCCCTGACATCCACCCTGTGCCTCCTCTGTCTTAGGGGTGACATAAACCAAAACCAGATCCAGCCAATACAAGAGGAAGATGACATGGAGGTAACAGCAGACCGTATCACCTCCTAGGGGGAGGTAGGAGGCCAGGGGCAGGGGTCTTTGAGGCCCATCTTGTCTAAACCCTGATAAGCCCCCACCCTGGACAATTATGGGACCAACCCTAGCACCAGGCCAGGGCTGGCACACACATGCACACCCACCCTCACCAGCTGCCCCCACTGCCTCCCTGCCCCAAGCAGGTCACTTGGAGGAGGCAAGTGTTGGGGAGGAAGTGAGCAGAAGGACAGTGCAGGGTGGGGCCGGGCAGAGAATGGGGGATGGGGAGAACCGTGGCGGTTGAGGTGGGGGTGCCAGGCACAGCCTCAGCTTCCTGTTGAAACCTTTCAGCTGGAGGACGAATTGCTAGGGCCAGAGCTTCCCGAAGAAGAGCTCCCTCAAGTGGAGCCAGAACAGAAGCCCTTCCCACAGGCAGAGCCCAAGGCCAAACAGGAAGACCCCAAGCCCCAGGGGTACAGGGAAGAGTCCCCACAACCCTATGGAGATGCGCTAACGAAGCCTGACATCAGACAGCTGAGCATGAGGTCCAACTCCAGCTACGTGAGTTCCATGGACGAGGACTACCGCTCCATCCATGTGCAGACCTCCAGGCACCTCTTCTGGGTAGACAGGCTCATCCAGGTGTCAGAACACAGCCTGCAGCCAGTGATCAGCCCGCAGCCCATCGAGAAGAGCACAGAAAAGACCACCAGATGCCCAGCCCAACAGATGGTCCCCAAGGACACCGAGAGCTCCAAGAAGCAGAGCCAGGACTCCAGCGCCCAGCAAGGCCCTCTAGACAAAGCCTCCCAGAAGACTCCAAGCCCCGAGCTGTCCCTCTGCATGCCCAGCATGGGCCTGGAAGAGCTGATCAATTTCGCATCAACCCTGGCCATGGCCTCCTCCAGCAAGATGGACCTGCCCAGCTTGCAGCACATGATCAAGAGCACCCCCCAGAAGGCCATGCCACCTCCCACAGAGCCTGCTGTGGGTCATGCTGCCCAACCCACTACGGACGAGCCAGAGCAGGGAAAACTCACGAAGGATGAGAAGCCGCCAGAGGAACCAGGAGAAGCCAGGAAAATGCAGGATGCCCCAAAGCGAGAAGATGAGGACGTCCCTCACCCTTGCCTTGACCTCAGAAAGCCAGGGTTCAAGAGGGCCACCATTGAAGGGGAGCTGAAGTTTCTCCAGTCCCCGACCACATCCCCTCAGCCAAAAGGAGCTGCAAAAGAGTAAGCGAGGCTGCCCCACGGCGCCCCCCAGGATGTGCAGGCGGGCCCACTCCTCACACAGCCAAGTGGGGGCAGGGGACAATGGAATGAGGGGCTGGCTGAGTGATGTCTCCACCTCAGTGACCTCATAAAGGCTGCTGGAAACAAGTTCCGGTGGGCCTAGGTGCAGTACCAAGGCCAGGGCCGACAGAGGCCTGGGGACCATGGAGGGTAAGCACTCCAGGGCGGGGGCAGGGACTTGGGTTCGAAGCCAGAACCAGAACACCATTCTAGCATCAGGAGGTTTCTCGCCATGAGTGTAGACGGCCTCACCCTCACTGGAAGCACTCAGGCTTTTTCCTCCTGAGCAGCCCTAGGTCTCAGCCCTGGGCCCTGGATATGCCCAGCGAGGCAGGACTGAGGACCCTGGGTTCTCCAGCACCCCGCGCTTCCTGGTGATGGAGGAACGTGACAGAGAGGCAGCTGCCCATCCACATCACGCAGCAGGGAGAGGCCGTCTGAGCCCCTGCGCCCTCCTCAGAAAGGCCTCCGGGCTCACCCCTCCTTTGTCCTTCCCACCAGGGCCCAAGTGACACTCTCTCTTTTGCGTTGCAGCTCGGTGCCGGGAACCATGAAAGGGAATCCATTATTCCTGAAAATCCATTTTAAGCTGTCAACCCCCGCCTCCCCAGAGAAATGACTAGACAAAACCAGTAAAGCCTCCAGTGCTGGCCCCCTGGCTCAGACTTTTTGTGCAAATGCTCCTGGACCAGTGAGCTCCTCTGACTTCAGCATCCTGGTCTCCAATGCTTAGAGATGCCACCTGCACTGTTAGCCACCCCAGCACCCCCTGCCTGCTTACTCCCCCCACACGGCACCAGACTCCTAGGCCAGCATCAGAGAGTCATGACTTGCCTTGGGGAGACCTCAGTTGTGCCCTGTCTGAGGCTTCTTGGATGTAAAAAGAGACATTTGGGGATCGTCTGAGGCAAGAGCCTCCTGGAGGTGGGACTGGGCAGGCGAGAAGGCTTCTGGAAGGAATTCTTCCCGCTTCTCTCATGGTGAAGCCTGGCATGGGGAAGGGATGGTGTTCAGGGCTTGAAGGAGGGGAACCATGCAGCCAAGGGACTGGTCCTCCAGGGGCTACCACCTCCACTCAGAGGTACCTCCAGTGTAGGGGAGAGTCCATGGGTCACGATGCACTTCTGCAGGCAGTCCACACACACACACACACACACACACACACACACACACACACCAGCTGCCGATCAGCACGTGAACAGACATGCATGTGACACAGACGCATGCAGGCCGAAGAAGCACGTTCCACACGTGCCAGGCACACAGGCACACACGTACACAGCGCCTGTGCCCCAGATGCATGCACCAGGATGCATGAGCCTCTCCACGGTAGGGGAGGAGGGACAGTGTGGGGAAGCTTCTGGAAGAGGAGATGGCAACAAGAGGGAAGAGAACTTGGAGTGTGGGGACGGACGTGGGTAGGAAGGGGGAAGTCAGGGAGAAAGAGAAGGGGAGACAGCACTGAGGCTTGGGGCCTAGAGAGACTCGAGACCTCCTCCAGACCAAGGCTCCCCTTCAAGTGAAATCCCTACCTTGCAGACCCTTAGAACCCTGCCCTGCCTTGAGAGGGGGCTGAGGAGGGGGGAATGGGATTAGGAAGGGGGGTGGGTTTCCCAGCTGGCATTGATGGTAAAGAACCCGCCTCCCAGTGCCAGAGACATGCATTCAATCCCTGGGTCAGGAAAATCGCCTGGAGGAGGGCATGGCAACCCACTCCAGTATTCTTGCCTGGAGAATCTCCATGGACAGAGGAGTCTGGCAGACCTCAGTCCATGGGGTCGCAAAGAGTCAGACATGAGTGAAGCAACTAAGGAAACACGCGTGAGCACTGAAGAATGGGCCAGGGCCAGAGAAGGGGGCAGGTGGCTGGAAGGAGGGATGAAGAAGAGACGCAGAGGTGAGTGTCTGGGGAGGGACTAGGCCAACACTGGCATCTGGCTATTGGGACACATCTTCCCAGAGGAAGGGCTCCTTCCCCCACCAGGGCACCTCAGGTAAGGTGAGCCACAGTCCCATCTTGGCTGGACCCCACCTTCCCATGTCTTGACCTGGGGCCTTTGGGGCCTACTTCTCCCCTGCACCTCAGCCTTCCTGTTAGCTTCTGGCATGGAGTCACAAAATTCAGATGCCTTAAGGGAGCAGAAACTCAAAATACTAAACGTGCAGGTTCCCTAGCAGAGAGGAGCAGGCCTGTGGTGAGGGTGGAGCGCACCCCTGCTGACAGTTGTTCAGATCCATCCCAAAGCCAGCCTGGGGGACTGCAGGCCTGGGGGACAGGCCCAGCCTCCAAGCGTGCAACTCTGCCTTTCAGGCAGCAGAGGGCGGAAGACCAAGCGATCAGCATCGGCAAAGAGAACATCCAGGTGACCAGGGCGGAGGTCACTCCTCCAAGCTAGTGCTTCCAGAATCCCCCAGAGAGAGGGCTGTGGGAACAGGCTGGCAGGGGGCCGGTCCTGGGAGGTGAAGCTGTGTACCCACAGATCTGGTCCCAGGTGCCCTGGAGTCAAAACACTCAAATGGGCTGGACCCCTCAGCCCTGTCTTCTCCTCACCTCCAAGGCCTCCACCGAAGCCTCAAAGACTGCTCACACAAGACCCAGGAGAGGAGCAGGCCAGCAGAACCCCGAAGGGAAGGTTGCAACAATGTGCTACCCTCCTGACCCAGAAGGAACCAGCTGCCATCTTGGCCACAGGGGCTGAGCAGGCTTCCCAGAGGATCAGACAGCTCAAGGGCCTTGAGGCCACCCACACAATACAGTCAGGCCCTCAGACCGGGTCTCAGAGGTGAGGGCAGGGACCAGGGCCAGGGCTGGGGTGCTGGGTCGAAAAGCCTGCCTGAGTCTGGCACCACTCAGCAGCAGGTGCAAAGACCTTTCTACTCTCTTCCCCCTGCCAGAGGCAGCTTTGCAGACAAGAAGCTGCTTCCCCTGACAGCTCAGCAGCTAGCAGGTGAGGGCCTCAGGACTGGGAGCAGGGAGGAAAACTAGGGGATGCTCAGAGTAGAGGAGGTTGGGACACAGCAGACTGTACTGTAACCTCTCCATGCTGGTCGAATTTGCTCATTTCTGCAGTCCCAGGGATCATGGCTCTGTGCGTGTATGTGTGTGTGTGCACGTGTGTGTGTGTATGTGAAGAAGGGAGGGAGGGGTTGTTGGATTGCAAGGTATGCGGATGGTGGATGGAGAGATGGTAGATGGAGGAACAGGATGAAAGGAAGGGAAACTGGAAGAAACAATGGGAAAAAAGGACCTGAAGTCCCTGCCCCTCTGGGGTTCAGGGAGTAGAGGTGGAAGGAACCACTTCTACATTTGGGGGCCCCAGTGTCCCTGCAAAGATCATGCTCTGATATTGCCAGGGGTCCCTCAAAGCAGAATCATTCTATTCATCAATAGTTGTCAGTGCCAGCTACAGGCCAGGTTGCCAGCAGGGCTCCTGAAGCCTCCAGACATTGGAGCTATAGAGCCAGACCACCTGAATCGAAAGCCTGGCATGGCCCCTGTGGGTGGTGTGGCCTTGGACATAGAGTTTTTAACATTTTTTTCATATGAGCATTGGACATGAGAACTGAACAGACACTTAACAGGTGCCCACACAGCAACCACTGTTCTTTACCTGAAGTTATAATGCCCAGGGGATCGGTGAACCCAAGTCTTCAGTCTCATCTGAGCTAGAGTGGGTAAATATCAGGGTTCCTGTGCATGGGTTCACCTTGCTCGCCTGCCCCCTCCCCACCCCCAGCATTCCGGGATGTCTTCAAACTGTTCAGCTCCAGCCCAACAGGCTCCGTGGACATGCGCAGTATGAAAGCTGCCCTGTGCAATGCGGGTGTCCAGCTGAGCCCGCAGGAGATGTGTGAGGCTCTGCGGCAGGCGGACTTGGATGGTGGGTGACCCTGTCTCTACTCCCATGATCTCTCCCACCCCTAGCCTTGAAGAATACCTCCACTGCCCACAAAATCCCTAGTCTGATCTTTTTCGTCCCTCTTCCTGGAAGCCTGCCCTGATCACCACACCTAGCCCCTCACCCCTAAACATTTCTACCGTGATAATCCTCATCCTGAGTTGGGGCTCCCACACAGCAAGGGCTATTTCTCCCTGACTCGACCTCAGAAAATCCTTGGCCAGAGGCAGGACTGGACATTCTGATGCCTAGAACTGCTGGCAAGCCTTCTACAGGGGGGCAGGCACCTACAGCACGCCCTCCTCTGTCTCTCTTCCCAGGTGATGGAATCGTAAGCTTCAAAGACTTCCTGGGTGTCCTCACTGACAGCCACCGCCTGGCTCAGTGCTTGGGTGAGGGGCAAGGCTGGTGGGGCAGGAGTGGGTGGGCCTGGGCTGGGGAAGGCTCCTCCTTACTTTCCCCCATGTTCTCTGCCCCTAGGCAAGGTGAGGAACAGCTGGGCCTGTGACCCCCAGGGCTTGCAAACCCTCTTCTTAGAGATGCTGTTCAAGCTGATGAGCCTGGGCTATGTGCCCTTCAAGTCGGTACGGGAGGTGATGAGGTGGGCACAACTGGACCCAGCTTCAAGGCCCAAGATAGGGGGAGCAGACTGCCCGGTTCAGGAGTCCCCAGATGTCCCTCCCCCAGAGAGGAGAGCCTGAATTCTGGGTCAGTTTCCTGGGTGCCAAGTTGCCCCCGATCAGACAAGTTGCCCCTGATCAGATTCCTGTCCCACTTCAGTTTCCCCGCGGGTGAGATGGAGAGGACTGGGAGAGACGCTGTCTGAGGCGGCTGCCCACTTTTCTCCTTCAAGCTACTACTCCAAGAAGCAGCGGTCTCTGCGTCTGAACGCAAGCTGGAAAGGTCAATCCCGCAGTCGCTCTCGCTGCGGTCGAGGCCGCAGCGGGCGCTCTCACGCGGGCCTCGCGTTCTTCTGCCAGGCCGCGCGCCTCATCGGCCTCTCCAATGCCGAGCTGGCGCGTTCGCTGCACGGACTGCACAAAGCGGGTGCGCCCGGGGCTGGGCGGGGGACCCGCGGGACTGGGGACTCTCTCTCACAACCGGTTTTCAGGAAGGGCCCCTCCTTTTCCTTCTACCCGCTTCCTCGCCCCAGGAGCGTGCAGCCCCTACTCCCAGATACCTAGCCTGAACGGGGGACCGCAGCCAGAATCCCACACGCAGAGCCGAACTCCGCGCCCAGACGTCCGACTTCCCAAGTCGTACCAGCCCAGTCGCCCCAAGCGCGGGCCCAAGAGCCGGCGGCTCAGCCAAGGTGAAAGTCGACACAGGCAGGGCCAGCGGGCGGGACCGGGTTATGCAGATCAGAGGCAGGGCATGTGAGGGTGGGGCGGGACCGAGAGGATAGGGGCGGGGCAGACAGAGCGGGACCCGACAGATAAACCGGACAGACCGGCGGGGAGAGGAGGGACGGGCAGAGTGGAAGCAGAACTACAAGAAATTGGGACCTGACCGAGGGAGATGCAATAAGAGATCACTCATTGCCATCTCCTGTTTGACCACTTCCAATTTACCTTGATTCACGGACCTAACATTGCAGATTCCTGCGCGATATTGTTCTTTACAGCACGACTAAGGATCGACTAAGGATAGGGCGGGGCATAAGGAAAGGGGGCGAGGGACCCAGGTGGGAGGCAGGACTGGTGGAAATGGGCCGGCAGAAACGTGGACTCAGGTGGAGCTAACCCTGCGTCTCTAATCCGAGCTGCAAACTTGACCCTCCGTACGCCCCCTCCGCGCTTCCGCAGGGTTCGCGGGCCAACTACTAGGGTGTATGTGCCCTTCGAAACTGGCTCCCTCGCCCCCAACTCTGATCCAGAAGCAGCCCTTCTCCCCCTCTCCGGCCTATTTGCAGAGACCTGCTACGAAGAAACTGTACAAATAAAGTGTTTGCTGAGCGAAGCAGGCAGCTTGTAGTGGGGGCGGGCACGGAGCGGACACGGATCTTTTGCAAACGTCTTTATTAATCTTGTATAAAAATAAGGTCCATGGAGAGTCCTCGGAGCTGGGTCGGGGTGGGGAGAGCGGAAGGGGCGCGAGGTTACCCTTTACATAAGTTACAGGCCGGGCTCCCGCTGAGGCTAAGTATGGCTGTTGGGGAAAGAGGGGTGCTGCAAGCAGCATTTGGGGGGGTGGGGCAGAGATGCCTCCCCCTGTGGCAAGATGAGGGGTGCCCCTGCCATTCGAGGGGCGCTCAGGGGTGAGGACCTTGGTGAAGGAGGCTGCCCGGCCCAGCCGAGCTAAGTGAGTCCCACCTTCCTTGAGTCCCGGATTGCCCCTCCCCGCCCCGCTCTCCCAGGCCTCGCAGTCCATCTGCAGAAATAGTGACTACAGCGAGAGGTCGGAAGTGACCTGCAGCGGGGGTCCCGGCGGGCGCCGACGAGCGCTTCGCCGGCCTGTGTCTGCGCGGATGTACGGCTGGTTCCGGAGATCTGGCGGCGGAGAGGAGAGACATTTACTTTTCAAGGGGTCTGCCCAGGCTTGGGACACCACTCCAGGGCACAGGCCTCACCCCTCCAGGTTGTGCGCACGTGCGCCTGTTTGTTTATCAGACCTCCTTCCAACACACCCCAGCCCCGAGCCTGGCCCAGGGGAGGGCAGCATGACTCAGACCCCCCAGGAGCCCGAAGGGCTGTGAGCAGCCACTGGGATCCGAGGCCGGGCTGGTGGATACCTGGGGGCTAGAGGGGGATCTCCTCTCCCAGGCTGGCCTCATAGAGGAGCCTGGACGTCCTCTTGCCGGTGCGAGCAGTGAAGGGCACCGTCTTGAGCACTGAGGGTTGCAAGGAAGGAGCCAGGAGAGAAAGGAAAAAGGGAAAAAGACAGAAAAAGTAGCAAAGAGGCAGTGAGGCAGACAGATCCCGACCCCACCAGGGTTGGGGGGTGGATGAAGACAGCGCGCAGGACAGGCCCAGGACAGGACAGCCCCTGCCAAGCCCCCACCTGTGATGATATCTTCAATGGCCCCATCACGGTCACTCTCATAGATGAGTGGCTCTTTCTGCTGCTTCCGTTTTAGCTCAGAGATGAGGTCCATCTGTTGCCGCCGGACCTTGGGAGGGGACTGGGGAGAGGGCGAGGGTATATAACTCCAGCTCCAGGATTTCCTGTCCCCCTGTACCACTAAACCCTAGACCACCTGCCTGGTCCCACAGCTGGCATGAGGGAAAGGAACCCATTCCCCACCACAGGCTACAGAGGCATCCTGGCCTTGGGCAGGGTCAGTCCATAAACACGAGGGTGCGGAGGCCAGATCTTTGGGATGAAGCATCAGCATCGCTGGATCCCAGTACCAAGTTCAGCAACAGTTGCCTACCTTGGGTGCTTGGGGCTCCCCTTTCCCCACAGTGTCGGTGCCTGCCTCCTGGGCAGCTGCTTCCTTCTTCCACTGTTCCACCTCCTGCTCGGCTTTCTGAGGAGCCAAGGTGGGTCTGCATGAGGGGAGTCATCCCTTCCCTAGTCCTCCCCCAGCAGAAATATCCCCCACCCCTCCCACTGCCCATGTGGAGAAGCTGCAATGCCCTGCATGGGTCCCAGCCTGCCCATCAAACAAACATACCTTATAGGCTTTGATGAAGCGACTAAAGAGCGAGAAGAACATGGAGGGGGATGTGGTCTTGGGGTTCTCTCCGAAGTACTCCACCACAGACTCATAGGCTTCCTGTGGGCACAGGCTGTCAGCCTCACCTGTGCAGATCCCTCAGGTCCTGACCACTGCTCTCTACCCGCTAGGACACTGGCCACTTCATCTCTCCTCCTCCAGGCAGGTGGCTGCCACCTCCTGTGCCATCCCCTAAGGTATTCTTGCTGGGTCACAGGGCTCCAGGCCTTGGCTACACAACCCTACCTAGGTGGCCCTTCACCCCCAACCGAGCCTCCCCACCTCCCTGGCCGAGGCCAGCCCCAGCCCACCTGAGCTGTCTTGCTGTCTGCCAGCAGCTTATCCATGACAGGTGAGTTGACCCTCAGGAACTCCTTGAGCACGACGCAGTCATCCTGCCTCACAAACTCCCGCTGGGTCAACTCCAGGCCTCGCTGCAGGGACCGGACATCCCCCAGCACGCTGTCCAGGGACACTGAGTGGGAGGTGGGACAGTAGAGAAACAAAGAATCAGAGAGGCAGCATTCCCATCCCATTACGTCCTGAGCTCCCTGGCTCTCTCCCAACCTTTATCCATCCCCAGGGCTGAGCCCCACCCTCCACCCATACCTGAGCCGGCCTTGTCCAGAAAGTGCAGGTCGCTGTGGAAACCTGTGAGCTGTGGGTATTTTTCAGCAATGACCTTCACCAGGTAATGCAGCAGCGTCTGCTTGCGGTCAGTCGACTTCATCTCCAACAGCTGCAATGAGGACCTGCTGTAAGCCACACACCCCCAGCCATCCCCCATCCCGCAGGTCAGGGGGGCCTCTCCTTCCCCCATTCCTTACCACATCCAGACTCTGGAGCCGGAAGCCATAGGCTGCTCCACGCTTGCTGCTGTTCATGTAGTTGCCAAAAGCCAGGACGATCTGCAAGAGGTTGGACAGGTGGGTAATGGGGAGCTCAGCCGGGTGCCAGGGCTGAGGAAACCCCCTAAAGTATAAATTACACAAGAAGACAAGGTGGCCAGGAACAAGCCACTCAGCAGCCACCACACTCCTGCATGGATGCCTCAGGTCCGTGACACACGTATACACGTGTTTAACACATGTGCACAGCTAACACCCATGGCACACCCAATTTGGTCACCTGCTGTGCTGTGCTTGGTCACTCAGCCATGTCTGACTCTTTTCGACCCCATGGACTATAGCCCCCCAGGCTCCTCTGCCCATGGAATTGTCCCAGGCAAGAACATTGGAGCGGGTTGCCATTTCCTACTCCAGGGGATCTTCCTGGCTCAGGGATCAAACCCACGTCTCTTGCGTTTCCTGCATTGACAGGCAGATTCTTTACCACCTAGCCACCTGTTCCTACTCAAGTCTGTGCTCATCTGAGGCTGTGGGGTCAATGCCCCTCTCAGCCATTTCTATTGGTTCTCAGACAATAGAAGGCTCTGCTAATGAACCCTCAGGCAGGGTGTGAGGTGGGCTGTTGGAATGTGGCCCTCAACCCCACCTTAGCATTGTCATCCTGAGCCTGGATGCAGCGCCACCAAAAACTATGTAAACACCAATGACAACAAAATCAACAACAAAGTTACTGTGACCGCCACCACCACCAAAAGTGAGAAGTGGGTGCAGCCCAGGGTCACAGGGCAGGGCCTGGGTCTCCCTCTCACACAACCCAGAACACACAAGCCATCATGGGTGGTCTCTTGCCTCCAAGGCCCTTGCCCTAGCGTCTCACCTCCAGGATCTGGCGGAGTTTGTCCGAGGACTTGATGGACATTGAGGCTGCAATGATGGCATTCAGTTGCTGCGGGCGGGATGGGGGAGGCATGGTAAGTTGGGGCAGGAGCAAGGGGGAAGCTGGTAGGAGGCTCCAGAACTCTCAGATGCCCTCTCGGAGACCAGGCTGCCAGCTGCCTCCTCCCCCATCCCAGCCCAGGCCGCACCACCCTGCCAGCCCGCGCACACCGGCATGAGCATCTGGGCAGTGTCTGGGAAGTTGCCCAGGAAGGTGAGCGTGTTCATGCGCTCGGGCAGGCGGGGGATGCGGCTGAAGCGCAGCATGAAGCGGTCCTCCTCTGACAGCTCCTCTATTGGTCGCTGCTCCCGCTCGAAACGAGTGATGAGGCTGCGCTCATACTCTGTGGGCAGGAAGCGGGTCAGCAGCTCCAGGAAGTCCAGGCCAAGGGTCTGCAGGTCATACCTGTGAGGGGAGGGGTCGGCATCACTTCATACCCACCAGTTCTTGAGAGCAGGACTACCCCTACCCCATCACTTGATCGAATAAATGAACTTAAGTATTTGCTGTTACCAACAGCTTAAGAGAATAAGAGTCAGAGGAAGCTGGAAGCTAGGAAGCCCGGAATCCCAGACATATATCAGTGACAGATACCCAAGCTGTAAATGCCTGAGCCTGAGTGCAAGGAAGCAAAAAGACAAAAGGAACATCTCCATCTGGGCATGGAATCACAGTACAACCTCAGTTTTCTTAACCTGAAAATGGGAGCACAGTTTCCTCCTCTACCCTCTGACCAGCGTCGGTATGAAACTTGATGGATTATGTCCCATAGCTGGGACCCTTTTACTAGGATTTGCCCAACAACCCCGTCCTAGCAGAGGGGCTGGGGTGCCTACAAGCCCAGGGCAGAGGTACTCACGTCTCGATGGCCTGGCAGATGCGATCTGCCCCCAGGTTGCCCTTGCGCAGGGTGATGGCCAGGTTCTTGGCCCGGTTGGCCTCGATAAGCGTGGCTTTGCTGGGGGCCTTCTGGGCTGCCTTACTCTTGAGAGCGCTAAGGTCTACGCTTGGACCTTGGGACTTAGTCTTGAACTGCTCCTCGAAGTCACTCATGTCCAGCTCCTGGGGATGCAGGGAGAGGAGGTGGCACTGGGTGGGGCCGGGGTCTGGTGCGATCCTGGCTGAACACTGTGCTCTGTGCTAGAGCCATCTACCCAGCCCTGACCAAACCATCAGCAGAGAGACAAACCAGTCAGTACTCAACCTGATCACAGGTCTTGATAGGGGAAATGGGGGAAGCAGATGAAGCAAGAGCAGTACCTCACCCAGGGGACCCAGACTCTAAGCTGTTTCAACTGAAGGAAGAGCTCAACTCGCCAGGGTTAAAAAGAGAAAAAGGACATTCCAGGAAGAGGGACAGCATGAGCAACAGCCTGGAGGCAACAGAACACATCCCTTTTAGAAAACTGAAAGTGAGGCCCTGGGTGTCTGTGGGAAGGTGGTGAGCGAGGGGCCTGAGAGGAGGAGAGAGAGGCCAGGCTTAGGGGAGGTTGACCCCCTCTACAGGGATGGAGGGAAAGCCTCCAGGGGAATCAGGATACATTGCCTACTAGATGCACTAAACTAGCTTGGTTTAACCCCCATTCCTGGGCCTCCATGCCCTCCTCTGTAAAATGGGTAGAGGAGGTGACCACCCCCCATGCCCAGCATGATCCAGGCAGGGCCCCTCCTCCTCCGGCGCCCACACTGGCAGCAAGGCAGAGCCACACTCACCTGTAGCACCTTCTCATCATTGAGCTCATTGAAGACAGTGCCTGTGATCTGGTTGGGTTTCAGGGCTACCCAGTTTAAGAGTGGCATTCTGAACTTGGTCTGGATGGGTTTCTTGGCCTTCACTCCTGAGACAGAGGGCGTGAGTGATCACTGGGGCAGTAGGTGGTGGGATGGCTGGAAGGAACCCTACCCGGGTCCAACGAGGACAGACAAGGCAAGCTGGAGGCCCACAGACAGAAGGTCCTGGAGGACAGTGAAGCCAGAGCCCCTCCCTCTATCCTCCCTTCCCTTGCCCCTCTGCCCTGGGCAGTCCACTCACCTGGGCCCATCCCTGAGTCAGGCCCTGCTTGAGCATCAGTGGGACCTCCCGGAGGCGGCGGGGGCGGCGGAGGAACCTGCCCGTCCGCGCCGGGAGGCGGCGGCGGCGGCGGCGGGGGTGGGGGCGGCTGGTCGCCTGGCAGCGGCGGGGGGCGCGGAGGCTCGGGGATGCCTGGGAGGGGCGGGGCCAGAGGGGGCGCCAGGGGTGGGGCTTCCTGCTGGGAGGGGGGTCCCAGCAGTGGGGGCAGTGGCGGTGGGGGTGGAGGTGGCGGCGGCGGCGGCGGGGCCGCTCCAGGAGCCGACTCTGCTACAGGTGGGAGTTCCGAGGCTAGAACCCGGGAGGGGGCGGGAAGAAGGTGGTATCAATTTCGCCTCCCCGCCCTGCGCATGCGCACTAGGCCCACCGCGGCCCGTCCGCACCTGAGCCACGCCCGCAACCAAAACCTACTTCTTCCACCTCTCCCGGCCCGAGACGTCCCCAGGCTCGCCCTGCAGCCCCCCATTCCTACCCGCCTCCTCCGCCAGCCTGAAGCTCCTGCACACCTGGGCTGGGGGAGCCGGTAGGCGCCCCCGGAGTCGGGGCATCACTGTCGCTCGGAGTTGCCACAGCGACCGGGAGAATCTCAATGGAGACTGCATCTCCGGGCCCCCTCAGGATACGGATTAACCCCTTCTCCTCCAGTTCCTCCACCTTCAGCTCTAGGGCCGACGGCCGCGCCGGGACAGGGGCAGGCACTTTCTCGGGCTCAGACGGACATCTGGAGGTGCCCATAGGGGTCGACTCGCTGAAGCGCTCCTGCGAGCCCCGGGGGAGGGGTTAGGAACCACCGGCAAGCCTGGCAAAGAGCCCCCATTCTCTTGCAGGGGTGGAGGGACGTGTCAAGCCTAGAAGCCCCCAGATGGTCTGTTCTTGGGAGCCCGGCCCACCCTTTGTTCCCGGCCCAACCCACTTCCCCGCGACCTCACCCGCAGGGTCTCCAGCTCCTTTCGGGCCTGGCTTAGCTGCTTCTCCAGCTCCGCGATCTTGGCCATGGATTCGTTCTCCGCGTCCCGAAGCCGCTCTGTGAGCTGTGGCACCAGCACATGGTGAGCTCCCCCCGCAGCCGGGCACTGGCACGGCCGCTGAGGGGGTGGCACCAGGCATGCCTGCCTGGAGGGCTGGGGGAGGCTTCCGGATGTGCTTAGCCCTGGGGGAGCCTGGCACTTGAACCCAAGTAGGGGAAGTCCTGAGGGGGAACCAAGACCCCACTGATGAAGGAAGGAGATGGAGAGGAGACTGGGCTGGCAGGGGACTCCAGGCACCCAGCTCCACCCAAATCAGGGCCTGGTGTCTGAGCCCCTGGAGGAGAGGGGACCTGCCTTCCTCAGAGGTCCAGCCCAGGGGAGGAGCTCAATGAACATTCATTCACGTGCTGCTGCTGCTGCTGCTAAGTCACTCCAGTCGTGTCCGAGGCACCCAAAAGATTCAGGTCAAACCCAGGGGGCCCCCATTCACACCTAGAACCGGTGCCTGCTATCAGCATGGGGGGCTCTGTGGGCCTGCTCTCTGCCGGTTCAGGGGCAGCTCTCACCAGGGCCGCCTGCTCCTGCAGCTCCTCCATGTGCTCCAGCACAGCATTCTTGGTCTCAGTGTCCTCCAGCAGCGCGCCCACGTCAAAGATGTTGTCCAGGTAGGCCTGAATCTGCACCTGCAGCTTGTCACTCTCCGTGAGCCGAAGCCTCTGTCCCCCGGACAGAAGGTGCAGGGTAAGGCCTGGTGTGAGGGATCTTTCCAATACCCCCCCCCATCACCACCAGAGCCAAGACAAAGGGGCCTGAGCCATAGCCCACTTTGGGTTTTTCTTTTTTAATTGAGATATAATTTATATACCATAAAATTCACTCTTTTAAAGTGTAAAATTCAGTAATTTTTAGTATATTCACAAGGTTGTGCAAACCTTCACCACTACCTAATTCCAGAACATCACCCCCAAAAGAAACCCTGTCCCCATTAGCAGCCTCTCCCCCATCCTCTCCTCTTCTAGCCCCTGGCAACCACCAATCTCTCTCTACTGGACTTACCTATTACAGACTTTTCATTTTAGGGAATCATACAATATATGGCTTTTGTGTCTGGCTTCTTTCA
The DNA here is from genome assembly GCF_023091745.1 of Budorcas taxicolor. NCBI lineage: Eukaryota > Metazoa > Chordata > Mammalia > Artiodactyla > Bovidae > Budorcas > Budorcas taxicolor. Next base: position 44,528,269 of record NC_068928.1, on the reverse strand, counting down.
CTGAGCATAATAGCATAAAGTTTTCAAGGCCCATCCCTATTGTACCATGTATCAGTACTTTGTTCTTTTTTGTGACTGAATAATATTCCATGGAATGGACATATAACCCTCGCCTACTTTTCACTTTTTGTTGATTCTGGGTTTCAAAAATCCAGTTCCAAAGGTCCTGCTCATCTTGGGAAGGCTCACAAAGAAATCAGAAGAAAGCTACAGCTTGTCTGCTCAGGCCAAACCAGGAAGTACCAAGCCCCTCTGCCCACCTTCCCCAGAGCAAGGAACTCTCCCATGACCCAGAACAATACAGCAAGAGCCAGTTCCTGCTTTGGCTCAGACTCTGTGCTCCCCGTTATGTCCCAGAGTCAGACCCAGGGCCTCTCAGAGCCTGTTCTAGAGCCTACAACAACCGCTCCGTGGCCTGGGTGCCTATTTTGGAGCAGGCAAAATAATAATAGTCTTTATTATTTCTGCGGTTCTCCTATTTTACAGATGCTAACCACTGAGGCATACTCTGCAGCAGGCAAGTGGTTAAGTCCCGGGGTTGGGGTTGGGGTAGGGGGTGCAGGGCTAACCTCCAAGTACAGGTCCAGGCCCAGGTGTGTGAACTCATATTGCAGGAAGACACGGAAGTTCATGTTCTCCACTGAATGTACCACAATGTTGATGAATTGCATGCAGGCCACCTGCGGGGTGGGGGTGCGGGGCAGTGAGCAGGTCTATGATCCTCTTGGTGGGGGGGTTCTCAGTGACTTTCACGCCCTAATTTATCCCCAAGCCCCCCACCCTTGCCCTGTTTCTCACCCCACTAATCAGGCTGTGTCCCTTACGTATTTTCCCTCATATCCCTTCCTCCCAACCTCCCTCTTGCTGACATCCACCCCTCCTCCACCAACCACTCAGTTCTCATACTTGGCAGGAGCTTAGCCCAGATCCCAGATACCAGGGTCCTAGTTGCTCCTGGCACCCGAGGGTAGCCCAGCCCAGGCCTGAGCTCACCATGAAGTCGATGTTGCTGTCCTCGTTCCGGAAATATTCCATTAGCTTTTCAAAGCGGTGCTGCTCTCCACATACCTGGGTGGGAGGAATGGCTGTCACTGAGGTCCCAGTGACATATCACCTAAGCCGTCTTCCAGCTGCCCACCCCCTTATGCCTCTATGGGCTCCTCTCAAATCTAAGTCAGGCCACATCATTCTTCTGCTCAAAACCTCTTGTCCGTCTTGATCTCTCAGAGCCCTCCCCAACACTGACTCCATTCTGGCCACTCTGGCATCCTAGTACATTCCTACCTCAGGGCCTTTGCACTTGCTATTCCACCTGCCTGATGAGGTCTTACTGAAGACAGCCACCACACCAATCCCTCACTCCCCTCCCAGCTTTGCTCACATCTCACCGTCTCCATGAGGCTTCCCTGACTACCCGGCAACCTCCCAGTTCCCCCTCCCTCTACAGGCTCCCTGGCTTTTTTTCCCCAGAATATTTATCATTCTCTGACACCATGTAATTTGCTTGTTTATTGTATCACTGATGATCTGTATTCCCCTGCCTCCTTTGTTTCTTTTGTTCACTAATGTATCCCAACTGCCCACTCTGGGCCTGACACTTAGCGGGCCCTCGATAAATATCCATTCAAGGAATGCAGACCGTACGCTGCCTTATGCATCATACTCTCATGCAGTTACTTCTCATGAGCCTCTGACCAGAGTCGGTGACTCTGAGATGTATGGATCAAGGCCAGTTTGGATCTGGCAAAACTGAAGGTCAGAGGTTTAGCAAGTCCCCGTAGTTGTCCCTGTCACCCCAGACGGAGCCTCTGTGTGACCCTGTACCTTCCCTTTAGATGAGGAAACCACCCCCCAAATACGTACCCAGCATCTCTAGCTGCCCCCAGCAGAGGCCACACCTGCCAGCAACAGGGCTCCAAACAAGTACATGTTAGGTGGGGGCTCCATTACCTCTTTGAAGTTGTCAAAGGCGGAAAGGATGATATCGTGTCCTCCCCGCACCAGGCAAACAGCCGCCAGCAGCTCCAACACCAGAGCCTTGGTTCTGGGGAGAGAAGAGGCAGGTGGTCCCTGGAGAACACGCAGGCCCCACAGCACAGGTGGACGTGGGCCTGGCTAAGGAGGAGGACAGGGAAGGGGATGGGCAGCGGTCCTGAGAACTGGGGGACTGAGTAGGCAAGGGGTTAAGTAGGAGGAGAATCTAAAGAAAGATTAGGGGCCGGGACCTCACCTGGGGTTCTTGTTGTTGAGACTCAGAGCAATCTCATTGACACAGGCTGGGTGGTTCATGACGAGGCTGAAGCCGGACTAGGAAGAAGGAAGAGGTCAGCTCCTCTGGGCAGACCCCTAGGACTGCCAGCACCCTCCTGTCCCGTGCCTCCGGCATGGTGAGCGCCATGCCATCCAGGTATCTAAGTGCCCTAGGAAGTTCTTTGTTGGTTCTTTTTTTTTTTTTTTTGCCTGTGCCGGGTGGTTTGTAGGATCTTGGTTTCCTGAGCAGGGATGGAACTTGGGCCCCCAGAACTAAGAGCATGGATTCCTAGCCACTGAAGCATCAGGGAATTCCCAGGAAGTTCTTTATATCCAGCCACAGCCTCTTCAGTGGTAGCCAAAGCCTGGCCCCTTTTTTTAAATACCTTCATCTGTTCAAAACCCAGTGTCAAGACTCGGCATCTTGGACACAGTGAGTCCTGAGAGGCCCGCTGAGTGAGGAAGGACTGGGTTCACCAATCACCCTCCAAATGAAATAACCCAGAGGCTGCTCTCCTGTGGATGTCTAGCCTTTCTTGATGGGGGTGTCTATGCCCCCATGTAGGGTATGTCCACACCCCTAGCTATGTCCAGGGTATTCTAGGTGACCTGGCTAAGAGGCAACAGAAATCTGTGCTTCTCCTCTTAAGACTCAAGCTAACAGCCGGTCCCCAGGATTCCACTGGTCCCAGAGCCCCAGCAGTTTAGGCAGTCCCCAGGGAGGACAGTCAGTGCTCAAGGCCCAGGCCCACTGGCCAACCTGGTAGTTCATGATGGCGCGCAGACACATGATACAGACGTGAACGTCATCCTTCTGGCTGACGATGCGGGAATTCCTCAGGGCCTTCTTGCTGTGAGCCGGGGTCAACCTGGGTGGGTGGGGAGGAGGCAGCAAGGGTCAGAATCCCAAACCCTTCCTGTTCCCCCCACCACTCAGATGGCTTCCTGTCCACACAACCAAAGAGGCCGGCTGAGGGCAGAAAGTCCTCCTCAGTCCTTAGGCCTGGCGCTTGGTATTTTGGGGGGAGTTTAAGGGGGAAGTCAGGGAAGTACACTCCTAACAGTGACTTGGTGGCATTAAAAAGAGTTGCTGTATCATGGGGACTTAATATATGGAGAGCTTACAGAAGGCAAAGACTTGCAAAGCTTGTAAACCGCAATGAATATGATCTCCACAAGGTGGCGCTCGTAGCCACATGGGTTTATCTTCCATCTTGCGAATTCAGACTGCCTTGGGTCAAATCCCAGCTCAGGGTTTGCAAGGTAAATCACTTAATCTCCCTGGGCCTGTTTCCTCTTTTGTAAAATAATAGTGGTAATAACAGCACCTTCCTGATAAGGTTGTTGGGACTATGAAAGGAGTTTAGAACAGTGCCTGGCACAAAGTGCTATATGAATGTGTTGATTTCTTTGATAAAAGATAGGTGATTTTTTTCCCTTGTCACACCACCAAACTTCCACATCGCGTCCTCAGGACAATTCTATCCCATTTCCAACATCTGGGAGACCCCACTCCTCCCTCTGCCTGCCACATTCCCGTCACCGCTCAAATGCCTCTTGAGTCTTTGCTGATGCTATTCCTTCTGCCTGGAATGCCCTTCCCCATGCCCACCACTGCCTGGAAAGCCTGCAAGACACAGTTCCAGTGTCATCTCTTCCGGGAGGCCTTCCTCGTGGCCCAGGCAGTGCACTTCCCTACTTAGGGCTCACAGTCGCACCTCCATGACAGCCTATCACACACTGTCCCCTACTAGATGCCTGGTACATAGTAAATGCTAAAAAAAAATGTTTGTTGAATGAATGAATGAACAAAGAAATTGGGGAGGGCTTCCCTAGTGGCTCAGTGGTAAAGAATCTGCCTGCCAGTGCAAGAGACAAAGGAGACTTGAGTTCGATCTCTGGTCTGGGAAGATCCCACGTGCTGTGGAGCAACTAAGCCACAGGGCCACAACTACTGAACCTGTGCTCTAGAGCCCAGGAGTCACAACTACTGAGCCCAAGCGCCCCAGAGTCCATGGTCCGCAACAAGAGACGCCACTGCAGTGAGAAGCCCACAGTGCAACGAAGAATAGCCCCTCCTCTCACCAACTAGAGAGAAGCCCGAGCAGCAGCAAAGACCCAGCACAGCCAGAAATAACTAAAAACTACTAAACAATAAAAAACTGGGGAGAGGGCTGGACTTCCTTGCTTGTCCAGTGGTCGAGACTCTGTGTTTCTAACGCAAGGGGCCTGGGTTCAACTCCTGGTCGGGGAACTAGATCCCACATGCTATAACTAAGACCTGCCACAGCCAAATAAATAAAAATTTTAAAAAAAAGAAGAAAGAAAGAAATATATTGTGAGAGTTTGGGTCTTAAGACGAAGTTGGTTTCCTGTCCCACAAAGGGAAGGGAGGCACCCAGGGTCCGCACGAGGGTTCAGGGCTATCTCCCCTCTCCTGCCCGCCCAGCTGAATGTCTTAAGTTAGGGTAGGCTGATGTATCCGAAGCAGCTGAATCCAGGGGTGTCATCTGAGTTGAACACCTCACCCAATCCCACCACCACCCTGGGAGCTGACCAGGCATGCACCAGCCCCTAGGCAAGCTACGTACCGGGGAGAAGGGGGGCACCTGGAGGCCGCGTGGGAGAAAACAGGGGGTTAGATGAATACAAGAGGGATCCCCCTCACCCAGAAACCCCCTCCTTATCCCAAACCCCCCTCAAATTCCAGCCTCTAAGTGCTCACCCCAAAGGCTTCTTAAAACACCCATCTCCTGAGCCCTGTGAGAAGCCCTTACTCTGATCCCCGATGCCAGGCAGTCCTCCCACCACCCCAAGAGCCCAGGTGGAGCAGGCTGAGTACAGCAGTCAGAGGTGGAATCTCCATTCACCCTGCCCCCTGCCACCCCAACCGAGGCAGGGGGGCAGGGGGGCCCACTTACTTGATGGTCAGGTGGCGACTCTTGGACGGGGGCGGCAAGGATGAGGGCGGACCCTTGCTCAGATCTTCCACCGACTGCTCCAGCGGCTTGCTCTTCTCGGAGCCTGGGGCCCCGTTGTCTGTGGACTCCATATTGTACCTGCGGGGGTTAGAGTGTAGATGGAGGCCAGCCCAGCAGGGCCCTTAAGAGAGGGGTGGGGGGCACCAGGGGAGACTGCAGGAGAGACTAGGGGCTGGAGGAGCAATGGCGTGTGTCCTTGATGCAGGGCTGGCACTAGTAGGTCCCAGCTGGCCATCCCCGTCCACAGTGGGCCTTCAGGAAGGGGCCTTGCTCAGGGTCCACTGCAGGGCTCCAGACTGGGCCCGGTCTGGACTGCCTGGAAGTGGCCAAGAGGCAGGAAGGTGTGGACTCTGAGGGAAGGGATCAGGGCGGGGCCGGCTTACGCGACGGAGCACTGTGCGAAGGCCAGGTAATCAAGCAACACGTCCAGGCCGCGGTTCTCCTCGTTGAGGAACTCCTGCACCCATCTGCAGGACACAGGGCTTCCTGAGGGTCGGCCAGGACGGGGTACCGACCCGAGTGGGCACAGCAAGGGGCCCCAGAGCCCTTCCCCCGGAAGACAGCAACCAGCCCCCGCCTCAGAGGACCCGGAGACACCACGGGAGGATGCTAGGACTCGGACAGGACCCAGGGCCCAGCCACGCCTCAAGAGACCAGCCAAGGGTGGGCGGGAGAGGAGGCAGGGAAGCTGTTCTGGACCCCCATCCTGGAGGGGGACCCCACAGGCACGGCCTGGGGTGGGCATGGGGAGGATAGTAAGGGGCCCCCCTCTCTCCCTCCCCAATCCTCGCCGCAGAAATCCAAGCCCTCACTCACCCAATGTGGTTGGTCCTCAGAGAGATCTCCAATTCCCGGAGCACCTGCGTGGACTCCTGAACTCGCCTCTTAAACTGGGAGCCAAAAACAAGGGGAGTCTGGTGGGTGGGGCCCGGGCCTCAGCCAACAGGGCCCGCCGGCCCCCCACAACTGGCCTTTCACGCTCAGCCGCCCCCACCACCTCCACACAACTGCCTGGCAGAATAAGCATTCTCAGGCCACACGTACTCCCCCTACACAAACACACAGGGTGTACACCACACGGCCATGTGCAGACACAAAAGAGGCACACCAGTGCCTCCTTACACACACACACACACACACATACATGTGGACAAAGGATACGCACACATTCAAACATGGACACCCTGGGTACCCATGCACATGTGCACATCCATACACAAGTACGGCGGTACACAGACATAAGATACACACACACACACATGCCTGTGCACAGTGTGCACACGTGTACATATACACTACACAAATACATACAAGTGCACACATCAGAGCACAAACAGGAACTGCAAAGGAACCCATAAAAGTGCACACCCAGGGCACTTGCAGTCCCCTGTATACACACCCTCATCTGGGTACCCACACAGGCCTGCAGAAGAGTTCACACGCACAGTTTCTCCAGCTGCCCCAGTGCTTGCAAAGTGTGGGGGAAAAGAACAGAGAGAAAGGGGGACAAATACCCCGAGGTTGGGCATCCAATCTGCTGCGACTTTTCGGCTGACGCCACCGGTTTCCAGGTAGCTCTTCAGCTTCTGGATATAGGCTGCTGGGGGGTTCTTGACTTGAAACCGCTCCTGCAGAGATGCAGTGGAATATACATGGTACCAACCAAGGCCACCCCAGGGCAAATGGCCAGCCTTTGTCCCAGAGCCTCTTTCTCAGCTCGAGGTCCCAGACTGTCTTAAAACCTCCCACCTTGAATATCAAAGGCACAAACCCAAAAAATCCACCGGGCCACTTTAAGAGATCCCTGGTGCTGGGCCAGGCCATCCCTTCCCTTCATGGTCACAGCCTGGGTGGAGTGTGGAGGGGTCAGTCCTACCATACACCCTACCCTGGCAGGGGAGACTCGAGCAGGCCAGTAGGTGGCACCCTCGCAGCCCACTGCCCTCCCTGGGCCTCACCTCGCCCAGAGCTGGGAATACAAGGCAGAAAAACAATCTGGAGGGGCCTGAGGAGGGGCCAGCACCGGGAAGGCTGGGGTTCCCTCCCCCAGGGCTCCACCCCAGCTGTTCTGTAGGGACCTCTGTGTGTGAGTGTCCAACGCTCAACCCAGCGGCCCCACAGGGCTCTAGGAGCCACTCAGACAAGAGGTGGAGGCCACACCAGAGCCCCTTGTCCAAAGGAGCTCCCTCCCTTCCCAACCAAGACCCTTCAGATATGCCCGCCACCACCCTCAACCCCTCACTTCTCCCAGGCCTTTATGTGCCCAACCTGAGATGCCAAAGAACAAAGACCCCTACCCTAGCCCCGAACCTCCAGAGACAGCTCCCCGCCCTCACCTCCCAGACTCCTGCCCTGCCAGCTCCTCCCATCCCAGTCCATTAGCTGGAGCCAAAGGCCCAGCCCTGGCTCCCAGGGGAGGCTCCCTGCTCCCCAACTCCCCAACCCCCAGTCTCCTTCCCTTGCTGAATCACGGCAGCAGTCAGGCCCCGCCCCGCCCAGCTGTACAAGAGGGGTCCTCGCTGCTACCATGGACAGCGGCCCCACAGCCAGAGGGCCCGGGCAGCCAGCGTGAGCCAAGAAGGCGGCAAACTCAGACACCTGACTGAGCACCAGGAGCCAACGGCTCTGGTCCCTGCTCTGTCATCTGGAAGCTGGCTGACTTGGGAAGGGGCTTGATTGACTGCAGGTCCTCTGGACCCAAGGTCAAAGGAGGACAGGGATTCCCCTCCCAAGGGGTGAAACAAAGATGTCCAACCCTGGAACTGCACCTGCTCTTCCCCAGCCCAGAGGCTGCTCCTCTGGGCTCCCAGAGCCGCACTGGCCAGTGTCCTGGGCCAGCCCCTGCCCCAGCTCTTCAGAGGGCAGACGCAGCTGGGTTCATGTCTCATCAGGTCCCTGGCGAGGCTCATGCCCAAGAGAAGGGGATTTCAGAGTTCACCATATGCCCTCAGCACCCTCCCAGATGCTACGCTGGCCCCAGGGCAGGGTCGTGGCAGTGTCCCCTCCCTGCCCATCCCAGCCTGGAAGGCAGGGCACCACCGGATGATGGGCGGAGCCTGTGCCCACCTGGTCACATATGAGCTCCCACTTCTTCTCGTTGTCATACTGGCTCAGCAGCTGGACCTTGTCCGGGGGCAAGTTCATGCAGTTCTGGGGAGGAAGACAACCAGGTAAAGAGTCTGAGTCTGGGGATCCAACATTCAGGGGAGGGGAGCCTGAGCATCTTCAGGGGACCCCCTAGAGGCCAGCTCCCTACGGGTCCCTGTCCCCGTCACACCCCTGGAGATAAGGAGCATTAGCCAAGGAGAACACCGAGGCCCAGTGGTAGAACACCTCTCCAAAGGCCCAAGAGCAAGAAAGTGACACGGGTTTGAATCTGAGCCTGCTTGACTCCGAGGCCTGAGCTCTGTCACCCCTGGCATGGGAGCAGGAGCATGGGTTCTCAGCCTGACTTCTGGGGATCTCAGGCCCCTCTGGGCTCGTTTCCCCATGTGTGATAAGCGCGTATCATCTCTTCTCCCATTTGGGTGGGAAGCTAACCGGGTCCAATCTTCACTCAAGCCCAAGTATGGCCAGGCGTGCGCCATGCTCCATTCCCATGTGCTAGCAGACACCACGTGTGTTTAGTCCCAGCTCAGGGTGCCTGTGTCTCACAAGCACCACAAAGCCTCTTACAGGACAGCCCCCGACAGCCCTCAACAGCCCCCAGCCCTTCCCAGCCCCCTCCCGCCTCATCACTTCGGGACAGAAGGAGGTGGGGATAGGCCAAGGGGGATGAGGTCAGACAGGCAGGGAGTTCCGAGCAGGTCATCACCGCTGCAGGGCCCAGGGAGATTCCAGGGGAAGGCCACTCCGTCACAGGAACCGGGGAGAACAGGCAGCACGCTGGGTCTGTGGCTCTGGTGGCCCAGGCTGGGACTCCCCTCCAGAATTAAGAAAGGTCAGCGTTGCTCTGCCTGGGCCCTCCTCCCCCAGCCACAGATGACAAGGCTACAAGGTGGCTGCCAAGCCTCTCCCCACAGAAAAGCTTAAGGTCCCACCTAGGGCTATGGAATCACCAGGTGCCACCAGCACTAGGGTCTTCCTGGGCACCCCACCTCCCCAGACTTTGAGTGTCCCCCTAATAGAACCAGGAGATGATGCCAGTTCACCTCATTTCAGTAAAACCCAGGTTTATTGAGGGTCTACAAGGTGTCAGGTTCCAAAAACAGTTCTGGCCCTCAAGGAGCTCAGAATCTGAGTGGTGATGTGGGAACCCTGCAGAGACCCAGCCCAGGATGGAGGAGCCCACCCCCCAACCATCCACGCTGATGGCTCAGACTACACATCCTCGGTCACATGGTCCTAAGCGGAGGCCACAGCTGGAGCAGAGACAGGGCCACACCCACACCCGAGGCTTCTCAGCCAGCTTCCTCTCTGGGGTGCTGCGACTAATTCTGGGGCTCTGGCCAGATCTCACCCCCAAAATCACAGCTTTCGGTCAGCCCCAGACAACAGGAAGCTGGGTGCCTTTGGCCCCTGGTTGCCCAAGTTTTCCGGCCAGGGCCCCACTTGAGAGGTGAAACATCCCGTCCACCAGGCCCCCTCCCCGAGCAGGAGTCTGGGGATGGGACTACATCATCCCTCTCCCCCGTTGCGAAAGTGAGCCTGGATTGAGGAAACTGCCTCAGTCTCATCTGTCACCCTCCCCCAACCTGGCGCCAAGGGCCTGGACCGCTCCTGCCCTCTGGAAGGGACAGCCCAGGAAGGGGCCCTGGAGCCCAGAGCAGGGTCCTACGGGCTGCAAGTCCTCCCTGGGGCCATTCTCTGTCTCTGTCTCTCACTTTCTCCCTGGGCTCTCTTGATCCATCCTTCCACCCTACAGAGACCCAGGGTGGGGCAGGGCTGAGGTGGAGGGGGTGGGGGAGCCAAGACTGGGCATGGAGGAGGAAGCAGAAAGCAAGCAGGCAACATCAGGGGAACCTGGACTGGTGGCCAGCACAGAGGAAGGAGTTGGAGGGGGAAGGGGAAGGGTGCAGAGGAGTGGGCGAGGGCTCAGCAGCTTAGCCTTAGAGGGGACCGCTGCTTCCTGATAGGGGTCTTCGAGGCCCTCACCCACCCTGGGGATTTGCTGGCTCCGAGGCACTTCTAGAGGCAGCAACTAATTCTCATAATGACTCCAACAATTGTGATGCCAGCTTTGCCTGAGGGCTGACCAGCCCTGCTCACAGAGGGCCGCCTCCCCCCACCCCCACCATTACTGGCCTCACCGTCACCCATACACTACAGGTTCAAGCACAGGTTGATGACCTGCCCAAGGTTAGGAAGCCAGGACAAGGGGAGCCAGGCTGGCTTTGAGCCCCAAGCTGACTGGGAACCAGCGCCCAGGTGCACCCCCCCACTTCCACCCCATGGCTATTACTGGGGAGGGGGAGGCCTCTGCTGGGCCGGCACGCCTGTCCAGTTGTGGTGAAGGGGAGGGCACCCCTTTGCCCCTTCCCCACCTGGGCCTCCTCAGGCCCCTGGGCCTGCATTCCAGCCTGTCAGACAGGCTAAATTTAGGCTCAGAAATCAGAAATAGCTCTGACAGCGCTGAGCGCTAATTAGCAGCTGTTCCTTGGAGGTGCCCACCGAAAGAGACAGGTCCCCTGGGGAGCAGGAGAGGGACAGGTGATGCCACTCGCTCTGAGTAGGGTGAGGCCACCCTGGAAACATCCACAGACCACCGACTTGGGGCCCTTAATGAGGCGGCAGCACCCGGGGGCTGGGGGCTGGGAGACAAGCGGGAGGTTGTCTGACAGTGCTCAAATGAGACAGGAAAGGATTGTGAAGTCCAGGTGTCTGTGTGTGGGGGGAGACACCCACCTCCTGCAAAGGGAGGAGAGGGAGGCAGCTGTGACGTGGAGGACCTGAGCTGGATTCAGGGGACCCACCCAGCCTACTTCTCTGCCTCCTTCAGCCTCACTTTCCTCTTCCATAAAATGGGCACATTTCCCTTCTGCCTCAGACTCAGGGCTCCCAGGACTACCCAGTGAGGTGCCGTGCTTTGATGTAACAATACTCTTCAGGGGCAAACCACGATGAAGAAACATGTCACAGGTTGGGGGTCATGGGAGTCCACTGAAGCCCCCAAAGCGAGGGATGTGTGGTGGGCAGAAGTTTGTGAAAAGAGCCAGATAAAGCGGACCTGACTCCAAAGCTTGGCCAAAAAAACGAACTGAGCCTTCAGCCCCCTCCCCCGCTGCCCTTCATGTTGTGAGGGCAACTCATCTCTCAGGGCATGACTGTGACCCTGATTGAGAGAAGAAGCTTCTATTAGAATGTGTGGGGGATCACTCCACCTCCTTCCTGCCCCCCTCTCTGGGTGTCAGGGGGGCCTCCAGCCCTGCACACTCAAGACCAGCCTCTTGCAGGCCGTCCCCCCCTCCGCCTCCCTGACATCTTGGCAGGTGTCCCTGGAAACTGAAGGGGCTCCAGCTACATCTGGACATAGCCACACCCTCCGGTTTCACTTTCAGTTTGAGCTGAGACTCTGTCCCAACACACCTGCCCACCCTTTCCCTAGGATGTCTAGCCCTTCAAGCCCCAGGATACCCTTGAACTTGGGCACCAGCCCAAATTCTCAGACCAGCCCCACAGGGATTCCACAGCCTGATGGATCCAGAAGCAAGCCCCCACTTCCCTATCCATCTCTCCCACCCACCTCTATGTAGCCTCAACCTTGGTCTTAGAGCTCTCAGTGCAGCTCCAGAAACAATCGATTTTATCCACTTTTCAAAATTCTGCTACATAGATTTTCCAGGGCTCTTATAAGCAATCCAAGGTGTAGAGGCAGATGTGGGGTAACCTGGCCCTAGAATCAGGTGCTGAGAACCTCACAAAGCTAACAGCTTCTCCCATCGGGGTTGAAGGGTCCCCATGGCAGGACCTAGGGCAAGAAGCCAGGGCAGCAGGCACCGCCCTTATCATCCAAGCTGGTAGAAGACTAACAATGGTGATAACATGGCTCAGACGGTAAAGCGTCTGCCTGCAATGTGGAAGACTCGGGTTCGATTCCTGGGTTGGGAAGATCCCCTGGAGAAGGAAATGGCAATCCACTCCAGCACTCTTGCCTGGAAAATCCCATGGACGGAGGAGCCTGATAGGCTACAGTCTATGGGGTCGCAAAGAGTCGGACACGACTGAGCGACTTCACTTTCAAAGTACTCATACTCCGATTAAAAAAATGATAATAATGAATATTCCTTCCAAACATTCACCCTATGCCATGTGACTTACATCTCAACAAGCCTACGAACAATCGGGTTGGACAAAAAGTTCACTTTCCATAACAACTTACAGGAAAGCTCGAACAAACTTTTTGGCCAACCCAACAGATACTATCTTAATCCTCATTTCACAAATGGGAAACTGAGGCCTGGAGCCATTAAGCCGCTTGCCCAAGGTGACCTCGAAGCCAGCTGGTTAAGAAGCCTCAGTTTCCTCGAAGAAGGAGCGCTCAGAGCAATGAGAAACGTGGGTCCCGGGGCCCCAGGGGTCTTCCTCAGACAGCCTGGCCCCAGGGGCCTGTCTGAGGAACCAGGAACAGCCTGCCCCGTTTCCTGCCACCCAGCACCCTGCGTTTCCTGTTGTTGCCCACACCGAGCTCTTACTCACTGGGGAACCCCCCCCCCCCCCCAGCACACCCTCTCTCAGAGGGAAGTGGAGGCCTCGCACCCGCTCTCCGCGCGCGCAGCTACCGTTAGCACCGAGCTGCCCCACCCTCCAGGAGGGCTGCGCCCGCCCTCCCGCGGTTTCCGTTTCCGGCCAAGGCCCCACCACGGCTGACCTGTGCGATGGCAGGGAGGGCAGCCTGGCCTGCGCCGGTCAAAGACTAAAGATGGCACCTGCGGTTGGTCTGGAAGCTGGAGGTGGGGGAGGGAGGAGGCAGGGTCTGGGCTCCTTCCTCCTCGAAGGGCCCCCCCCCTCAGATGAAGAGGAGCCTCCTTCCATCCTCGGACAGTGTTTATTGAGCACTTATTCTGTGTCAGGCATCGCGCTAAGCACTCTGCTTAATCCCCTGGATTCTATTTAATCCCTTCGACGATCCGAGCAGGCACACGTACCCTTTTGATTTTTTGGTCGCACCGCATGGAGTGCAGGATCTTAGTTCTCCAACCAGAGACTGACCCCACGCCCACTGCAGTGGAAGAGGAGTCTTAACCGCAGAACGGCCAAGGGAGTCCTTGACATATAACCATTTTTCTTATCTTTTTTACACATGAGGAAAACTGAAGCTCAGGGCATGTGGGTAACTTGCTGAAGGTCACAGAGGTAGTAAGTGGCCAGGACGAAGCTCAAATCCTCAACTTCATGACCCCAAAGCCCAAGGAAGCTCCTCCGCCTTTCCCATGAGTAACCCCTGCCCTTCTTAGAGACTGGGAAGCCTAAGCCACCTCCCAGGGCCCCGAGAGCAGCCCCACCTGTTCCTGCCCTTCTCCCCCTTCCAGCTCTTTGCCAACTGGTGCCAGATGTCACTGTGAATCACGCCGACCACATCCCCGGATTTCCAGGGGCAGCATGTGCCAGACCTGCTTGCTGGGAATGGCATCCCACGGCCTCTGCCCAGCCCAGCCCAGCCTCTGACCACAGACCCACAGCCCCACCGAGATCCTCCATGTGAGACCCCAGAGACAGGAGACACGGGGTTGGAGTAACCTCACAGCTCCATGCACCAAACTTCGTCTGGCCCACCCCAGAGGAGGGACCGATCGAGAAGGCAGAGCCTTGGTTGCAGTCGACAGAATGACCCACGTTTGCCCTTCACCTCCAGTCCCAGTCCCCATGGGGAAGGGGTCCAGCTAAAAGCAGGACTCGCAGCAGCCACACCCTGCTTGGGACCATCCTGATCTCCCCATACAGCCTGGCCAGGTGCACACCACCTTGGGCACATGCTAAGGGCACCCCGGGTGCCAGGCCCATCCGGTGAATTCCTCTCTCCTCAGATGCCAGCATCACTTGGCCTCCAGCACATTACAGAGCCTTCCCTTGATCCCTTTGTCCCAAGGCTACAGGCTCCTCCCCGCCTAGACAGATTCAGGGGTGTCCTAGGCCAGACTGTAAGCCTCGCACTTCCAGCAGGCCTTAGAAAGAGTGCCCTACCATCCCAAACCCTGACCCCTGCAGGGGAAGGCCTGAAGGGGCTGGAAGACACCCAGCGTTCAGCAGGGCGTAGGAGAGGCGAGAGCACAGAGCTTGGCGGGCTGGTTTCCCACTATCGCAGCAGGCCCATGTCTCTGGGCAGCCATCGCTCCTCAGCTGTTGCTAAGGCAGCAGGCGGAAACCCTGGCGCAACCTGCTCTTTCTCCCCACCCCCATTTTAAGCCGGGGCACCCCTCTCTCTCACAGCCTCCTCGGAAAAAGAGCCCCTACCACCCATTCTTGCCTGGGAAAAAGGCTGCCCCCAGGGAAAGGGAAAACAAGCACCTTCACCTCCTGTCTAGCAGTGGGTCTGGTCGGGTCACCCCTGACCCACAAGAGGGGTCCCACTGCCAGAAGCCAAGCAGTGGTTTTGTATGGGATCCTACTCCCCACCCGGGAGGAAACGGCTGAGCTCCAGTGGAAGAGAGAGGTTCCCTGGGGACACGTGTCTAAACCCCAAGGGAGGGCTGTCTGTGCTTCCCCCATCCAGACTGGAGGATCCCTGGATGTGTGAGGCCCACCCCCTCAGCAGTCTGAGGTTCTCCTCTTAGATGTTCACTGAGGACAGGACTCAGCTCTGGCCAAGGAGGCAGCATTCGGATGGAGGGTGTGCAGTGCCCAGTTGCTCAGTCAGGTCTGACTCTTTGTGACCCCATGAACTGTAGCCCACCAGGCAAATTGTTCCATAGAATCTTCCAGGCAAGAATACTGGACTGGGTTGCCATTTCCTACTCCAGTGGACACCTATCCGACCAAGGGGTCGAACCCACGTCTCCTGCATTGGCAGGTGGATTTTTTACTACTGCTCCATGGAGGCACCTCCTGTAATCCTTGTTACTGCCCTATGTGTGCGTGTGTGTTAGTCGCTCAGTCATGTCTGACTCTTTATGACCCCATGGACTGTAGCCCATCAGGCTCCTCTGTCCATGGTCTTCTCCAGGCAAGAATACTGCGGTGGGTAGCCTTTCCCTTCTCCAGGGGATCTTCCCAACCCAGGGATCAAACCTGGGTTTCCCCCATTGCAGGCAGATTCTTTACCCTCTGGGCCACACTAAGTTTAGCCAAATCCACAGCCCCAGCCACCCTCAGGCAGGAGCCAAGGGTGTCATCCCAGGACACGGTGAGGAGTTAGAGAAGCCAGGTTCTTAGCCAAGCGACCTTGGGTTGGGTATGTTCTGCTCATGCAAGACATGGGACAGGCTGATCCCTCCCAGGAAGAAGGGGGAAGTGTAAACACACTAGGGTTCCTGGGGGTTGGGAGGGGTGAGACCCAGTGGGTGCTGGTGCCCTAGATTTCCACCCAGCCACTACCGCTATCTCTACCAAGACACCCTCAGACCCCTCTCTGGGCCTCCACCCTCCACGCCCAGTTCTCAGGCACCCCTAGTGGCATTCAGTGTCAGACTAGGCCAATCAGAGCAAAGGCCAAAAAAAAAAAAAAAAAAAACGCAAGCAGGGCAATCAAGTCCTACACAGGCATTACCCTTGACTTTTGGATTTTCCAGGGGTCTGAATTATTCACACAGCTCCTCCCTGTCTCTTCCTAACAGAGAATGTGGACTGGGCCTGGGCCTCACCCCAAAAGCCCAACCCCCCATCCATAGACACTTAAGGGAAAGACAGAATGGTGTCCCCCCATTCAAGCTGGCTGGGGTCCAGGGATCCACCACTAACTCAGGCTCCCCCAGTGGCCCCTTCTCCCCCTTCCCACTCCGTTCCGCCCTGCTCAGCTTTGTGCAGCCATGGGTTTGGGGAAAGGGAAGCAGGTGGAGAGGTAGGGCACTAGGGGCCTAGCCTGTGTGAGGTGTCCTCCCCTTCCCTGCCTCCCTCTCCCCGAATCAAGCAAGGTGGATAGATCAGAGCCCACTCCCACCCCATAGCTCCTCCAATCCCTCCTAGTCTTTCTCCTGGGAGGGGGCAGCAGCCAAGATTTCCAGGAACTGTTAGGAGGGGCCATGCAGAGGATAGGGCAAGTAGGGCCTCACGGCAGGCCAGGGGAGGGGAAGTGATGTCAAGGAGGTGGAGGGGACAGCCACCGGCCTGCTTGGCTCCACTGCCTGCAGCACCCTCGGGCCCCCACCCTCAGACCTGCAGTGCCAGCCTGCTCAGACTTGGAAGTGCCTCTGGGGAAAAGCACGGCCTTATTTGCCTGTCATCCAGGGTCTGGAGAGGGAGCTGACAGCAGATAGGCCACCAGGCAATCAGTTAGAGAAGGGAGCCTGGGACAGGGCTGAGGTCGGGAGAGGGAAGTGGGAATGAGGGGCCTTTGGCCCTCCCTTCTTCCACCAGGTCTTAGGGAACCCTGACTTAGCTCTGGATCCCCCACCCACTAACTGCCTCCAGGTTCAGTCTGAGCTGGTAGTTTCCTCTCCGGTTGCCTAGTCCCCAAGCCCCCCCAATTCCCTGGAGCAGGTGACAGTGCGGGAGGGGGGCTTTCAGACTTTTGCTCCACCCCAAGCCAGAGCGACCAACCCATCCTGACCCCGCCCTTCCTAACCTGAATCCCTCTAGTGGGTGCGAGGGGAGGCCCAAGATCAGGACCCACAGACAAGCACTCCCTGACACAGAAGCAGGGAGAAACACAGCCAGCCCCTCTGCATGACCTGACAACCCAGCTCCCAGCAGCTCAGACACCAGCAGATCAGGACCCCAAACACAAGCAGATGCTCCAGACTTGCACCCGGCAGCTGGGCCTGCGTGCAGAGGGAAAGGAGGTGCCCCCAGGACCCCACAGCACCGTCGCGCTCCCAACTTCCTCACAGGACATTTTTGTTTAGACCTTTAGACTCAGAAGCTCTGGGGGAGGGGGTGTCTGGGCGATCGCAGAAGAAAGTTTTGGGGGGAGAGTGCTAAGTCACTCTGAAAGAAACCACTGTCACTCCCACCCACCCTGGAAGGGCCGCCGGGGATCTCCAAGCGGTACCTGAGCCCCCGGGGGCGGGGACGCCTGATGAGCCCCTGTTACCCCACGCCCGAGCCTCGCGCACCGCGGGTCACGCTCACCAGAACCCGGTTAAACCTCTCCTCCAGCTCTCCGGCCGCGGGCATGGGCTGCTTGGGCGCCGCGGGCTGCTTGGGGGCCAACGCGGCGGGGCTCGCGGGCTGCTCCGCGCTGCCGGCCGCGTTGCCCATGGTGGTCCCCACCCAGTCGGCCAGGCGCCTCCAGCCTCGGAAATCCAGCTTTCCCGGGGAGGGCGGTCAAGGCTCCTGGCCTGGGGGGCGCGAAACCGGCAGCGGCTCTCGGCGGCGGCGGGGGCTCGGCGACGAGGGCGCTCGGATCAGCGGCGCGCAGGGACCGGGGCGCGGCGTCCCATCGGGGCGGCCCCGTCCGAGGAGCCGGGCGGCGAGCTGCGGGGTAGGGGGAGGAAGTCAGGCTGCAGGCCGCCGGGGCCAGAGGGCTGGGCCGGGGGCAGGAAGCTGCGGCGCGGGCTCCCCCCTCGGCGATCTTCTAACTTCTGCTGTCTCTCCCCGTGCGCGCAAACCGCATTTCGGCGCCGCCGCTACGCACCCAGCCCCAGGGGGGCGGGCTGGAGGGAGGGGGCGGGCGCCGGGCGCCTGCCGGGGGTCCGCCGCAGCCATCGCGCTGCAGAGAGGGGGCTACCGACCCGCTTCACCTGCCGCAGAGGGGGCGGCGGGCGCCTCTTCACCTGCCGGAGCGGGAGCGACAGAAGCGAGGC
This sequence comes from Budorcas taxicolor, assembly GCF_023091745.1. Lineage (NCBI taxonomy): Eukaryota > Metazoa > Chordata > Mammalia > Artiodactyla > Bovidae > Budorcas > Budorcas taxicolor. The sequence continues at coordinate 44,510,202 of NC_068928.1, read as the reverse complement.
AGAGGCGGCGGCGCGCTCGGCGGCGCCTCCGGGTCCTAGAACCGCAGGCTCCTGCTAGCTCGGAACCGGGGGTACCTGAGGGGTCTGGGTGAAGGGGGTCACAGCACGGGGGACGAGTGGGGCAATCCTCGGAGTTGAGGACCGCCAGCACCTACGAGGGCGGCTTGGAAACCCATGACGCGGCGGCGGTGGGGCGCAAGGGCTGCGTTCTTCTCTCTGGTTCCCGCCGAAGAAGGTGGGAACCCCCTTCCAGGCCCCCCACCCCTTGTTTCTCTCCTTCTCTGTTTAGCCCAGGACAGAGCTGAAGACCAGAGGGAACCATCTGCAAATAAGAACCCCAAAGCAGAGGTGGGGGGCGCAGATCCAGGCTAGCGGAGACCCCCGCGACCTGTTCCACTCTGGACCGACTCTGCGCCCGTGCCAGCATCCTCAGGGCTTTTAGAATGGAGGTGCCCATGGAAAAAGGCAGGCTGACAGTCTGGAGACTGTCAAGGCGGTCTCAAGGAGAAGCGCAGGGTTGGGGAACAGGAGGATTAAGGCCAGCATCCACGCTGGGAAAGAAGCAGGCACTGCAGAGAGGGGAAAAGATCTTGACGCTGTCATCTCCAGGGATCTAACTAAAGTGGCCTCTCACTCACCTTGGCGAATGAGAGTCTCTGAAGTCTCTGAAGTCTGGCAATTACAGCAGTACAGCAGTCCAGTCCAGAGGTCTTCTTTCCGTCATCCTAACAATGACCAGGGAAGGTAGGTATTGATATCCTCATTTTAGAGGGGGAAATTGAGGCTCAATGTGACCTGCCCAAGGGCCCACAGTTAATAAAGAGCAGAAACAGGCATCCTTTCTGTCCACCTGCAAAATCTCCAGTGCCTTGGCCTGGCCTCCTACTGGCCCTCTCATTCAGGATGGACCAGAGGATAAGAGAGTGTTCGGAGGTGGAGAGTGCCCAGGTCTGGGCACAATCTCCAGCCTGAAAGTGAGGCTTCTCTTTTTCAGGGGTTCCTCCTGCTCCCCATCTAATTTGTGGGGGTCCTCAGTTGGACCTTCCTTGTGCTGTCAAGGCATTGAGGACCGAGGACCCATTATGAACCCTGGCTTTTCTCTAGGCCAGGCAGGAGCCATATATGTCCCCTCCCCTATAGCTTCCTCTTCCTTCTGCCCTCCTTCTCAGATTCAGAACCACTGAAGTTTAAGCAGGAGCTGGAAATTTTATCTAATCTTAAGGAAGGCCCTGGAATGAGCCAGCCTCTTCCCCCAGGCTAACTCGATTTGAACCTCTTTTCTGCCAAGGTCACAAGCACCTCTGGTGGGTGAGAGATGTGATCACTTATTTCATGTCCCAGCCAGGGACCCATAAGGTCAGACAAAGCAAGATATTCCTTGGGCGTGTTAAGAAGGTGACACTGTGTGCCCACTGCCCTCCGCTCCAGCCCAGAGCAAACCAAGGAAACCCAGTCTTGCCCTTGGGTCCTTGACCTTGAGATTACCTAGGACCTCTCTTTTCTTCTTCCTTCCTTTCTCTCTTTCTTTCACTCTGTCTCCCTTTCTATTTAAAGAATATAGTCCCCAATGTCTTCAATGGCTCTCTGTCCATTTAACAAGCCTTTACTTAGCACTATCTCTGTGCTGGGGACCTTACTCCTTCCTGAAGGTTCTGAGGCTGATGAGAAGAGTCTCTGTCCTCAGTCTGCCCACAGCCTAGCAAGAAAGGGACACACTCTCAACACATCTGGGAGAGTGGCTTGTGGGAGCTGTTTCCCATAGCTGGAAATCCCATCAGGGTGGGGAGCCTCTAATGTAATAGTTGCCAGCCTGCACTCTCAATACCTAGGAATGGTCAGATCATTGCCAACCACTGCCCACCCAAGGCCTAATGGAAATGAGCCTGGGCCAAGCAGGACCTCTGGTATGGAAAATGATCAGCCCAACAAACCTATGTTATCTCTCTCTCATGCTGATCAGAATTGTAAAGTGCCAAAAAAAAGAAATGGAATTTTAATCAATTGTTACCTAATAGATTTGCTTTGCTTGGCAGGAAGTATCTTTCCTATGTGGTCCTCAGAGGAGGAAATCCTAGAAAGGATGCTTGAAGTTTAGGACCAATGCTTTGGTGGATATGTGCTTCCCCCTGCTGGGCACTGGAGGTATGACAGCCAAGACAGGGTGAGGCCTGCAGTGGTGATGGAGATGGAGTCACAGCATGGATGACATTTCTAAATTGTTGTAGCCTTGTCACCTCCGATGGAATATTGTGCAGTCTTTGGGCACACTTGGAGCTCAGGTGACTGAGCAGGTTTCCCCAGGAATCTCCTCCCTCCCCATCACTGCTCACCATTACTCAGTTGGTGCCTCAGTTTTTCTAAGGTGATATATGTGCACAGTTTAAAAGAAACGCAGCTTTAATGTATCTTTCCAGAGATACTTTGGATATTTACAAGCAATGCGTGTGTGTGTGTGTGTGTGTGTGTGTGTGTGTGTGTGTGAGAGAGAGAGAGAGAGAGATAGCACACATTCCGCACTGTTTGACACCTTGTTATTTTCACTTAATAACATTTCTTCCTCTGGGGCTTCCCTGGTGATTCAGTGGTAAAGAATGTCCCCGCCAACACAGCAGACACAGGTTCCATCCCTGGTCCAGAAGGATCCCACATGCAACTAAGTCCAAGCACACCACAACTGCAGAGCCTGCCCTCTAGAGCCTGGGAGCCCCAACTACTGAATCCATGTGCAGCAACTACTGACTCCTGCATACCTAGATCCCACCCATGCCTGCAATAAGATAGTAGCCCCCACTCGTAGCAACTAGAGAAAATGTGCCTGCGGCCACAAAGATCTACCACAGCCAAAAATTAAAAAATAAAATTATTTTTATAATAATTATTATTATTTTAATTATTATTATAAAAATAATTATTTAATTATTATTTATTTCTGCCTCTACAAAAGCTACCTAGGCTTTCGGCACATAGACTGTGTCATAATTTATTTCACTCTTCTCTTCCTAGTGGGTATTTAGCTTGTGTCAGCCTTTTGTTACTATAAACAATGGTGCCTATAGGCAAACATCTTTGGTACATATATTTATTTGCACTAATGTGTGTATCTGTAAGACACACTTATAAATATGATATTGCAAGGTCAGAGGTTATATGCTTTTAAATGTCAGATAGATTTTGAAATTGCCTCTCAAAGAGTTTACACCAATTTGCAACCTCCAACAAGGAATGAGATCACCTGTTTCAACCACCCTAACAGGATACTTTCAGGCCTTTGGGGTTAGTTTTGTGGGGGTTTTTTTAATATTAGTTTATTTGACTGCACCAGGTCTTAGTTGCAGCACATGGGACCTTTAGTCGTGGCATGAGAACACTTAGCTGCAGCATGTGGGTTCTAGTTCCCTGACCAGGGATCAAACCTGGGCCCCATACACTGGGACCATGGACTCTTAGCCACTGGACCGCCAGGGAAGTGAAGCGAAGTCGCTCAATCGTGTCCGACTCTTTGCGACCCCATGGACTGTAGCCTTCCAGGCTCCTCTGTCCATGGGATTTTCCAGGCAATATACTGGAGTGGATTGCCATTTACTTCCCCAGGGGATCTTCCCAACCCAGGGATTGAACCCGGGTCTCTTGCACTGCAGACAGACGCTTTACCATCTGAGCCTTGGTTTTTGATGAAGTCTCTTTGAAAGTCTTTGTGACAAGGCAGGTGATGATCTTTCTCTTTCTTCAAGGCAGAGACTGTCTCTGCCGGCTCAGTCTCCTCAGCACAGGACTTAAATATTAAATGAAAGAAAATAAGACTGCATTTTGGTAGACCTAGAGAGGGGAGTAGAGGGTTAGAGCTAAGCATGAACCCTGTCCTTAAGGGTCACTCTTGTTTCCAGGTCAAGCCTCTGCCTCAAATCCAAAAGCCATCCTCTTGAGAATTCTCTGGCAGTCCAGTGGTTTAGAGTCTGTGCTTCCGTTGCAGGGGGGGCATGGGTTCAATCCCTGGTTGGGGAACTAAGATCTCAAAAGCCAGGCAACTTGGCCAAAAAGCAAAAGCTTTCCTCTTGCAAGCACCTCCCAGATTTTAAGATCTGATATTTAAGCATGTCCTAGGCAGCTATCACTCAGTTCTCTTGTATCCCAGGGATGGGCCTCATCATCCCTGGGCTGCCTAAAGGAAATAAGCCAGATGTTGAGCAACTGAGGATCAGTTAAATCAGCAATCCAATAGAACTTTCTGTGATGGTGGAAATGTCTCTGTGCTGTCCAATACAGTAGCTACTAACTACATGTCACCACTAAGTATTTGAAACGTGCAACTGAGAAAATAAATTGCAAAAACAAGTAAATTAAATTTAAATTTAAAAAAAGAAAAGAAATTTCACTGTTCTCTCTTCTCCCCTCCCTCCCACAGCACCAATAGCTTGTAGGATCTTGGTTCAAAAACCAGGGACTGGGAATTGAACTTGTACCCTCCACTGTGAAAGTTTGGACTCCTAACCACTGGACCACCAGGGAATTCCCAGAAATGAATATCAAATTTCACTTCATTGCAATTAAGTTCTGTGTAAATAGCCACATGTAGCTACTATACTGAACGATGAAGGGTTAAATAAATGTATAAAGGTATATCCCTGTGACAGGAAACTATGCCACTATAAAAAAAAAAAAGAGAGAATGCCAGGTACTGATATGGAAAGATCTCCAGGATATATTTTGAAGCAAAAATATGGTGCAGAACAGTATATATAGTATGCTAACTTTTGTATAAGAAAGGGAGGTGAGAAGAAGAATAAATGTTTACATTTGCTTGAATTTACATAGGGAACATAATCAAAGTGGTGACCTGTCAGGTTCTGGGGAAACAGAGTGGATAAGGTAGAGGTGGGAGCAGGACTTTTCAGTCCATTTCTTTTTTTTAACTTTTATTTTGTTTATTTTGGACTGGACTGGGTCTTCGTTGCTGCATTGGGTTTTCTCTAGTTCTGGCGAGTGGGGCCTATTCTTCCTTGGGGTGTGCGGTCTTCTCATTGCGGTGGCTTCTCTTGTTGGAGAACAGCGGCTCCAGAGCACAGGTTCAGTAATTGTGGCTCATGGGCTTGGTTGCTCCGCAGTATGTAGGATCTTCCCAGACCGGGGAGTTTAACCCGTGTCTCCTGCATTAGCAGGCAGATTCTTTACCACTGAGCCACCAGGGAAGCCCTCAATGCATTTCTTCCTATACTATTTTGATTTTTAAACCATATGTATTTATTACATCTTCACAAAGTTCAAGTAAATAAAAGCAAGTTGCTCGTTGTCTAACTAAGGGTGGGCGGCTCTACCCTCTTGTTGTGTTCAAAACTGGCTGTCACTCAGATTCAGAATCTTGGGGGAGGTGGGATCAGGGATCTGTGTCTTATAGGATCCACCAGGCAGCAACTGTGGCTCAGTGGTAGAGAATCTGCCTGCCAGTGCAGAAGACTCGGGTTCAATCCCTGGGTCAGGAAGATCCCCTGGAGGAGGAAGTGACAACCCACTCCGATATTCTTGCCTGGGAAATCCAATGGATGGAGGAGCCTGGCGGGCTACAGTCCATGGGGTTGCCAAGAGTCAGACACCACTGAGCAGGCAACTAAAACAGCAACAAAGGCAGCCGTCAGGCAGACACTGAACTATCTTTGTCAGTGCCTGCAGGGAGGAGGGGAGGCCAAGAACCAGGCACATGCCCCTTCCCTGGAGACTGCAGTGGTCACGATGTCTTCCGAGCACCAGCACGACAGCAGATGCAGGGGCAGGCGCTTTCCGTGTGCCATTCAAAACTGAACGGCAGGCCTGCAAGGCAGACCTCTTTGCTGTGCTCTCTGAGCTCAGTATTCTCTTGAGTAACTGATTTACCCAAGGTCACAGAATTGGTAATGTCGGAGCTAAGATCTGAAACTGTCAGAAATCCCTGAGCCTGTTTTCTGGTCTTGAAAATCAGTGATAGGATTTCACAGAACTATTTTGAATATTAATTAAAATTTCAAGTAAAGGGATAACATAGACCTTTTCGATTTTTTATTTATTTAATTTTTGTCTGTGCTGGCTCTTTGTTGCTGCACGTGGGCCTTCTCGAGTTGCAGCGATCGGGGGCTACCCTTGGTGTGGGGGCTTCTCCCTGCAGTGGCTTCTCTTGTTGCAGAGCACTGGCTTTAGGGTGTGAGGGGCTCGGTAGTCGTGGCACCCAGGCTCAGTTGTGCCACGGCATGTGGAATCTTCCTGGACCAAGGATCAAGCACATGTCCCCTGCATGGGCAGATGGATTCTTAATCATTGGACCACCAGGGAAGTCCAACATAGACTTTCATTTCCAGCAATAGGGTGGATTATATGTCCAGAGAATCCTTCCTCATATAAAACAACTAGAAATGCTAGATAAAAGATAAATCTGCGTGTGTGTGTATGTTATTTTCAGTGCAAGGCTGGGCTGGCAAGAAAAGAAAAATCCCCAAAAGGCACAAATTGAAAAAGGAACAAGACGAAACCTGGGGTCTCATAAGGTAGGAGACTGGATCAGAGATGATCATCTGCCCCTTGCAAGAAGTCAAGGGTGCTGCAAAGGTGACATCCTTGGATAAACTTGATTTGAACAAATCCACCCTGCTGAGAGAGACGGACATGTGCTGGCCTCAACTGATCAAGACAATATAACCATTCTATAGTTGTATGCACATAATAATATAGCTTCAAAAGGCTGAAGCTGAAACTCCAACACTTTGGCCACCTGATGCGAAGAGCTGACTCATTGGATAAGACCCTGATGCTGGGAAAGATTGAAGGCGGGAGGAGAAGAGGACGACAGAGGATGAGAAGGTGGGACGGCATCACCGACGCAGTGGACATGAGTTTGAGTAGGCTCTGGGAGTTGGTGATGGACAGGGAAGCCTGGCACGCTGCACTCCATGGGATCGCAAAGGGTCAGACACGACTGAGGGACTGAACTGAACTGAACTGAAAATCATAAAGCAGAAAATAGGGGGATAAATAGACAAGTCCATCAGTGCAAAGGGGGATTCAGATCACTTCCCTTTTCTATTGGTAGTTTTGGAGTAAGCAATGGCAACCCACTCCAGTATTCTTGCCTGCAAAATCCCATGGACACAGGAGCCTGGTGGGCTATAGTCCGTGGGGTCTCAAAGAGTCAGACACGACTGAGGGACTGAACACAGCACACAGCATTGGTAGTTTAAGCAGATAAAAATTCAGTAAAGATGTAGAAGGTTTGAATGATACAATTGACAGGTTCAATCTAATTGAATATTTTGAATACTCCAGTTGACTATTGGAGAACACACTTGCTTTCAGTCACACATTTACAAAAGTGACCACATATCAGACCATAAGGCAAGTCTCCACCAGTTCAAAAAAAGCCTTTCAGACTTCATTATCTGACAACAATATAATTCAATTGGGAACTGAATCAACTGGGAATTTCCTGGCCGTCCAGTGGTTAGGATTCCCCACTTCCATTGCAGGGGTCCCAATTGCTAATTGGGGAACTAAGATCCCACAAACCACAGCAACCTTAAAAAAAAAAAAAAAAAAGGAAATCAATAATCAAAAGACAACATAAATAGAAAGACCACCCCATGCAATTGAAAATGTCAAAATGCACTTCTAAATAATTCATGGGTTGAAGAACTCATAAAAGAAATTAGAAAATATCTAGGATTTCCTCAGTGGTCCAGTGCTTAAGAAGTCACCTGTCAATGCAGGGGACACACTCCATTGTGTGGGTTCAGTCCCTGGTCAGGGAAGATTCCATGTGCCTGGAGGGCAACTAAGCCCATGCGCCACAACTACATCAAGAGAAACCACCTCCGTGGAAAGCCCGCACACCGCGACAAAGGGTAGACCCCACACGTCACAGAGAAAGCCCTCACACAACAACAAAGATTCTGCAGCCAAAAATAAATAAGTAAATAAATTTCAAAGGAAATTAGAAAATATCTAGAATAGAATATCAAAAATATTAGGTATAAAATTCTTGGCACATAATTCCCTAAAAATGGAAGTGAGGAGGAGGAGGATGAAGAGGCAGCAGTAGCTTGTGGGGCAGCAGGATGGTGTCTGCAACACAGACTTGGCCATCGTCAGTCATGAGGTCAAAGGCGGAGGGGCAAACGGTGAAGTTTGAAGGTAACCGCTGAGTCTGGGAAGGAAGGACCCAAAGGATGTTACAAACAACGACCCTGTGAGTTAGGGATTACTCTGGTACCATTTTCCTAATGAGACCCCCGAGTCTGCTACCCGCAAGGGGGCCCAAGTCACCCAGTCAGAAAATGGCACTGCCAGGATACAGACCCAAGTTGGCCCTTTCACTTCCATGGCACCCCTGAAGGGACAGGTGAGCCAGGCAGGGATGAGCTTTTCGGTTAACAATAAATCTTAACCTCAGATCAAGTGTCTTAATCTCAGAAACAGTCTGCCAAGGAGGCATTTGCTCGCCTCTCAAGCTCCGGTGTGTCTGGCTGAGCTAAGAGGCCACAAACCACAACCGTCACCATCATAGATCTGTCTGTCTGTTGATCAGTATGTCTCACAGCTCTGCTAGCCCATCCAGAAGTGAAAAACGTGGTCTTTCATGCAGGGCCCTGAAGTCCACACAAACTAGGAAGGGTGAGCCGCCATCCAACCAGCAGCCAAATGAAGTGGGGCACACAGGTGCCCAGTGGCTTGCCAGGTGGCTCAGTGGTAAAGAATCTGCCTGCCAAAGCAGGGGACACAAGAGACACAGTTTCAATCCCTGGGTCAGGAAGATATCCTAGAGTAGGAAATGACAACCCAATCCAGTATTCTCGCCTGGGAAATCCCATGGACACAGGAGCCTGATGGGCTACAGTTCATGGGGTCGCAAAGAGTCAGACATGACTGAGAACGCAAGCATACAGGTGCCCAGAGAGGAGAAGGCAGGCTAGCGGAGCAACCAGGAGCACTCAAAGCCACCCTCCAGGCTAGAGGTCACCTCATCTATGATGGGGAAGAAAGCCTCGTGCCAGGCACACAGTAAGCGTTTAATGAACTCTGATTTAAGGGACATTTATGGAAGACCTGTTGAATACAGGCACTGTGTCTGTGAAACGGTTTCAGTTAGTTTAGTTTGGTCCTCATTGTAACACAGTAAGGTTGGTGTTATTATCTCCATTTTTTTTTTTACAGATGAAGGGACTGGGGTTCAGAGAGATTATGTGACTTGTTCAAAGTTTGAAAAAAAAAAGTGGTAGAGCAGAGACCCAGGTCTGGGAGCCCAGCTCTCCCTACCATGTCCCCCAATCCAGGGACAGCTTGTTTTCAAAGAGGTCTACCTCTCGGCCAGCCAGCCAACCACTGTGATGAAAGTCAAGATCAGGGCAAGGCCTTGGGCAAGCAGCTGAATCCCTTTACTTGATAACAATCTCTGGTGAGTCAATAGCCTGCCAGGAATGGGGGAAGAGAGAAGAATTAGACCCAGCCTGACCCAGAAGAGCTCACAGCTGGGTGCTGGGGGCATGGGAGGAGGTTCTGGGTGCCTCAGGGGCCACGGAAGAAAAAACTAACCCCAGCCCCACTCCTGACGCGTGTGGGTTCAGAACAAGCAGAAGGGGGCGACAGAGGATGAGATGGTTGGATGGCATCACTGACTCTATGGACTTGAGTCTGAGCAAACTCTGGGAGATAGTGAAGGACAGGGAAGCCTGGTGTCCTGCAGTCCATGGGGTTGCAAAGAGTCAGACACAACTGAGCAACTCAACAACAAAATATTCAACTGTTGTAAGCCAAGCTAACCCAGGTAAATATATTCTATATTCTTACCCTTGTAACTATACCTTGAAGAGAACCAGGAAAGCCAGGTATAAAAATAAATCCTCAGGGAACTTCCCTGGTGGTCCAGTGGTTAAGACTCTGCACTGCCAACGCAGTGGGCGTGGGTTTGATCCCTGGTCAGGGAACTAAGATCCTACATGCCACACAGCATGGCCAAAAGAAAAAAATCCTAAAAGTCTCAGACTACAGCTCTGCACTAGAACAGCCCTGGCTCTTTCCTGCACTAAAAGGAATCACAATCTTACATACACAAACACACACCCCAGGCTGTATAGCCGAGCCCCTTCCACACCCACACTGACGCCCTTCCAAGCACCCTTACCCACCTCTGCATCTAGGGCTGTGCAGGAGAATAAAACCTTAGGAGAATAAACCTGAGGGTGGCCTGTGTAGGCCCTGGAAGCAGCTTTGGGACCCTGTAAGCAGGGAACCAGCAATGCCAGGTCCCTAAGACATGGTTAGGAGAAGGCAATGGCACCCCACTCCAGTACTCTTGCCTCGCAAATCCCATGGACGGAGGAGCCTGGTAGGCTGCAGTCCATGGGGTAGCTAGGAGTCAGACAGGACTGAGCTATTTCACTTTCACTTTTTACTTTCATGCACGGGAGAAGGAAATGGCAACCCACTCCAGTGTTCTGCTCTGGAGAATCCCAAGGACAGGGGAGCTTGGTGGGCTGCCATCTATGGGGTTGCACAGAGTCGGACATGACTGAGCGATTTCACTTTCACTTTCACTTAGACATGGTCAAGCCCTAGTCTATCCAATATACTAGCCACTTGCCACACATAGCTATATACATTTTGATTTAAATGATTTAAAAGTAAATAAAATACCTCAGTCCCACTGAGCCACAAATCCAGTGCTCAGTAACCACATGTGGCTGGTGGCCACCACACTGGACAGCACAGATAGAGGATATACTTCTATTACCACAGAAAGTTCTACTGGACAGCACTGTCTAGCTGGTGAGGCAGGTCTCCCAGTGGGCTCCTCACCTTGGGGGGAGTCACAGAGCTGGAGGGGCCAGAGATGCACCCCTCTTCCCAGATATAAAGGTGGAACAGCCTAAGGATGTCAGGAAGTCCTCACAAAAAGAGTGTCATTTGAACACCAGACCAAATTAGTGGGAAAAGGTGGAGAAAGGAATGTAAGTGGTGTTTCATGTGCATATGCAAAGGCCCAGTGGCCACCAGAATGAGGGGCCGGGGGACTAGAGGGGGGCAGGGGGGGAGTCTGGAAGGATCCACAGGCCCAACCCTCAAAGTACTAGAGGACACGATAGGGACAGAATAAAGGGACAAAGTAGGCAATTAAACAGTTAATCGCAGTAGGGGATTAGAAGTAGAAAAAGTATAGGAGACCCCTGTAAGTTAACGATTACTCAAGAAAGCAGGTTCACTTAACCACAAAACCAAGCCAGCTCGCTTAGCAACAAAACCATGCAACAGAAGCTCAAGACATGCCCCCAAACAATAAAACAATGGCAGCGTGAGACCCACATCCTGCCCAGTGAGCTCAGCAAGTTAATGATCTCTAGGACTTACTCTCCACACACACAAAAAAACCAATAATCTGTGGACTTAACTTGACCAAGTAGGGACAAGAAAATTCCACTGTTCAACCTAGAGGAGAAGCTGATGATGGAAGCATGACATCTACCCAAGAAAGACAAAGACGGTCTTCTCCCCCAGCCCCCACTTTTCCTTCGGATTGAGTGATTTCCTTTGGACTGAGCACGCCAACAGAGAGCATCTCCTATTCTCTGCGGAGAAGGCAATGGCACTCCACTCCAGTACTCTTGCCTGGAAAATCCCATGGACGGAGGAGCCTGGAAGGCTGAAGTCCATGGGGTCGCTGAGCGTCGGACTCGACTGAGCGACTTCACTTTCACTTTTCACTTTCATGCATTGGAGAAGGAAATGGCAACCCACTCCAGTGTTCTTGCCTGGGGAATCCTGGGGACGGGGGAGCATGGTGGGCTGCCGTCTATGTGGTCGCACAGAGTCGGACACGACTGAAGTGACTTAGCAGCAGCAGCAGCAAGTAGAGAAAGCCCACTTGAAGCAACAAAGACCCAGCACAACCAAAATTACATAAATAAATAAACAAACAAGCAGAACAGACCAGGAGAGAGAAGCAGAGAGAAGGAGAGACAGAAGGCGTGGCTTTGATGTAAGGGTGAAAAAAAGTTCATGTTTGGGGAGCAGGTGATGGGGAGAAAGTGAATCACAGCAAGGACAAAGATGAGGGAAGAGTTACAGACTGGGAGAGAAGAGTTCCGTTTGGGATTCCTGGAATCCGAGGGGCAGCCACTAGGCTGCTCCATACAAGGGTGTGGCCCCTGGGCCATTCCTGCCTTCCTACATTGCTGAAGAAGAAAGGGGATGTAGAAGCCACACACAAGCTAAGGCGTGGCTTCCCTCAGGGGAGACTCATCTCAGGGTGAGAACTGGGAGGCTGTCTCCACTGGGGTGTGGTGAGGCTACGACAAAGAACTTTGGATTTCCCCGGATAAACCACAGGTGCAAGGCTGACTCCCAGAGCAGCCAGCAGGGCCAACCAGCACTTCATTATTTGTGGATGAGGAGGATGGGCGGAGACTGAGAAAGCAGAGCCTAGGAGGTTTCAGGAAGGAGGGCCTGGGAGGAGGTCAAAAGGGCAAGGACTATGAAGACGACTGAGTTGGGCAATCGGGGTGTCCCTGGTGACCTTCAAATAGAATAATGCTTTCAACAGATCACTGAACTTCAAGGGCAAGTTTGGCAGCAGGAAGGACAGAAGGGGAGAACAGAGAGTCAAAATCTAAGCCAGCCATCAGCAGACAGAAAACAGACGCATAATTAGTGATGCCATTCTTTTCTAAAAAATAATTTTATTTTTTTATTTTTGGTTGTGTTGTCAAGGAAAGGAGGGGCTACTCTTCGTTGTGGTGCTCAAGATTCTCATTGCGGTGGCTTCTCTTGCAGTTCGTGGCCTCTAGAGCACAGGCTCAGTAATTGTGAATGGGCTTAGTTGCTCCTCTGCGCGTGGGATCCTCCTGGATCTGAACCCATGTCTTCTGCATTAGGCAGATTCTTTACCACTGAGCCACCAGGGAAACCTACTGGTCCCATTCTTAACTTGTGTTGAAAATCAGCTTCAACTTTTTACAGATATGGTGTTGTCCCTAAGTCACGTCCAGCTGTTTGTGACCCCATGGACTGTAGCCTGCCAGGCTTCTCCGTCCATGGGATTTCCTAAGCAAGAACACTGCAGTGAGTTGCCATTTCCTTTTCCAGGTGATCTTCCCCACCCAGGGATCAAACCCACATCTCCTGTGTCGCCTGCATTGGTAAGCGGATTCTTTTACCACTGAGCCACCAAGGAAGCCCTTTACAGATAATCCATGGGTTAATCCTTTCTCATGGCTTTCCATGAACTCCTTAAAGTGGAGAATCCCACCTCAAGAACATAAAACATTGCTTATGCGGTATTCTTCCCAAGTTGTTTAGCCTGAATCTATTCATAAGAAAACACTAGACAAACCCCAAAAGAAGACACTCAATTAAAAGAAGAAAAGGCAGTGGAGTCTACTCTGAAAAAATGTCATTAAAAAAAAAAAAAAGACAAGGAATTGTTCCCGATTAAAGAAGCCTAAGAAACGTGACAATTAAATGCAATCTGTGATGTTGGTTTGGATTGTACACGGGGGGCGGGGGGGAATGCTCTAAAAGACCCTATGGAATCAACTGGCAAAACTGAAATATGGACAGTAAATTAGATGAAAGTATTGTTATCAATTTGAAATTTCCCAAAGTTGAAAAGAATGTTTATGCAAGACAATGTCCTTGTTCTTAGCAAATACCCACTAAAGTGTGTACAGGTAAACAGGGTAGGAGGGTTACTACTCTCCGTTCAAGGAATAAATAAGTAAATAAATATTAAACATATATTTGATAAAGAATAAGAGACAGAGCAAAGGGGACAAAATTTTAACATCTGGTGAATCTGTATAAGGGGTATATGGAGGATCTCTGCATCTTATTGGAACTCTTCTGTAAACTTATAACTTTTTCCAAATAAAAAGTTTTAGAAAACAAAAGAACTCTACCCAAACCAGGAGCCTTGAAGTTATGATCCTTCTTTTCCCCCTTGCGCTGGACTTGGGCTGGCCCACGGCCGGCCCACAGAGGACCCTCGGCCGGCGTCCTGTGTGTGCAGGGCAGTATTAGAGGCGGGGACGGCGACCCGAAGGGACGAGGCCCGCCGCTGGGGGACACGCCTCGGCCCTCGACATTTTCTGACCCGACAGCTGAGGCGCTCGGTCGCCAATCCAGCCAGGAGTGACTCACCCGCTGGGCTCCCAGGGCGGAGGGGGAGCTCCGCCCCGCAGGGAGGGCCCCGGACAGCAGGTGCCGCTGTTGAGCCGGCGCTGGCAGAACCCTTGCAGGGGCTCAGGCGGGACCTGGAGAGGGTCATTCATGGGGTGTCTTCCAGAACGCAGCCCACTGGGGTCTGTAAGCAGCCTCACACATCCTTGCTCCTCAAACACCCTTGCACTTCCCACTCCCGGGCCCTCAGCTTCCCCGCACCCCCTCCCCCACCTTGGATGTCCCTAGGCAACTCCCTTGGATGACGCCTGGTGGAGGAGGGGAGGGGATAAGCAGGAAAAGGCTTCAGTCCTTGGCCTTGGTGTCCGAGTAGCAAATTAATCCTCCCCTTTTCTCTGCTCCATCTCCCACTCCTCCTCCCCTCCCCCTTTCACTCCCCTCCTCTTAGAGCGGCCCCAGGGCTTTCAAAACTGACGCGCACACCCGTCAGCCCACCCCCAGCTGCCCTGGGCCTTTCTCCAGGAGTTGTTTTTCCTAGACTCCAGCTCCTTCGGCTGAGTCCAGGGATCAGGGTGGGGATGGAGAGGGGGTGACCGGGTGCTGAGGGGGTGGGGAGATGCCAATGAGTTTATTTTTTCCTGTGTGGAAAGGAGTTGCTCTCACAGCCCTTCTGCGTGGAGGGGGTTGGGGTGAAGGTGGGGGCGTCTTTCCCTGCCTGGGAGGTGAAGCTGGCCCTTTACTCCAGCTGTTCCCTGGCCTTCCCAGACTGGGGGTGAAAGGGGTTTAGAGAGGGTTTGGTCCATCCCTCTGGCTGCAGGAAGGACCATTTAATTGCGTGAAGTTCTCTGTCTCCTGGGGGGATGGGAGGGAGGGAGGGGAATATACATATACTTATAGCTGATTCAGGTTGTTGTACAGCAGAAACTAACACCATATTGTAAAGCAATTATCCTCCAAATAAAAATAATAAATAAAATTTAAAATAAATAAATTTGAGCTCTTAAAAAAAAAAGCTCTCTGAATCCTATGTGTTCACTAAGGCCTTCAACAGCTCTTCACTGAGCACCAGCTCTGTGCGAAGTACAAGGAGGCTTATCTAATCCCAGCACTTTAAATCCTCACTAGGAAAAGAATCCTAACTAGGACCACTAGAGACCAGCACTATTACTGTAAATTGGTTTGTCCAGGGATCCACCTCAATCCAGTGGTCCTCTTATTCTTCCTGACACTCTCAGTGATCAGCTTTGGGGTCACCCTTGCACCTCACAAGATGTCTCAGTTACTGTAGTTGTCTTCATGGGCCCCCTCCCCGCAAGAAACTGGGTTCCAGACCACTTGACTGACGACAGTGAAACCTGAGGGCTGTGCTCTAGTCCTCACTCTGTGTGGCCTTGAGGAAATTCCTTCGTTTACTTATTTACCTGTTTATTTATTTGACTGAGCTGGGTCTTAGTCATGGTATGCAGGATCTTTAGTTGAGGTATGTAAACTCTTAGCTGCAGTATGTGGGATCTAGTTCCCTGACCAGGGATCGAACCCAGCACCCAAGCATTAGGAGCACAGAGTCTTAGCCACTGGACCACCAAAGAAAGTGAAAGTGAAAGAGTGAAAGTCACTCAGTCATGTCTGACTCTTTTCCACCCCATGGACTATATACAGTCTGGAATTCTCCAGGCCAGAATACTGGAGTGGGTAGCCTTTCCCTTCTCCAGGGGATCTTCCCAACCCAGGAATCGAACCCAGGTCTCCCACACTGCAGATGGATTCTTTACCAACAGAGCACAAGGGAAGTCCCTCTTTAATTTCTTAACACAGTAAATTTAGCTTAAAAAAAGGAAGCCCAGCCCCACCAGAAGGGCTAAAATTAAAAGAGCAGATACGGACCGCTGGCCAAAGATGTGGAGCAAAGGGACTCATACTTGCTAGGGGTGGAAAACCATTTAGCAATTATGCTAATTATATGCATGCAACATGACTCAGCAATTCCGATCTGAGATACATACAGAGGAATGTGTGTGCATGGGCACTAAAAGATTTGTAAAATAATCTCCAGAGAAACCCTCATCATAATCCACCCCAAACAAGAAACAACCCAAATGTCCAGCAGCATCAGAATGAATTCCTGAATTCATGCATTTTAGGATATTTGTGCAGTGGAATACTATACAGGAGTGAAAAAGAATTAACACCTGCTCCTCATAGCAACATAGACAAATCTCACAGACATAATGTTGATGGAAAGAAACTGAGCACAAAAGAGGTACACACAGCATGTTTGTTTTCACAGAACATCCTGAAACAGCTGACTCATCTACAGTAGAGGTCAGAGATGTGCGCTTGGTGATTAGAAGCGAGGCTCGAGGAGTTCTAGGGTGCTGGTAGTGTTCTGTTTCTTTATTGAGTATAGTTACACGTTTTACCTTGCAAGAATTCATTAAGCTGTACACTTATGATTTATGCACCTGTTTGTATAAATGTTATACTTCAATAAAAAGTATTGTTGCTGTTTTAGTCGATAAGTCGCCTCTGACTCTTTTGTGACCCCACCAACTAGCCCACCAGGCTCCCCTGTCCATGGGATTTCCCAGGCAGGAATACTGGAGTGGGTCGCCATTTCCTTCTCCAGGGGATCTTCCCGACTCAGGGATCAAACCCAAGTCTCCTCCACTGGCAGGCAGGTTCTTTCCACTGAGCCGCCAGGGAAGCCCCAATAAAAATATACACAAAGATAAAAAAGACAAATGAATTGAGCTACTTGTATCACATCAATAAATCTGAATACTTTTTTTTTTGCACAAAGACCATGTTTTGAAAAGATCTGGGTCATACGATTCATAGAAATTTAAAAAGTGCCTAAGATTGCAGTTTGTTTAAGCATACATACCCAGGTCACATGGGGCTTCTCAGGCGGTGCTGGTGGTAAAGAACCCACCTGCCAATGCAGGAGACAGAAAAGATTCGGGTTGGATCCCTGGGTTGGGAGGATCCCCGGGGGAGGGAATGGCAACCCACTCCAGTATTCTTGCCTGGAGCATCCCAGGGACAGAGGAGCCTGGTGGGCTACAGTCCATAAGGTTGTAAAGAGTTAGACACAACTGAAGCAACTTAGCACACACACACGCATGCACCCAGGTCACACAAATAACAGACATGCAAGAGATGATAAACCCCAAATGCGGAATAGAAGTTCCATTGTAGGGGGAGAGAGGGGCCTCGGGTATGCATAAGGGACTTCAACATTTATTCATTTATCTGGCTGTGCCGAGTCTTAGTTGCAGCACGCAGGATGTTCCATCTTCCTTGCAAGGTGCAGGCGGGATCTTTAGTTGAGGTATTTGAACTTCTTAGTCGTGGCATGTGGGATCTGGTTCCCTAACCAAGGATCAAACCTGGGCCCCCTGCATTGGGAGCATGAAGTCTTAGCCACTGGATCACCAAGGAAGTCTCTGAAGCTACATGATTCCTGTCAGGGGTGTTCATTTTATTATTCTGTAACTTTATACTTTTCTGATTGCCTGGCATATCTAAAAGTACTCCTCAGCATTAAAACACAAAAAGAAAAATGAGAGGGGAGAAACTGTGTCTTATTTATCTTTGTCTTTCCGGTGCCAATCTAGTGCCTGGCACTCAGCAAATGTTTAGTGAATGAAAGATCTCTTGACCAGGAAAAGCGCTGGAGCCAGAGTTGAATGTCAGGTTTCCCCACACCAGATCCCAAGACCAGGGCACACCAGACACACTGCTTCCCACCCTCGACCCCCCGACCCCATCCCATCCCCTGCCAGTAGGGGGAGGCTGGGAAGGAACAGAAATAAGAGAGGCCCCAGCCTCACTCAGCACCCTCTGATCTGAGTTGAATTACAGAATTACTGAATTACTGGGCACACAGAAGGAACAAAATGACTTCATCAATTGGAACTCTGCAAATTCAGAATCTGGTGGCCTAAATTTCTACAAGTCATGCTGCCAGCGTCGTTTAATAACCTGCTGTTTATCCAAAACCTTCTAAGATGTATCTATATGATTGCTCAATTCTTTTTTTTTTTTTTTTTGTATTAGATCATGTGTTCTCTCCATGGAACAGAAAAAGGGGGCTTTCTAAGGCAAGGTTTGATAACAGGATTGTGGGACATAGCTGTGCAAGAGAATAAACAAAGCACATGAATTCTTTGTCTGTGAAGAGACGACACTAATTGCAGATGCGTTTTATCTGTTTGTGAGGCTCTGTGTGGGGTGCAGCCTCTGAGAACAGCTCTTCTCACCACTCCAAACCCACCGAAGCGTGCCCAGCCCTGAGAGGGGCTTCTAGGAGTGCAAACAAGGGGTTGCCTCTGCTGTCATCAGCAGAGTTTCAGCGGGTGGTTTCACAGAATTTCATCAGGGTGGCTTTTAAGGAAGAGAAATATGTCCTACCTGCTCTCGTGGAAGGCTGATTACTCACTCACCTCCCGAGTGAACCGTGTTTGAGGAGTTGTGAGTGACACTGGCGGTGGCTGGAGCTGGGAGAAGCCTGTCTGGGCATCTATCCCATTATCACACATCTGTCTGCACAGAAGAGGTGCACCCCACCCCACCCCCACTGACATGCCTGCCGGCAAGGTGTCTGCTTGGTGGCGTGGATGAAGATGGTGCCAGGCCGTACTTGATGGGGGAAAAAAAATGACCATTCTCGAGGACTCTCATTCAGACTTTCCTCTCGCCACCAATATCCTGCACCAAGGCAGGCTGCAATCCATTAACCGTTACTAATTCACTCATTTGCCAATTTTTTTTCTTTGTTTCTAAGAATTTATTTTTAAGTTATATATATATATATTTTAAATACTGTTTATTTACATGGCTGTGAAGTATCTTTAGTTGTGGCATGTGGAATCTAGGTCCCTGACCTGTGATCAGACTCAAGCCCCCTGCATTAAGACCATAAAGTCTAAGCCACTGGACCACCAGGAAAGTCCCCCATTTACCAATTTAAATTCAATAGGAAGTTCCCTGGTGGGTTAGCGTTATGATTCTGGGCTTTAACTGCTATAGCCCAGGTTCAATCCCTGGCCAGGGAATTGAGATCTCAAAGACCTGTGGCACGGCCTAGATAAATACATTTAATAAAATCCCCATTTGCGCCAGCCAGTGTTAGATGCTGGGGTGACAGAGGTGACTAAGAGGGTCGCTACCCTTAGGGTCTCAGAACGAAGCTAACAGCTCATTGCGCATGCGTACTTAGTCATGTTCAACTCTGCAACCCCGTGGAATGTAGTCTGCCAGGCTCCTCTGTTCATGGGATTCTCCAGGCAAGAATACTGAAGTGGGTTGCCATGCCCACCTCCAGGGGATCCTCCTGATCCAGGGATTGAACTCAAGTCTCCTGTGTCTCCTTGCATTGGTTAGTGGATTCTTTACCATTAAGCCACCAGGGAAGCCCAACATCTCTTTGTGAGTCCATGTAATTAGGGCAGTGCTACAGGGAAATATCACTCCAGTATTCTTGTCTGGAGAATTCCATAGACAGAGTCAGGCTTCAGTTCATAAGGTAGCAAAGAACTGGACACGACTGAGCAGCAAACACACATACATACACACACTCAGGGAAATATGGAAGTGAGGTCTCCAGGAGGGCGGGGCTGGCTGCTCATCTACCTCCCCAAGCGCCTTCCTCTAAGCCTTTGCCCTGCTGTTCTCTCTGAAAGTGATGCCCTTTCCTACCCCCACCTGACTGCACACCTCCAATCCCACTGCAAGATTCAGCTCCAGATGATAAGCCCTAAAAGCAGGTGGGTGGTTCATCTTGGAGGATGCCATCAGGGAGGAAAACCCTGGGGACTCTTTGTAATGTTTTATTTCCTAAGGAGGAAGTTCATTCTATCATCCTATATGCCTTTCTGTGTCTGAAATATTTCATGGGAATGTATTTTCAAAAGAGAGTTAGTTCAAGCTACACCGCCACCTTGATCCCCACCCCCTGCTATGTTTCCTTGTCAAGAATCAAGCTCAAAAATTCCTTACTGTCAGTCAAAAGCAAAGTCACGTTTCTAAAGATGTGTGGAAATGACTGTCATCAATCTAGGACCCTGGTTCCCTTTAGGGTGTGGAATGAAATTGCGGAACGATTGCTGCTGGGGCTTCAACAATAACAGCAGTACTGTTATTTCTTTAACTGAGTGATGAGGTGTTTGTTTCATGTCTAAAATATGATATAATAAATTGAACATTTAAAAAAGCAACTGTGTCCAGAGTGAGAGGAACAGAAAGGAAAAAGAAAAGGAGAAGGGGATTTAGAGGCATTCAATAAAGAAGAACAAAGAGGGACTTCCTGGTGGTCCAGTGGCTAAGACTCTGCATTCCCAATGCAGAGTTGGGAACTAGATCCTGCATGCTGTGATCCTGGCGAAAAAAAAGAGCAGGGCTTCCCTGGTGGTTTAGTGGTGAAGAGTCAGACCGCCAGTGCAGGACAGACGGGTTAGATCCCTGGTCCAGGAAGATCCCACATGCCTTGAAGCAACTAAGCCCATGCACCACAATTGGTTAGTCTGTGCTCCAGAGCCTGGGAGCCACAAGTACTGAGCCCACGTGCCACAGCTACTGAAGCCCTTCTGCCCTACAACCGGTGCTCTGCAGCAAGAGAAGCCGCCGCAATAGGAAGCCCACACACCTCAACTAGAGAGCAGTCCCCACTCTCTGCAACTAGAGGAAAGTCCATGCAGCAAGGAAGACCCAGCACAGCCAAAAAAATAAAAATTAAAAGAAGAGCAAAGAGGTGACTTGCCCTCTGCTAGGTGTGCAGGGCACACTGAGTTATCAGGTTTGACCTGATGGCAGAGGGTAGAGAAAAAGGCACAAGGTGGTGTCTTCCTGTTGTAAGCCACGTGGTGGTGGCTAAGGACATGGATGCTGGAACTGGATCATCTGGGTTCAAGTCCCAGTGCAACCTCTTATCAGCCCATGACATTGGGTAACTTACTTCAGTTTTCTCATCCTGAGAAATGCCCAAGGGGATCAAGTGTGTGATGTAGCGTGTGATGCTCAAACTGGTTGGAATCTAGTGCATGCTGGATATTGTTATTACTTGGGTTATCACTGCTTAATCACAGGACCCTGAGCAAGTCACTCCAAAACTCAGTCTCCCCATCTGTGAAATGGGAACCTCATCATATCAGCCAAATAAACTCATGTGAATGAGAGTGCTTTGAACACACCAGCGTGCTTCGTCAACACGAGGCTGTAGTAGATAAGAAGCTATAGGTCGGGACGGCCCTGGTGGTCCAGTGGTTGACAGTCCATCTTCCAAGGCAGGGGATGTGGGTTCAATCTCTGGTTGGGGAACTAAGCTCTCACATGCTGCAGGGCAGCTAATCCTGTGTGCCACGAACCACAGAGCCCAAAAGCTGTGAAACTCAGACACTGCAACTAGAGAGAAACCCACGCGCCATGATGGAGATTCCATGTGCTGCAAATAAGACTTGATGAAGCCAAAAAGTAAATGAATATTTAAAGAGGGAAAAAAAGCTATAGGTCAAAATAAAGAGCACACGAGAAGGTAAGTGCCATGAGGGCAGGGGCTGTGTCCATCCAGCTCACTGTGCTATGCCCAACGCCTGGCATGGTGCCCAGCACAGCACAGAAACCCACCGTTACGGACTAACTTGAGTCCCTCCTACAAAAAAGACATGCTGAGGGACTTCCTCGGTGGTCCAGTGTTTAAGAATCTGCCTTGCAATGCAAGGGGACACGGGTTCAATCCCTGGTCAGGAACTGAGATCCCACATCCTGAGGAGCAATGAAGGCCATGCTGGAGACCGAAGATTTTGCATGACTCAATGAAGATCGCATGTACCACAATAGCCAAAATAAGTAAATATTAAAAAATAAAGTAAAAGGAAGTAAATCTTAAGAGAGAGAGAGATGCTGAAGTCCTAACCCCCAATATCTCAAAATGCAACTGTATTTGGAAATAGGGCTTTTTTTCTTGGCTGTGGTAGGCCTTCACCGCTGCACGGGCTTTTCTCTAGCTGCAGTGAGCAGGCACCACTCTCCACTTGCGGTGCAGCGGCTTCTCACTGCAGAGGTTTCTCTTGTCTTGTCGGGGAGCATGGGTTCTAGGTGCGCAAGCTTCAATAGTTGCGTAAGCTTCAATAGTTGCATCTCCCGGGCTCTAGAGCACAGGCTCAGTAGTTGTGGTGCACGGGCTTAGTTGCTCCGTGACATGTGGGATCTTTCCAGATCAGGGATGAAATCCGTGTTTCCTGCATTGGCAGGCAGATTCTTTACCACTGAGCCACCAGGGAAGTCCGGAAATAGGGTCTTTACAAAGGTAATCAAGCTAAAATGAGGTTATCAGGGTGGGCTCTCATTCAACAAGACTTGTGTCCTTATAAAAGGGGGACATTTGGACACTGAGACAGGCACACAGAGGGAAGATGGAGAATTGGACAGATGTACCTACAAGCCCTGTGAGCGAAGGGTCCAACTCTTTGCGACTCTATGGACTGCCAGAACCTAAGAAGAGTCAAGAAAGGCTTCTTCCCCTACAGATTTCAGAGGGAGCCTGGCCTGCCCACACCTTGACTGCAGACCACCACTAGCCTCCAGAGCTGTAAGACATTACAGTATCTAGCCACCCAGCTCATGGTACTTTGTTATGGCGGCTCTAGAAGATGAATGCACCCAGCAAACATCTGTTGGATCAACAAATGGTGCTTCTAGTGAGACAGGACATCTCTTCATCAACAGAGGAGGAGGCATGTGTGCAGACAGGTGATGGGGAAGGTGCCTCTCCTCTTCTGCCGTGGGTGGGGAGCAGCAATGGATAGTCCAAGAAGCACAGACTCTTCATCTCTGCACAGGAGAAGCCCACCTGGCCCAAATGAACCCCCCTACCCAGCCTCCAAATGGCCTCCTCCCCCTCCCTCTGCTCCAGGGAAGCGAGAAAAAAAGGGGGCAGGAGATAATCAATAAGCCACTAAAAAAGGAAGCAAGGAGAGCATTTGATCCTGAAACTCCCTGCAGACTCATACACAACACCTGCTCACAGACAGATATCTCTATGTAAGCCCCAGTACAGAGCTCCCACCCCACCCTGGCCCAGATAGGCAGAAGCATCATCACACACAAACCACAGGTGGTTGTATTGCTGTGAATGTGAGGCAATGGTTCTTTGCCAGGTAGAATTTTCAGAATCTGATGGCTGGAGGGCCCCTCAGCGTACTTTCTGGTCTCACTTTCTGCCTTTCCTCATGAGCCCTGGCACATCCCGTGATGGAAGCTGCAAGTCTCTGAAACAGTTTGACCCCACCCACCCCTGCTGATCAGTGGAAATTCCTTCTTCTGCCCATCCCCAGGTCTGCCCTTCAAGGCTCCCCCGAACACCAACTCACTGTTTCGCATCTGCATATTGGAGATCATGCTATCTTGGAGTCCTCCTAGGGATGTGGGCAGATGACAAGCACCCACATGCCTAACCAAGATGAGCTGGGCAGAGAGGATATTCAGAGTTCTTAGAACTCTGGTTCTCAGCTCTCTTGCTGAACCTATGCAACCCCCTTGAAAGCCTTAAAAGCTCCAGTGCCTAGGAGTTCCCTGGTGGTCCAGTGGTTAAGATGCTGTGCTTGCACTGCAAGGGGCAGAGCTTCCATCGCTGATTGGGGAACTAAGATCCCGCATGCCACACATCATGGCCAAAATAAATACATAAATAAAATTTCAAAAACTTTCCAGTGCCTGTGGCTCAGTGGTAAAGAATCTGCCTGCCAATGTAGGAGACTCAGATTCAATCCCTGGGTCAGGAAGTGCCCCTGGAAAAGGAAATGGCAACCCATTCCAGTATTCTAGCTTGGGAAATCCCATGGACAGAGGACACTGGTGAGCTATAGTCCATGGGGTTACAAAGAGTCAGGCATGACTTAGGGACTAAATAATAACAAATGCCTGGGCTGCACCCCAGAGGAACTAAATCAGAAATCCCAGGGGTGGCACCCAGTTGTCATCGGAACTCTGAATATTTTTCCCAGGTGATTCCCATGGGCCGTCAGTTGAGAAGCAATAATTTATTGGACAAAGGAGTTCTGTAAGGAGAGGGAACCTGGGGTCCAGCTGGATGGAAACCAGCAGGGGAGTAATCTTATCAAAAGGCTTCTAGAAAAGAAGAATGGTAGTTGCCAGGGGCAGGGGGGGGAGGGGTTATTGTTTAATGGGTAGAGTCTCAGCTTGGGAAGTTGAAAAGGAAAATGTTCTGGAGATGGATGGTGGAGGTGGCTGCCCAACAACACGAATGTACTTAATACCACTGAACTGCGCACTTAAAAATGGTTAAAGACGGTAAGACAGGGTCACAGGTTTAGAAAGACATTTAATTCAGCCTGAAGATAGGATATTAAATAAGGTAACGTCTAGAACTCTCTCACATGCTTGCTTCCTTCCACAATACCTGTATCTGTGCAAATATTTGCATATATATCTATATCTTTATATACAGATATTCAATACATAAAGATATGCTTTGGGGAGAGGAGCCGAACATGCTGCTCTTTTTAAAACTATATCATTAATTTATTTGGCTGCATCGGGTCTTAGTTGTGGCACACGGGATCTTCCTTGTGGTGCATTCGCCCAGGGACTCTACAGCAGGAGGGATCAGTAGTTCCAGCCCACAGGGAGGATAACCAAGTGTGGCATATGGTATTTCAACTCCCTGACCAGAGGTTGAAGCCACGTTCCCTGCATTGGAAGGTGGATTCTTAACCACTGGACCACCAGGGAAGTCCTCAGTCATGCTGCTTTTGAATGTACTCTAGAAAAAAATTTAAATCTAAGAATTTCCAATACTTTGGCCACCTGATGCAAAGAGCTGACTCATTAGAAAAGACCCCGATGCTGGAAAAGACTGAAGCCAGGAGGAGATGGGGATGACAGAGGATGAGATGGTTGGATGGCATCACTGACTCAATAGACATGAGCTTGAGCAAGCTCCAGGAGATGGTGAAGGAGAGGCAAGTGTGGCGTGCTGCAGTCCATGGGGTCACAAAGAGTCAGACAAGACTGAGTGACTGAACAACAGCAAAGAATATCCAGGAATCTTCATTGAAAGAAGGGTAAGGAGAGAGAATAGAGCTATCAGACATTAAAGATATTAAGGAGCAATCAGATTTTTTTTAACGTGACTGGTTTATCAACAAGTGAATTAGTGGAAGAGAAAATTCACACGTGCTTTTGTGAAGGTATTTTATGACAAAGACAGAAGTTCGAATTGTGATGAAAATAATTTTTCAATAGTGTGAAGATGTGGGGAATTCATCCGGTGGGAGAGGAGGGAGTTAAAAATAAGGCCTCTAGCATCTGCAGCCTGGGGTAGAAATGGGGAGAGACGACTGAGGAGAGGAAGCTGAGGGGGGCCCTGGGAGTGGGGTGAGTCCACCCACAACTGATGTGGGTTACAAGTGAGGAAAAGATGCTGTTTATCAAAGGGCCCAAGAGGGAAATTGTTGAGGCTGGGACAGAGAAGCTGAGGAAGGGAGGTCTAGCTGGGGAGGACGGAGGGGCCAACAGTAAGAAAAGAAGGCAGCCAGCTGAACAGGCACCGGGTTTGGTTCTGGGCATGGCTGTGAGAGAGCTTGCAGCTTCCCCGTGTCCTCACTCAATGATAAAGGAGCCTGATGGCTGGCTGGCCTAAGGAGCACCCCACAGAGGACTCTGTGGGCCTAAGGAGCACCCCACAGAGGATCAAGAGCCAGGACAGGGACTTCTCTGGTGCTCCTGTAGTTAAGACTCCAGGCTCCCAGTGCAGGGGGCCCAGGGTTCAGTCCCTGGTCAACGAACTAGATCCTCTGTGCCAAAACTAAGGATCCCGCAGGCTGCCACTGAGACCCAGTGCAGCCAAATATTTAAATAAAAGAGAGAGAGAGAGAGAAAGACAGACAGAACAGATAAAAGGTCCCAAACGACTGGGTGTGGCTGAGTCCAGCCCTGGACACCTTCACAATGTCTCCTCACAGCTTAGTCCCTTGGGAACTTCCTCTTCAAGCCACTGGACTAGGGACAGAGCAGGGGAGGGGGCCCTGCCTGGTCGTCCTGAGGAAGGAGACAGCAGGCGTCCAGAGTGCTGGTCTGGGCGTTTCCATCTTGGAAGCATTCCGGGGTTGGGGGGAGTCTCTCTGGCAGGTGGTCTCTGGAATGTCCAGGCCCGCAGGCAGCCGGGACACAGCGGCCAACTGGGGAACCAGCTGCTCAGTCTGGCCCCTGCCAGGCCAGCCCTGTGTAGTCCCTTCCCTCCCCTAGACCCACAAGCTCCTTTCTCTTTGAGGGGGCAGGGATATAGGTTCAACCAGGGAGAAATAGGTGAACTGAGCTCTGTGGAAGGCAACAATCATATATCCCTCATTCGAGGAGACGGGAGAGAGCCTTTTCACACACACCTGCCTTAAAGACTCGGGATCCAGGCAACCCCTTGGTCCCGACAGGAGCTGTCATCCTAGGGAGGCCAGTGGAGGACAAAGATGAGGCAAGAGGGGAGAGAGGAACTCCCAAGAACCACCTTGGTTTATGTGGTTTAGTGGCTAAGTTATGCCTGACTCTTGGTGACACCATGGACTGTAGCCTGAGGCTCCTCTGTCCATGGGATTTCCCAGGCAAGAATACTGGAGTAGGTTGCCATTTCCTCCTCCAGGGGATCTTTCCCACCCAGGGATCGAACCAGGGTCTCCTGCATTGCAGGTGGATTTTTTTTTACCAAGAATTTACCAAGAATCACTTTGGACTGGAGCTATTCACTTCAGGATTACACAGTGTTCCACAATGTAGTAAAATTTGTAGCTGCTTCCATTTGAGAGCACCTCCCACACAGCTGGCCTTTCGCTAAGCCCTTAACTTGCTTTATCTCTTTGAAGACAGGAGGACACTGTGGTCAAAAGTTCCAGAACACAAACAGACTGAACCGGCTGCCACTCCAGTGCAGCAGGAGTTGTGTGGCCTTGGGCAAGTTTCTCAACCTCTCAGAGCTGAAGTTTCCTCATCTCATGCCTCTGACCCCAAACTCTGAGGTATTACACCGTCCCCTGGGGCCATCTTCACTGCCTGGGCCTGGCAGGAAGGAGCCAAGAGGATCAAAAAGGAATATTTTTCAGATCAGGCTCCACAATCCAGACAGAATCCTTCAGACAAGGGTATGATCTGAAGGCTGAGGATACTAGACTGGCCTGAAGTCCCTCAGCTCCGTGAACAGGGGAGGGGAGGCCCCTGAATTAGAAGCAGAACTAGGGTCTATCACAGACCTCGGGGGGTTTCCCAGGTGGCTCAGTGGTAAAGAATCTGCCTGCCAATGCAGGACACACAGGTGATGTGGGTTCAGTCCCTGGTTCAGGACGATCTCCTGGAGGCGGAAATGGCAACCCATGCCAGTATTCTTGCCTGGAAAATCCCAGGGACAGAGGAGCCTGGCGGGCTTCAGTCCATGGGGTCACAAAGAGTCGGACATGACTGAGCACGTACACAGGCCTTGGGACTCCTGGTCCAGTGCTCCCTCGACAATAGGCCCTCAGAGAATCTGCTTTTGACATACAGGCCCCAGGCGACTAGGTTTTTCCTCTTTTCTCTACCCCAGAATACCCAGAATAAGTAAATCCATAGTCAGAAGGCAGATAGGTGGTTGCCCGGGCTGGAGAATGGCAGGAATGGGTAGGGGGCTTCCTTTGGGGTTGATGAGTTTAGAACTATTGTAGATGGAGGTGGCAGTTGTATACATTGGGAAGGTCCTAAGTGCCACTGAATTGTTCTCTTTAAAATGGTTGATTCTATGTTAGGTGAATTTCACCTCAATTAAAAATAAGGGTGCCTGGGCTTCCCTGGTGGTCCAGTGGTTGAGAATCCATCTGCCAATGCAGGGGAAACGGGTTTGACCCCTGCTCCAGGAAGATTCCACATGCCCAGAGGCAACTAAGCCCCTGTACCACAACTACTGAGCCCATATACCTGGCGCCCACGCTCTGCAACAAGAGAAGCCACCACAGTGAGAAGCCTGTGCACCACAGCCAGCATGTAGCCCCATTCGCTGCAACTAAGGAAAGCGCTCGTGAAGCAACAAAGACCCATTGCCGCTAAAATAAAATAATAAGTTTTTTAAAAAGGGTGCCTGGGGAATTCCGCAGTGGTCCAGTGGTTAGGACTCTGCACTTTCACTGCTAAGGGTGCAGGTTCGATTCCTGGTCAGGGAACTAAGATCCCACAAGCCATTAAGGCGCAGGCAATAAATAAATAAATACAATAAATTTAAAAACCATAAGGGTTCCTATAGGTAAGAGATTATAAGAAGAGCAGGCAAGTGCCAAGAGGGGAAAGGAAGGTGAAGGAGGGCCTGAGCTGTGAGGGAGGGAGAAGGATGTTGGAGAGTTACAGAAACAGGGGCATTAGCTGTGGGCGAAAGGCTTGAGGGAGGGGACTTTCCTAGGCTGCCGGGGGAGGTGGTCTGGAGAATGTAGTTGGTTGAGGAAGCAGAGCTGGATCCTGTAAACTTGGGAGCCACTGCCCTTTAGAGGTAGGAGGGAGAACCAGGAGAGGGAGTCGGGCAGGCGTTTTGAGCGTTTGCTTCCTCTCAGACTTTAGACTGGAAGCTCCTGGGGGTGGGGGCAGGGACCTCATTTAAGCT
The DNA here is from genome assembly GCF_023091745.1 of Budorcas taxicolor. Classification (NCBI taxonomy): domain Eukaryota; kingdom Metazoa; phylum Chordata; class Mammalia; order Artiodactyla; family Bovidae; genus Budorcas; species Budorcas taxicolor. The sequence continues at coordinate 44,481,452 of NC_068928.1, read as the reverse complement.
GTTTTTAATTTTCCGAGCAGAACGTCATCAAGGTAGGCAATTCCTTTAGAAACCCTGACACCAATGGAATGAAATCAAACACGTTAAGCAACAGGAAGATCACCCACCGCCCACCCACACCCTCACCGGGGAAGTGAGGCTGACACTGGGCTGAATGCGGGGTGCCACCTCCAAGCAGCAGGGGGGCTCCGGAGACTTCCCAGGGCCAAGAGGCTACCCCTCACCCCTTGCAGGCCCCAGAGCCCCCAGAGGGCAGCACCCACCGAGGGTCTGGGATGGGGGAAGGGGCTGGCTGAGCACCTTGGGCTCCTTTGTCAGACCCAGGAACGAGAGTGGGGGCAGCTACAGGAAGCAGGGGGGTGAGGAGCTCCCTCCAGAATCTATCCCCCCACTTCCCTCCCCTCCGGCTTTGCACAGCTCCTGCACATGCTCAGTGTGCCCTTGAATTGGGTTGGCTAGGGGAGGGCATTGACTGGCACCCCCACTTAAAGGGCCAGTGCCATCCTTGCCCGTGCCCAATGGGGCAATGGGACCTGGCCACCCTCTTCACTCACACTGGACGACTTCATCTTTACCCCCATCCCCCTTTCCTGGCAAGCTCCTCCTGCCCTGTCACCTCTTATTCCCTGACCCCACTGCAGGCCTTGGGTGGGGAAGAAAGAAGGATCCCAGACTAGGGTATGCAGTCTCTCCTGGAAACTACCTGCCCCTCTGGGCCTCCCTCCCCCAACCCAGGAGACAGAGAAGGTCCTGGAAAGCAAATGAGCTGGAGGGAATGAGGCCCTGGGCATCTGCTCTGGAAAGGCCTGCGGAGGAGAAAGGAGTGTCCAGGCCCACCTTGCCCAGCAAACAGGGTGATGGGGGCCGTAACCTGGAGCTTCCCCACTGAAGTGGGCTCCTAGGAGAGGGAAAAGCAGGGAGGCAAAAAGAAACCACAGCACAGAGCTGGCTCCACTCAGTGCTGAGGGTTAGGGGCACTGAGGTCAGGGACCCTGATGGGGGTAGGGAGCGATACTGACTCTTCACCAGTCCTTCTCAGCCCCTCCTGACACTCTCCCAGCTCACATCCTTCTCCTTTTTTTTTTTTTTTTTTCCTGTTTTCTTGCCCAATCCTGGGCCCCACTAGCCTTGGAAAAATTATCCCACCTCAGTGTGACCCTGACCCAGAGCCCTTCAACCATTGTGTATGTGTGTGTTGGTATTATGGCTTTTCGGTCTCCAGGCTCCTCAGCTCCTTGGCTGAGAAAGGCCAAACTCTTCACCTGTCCCCTCCCCCGTGTGCAACTCCTGCCTGCTCAGGGACACACTCCCACACCCCTCCCCCTACCCTCTCAGTCCTCTGGAATCTTCTCTCCCCTCCTAGTTACTTTTACACACACACACACACACACACACACACACACACACTCACTCACACACAGAGGCCTCCCGGTGGGTAAACAACTCTGTCCTGGCCCTGGCCCTCCCCTTTCCCTCTGGCTCCATGCTGAGGAATGCAGCCGCTGGGAGGCTGCCTGCACCCTGCCCAGGGGCCTTCAGGTCCTTGGCTAGCACCCCTAAAGGGGAAGGCCAGCCTAGGGCCAGCTTTCCTGGAACCCAAAAGCCGCTTCCTCTCTGAGCCTAGGGCTTTCCGTCTGCAAAGTGGAAACGATCATTCCTCCAGCCCTTTCCTGACAGAGCTGTCTGGGGTCAGAGGAGAAAGGGCTAAGACTCAGCCAGGGCTGGGTCGGGGGAGACCCCAAAGATGGGAGATTCTGCCCTCATAAAAACCCATCCCTTCCTAGAATCTGCGCTGGTCTTGCTTCTGGTAGAAGACGCTGGCGAGGCCTGGGTGTGGCAGGGTAGAAATGAAAGTTATCCTGGCAACACACAGGGTTTGTCAACATTTCCATCCCAGCAGCTCCCAGGCCTGAGCCCTTCTCTCCCTCAACGTGGCCTGTCAAGATGAGTTTTCCTGAAACGGAGGTTAGGCTGGGCCAGCCAGGCTTCCACCACTCCCTGAGCACCATGGTAGAGCCAACACACACTGGTTGACTAACTTCCCCTCCACCACCGCAGCCTGACACTCTGCAGCCACAAGAACAAGGGTGGGTCTGAGTGTGAGGGGGTGTGTGAGCTCGCTTCAGAGCCCATACTGCTGGTGTGTTGGTGGCAGATCCGGGCTGACTCAGCTCTCTATTAGACAGACAGGTGAGGGGCTCACCTCCAAGGGAATTAACCACACAGGTGACTAGGCTAAAGGAGCAGGGATGCACAGGTGCACAGCAGGGATGCACAGGTGCACAGCAGGCCTCCAGCTCTGCCAAGGATCAATCCCCTGTCCAACCAGCCTTGGGGTTATTTTCCATCAGGAGAAAATCTCCCTTGAGCGCTTACGCGTTAGTGCCCTTCTCGGAGGTCAGAGGGCAAACCTGACAACTCACCTCCTGCCTAAGGGCCAGCTGAGAGATATAGGGGGCAGTTAGGGTGACTGTTAAAGGACAAGGAGACACAAGGTCCCCAGACCTTGTCTAGCCCAGCCCTCTGCACTGTGGAAAGAATAGGGAAAACACAGGGAGCCTGGGAATAAACCCATAAGAAACCCCTGGCCTTGAGCCCAGGCCTTTCTCCTCCAGGGAAACTCCCAGTTCCTCAAGGCAATCTGGCATCTTAAGTCAGGCTCTGGCTGAACCTGGTGGTTCCCTCCTCCTCTGCCTTCCCCTCTCTAAACCCTTCAGAGCAGTTGATGGCTCCGGGATACATGGAGCAGATTTCAGGCAACCAAGACCCAGAACGGCCCCCAAGGGCAGGGGTCTCCCGGGCTTGGGGCAGCCCCAGGCCTCTCTGGGAAGAACAGGCTTTGATTCTTTCTCACAGCAGCCCTAGTGAAACCAATGCCAGTCACTCCCATGTGATCTCACCAAAATCATTTAATTCCTTTGTGAAAGGTAACAGGACATCCAAGAACAACTTGGGGCCATGACAAGGTAGAAGCCTGAGCCTGTACTGGCTGTTCTCAGGGAGAGCAGGGGGACTGAGACTTGTCTCCCTGAGACTCAGCTGGCCTGAGGGTACACTCCTTGAGTCAGCCTGGCTGGGGCAGGGGGCACCCCTAGCTGCCCGGCTGTCCACCACAGCGGCCACCTTCTCGGTTCCACATCTCATTCTCCTGCCGAAGTCGCTGGTTCTCTGTCCGGAGCCTCTCTACCTCAGCGGCCAGTTCCTCCACTTGGTAACAGGAGCGCCAGCTGGTGCATTCCCGCAGCTGCCGCAGCCTCCTCATCTCCTCCTCGGCCTGGGACAGCCGCCTCTCCAGATCCAGGTAGTCTTGCACCAGTTCCTCCTTGCTGCGGCCCTGCAGGCTCTCGGCGTGATACCGCTCGTAGGCCTCGGAGAAATCCTTCTGCTGGAACTCCCCATGAGCGCGGCCTTGCGCGTCACTGTCCCCGGCCTCACTCTCCCCGCTGGAGCCTGGGTGGGAGGCCCCCTGGGGCACATCCAGGTTGGGCTCCTCGGGGTCTCGGTCGTTCATCAGGAACTGGGTAGTGTTGTAGGGTGCCACGGGCTGGCCTTTAGCGAACATCTCCTCTCGGACCCGGGAGGCCCGCTGGCTCTGCCTCTCGTCCCGCTGTTGCTTCTCAGCCCAGCTGAGCTCCAAATAGGGCCGCCAGTGCCGCTTGCGCTTCGAAGGCCGCCGGCGGTGTTTCTTCCGGGCCAGCATGGCCTCTGCAGAACAGGCCCCTGGGCTCTGGGCCTGGGGACTCCTACCATTCCAGCCCAGGCCACCGCCAGCCCCAGGAGGGTCTTCCTCCTCTGAGTGGCTCTCCATCCGAGGGGTCAGGGGCCGGGAACCTCCAGGGTCATGAGGCTCAGGGGATGTTCGGGGGCTCCCACAAGTGCCAGAGATCTGAAGAGAGAGGACAAAGGAGGACAGATCACAGACGGTCTCTCCCCAGTGGTGGAATCCTTCTCTGTTCACCCAGCCTGAATCCAACCTGCACACACCCAGCTCACTTGGTCCCTCTCTAGCCTCAGACCTTCTACAACCATCTGTCAGTTTATGGGCTTACCTGTCCACTATCTGTCCACTAACCCTACCCCAAGCAAACCCATGGGGAGAGCCAGAATCTTGCCTGCGTATCTCACTCTGTAATTTCAATACCTGCAACAGTATCTGGCATAAACATTCATTCAATAAATACTCTGAAACAGGACGGGAAGTTGCTCATGATGTATTTGCTCGATCCGAAGACCAAACAGCACTTGCTCTTCCCTCTTTAGAAAGTTTCTCTTACGTGGATGGACCCAGAAATTATTATACTGAGTGAAGCAAGTTAGAGGAGAAATATCATATGACACCCCTTATATGTGCAATCTAGAAAGAAATGATACAAGTGAACTTACCTAGAAAACAGAAACAGACTCACAGACTTAGAAAAAGAACTTTTGGTTGCTGTGGGAAGGATAGTAGGGAGGGATAGTTAGGAGTTTAGAATGGACATGTATACACGGCTATATTTAAAATGGATAACCAATAAGGACCTACTGTCCAGCACACAGAATTCTGCTCAATGTTATGTGGCAGCTTGGATGCTAGGGGAGTTTGGGGGAGAATGGATACACGCATACGAATGCCTTGTGCGTGCTTAGTCGCTCAGTTATGCCCAACTCTCTGCGACCCCATGGACTGTGGCCCACCAGACTCCTCTGTCCATAGGATTTTTCAGGCAAGAATACTGGAGTGGGTTGCCATTTCTTTCTCCAGATTTTCCCAATCCAAGGATCGAACCCATGCCTCCTGTGTCTCCTGCATTGCAGGTGGGTTCCTTACCGCTGAAGTCCAGGTGACACAAGTGGTTAAAAAAAATCCGCCTGCCAATGCAGGAGGCATAAGAGACGTGGGTTCTATCCCTGGGTCAGGAAGATCCCCTGGAGGAGGGCATGGTCACCCAATCCAGTATTCTTGCCTGAAAAATCCCATGGATGGAGGAGCCACAGAGTCACAAACAGTTGAAGACGACTGAAGCGACTTAGCACAGCACACACACATGTATCGCCGAGTCCCTTTGCTACTCACCTGAAACTATCACAACAGTTAATCAGCTATATTCCAAAACAAAATAAAAAAAATTTTTAAGAAGAAAATGAAAACTTACCTTTCAGGCAAAGCGAGTTTCCTGGCAAATGACCTGTACTATCCCACAGAACCCCCATTCAGAAAGGCCCCAAGCTTAGCACTTTGCTTAATCTCTGCTGTCACTGTCTTGAACTTCTTAGTAATTGTGAATTAGAAGCCCCACAATCTATGTGGCCAATCCCACTTCCAGCTATCTGCATAGCTGATGCTTTTTCGTCCCTTAAGGTTTAGTTCCAATGTTAGCTCTTCAGAGGCCCTCCCTGACCATCCTATCTATGTGGGGACCCCCTCCCCTTCCTAGTGACTCCCTGATATGTGACAGTTAGTGTCCCACTTAGCATTAGCACATTACCATCTACCATCTTTCTCTCCCCTAGAAGAATGGGTCCTGTCTGTTCGGTTCATCACCGTGTCGCTATGCATGGCTCAAGGTGAGTGTTCAATAAATATATATTTAATGACATATGCCCAGAAGAAGGGGGTGGGGGACCCAAAACATATCAGAACACAAGACTCTCTTTTCTGTCATTCCAGGGTGAACGAAGTGTATTTATTCCAGGCAGAAGTTGGACGGCCAGGAAAGCACTGGGGAGAGGAAAGGCCGATCTCCAGTCTGTAGCCCAGAGAATTCTAGAACTTATCTAAGAGGTGGAAAGGATTCTGTCAAGTGTGTATGTTCAGGGCATCTGTTTATCTCTGTTGTGGTGAGGGTGGGAGTACTGAGTGTGGGGGGAGGGGAGTGAATTGCTAGAAGTTTGTGGTTTGGGGAATTCTAATAATAACTACTAGCATTAGAACAGTGTTTTATAATGTTTAACACATTATACATTGTGTTCAGGGATGTCTGAGCATGGGTCTATACAAGCAGAGGGTTTGTCCTGGGAGGTGGACACAGTCCTATAAGAGCTGGAGGTGTGTTAACATGCATTTGGGAGACCCCAAAGTCCTCTTCATAATTTGGGATGGGGTATTTTGGGGGCGTGTGTGTGTGTTGTTGGCTGTGTTGTATTCTTACTTTACCTGCAGAGAGAATATCAATCAAGAGTGACAGGCCGTGTCTCCACCAGTGTCTCGAGCCAACTGAGAGCTTCTGCTCCATGCAGGAAGAGGCAAGGCCACTGGGAAGTCCGAGGTGCGGGGCTCACTTGTGTGTGCACAGTCATCCACCCGTTCCCAGCCCTCAGCAAATGTCCTGCAGGAGCTTACCCCCACCCAAGCCAGCCCTGCCCTCAGCCCCACATGCCGCCTCCCTCCTAAAGGCCTATCCCTCTACCACCATTACCACTACTGCAGGTAAGCTGTGTGATCTGGATGAGTCATTTGCCCTCTCTAAACCTCTCTGAACCTGACATGCCATGAACTCCAAGTTAAATAAATCCAGAAAATATACTGGAGGTAGCTAGGTATGGAGGGTCAGAGGGCAAGCATTCCCTCCTTACCTACAGGTAGCTGTGGAATAGGGGAAAAGAATGGGCAAGACGGGGGCAGTGAGACAGCACACAGGTTGGGAGGCTTTGGGCTCCCGCTGTTGATCAGGTGATGTTCTCTGAGGGCCTGATACAATCTGACTCTCCCCTCTCTCCTGGGTGATTTTCTACCCCCTAAACCCAACCTAAATTACAAACCAATGGCTCAAACTCTTCTCCCTGCTTCAGACTTGGTTCTCAGCCTAGACAAAAATGCAAGGCAGGGTTGTGTTGTTTAAGGCCCTAAGCGTAAATCCTAGGTCTTCTGCTTGCTGGCTGCATGATTCTAGAAAAGGCACTTCAGGGGACTTCCCTCACAGTCCATGCTTCCACTGCAGGAGGTGGAGGTTTGATCCCTGGATCCCTGGTTGGGGAACTAAGATAGCAAAGGCTGCCTGGCCCAGGCAAGAGGAGGGGAGGTGTGGAAGTGGGTAAGCATTGACAGAAAAGTGGTTTTTGAGATAGCATCTGGCATGTTGCTCAGTGCACAGTAGGGATGGGATTCATTTAAAAAATACTGGTTTCCCAAATCCACCACCACATCTGAGACAAGAAGCCACAATCCCAGTTGGCAGGATCCACCTTCAGGGCACTAAGGTGGTTGGGAGAATGGGGCTTACCTTGGCCTCCTCCAGGGCAGCTGGTGGCAGTTGGTTTGGAGAAGCCACCTTCTTCTGTTCCCAATCTTTCATCAGAGGCCTTTAACTAGTGACACCTGCTTTAAATAACACAAACTTAAATCCAGAAGGAGAATTTTCAGGAGGATTCTGCCTGCCCAGGAAATTTTTACCAAGGCAGCGGCAACCATTTTGTAGCATCAGACCTACACACCCTCATTTTCAAATAAAGGGCCAGAAGGCTGCCTCCACCCTGGTTTTCACACCCCCAAACAAGGAGGGGGTCAAATGGGGATCAGGGAACCATCTTTCCAGCCCTGTTCTTCAGGTCCTAGGCCAGCCAGGGCTTACATCCTATTCTTCTGAAAGTCACCGAGGCCAAAGCAAGCAGCTAGGCAGCTACAGAGGAGAACCAAAGAGGGGGAAAAGACAGCCTGGGGAGGGGAATTTATAGCAATGACCTGGAGAGGCAGGGAGTGGAGTGGGTCAGTGGCTCTGACAAGCCTGAGGAGTCCTTTCCCCACTGCCTCCAGAGGCCCCCATCTTGACTGCAGCCCCCCACCTCCATTCCGCGCTGGGCTCCAGAAGTCAACGCCCCAAGAGACACGACTGAGACCTGGGCCCAGCCTGGGACTGAGGCCCTTTCCTCTGTAGAGTTTGGCCGGCTTCCCTCCTCCTTTTCAATGGGAAACCAAAGAAAGGGGCAGTGATGTCTTCGTGCTATAGACAGCTGGGAGGGAAAGCCAACTGGGATCAGGATAGATTCCTTGGGAAAAAAGTGATCCGGGAAGGAGATTTTGCAAAGGCAGAACTGACCTATTTGCTGTCAGGGGCTATGCACAGGACTACGTCTGTGTGTCTTTCTGTGCGACCGCCTGTCTGTGCAATTCCAACGCCTCAGACCTACCCACTGCTTAGCGGGAGGGGACCCTTCCCGGGTGCCCCCTTCCCCCACGGCCCCGCCCGGCAGCGCGGTCCCTGCTGGGGATTGTAGTTCTTCTAGCTGGGGAAGCGGGATCAAGAGCCTGTCACGTCAACAAGCACACAGAAAACTCAAAACCCATCTACCCTTTCGCGAGCGGCAGCCCGCGCTCATCGATGCCTCCTTTGATTGGTCCACTCACCTGTCAATATTCCCCCGTTCGTCAACGATTAGCTGTGCCGAAGCACAATCAGACCCGCCTTCCCTACCTCAATTAAAGAGTTCATTGATGGCGTTAATCTTTACTGGGCAGAAAATAGATCCGGCTGAAGGGGGAGGGGCTTGGGCGCGGAGGTATCCTCGGCCCTAGAGGAAGGCGACGAGAAGGATCGGTGGCCGCCGCCGCCATTTTGGGCTGGGAGGAGGCAGCGGAGGGACTCGCTGCGCAGTGAGAGCACCCCATGGGGGGTGGTCCGGGCGCGGGGAGAGGCCGGGCCGAGTGGGCTGCCTGAAGTGGCGGCGCCGGGAGACGGCGGGGAGTGGGACCGGGGGCCGAGGGGGTGAAGGTTTGAATCTCTCCGGCCGGGCCCGGTCCTCAAACCGTCCCGGCAGCCCCACAACCTCGCCTCTCAGAGAGGGCGCGGTTCTTGGGTAATTACCCCAAATTTCCCGAGACCCCAACTAGGGATAGACCGGGTGAAACGACTACCCTTTGCTCCTACCACGGGGCCTCTGTTCCTGAGGCCGAACTCCGCTAAGTTCTTTCCCCACCCCCATGCGGCCTGGGTATGGCGGCGAGGCCCGGCGTAGCTGGACCCCCACTTCGATGGGCTTGGTGGGGTTGACGCCACATTCCAAAGACTGGCTCCGCGGGGGGCGGGTGGAGGTTGCAGCTCCGGCCGCGCGTCCCTTTGGCGTGGCAGTCAGGTGGAGGCTCCGAGGGCGGAGAGCCAGGCGCACCCACCATCTCCCTCCATGCACCAAGGCCACCCCGCGGCCAGGGCTGTGAAAAGGAACAGCCTCCTTCCTACTGTAGCAACCACTAATTCTCCCCAGGGACCAGCTAGATCGCGGCACGTGCAAATCTCTGAGCGCTCTTGCCCTCGAGATTCCTTCTGTCCAGCCCCGATTCTCAGAACGACCCGACCTCGCACGTCGCTAGCCGCTTTGGGAAACTCCAAAAGTGTGCTGTTCTTCTCTTGAAAGTTTACACCAAAGGGGGATGGGGTTTTGCCCTTTGCAGAGTTGGGACACAAAGTAACTTGGGAGTCGCCACGGTTCTGGGAATAAAAGTGGAGTGGCCCATTTCGGTTGCTTCAGGAACATCTGTTTGCATTTTGAAATCTGAGCCATAACTTTTACCAAAACCTTTGGAGAAATGGCCGCCCTCCTAAAGGAAAAAAAGAACTAATTCCAATATAATCTTTATAAGACTACAGATTCTTCCAATTTAAAGAAATTTTCTCCCACAAAGGAAACAAAATGGGGGCGTATTTTGCCACTAAGGCATTGTTAGTAGGGAGCCTCTGTTTTGAAATTCCAAGTAATTGAAAGTCACTTCTGTGATCCCAGATGACCCCCAAGATAGAAATTGCAGTTTGAGCTACTTCATATGTGTGGGGTTTGAGGGAGTAGGGGAAACCTGCTTTGAAAAAAATAAAACAACCTTTTATTACAGTTGTAGCAGCTTCTTAAGGATTGAAGATTGATATGAAATTCTTTTCTTGAATTGCAGATGAAACAATTTTGTTTCTTACTGCTTGAAATCTAAATTCAGAAAGATTCATAGCTCAGGGGTTGCTTAATGTTGTTGCTAAAAAGTCAGTGAAAATTATGCCCAGGTAGACTAAAGTAGAGATAGTGACTGGGCAGTAAACTTTTATCTTTGAGGGTATCTTGTGGTGAAGCTCATGGCTGATTACAGATGGTCAAATCGTTCCTAAGTATTTGGCCTTCATAGCAAAGTTTTTTTCAGAGCTGAAGTCCTGTTCCTCCTATTAGTAATTTTTTAAGTTGTAAGAGTGACAGCTCCAGAGCTTTAACTATGTTCTGTTTGTCCTGGGGATGTTCTTAGAGAAAGTCTTAGAACTGGATTGCCAAAAAATATGATCACCTTTGATACATTATTAATCTAAAATATGAGCCACTTATCCTAAATAAAGATTTAGTACACTTGATTCATGCTGTAGGTTGACTTGGCCTACCTCATATTCACTTTACACTCTTCAGATTAAGAGAAGATACCAGTTTGGAAAAGCTGACACTTAAGTTGGTAGGAGTTAAACAGTCATAGCTGAAAGGGGCTTTAAAGCTTATCTTTGTGGTTCAGTTGTCAAGAATGTAGTGATGGAGGATCTCAGACTTGTGATTCATCCTCCATTGTGAAGTAATCTAGTTAAACATTTGGAAGCTACTAAGGCGAGTACTGTGCCAGGTGCAGAAATTTTACTCATAAAGGGGAAAGATTATTGTCTTTTGAGGATGACCCATATGCTTTTCCATTCCTTGATAAGAAAAGTTGGGAATAAAATCAGTTTGTTAATGGTCCCTTGGTTACCTACTGAACAAAACACAGGACTGGAAGTTAGGAACTCCAAGTTCTATTTCTGTGTGTGCTACCACAGACTTGGTTCACTTGGCCAGGAGCCAAATCCTGAAGATGAGGCCAAACTGGTCATTTTGTTGCTGAGTCTATTGTTTGTCTAATGTTCAACCAGACCTTCAACTTCCTTCTCAGCTCTCCTGTTTCAGATGAGTTGCTTTGTGGTTTATGACAAATTCGACAAACTTTATATGCCTCAGTTTCTTAATTTGAAATTGCTATCAATGCAGCCTCCATCATAAATACCTTGAATAACTACTCTAGTGGCTGTGTAAACATTTACTTGTTATAATTTAGTTATTTGGGAACCTTAAAACTTCTGCTTCAAAGGTTATTTGGAGCATTTGGGAGGCCTGCTTTCCCGAAGTGTGGCCTTGGTTGCCATGTTCCATCCAAATAGTTTGAGCAAGGGTCAGGCTCTCAGGGTACCAAGCAGTTGTAACCTCAAGTCCTGAATGGCTTACATTCACCTAATGGCCAGTTCTGGGACTGTTGGCTGTGTGTGAACAGGATTCATTGACAGGAGTGATTCTTTGCAGCAGCCCTATTCAGGATGAAAATTCTTACTCCTGAACTATTTGATTTCCACATTTTTAAATTTTGTGTTTAGTCCTCATCATCCTCTTCTCTCTTCTCTAAGTTAAAATGTTTGCTGTTTTAAATACACTTTTAGTAAGCCCTAGAGAGGAAGGTAGAACTACTGACCTCTTCGACATTTCCTTCCATCTTCTGATTTGGTCCTCTGCCTTTGCCTGAATGTTGTCCTGGGGTTATCCAGGTATCCAGAAGTGTGTGCTAAAAGCAGACTTCAGAACTTCAAATTAATCTTCTCTGACACTCTGGAGGCTAGGACAAGTTCTACTGAGTAGCTTACAAGAGCAGTAATGCTATCATTTTCTCAAATTGCGCATGGAACACTCTAGAGCTCTCACATTTTCCTTTAGGAATATCTTTGCTCACCGTTGACCCAGAGTTGTTTTTTAACACTTCACACAGTCGGTGGATGTATCAAATAGAATGTGTCTTCAGATGAGAGTTTACAATACTCAAGTTTTTGTTCTTTTTAGAAAATTTTAAGCCAACTATAATTGTTCTTGGTGCTGTGTTGAGGGAAAGAATCACACTAGCTATTTCAGAAGACTTACCAGCCATTTCTGGTAGCAGCTCAACCATTTGAAAGAATTTTGAGGTGTGTAAAAATTTGTTAGTAAACTACTTGGATTATCCCTGCTGTTACCAGTGTTATATCATTTGTCATAATTGAATTGCCTCTCAGTAAAGCCCAGGAAAAACTTTATTCAGGAGGATTTGCGAGAGCTGTGTTATTTATCTGCCTTTGATTTTTCAACAAGAAATGAAATGATGTTGTAAGCTTTCCAACATTCAAAGACAACTGGCAGGAATTGGCAAAATATTGAATCTTTGCTTAATAGACCATATATTTTGTCTTACAGAGTGTGACTGCCCTTTGGTCAGCAGATCCCACTATTCAGGGCCTGAATTTGACATTTTCTTTTAGAAATTACTTCTCATTTCTAGCAACAGCGCTTTACACTTTACATGAGAAAAGATAGTAAAGTGAAATTTTATTATAATCTTGCTTGAGAAATGGGGAAAATAATTTTTGAAAACCCACAAACTCAGGTGTACATAGGTACAAATATAGTACTCTTACTCTTGCCAGCTTTTTCATCACACTGTTATATTTGTTTCTAGCTGTTGGTGTAAGTGGCCAGGGGACACCTATAGTACATTACCAAATATTTGGCAGAACATTGGTTTTCTGAAGTAGACTATTTAGTTGTGGATTTTGCTTATTTCTGTAGATTTCTTTGATTTCTCTTTTGAATTCACCAGGATAAAGTATATTTATTTGTATTTCCCCAAGCAAAGGAGTTTTATTTTACTCTGAACAAAGTGAAAGTTAAAATACTGATTAAGTGGGCAATTGCTCTGGTCTTAAAAAGAACCAGGGATAATATCAATGGTACCTTACTCTTGTATAGACTGTTTTCATGCTGTCTCTAATCCTTGCAGCAGTTATGTAATGTAGGCATGGCCCCATTTTCCTGATGAAGAATGAGGCTCTGAAACTGTTAAGGCTTACACTGCTAGTATATATCAAAGGTAGAACTAGGAGCCTGGTTTTTTGACTCTTTGGTCTAATTTTGTGTTTCCTCTCTTTAGAAAAACCTTGTCTATTTTTCAGAACTAAACCAATCTGGAACTCCCTGGCTTTCCCACTCAAGCAGAAATCAGGGCTCTGTCTCCTGAGGGCCACTTTAGGTTATAGGCTAGCCCAAGAAAAGTTTTCCTTAGCTCAGAGGAGGATTAAGCTGCCCAGCCAGCTGTCTCCAAAGTGTGGGAAGTGCTTTGCCCTTGCTGGATACCCAGACCTCAGTAAAAGAGAACGACTGAAATTGCTAATGTGTAAGCATGATCTTTTGAACAGCTTATTTAAATTGTTTAGCAGAAATGCCTTTAGTGAATGGCTAGAGTGGACTTGAGGATCATTTGTCATGATCCTGGTAGTATAAGGAATTCAGCGTCTTCCCTCTGCCCCTGCAGCAGTATGCTAGTCAAGTGTTTCACCTAGAAAGTGTTGATAGAAAATTGAAATTTTGCACAAACCGCATCATTCTAAGAACGTTAAATGCAGTAAATACCATAAAATGCAGGTGCCTTTGAAAGCAAAATTCCGAGTTGCATATCTCAAGGTAAATCAAAGTAAATTATGACAATTACTTTAAATTTCTATAATCTTAGAGACTGGATTGAATTTATCTCCTAAAACATAACACACTTTTTTCTTTTCCTGATGATCAATGCACTACAAGCTTTCTAAGACTAATAGGAAAACAAGATCTTTATACTTAAACCCATCTTATTAAGAAGAGGTTCTGAAATCAAGAGGCCATCACGGCTGCATCCCATGTAGCGCAGTCAAAATGAGGCTCCTGCTTGTGCACTGGAAAGCCAGAGGGCAGTGTTGCTGCTTCTCTAAGCAGCCGTTTCTGGGTCTCCTGTATGATGTCATGGCAGAAGGAAAATTAAAAACACGAAAACTATTTCAAAATAGACTTTTAATGTAGTTTTTAGGCCAAAGGAAAAGCTGATCATACATTGTCTCCAGTGGACCATCTGCCAGAATAGGGCCACCTCAACCCAGCTTTGAAGGCCCTGAGTCAGTCTTAACCGCCATGATTTCCCTTGATTCATGGATTTGTGTATGCTTCTCACGCATCATAAGGCACATTTCACTCTTGAAGTTCCCACCACCTCCACTATTTCATTTAGCTGCAAAAGCAAGCTTCCCAATGGGAGTTCATCCACCTCAGGGGTTCTTAACCTTCAGGGAGTTTGAGAATTTCACGATTCTCTAGAACCCTCTCTCCAGAAGTACCTACACATAATATAAGTCTACATATAATTCCATGGGGCTCGCGGACCCGAAGGCCCCCTATGTTTCTGAGGAACCAGGTGACAGAAGCCTTGTGCTAGTGATTTGAGCAATGCATTTGGTCTAGGGAAACGCAGAGGGCAGGTAAAGATGGGCTGGGTAATCATGGTAACAGTAGGGAACAGTCTTACCATTTCAGTTTTGACTTAGGGGCAGAAAAATTCCCAGGGCCTCCTGCACTTTGAAGAGTAGAACTACTGAAGGACTAAGCAGCTATCAGCAGTTTAGAAGACTGAGAATAGAGGCTGTATAGGGATGGTGCAGGGCTCCCACTTGGCCCCCCAAGGACGTAATTTAGCTCAACCAGAAGCTTTACATTTTGTTTGCAGTGAGGGGGCATTTTTAATTTTAGTTTGAGTCTCATGGAAAGGTGGACAGCTCCTATTCCTTTTCTTGATATAGGGAGCACTTAAGATTGGGCATTTAGGGTTAAGTCCTTGGAATGCCCCAAATGGTCATTTCCTCTATAAATACAATATTCCCTACCTCTGAATATTTTAACATAAAGAGCTGCCTCACAACTGTTTATTCAACCATTGCTTGCACTAAGAAAGCAAGATAAGTGCCTTTCCCAGGCATCCAAGAACTCCTTCCAGCCTTACTGGGAGGAGGAGGGGGGAATTACTAAAAACCCACTTGTAGGAGTGAAATGAGGCTGTCAGTTGTCCAACCTGACAAATGGCCAAATTAGGTTTACATTTTTGTTAATAGACTTCTGAATGGCTATTGAGAAGCAGAATTAAATTTTAAGCTGCTGATCATAGTTACTTCCTACTCCCCAAACACCCAACACTGCCTTATTTCTCCAGCATCAAGAAAGAAAATGAAGGCACTAGAAAACAACACACTTAAGTATTGAAGATAATTAAATCTTTATATTTTGCTGGAACTGTATATTGTAGCACACTAAAACCCATTCAAGGGAAAACTGGGCAAACTGAAAATTCTCCCATTAAGGTTTGGTTTTGAAAATGGACAAATACTTCCTTTACCCCTCCCCCCAATGCAGTCACATAAATCAATATTACTTTGAATTAGCTCTAGAAATCACACAAACTATGTTACATTTACAAATATTTATTATAACTAGAATGAATTTAATGGTTCTCAGATTTGGCCACCTTAGAGCTCCATTTAAGGAGATTTTTAACAGAAAACTGCATTATAACCTGGTCAAATTACTTACACATTAAAAAAGAAAAAAAAGACTCCTAAAAAGGAAAAGAAGGAAAGCAACCCTTCAGTTTCACATAATTAAAGAACAGGAGAAAGCACACAAACTACATCATAGCTAAATTGACTGAACCAACCAAAGCCAGGGGGGATTTCTTTTCTGATTATGTGTCATAAAAAGGTCCACTGTCTTATATACACATGTATATAATGTTACATTCCATCACTGTAAAAAGTCCCCTTTGCCCCCTCCCCCGGAAAAGTTTCAGTCTAGTCTCCAAAGTTGGACAGCGGCGCTCGCTCCTGCTGCCGGTGCAGTTCGTTCTCCGTCAGCAGCTGGAGGTTCTCCGCGCGCAGCCGGTCCAGCTCCAGCTCAAGCTCCCGCACACGCGCGTCGTCGCCGTCCAGCCGCTGGCTTTCCAGCCGCAGCCGATTATTCTCGTCCTCCATACGCGAGAGGCACTTCTCCAGCTCTAGGTACTCTTTGATGAGCTCCTGCTTGCTCATGTTCTGCAGGCTCTCCGCGTGGTACCGCTCATAGGTCTCCGAGAAGTCCCGCTGCAGAAACTCGCTGCCGTCTCCTCCCATCCCGTCGCTTCCCCCATCCTCCTCGCCCGCTTCTTCCATAAAGTCCTCATCGCTGGTGTCGTCGGATTTGGCAGCGGCCCGTTTGGGATAGAGACCGGTTTTAAGATCCGGCTCCTCCTGGTCGTGGTCATCCATGAGGAACTGCGTGGTGTTATAGGGAGCAACTGGCTGGCCCTTGGCGAACATCTCGGCTCGAATCCTCGAAGCTCGCAGGCTCTGTTTCTCATCGAACTTTTTCTTCTCCTCCCAGGTCAGCGTATAGTACGGTTTCCAAAGCCGCTTCTTCTTGGAGGGGCGTCTCCTATGTTTTTTCTTGCCCACCTGTCTCTGCTGCGGGGGAGCTCCGCCAGCGGACAAGTCGTCCCCATTCTGGCCCTTCTCACCCGCTTCCGGACAGCTGGATTCTGGGCAGACCTGGGTCTTAAGGGGAGACGGCTGGGGTTCCAGGCTCCCTTCCCCCCCCTGCCCTGGAGAGCCACCCGACTGGGGGGACGCTCTCGATTGCCACCTACTGTCTTCCTCCGGCACCCGCTCCTCCGCGCCTGGGGGGCGATCAGGGTTCCGTTCTTCATGGACAGCAACAGCACCTGTACAGTTGCTAGTTTGAGGCTGGTGCTGATACTCTGACAAGAGTGGCTCGGCCATTGCTAATAGAATCTTCTTCTCGAAGTTTGAAGAATGTTGGCTGTAAGTCCTTAAGGAAAAAAGGTTTGCTTTTCTTTGCAAAAATGTCCAACACAGTCCTCTTCGGTCTGTAATTCCTGCAGTGATGCCTTTAGCCAGTCCTTCTGTCAGCAAACTCCAATTGCAATTTGGGGGCGCTCAAGTCAATAAAGGGTTAAGCGCCCAGAGCTCGGCCAGATAGCGGGTCCAAGGGGGTGCAGCAGCAGGAACAGTACGTAATGTGCAGAGGGGGTGGGCTTCAAGCCTTCCCGCAGACCGCCCCCGCGATCGAGAAGTTGGTGGGCAAGAAGATTAGGTTAAATCCAATGGGTTAAACCCAGCCCCGAAGGGGTTAAAACTACCCGATGACGCTGACTCCGAGGGGCCGGATCCAGAAAGGGTTAAATCCCCTGCCGCAGAGCCCACAAGGGGTTAAAGTCCCAAAGCCACCTCCTCCCACTTCCACGGGTGTCGCTCCAAGCCGAGCTCCCCGTTCCCTAGGCCCGGCCGGAGCCTCAGCCGAGGACAGACAAACTCATCTCCCCTTTGGCTCGATGTTCTGCTCAGCTCAGTTCTCCTCCGCCTCCTCCTCTTTTTCCTCCCTCCCTCCTCCCCCTTCCGACAGCTCCTCTTCCGCCTCCTCCCCCAACTTCCCCTCCCAACCTGCCTCTCCACCTGCCAACTTCCAACTGCTGCCTCCCAACCCTCTGCGCCCCTTTTATATAGAAGCCGGTCCGCCCCGCCCATGCGCATGCGTGACTGAGTCCCCATCGCAGGAAGCTGGGAGTCGTAGTTCCCATCTTTCAGGCCCGCCGTCCTCGCGCGCCGTACGACGTAGCCAATCCCAGGACGCGTAGGGGGCGTTTTCCAGGCCGCCTCCTTCCATCGCTTATCCCTCTCTAGAGAAACGTGAGCGCCCATTGGTCAAAAGGCACACGTCTCGCCGAGGAAAGAAGGCCAATCGCAGAGAAGATGGGGCGGGTTCTGGACCATACCATTCTGCTTCAGGAATACAGCAAGATTCGATGGCCTTTGAGGGCCTGCACAGAATATTTTTACGAAAAGGTGTGTCTTAAAGGTTATTATCCTATTCTGTTCTCAGCGGGAAGGTTCTGAAGATCACAAACATTTGTTAACTTAAGCGAGAATGGTTTACCCCTAAAAAGTAGTCCCTAAAGTGTAAACGAGTATTTAATTCTGTAAATAGAGATGTTGGCCCATGGCTATTAATTCTCGATTCTTAAGATTACAAGAATGGCTTCAAGGTGTTGATTAGTGACTGGGATGGACGTTTGCGGAAGGATATTGTGAACACCTTTTTTTGTAAAAAAAATGCGCATGAAGAGGTAAACAAATGAAGAATAAAAAGTGCCGCCTTAAAGGGACAGTGTGACTGCTTTACGGCAGCACCCTCTGACTAGGCCTCGGAAGATGAGAAAGCAGGTTCGAGTCCCGGGTGACGTCCACTCCCGGACTACCTTGGGACCCTTAGAGGAAAGTGGCGGAGTCCCAGCCCCAGCGTAGTCTTTCACGGCCGCCCCCGCCCAGGGGCCAATGCAAAATGGTGGGCCGTGGCTGATTTCTCTCGCCGGCGCCGGGAAGTGCTGGGTGTGCGCCCTGGGATCCCCCGAGACCCCGGGATGTAAGGCCTCGCTTCCCTTCTCCCTTACCGGGCCTCAGCTTCTATCGAAGAAAATGGCCTCCTGGGGCCCTCTTGGTTTGTTCAGTTGGGAATCGACCATGAAATTTTCCTAAGCCTGGATGGGAGTCCAAGGCAGCGGATGAGCCTCTTTGTTGGGGGAGGGGTTCGAAATTAATCCAGAGTTGAAATAATCAACCCTGGCTACTCAAGAGAGAAGCCACAGACTGGAAAGAATCATCCACTGAGGCTCTTCCTCGTCAGTGGACGCTGGGCAACACCGGCAGGGAGGCAGAGCCAGAGGCTTCCCCGAGGAGGAAACCTTGCCCAGAAATGGGGGCAGAGGGATTCTGGCCCAGAACCGTGGGACAGATTCATGGGGGGGCGGGGAGGGGGTAGGGCGGCGCGCTACTAACTCCTTGTGAAAATTCTCCAGATTCCAGGCTTCCGCCCAAAGGACAGGGGCTGAGGGCCAGAGTAGCCGAAACCCTCCACTCAAATCACTTAGGTCTAAAATCTTTCACGCTGCAGTCCATGAGGTCGCAGAGTCGGACACTACTGAGCGACCGAACTGAACTGAAAATCTTTCTGTAATCTCAGTTTTCCCCATTTGCCACACACCGTGACTCTTCTGTTTCTTCATCAACAGCCCTGTCATATTCCAACTGCTTTCCACCGAACAGCGTTCCTTTGCACACAGAACCATTTGCCCCTCCACAGCCCAGTGAGTTAGGCAGGGTAGGGATTCTTGTCTCCATTCTAGAGAGAAGGAATCTCTAAAGCTCAAAAATTAAGTGACTTGTCCAAGGTCACATGACAATTAAGTGACACTTTCGGCGAAAGCGAAGGTCTCTGTGACTCCGTGCTGTTTTTCTATCACAAACACAAAAGTCCCTTTTTTGTAAGAACTCTGGATTTAGTTCCTTTCCATCAGCAACACTTTCAGCCAACTTCTGGCCCTTCTTTCTCTCTCTTTTTTTTGCCTCACCTGGAGGCATGTGGGATGTTAGTTCCCCCACTTAAGGAAAGAACCCGGCTCCCTACAATGGCAACAGTCTTAACCAGTGGACCGTCAGGTTAATCTCACATTGGATAAGAAGGCACAATGATGAGTAAAATTTCATCCGTGCTACTCAAGAACTGTGTAGACAGGCCATCAAACCTATGGTAAGCCAAAATGGCAGGTGATGAAAATCCTGATAGGACCTTGTGAGCCAAGTTGCTTAGGAGTTGAGAATTGTGGACAGGTTTCATGGAGGAGGTGACTTCGTGGCTGTCTAAAACATGAAGCATTTTCAGGCAGAGTGGCATGAGCAGGACATTTATGACGAGTAGGCGTCTTGTCCCAAGACAGGACTTGTCTAGGGATTCAGGAGTGGTTTTGTGGGGAAGTGGTCATGGGCATGCCCAGAGGGAGAGGCAAGCAAGAGTGACCCTGAGGCACATCCAGCTGTTTTGAGACGGAACATCCTAGCCTGTTTTCCCTGAGAACTCAGGTCTTTCTGAAAAACCTGCCCTCTCCTGTGCTGCTTCCTCAGTCATGCAAGAAGCTTCGCAGGAGCAAGAGCTTCTCCTCAACAGTGGGAGTTCCCTGATGAAAATTTTTTGGAGAGAACTCGACTGGGAGTCAGAGACCTCCAAACTGTTACATTTTCAGACTCCAAAGGACTCCTGGGTACCCTCAGTTGGGATTTGGAAGGTACAACTGAGCCCAGCCTCAGTCTGTTGGGCTCAGCTGTATGGGCTCATTTGTTCTATTAGGGGGGTAGTGGTCAGACTCACAGGTTGTGGAACTCCAGAATTCTATGAAACAAGAGGCCACGCACCTTGATATTAGCTAGGCATTTTGCCATTAATGTCCTGGTCATTAATCCCCAGGACTGCCTTATGGTGAAAAGGTCTTCATCGCTATTTCACAAACAAGGCAACCCAGGATCAGAGCAAAGAATCCTGCCCAAGTCATACTGCGAGTATGCCCAAGCGGTGGCGCTGGCTTCCGCTTGCCTCCCCAGCACCAGTTCGGCCCCTCTTCCTTGCCCTCCAGTTGTTCATCCCTAACACAGGGATTAACTTAAAATTTAGTAGCCCCAGCAGCCAGCGACTCCCAGAGGTCTCTGCTCAGTTTGGCACTGGACCCACCCCGACGGGAGCCGCGGGGACGACGCTCCCGCCGTCCTTGGCCTTCCAGAAAGTTCCCTGGGAAAGCCCGAGCGCAGAGGGCACAGGGGGAGAGCAGCTGAGGAGGGGGAAGCGGGCAGTGGGCACTTCCGGGGCCCGGATCTCGGCCCCCGACCCTACGCCGGGCGCGCAAAGCAGGGAGTAGCCGCCCTTCCCTTCGGGCGGGAACGGAGCCTGGGCCCAAGCCCGCCGGACTCCTCTCCTCCCGCCGCCCCTAGCTGGCAAACTTCCCCCCGCGCAATCCCCAACCGCGACAGGGCAGGGGGCGGGGCCCTGGCCCCACCCCCGGCCGCTGCTGGGGGCCCC
The DNA here is from genome assembly GCF_023091745.1 of Budorcas taxicolor. Classification (NCBI taxonomy): domain Eukaryota; kingdom Metazoa; phylum Chordata; class Mammalia; order Artiodactyla; family Bovidae; genus Budorcas; species Budorcas taxicolor. The sequence continues at coordinate 44,460,722 of NC_068928.1, read as the reverse complement.
ACCCAGGGTGCCCCTAGTAGCCGCTCCACCTCCCCGGCAGACCCGGGGCTGTTCCCTCCACTAGCCCGGGGAGGGGGAAATGCACCCTCTGGAACGCCGACCGCTGGCGTCTCGGGGTCGTCCACGGCAGCGGGGGAGGGGGTCACAGAAGGAACCTGAACCTCGCGCGTCCCGGACGCGCTTTCCGCCTCACTCCGTGGCAGCCCAGACGGCAGAAGATGAAGGTTTTATTTTATTTAGTGAAACACTCTTTTGTAAGTGCATCTTTAGTGAGGACGTCCTGAGTACTTCTGCGGGTAAGGCGGCCAGCCAAAAGGAGCTGACTGCCCTCTCCCGGGGCCAGCTCTCTCCGCCTTTCCCCAACTCGGTCGAGCCTCCTGGCCTCCCTCCCACAGCCCGCCAGCCAATCACTCTTCCACGGCCCGGCCGAAGTCCCAACTTGCCCAAGAGCCGAGCCTCCTCGGGGAGAGGCTGGGATGGGAGAGGAGTCAGGTGACTCAGAGGGTGGGGAGGGCAGAGGCTGAGACCCGGTAGCTCCGCCCCTGGATCACCCGCCCACCCCGAACTGGGGACTTGCTCCACAAAGGCAGTCTCCCCAGGAAGCCTGAGGTGGTCGAGGGGGAGAGGAGGGACAGGCCCTGTGGAGCTGCAGGAAGAGTAGGGTCTTATCTGGCCCCCACACGAGGAGAGGGGTATCAAGGTGAACACTATTTGGGGCGGGAAGCCGGGGGGTGGGGGGTGGGGGGGTTAATGCTTCCTAAACCCTAGGAAGGCTCAGGGCACTGCAGAACACAGGGTTCATAGCCTCCTGTTGGCTACAGACTCCTCCACGGAGAGTCACCTCTTCTGGGTCCGAAACTGTCGGAAGAGCCACTGGACGATGAAGGGCCACAGGAGGAAGAAGATCAACGTGGGGCCGGAAAGCCTGAGGGGCCGAGGCCTGGCACTGGGTGGCGGCATCTGCTGCCAAGAGGAGAGAGTCAGGCCCCAGCCCAGGCCTCAGCTCAGGCTAGGCCCTCCTTAGGGACCTGCTTCTAGAACTCAAGTGGGAGCTGCTACCTCCCTCTCCCCAGTCTGAAGATTGGGGCTCCCGGTTTGTCCCTGAAACAGTGAGCTCCAACTCCCTCCCCTATCTTCCTCCCACGGCAATTCAAGGTGCCGAAAAGAGTGGAGGAACTGACTCCAGGTCATCTCTGGGCCACAAAGCCTGATAGGGCCTGAAGGCCCCATATTGTAAAGGATGTGCCACATTTCCAATGAAGACCCAGGGTGTTCAGATTTTAGTTTCTAAATCCCATTATCTGTTGAAGCAAGGCTCCTTGGAGAAGTGGCAGATTTCAGGTCTGGAGCAGGGAAAGTGGAATTGAATGTGGGATGTCTTATACCAGGAAATAAAGAAGCTGTTAAGGATTAATGAGATTATGTTACAAGAATCTAGGACCCAGCTAGAAAGGGAGGATCTTACAAAGTTGTGACAGTCTGGGCATCAAAAAGAATGATATGATTGCAGTTGACTGAAATACTGAGTCTTTAAAGTCCATAAATTCATAGAAGAGTAAGTTGGAAATTTATTACCATTGAGGTGGCTGTTAAATCAACTCCTTTCTTTAAAAATAGATAAGTAAAGAGAAAGAATTAAGCACTTATTCTGCCCTTCCATAAGGCACCATATTTCAGGGAAATCCTAGATGGTCAGGGAAACTCGACAGAAAAATGCTAGCTAATAAATGTTAAAGGAATCATACAAAAGTCCACATTTTTGCAACCATTAACTAAATTATTGATCCAACAAGGATTATCTATCACTTGTCAAAAGCTGTGTGTCAAATGGGGCTGATGGGGAACTGGGACATTTCCTGGCTCCAAGTGGTAGAATCAGACTGTCACCCCTTCATCCCTGCTGTGATCCTCACTAGGAATATTCATGGCAGGACATCCAGTTATGTGTCTTGATGTGAAGAAAGAATATCACCTCTGATGTAATCTGGTCATGTAATCTAGCCACAGGGCTGTCACGAGACTCGAGAAGTGGTACAGTCTACAAGACTACGGAACAGTCTCATCACCAAGTCAGTAGCAAGGAAGAGGACTGGTCTAGACTAACAGAGTCTTAAGGACAGAGGCTCCTGGCCTGGACAGACAGGGAAGCTGGAAAAGACGATTTGAATCTGGACTGTGTATTTGACTGTTGGCTCAGACAGTAAAGCGTCTGCCTACAATGCAGGAGACCTGGGTTTGATCCCTGGGTCGGGAACATCCCCTGGAGAAGGAAATGGCAACCCACTCCAGTATTCTTGCCTGGAAAATCCCATGGATGGAGGAGCCTGGTAGGGTACAGTCCATGGGGTCGCAAAGAGTCAGACACGACTGAGCAACTTCACTTTGTGTTTTTGATGATATGAAGGAATTGTGGTGTGCAGTAAAATGTTTTTGCTAGGTAGTAGAGTGTTCTTATTTTCAGAGATGCAAGTCCAGGTATCTCAGCATGGAAATATTCAGCATATAAAATTAGTAAAAGGTAAATAAAAAATACCACTTCAGCATTCTTGCCTTGAGAACTCCATGAACAGCATGAAAAGGCAAAATGGTAGGATACTGAAAGAGGAACTCCCCAGGTCAGTAGGCATCCAATATGCTACTGGAGATCAGTAGAGAAATAACTCCAGAAAGAATGAAGGGATGGACCCAAAGCAAAAACAATACCCAGTTGTGGATATGACTGGTGATAGAAGCAAGGTCCAATGCTATAAAGAGCAATATTGCATAGGAACCTGGAATGTCAGGTCCATGAATCAAGGCAAATTGGAAGTGGTCAAACAAGAGATGGCAAGAGTGAACATCGACATTCTAGGAATCAGCGAACTAAAATGGACTGGAATGGTGAATTTAACTCAGATGACCATTACATCTACTACTGTGGGCAGGAATCCCTTAGAAGAAATGGAGTAGCCATCATGGTCAACAAAAGAGTCCGAAATACGGTACTTGGATGCAATCTCAAAAATGACAGAATGATCTCTGTTCGTTTCCAAGGCAAACCATTCAATATCACAGTAATCCAAGTCTATGCCCCAACCAGTAACGCTGAAGAAGCTGAAGTTGAACAGTTTTATGAAGACCTACAAGACCTTTTAGAACTAACACTCAAAAAAGAAGTCCTTTTCATTATAGGGGACTGGAATGCAAAAGTAGGAAGTCAAGAAACACTTGGAGTAACAGGCAAATTTGGCCTTGGAATATGGAATGAAGCAGGGCAAAGACTAATAGAGTTTTGCCAAGAAAGTGCATGGATCATAGCAAACACCCTCTTCCAACAACACGAGAGAAGACTCTACACATGGACATCACCAGATGGTCAACACCGAAATCAGATTGATTATATTCTTTGCAGCCAAAGATGCAGAAGCTCTATACAGTCAACAAAAACAAGACCAGGAGCTGACTGTGGCTCAGATCATGAACTCTTTATTGCCAAATTCAGACTTAAATTGAAGAAAGTAGGGAAAACCGCTAGACCATTCAGGTATGACCTAAATCAAATCCCTTATGATTATACAGTGGAAGTGTGAAATAGATTTAAGGGACTAGATCTGATAGATTGAGTGCCTGATGAACTATGGAATGAGGTTCATGAGATTGTAGAGGAGACAGGGATCAAGACCATCCCCATGGAAAAGAAATGCAAAAAAGCAAAATGGCTGTCTGGGGAGGCCTTACAAATAGCTGTGAAAAGAAGAGAGGCGAAAAGCGAAGGAGAAAAGGAAAGATATAAGCATCTGAATGCAGAGTTCCAAAGAATAGCAAGAAGAGATAAGAAAGCCTCCCTCAGCGATCAATGCAAAGAACTAGAGGAAAAGAACAGAATGGGAAAGACTAGAGATTTCTTCAAGAAAATTAGATATACCAAGGGAATATTTCATGCAAAGATGGGCTCGATAAAGGACAGAAATGGTATGGACCTAACAGAAGCAGAAGATATTAAGAAGAGGTGGCAAGAATACACAGAACAACTGTACAAAAAAGATCTTCAACCAAGATAATCACGATGGTGTGATCACTCACCTAGAGCCAGACATCCTGGAATGTGAAGTCAAGTTGGCCTTAGAAAGCATCACTATGAACAAAGCCAGTGGAGGTGATGGAATTCCAGTTGAGCTATTTCAAATCCTGAAAGATGATGCTGTGAAAGTGCTGCACTCAATATGCCAGCAAATTTGGAAAACTCAGCAGTGGCCACAGGACTGGAAAAGGTCAGTTAGTTTTCTTTCCAGTCCCACAGAAAGGCAATGCCAAAGAATGCTCAAACTACTGCACAACTGCACTCATTTCACACGCTAGTAAAGTAATGCTCAAAATTCTCTAAGCCAGGCTTCAGCAATACATGAACTGTGAACTTCCAGATGTTCAAGCTGGTTTTAGAAAAGGCAGAGGAACCAGAGATCAAATTGCCAACATCTGCTGGATCATCAAGACAGCAAGAGAGTTCCAGAAAAACATCTATTTCTGCTTTAGTGACTATGCCAAAGCCTTTGACTGTGTGGATCACAATAAACTGGAAAATTCTGAAGAGATGGGAATACCAGACCACCTGACCTGCCTTCTGAGAAACCTATATGCAGGTCAGGAAGCAACAGTTAGAACTGGACATGGAACAACAGACTGGTTCCAAATAGGAAAAGGAGTACATCAAGGCTGTATATTGTCACCCTGCTTATTTAACTTATATGCAGAGTACATCATGAGAAATGCTGGACTGGAAGAAGCACAAGCTGGAATCAAGATTGCCGGGAGAAATTTCAATAACCTCAGATATGCAGATGATACCACCCTTATGGCAGAAAGTGAAGAGGAACTAAAAAGCCTCTTGATGAAAGTGAAAGTGGAGAGTGAAAAAGTTGGCTTAAAGCTCAACATTCAGAAAACGAAGATTACGGCATCTGGGCCCGTCACTTCTTGGGAAATAGATGGGGAAACAGTGGAAACAGTGTCAGACTTTATTTTTTTGAGTTCCAAAATCACTGTAGATGGTGACTGCAGCCGTGAAATTAAAAGACACTTGCTCCTTGGAAAAAAAGTTATGACCAACCTAGATAGCATATTGAAAAGCAGGGACATTACTTTGCCAACAAAGGTCCGTCTAGTCAAGGCTATGGTTTTTCCAGGGGTCATGATTAGATGTGAGAGTTGGAGTGTGAGGAAGGCTGAGCGCCGAAGAATTGATGCTTTTGAACTGTGGTGTTGGAGAAGACTCTTGAGAGTCCCTTGGACTGCAAGGAGATCCAACCAATCCATTCTGAAGGAGATCAGCCCTGGGTTTTCTTTGGAAGGAATGATGCTAAAGCTGAAACTCCAGTACTTTGGCCACCTCATGTGAAGAGTTGACTGATTGGAAAAGACTCTGATGGTGGGAGGGATTGGGGGCAGGAGGAGAAGGGGACGACAGAGGATGAGATGGCTGGATGGCATCACTGACTCGACGGATGTGAGTCTGAGTGAACTCCAGGAGTTGGTGATGGACAGGGAGGCCTGGCGTGCTGCGATTCATTGGGTCACAAAGAGTCGGACACGACTGAGCGACTGAACTGAACTGAACCGAAATAAAAAATATTAGTAAAACCTTGGCGAGGGGTAGGTGAGTGTTGAAATGCTAGCCACTGTGGATCTGAGGAAATTCCTACCAATTCCTCTGTGCCAAGGGGACAAAGGGTCACCTGAGTGATTCCTTCATATCCAGGACTTCAGCCGTCCCCTGCCCCCACAGCTCCAGGCTTCACAAGTACAGACTCATTCAGAGTTAATGGTGGATGCCAGCTTTTGAGGGAGATACAAGTGGGACCACTCCCAGCTCCATCACTTAATAATAATACTAATAGTAACAATGAGCCCCATTCGGAAGCACCTACATGCATTATCTCACCTAATCTTCACAGCAGCTCTGTGGGGTTCTTCCAGGCTGTGTGAGTTACTTCCAGGCCCTGAGGTAAATTATTCAACCTCTCAGAGCTTTAGTTTCCTCATTTGTAAAAGGGGAATGAAAAGAAAACCTATTTCATTGTTGTGTGTGTGTGTGTGTGTGTGGATAAAATGAGGTAATGTAGGTAATATGTTTGGCACACAGCCGGGGCTCCAGAAATGGCTGCTCTTATTTATTTTGCAGAAGCAGAGGTGTCAGGGGTAAGCAGATCTAGAAGTCGGGAGGAGGAGTGAGGGGTGCAAGGGCTGAATGTGAGGGGAGGGGAAGACAGTAAGTCTGGGAACAGAAGAAGTCCTGACGGAGGGGCAATAGGGACCCCCTCCCAGCCCCAGTGCAAAGAGCAGACAGGTTCTGGCACCTCCAACTGTTGGAATTCCCTCTGTCCTCGGTTTCCCTTCTGGCACGGGGTGGGGGTAAAAGCAGGAAAGGAGGGCTTCTCCCACTCTCCCTTCCAGGTTGGAAGCACTGTAGACCCCCCGACTTCCTGGCCTGACCCATAAGCCACACCATTCTCTGGAGAAGGCAGAAATATGGCCAGATAGAGACGGGGGGACAAAGAAGTGGCTAGCTGAGGAGTCCAGCACAGAGACCCTCAAAATTCTGCCCCAATCTTGCCCTGGACCTTCAGAGGGGGCTCACCTGCTTGGGGGGCATAGGCATGCTCTCCAGGCTCTGCAGCCTCCCCTGGACGTCCCGCATACTCTCCTGCAGCGCACGGACTGTCCCCACCAGCCACGAGTCCAATTCCTGGGGCCTCAGCAGCGGGCCTTCCAATCTCCCTGCAGAGCACAGACACACAGGGAAGGGGACGCAGGAAGCAACTCAGCTCGGGGCAGGGCCAGGGAGGAGTCAGTAGAATGCCATCCCTTGTGCCCAGTGTGAGTCTTATAAAGTCCATGCATGCAGCTGATGGACTGCCAGGGGTTCGAACCCCAGCACTACCACTTAGCTCTGTGGCTCTGGGCAAGTCAGTAACTTCTCTAAGCCTCGTTTGTCATCTGAAAATCATGTCCTCTCCCTCACAGGGCTGCTTGCTCTGAGGAATAAAGGAGATAATATTTATGAAAGTGCCTCTTATGGGACGTGGCACACTGGAAGTTAGGAAGAGATAAGGGAGAACTCAACTCGTCGTCCTTGGAGAGTCCCAAATGGGAGACCCCAAGAGAAAGGATGACTCCCAAGGCCACGCAGATGTAGATGAGAGAACTGGTCTAGAATTCTACCCCTGCTGCCCTGACTCAGTGCCAGCCAAGGGCACAGACTCCTGGTGGCCCTTGGAGAGGAGGCCAGGCAGGGACTTTGTTCCTCCAGACCAGTCTCTGGCTTTTGGCAACCCTTCCTTGGCAGAGGCTGCTCTCTCTAGTGCCCAGCGCTGGACTTTCTCCTCTGCCCATGAAGGCAGCCAGGGGAAGGCCCCCAGGCACTGGAACCATGGGGCAAAGAGTCGTATAGGGGCTCACCTTTCTCTGCAGGAGGCTCGGGGGTGTTTCTGGTGTCATTTTCTCCTCCCAGGGCGCCCCTTTGCTCTTCCCCAACCTGCAGGGAAGAGTCACAAAGTCCACGGAGGGGAGGGTGGTGGTGGGAGCAGCCAGGGCCCAGTGGGGTGGGGAAAGGGAGGGGATGGGAGTGGGTCTCACCAGCTCAGGCTCCAGCTGCTCCACAGAATCACAGAAAACCTCGGCGTCTTGGTCCCTGGGTGGCTGGGATTCTGAGGAGGAGGGAAGTAGGGCGAGTGGCAGGAGGGAAGCCATGGAAGGAGGGGAAAGGTGTGCACCTGGGCAGAGGCACCTGTTCAGGGGACCCTCAAGATGCTACCACAAGAGGCGCAGATGCGTCCCTGAGAGGACAGGGATCCCAGAACCTGCCCCTGGCCTTTGGGACCACAGGGGGTCTCAGTGTCTGTGGGCATGAGGTGTGACAGGCACAGCGCAGCATCTAGCCTGCTCCCCTCCACGCTGCCTGGAGGTCCTCCCACCTCTGACCTGGCCTTCTGCTCCTCCCACCCAGACACTGACCTGGGCTTGGGGGTGTTGGTTCATTGGGGAGGCAGGGAGGCTCTGGGGCAGCCTCAGCATCTCCATTCAGTACCTGCTCTTTCCAACCTGCGGAGACACAGCACCCAGAGGTGGGGCTGGGAAGAGATCAGGCCCCCACTCCCCATCCTCACTTAGCCAGGGACTCTGTCTGAGACCCACCCCATCGGGGCACTAGCTGGGGTCCTTAAAGGAACATCTCTAGAGCCCTATGCCTCCAGGCTTCCCTCCAATTGAGCAGCCCCCTAAGACAGTTCTGTCAGCCTTTGTGGAGCTCCCAGCCTGGGTGCCTGACCTGTGACCCTTCTCAGGAATGTCTCCGGGGGCCTCGGCATGTCAGGGATCACCTGGTACAGGGGCTCGAAGTAACCAAACATGTCCTCTGCCACCTCGCCCAGGGGCACTGTGTCGATCACCTGTGCAGAATGGGTCTAATGGGGAAAGGCTGGCCCCTCCCACCACTGCCCTCCTACCCCCTTGAGCTGTGCCACCTCCGCCCTGCTGCTGCCATCATATCCCTCCACCTTGTACCCAGTCAGGACCCAGAGTCAGGCAGGGGCAGGGGAACAACATGAAGGTGGAATTCCCATAGGTGTATCAATGTGCAGGAAGCATAATGGGGGAAGGGGGGCGGGTCACCTGGCTGAGAGCTTGGACGCAGGGAGGAGCCTGCAGCCTCTCCTAACCTTCTGTGCCACCAGCTTCATCTCGGTAATGTAGGCGGACATGGCCTCCTCCCTGCTCATCTGGCCCAGGCTGTTCCAGGCTTCCCTGGGGGTGGGGGTGGGGGGCGGAGGGCTGTGAAAGGCTGATTGACAGCTGAGGCTTGTTTGCCCAGCTGATGGGAAGCTCACCATTTGTAACGTCCAATAGGGTCCCAGAACCCAGGCTGGGGGATGAGGCAGGGCCCCATGGTAGCCTGCTTGTAGTAGCTGTAGAACCGCAGCATCTCTTCGTAGGAGGGGCGATAAGAGCCTGGACAGGAGTTGAGAAGTGGAGAGAGACAGTATCACTCCCAGCTCCAGGAGGACAGAGGCGGGAGGAGAACCACCCTTGGTGGGGTGGTGAAGGGTCTCTCTTGGTGGGGGCAGAGATGGTGAAGGGTCTCACTCAGGAAAGATGACAGGGGCAGGTGGCAGAGGGGAACCCCAGGACAACATATGCAGGGACTTGTCTGCAAAGCTGCCAGGATCAGAGTCTCCTGGGAGGCAGACGCTGGTCATCTGAACCACCAAATGCGGGTCCGCGTGCCCTCACCGTTCTTAGGCAGGTTCTGAATGACGCTGACTGCGGCCTGGAACTGTTTCTGACAGTCTGGTTCTGGACTTTCATTTTCGATACCCATCTCCAGCCCTGGGACCCTACTTATGGGCGACTCTGCAAGAACAAGACTGTGGGTGAACAGTTTCTAGGTTCCTCCACCCGCCTCCCTGGCACACGCCTCTGTAAGCCACTGGTCCACTTTCCAGAGGGGCAAACTAAGCTCTTTAGAGGCCTAAGTGAGATGCCCCGGGAGGTCAGAAGCTGCAACTGAGGAGACTCCTTTTCCTACCCAAGGCAGCGTGGGTGTGACCAGGGTGACTGAGAGGGCCTCGGTGTGTGGGTCAGGTGGCAAGGGTCGCGGTGTCTCTAGACGCACATCTTCGACTCCTAGACAGGCGAACGGGCAAGCCGAGAGGAATCAGGGCGGGGCGAGCAGTCTCCCACCCCAGCCTCCCATACCCCGGCTCAGCCTCTCGGCGCCCAGCACTCACCCTCAGGGCCCACTGCCCGGACACCTAGGTTCCCTCTTGTCACTAGTCGGAGGCTTCCTACCGACCTCCGGGCCGGGATCGGGACGCGAGGCAATAGGGAAAACTTACGCCAATCAGAGAACCCGTTTCAAATTTCTTCTACACCACAACCACTCAGCGCGGCCCTTTCAAGATTATGCAAATAGTTTAGTGGTGCCTCTCCAGATCAGGCGGGGCGAATCCGCGGGTTGACTCCCCAATCCTGAACGGCCAGAGGCAGGAGAAAGCGCCCCCTGGTGGACGTCGTGAAATGACGCTGTCTCTTGCGCCCCCTGGTGGAAACCGCGTAGTCAGTTGAACCCAGGCCCCGCAGATTCGAGCCACTCTATTCAGCCCTTCATTTACCAGACCCTGGGGATAAAACGGGAATCAGCTCTTGAGATCAAGGGTTCTGCAAATGGGACATTGGAGCAGAGTTTTGGAAGGCTTAAGAGTAAGCCAGGAGAAGAACGAGGAAGGTCATTCCTGGAGGAAGGAATTGCAAGATCAAAAGTACAGAGGAGAAGACTAGATATTCAGAAGGAATATCCAGAGAGGATATTCTTGGAGACGCAAGCCAGTACGGACGCAATCTCCAGGTCAGGGCTACCTGAAAATGGAGTAAAGCAGAAGGTGGCAAATCTAAGTCCTGATCAACTGTTTTATCTTTGGATGCCGTGCTCCCGGCCGCCGCCGAGTGGCGGTGTGCACCCAGCTCTCCGCCCCCGACCCAGGGCACTTGCTGCCGAAGAGGCAGATCACATCACACCCCTTGCGCACACATACGCTGGCGGTTTCTTATGTAGTAAGTGCACGCATGACACGGTCACCAGAACCCGTATTCGACGCTAACCCACACGTTGATATCAAGGACATCCACGCGACGAGCGGTGGCTGTCCCGGGACCTCAAACGCCCGGTGGGGGGTGTCGACCGACCCAAGCGTCCATTCCCAGGTTCTGCCGAGGACTCATCCGCGGGAGAACCAGTCAGCTTCGAGCCTTCTACCCCTCTGGGGGCGGTAACTGGCCGGGCGCGGAGAGGGTTAATCCTATGACGTCATAGCCAGAGCCTTCTTCCTTCCTTACCCTCAGTCAGTTCCCGCCCCCCCCCTTAACCCTCCGGTTCGGGCTTCCCTGCCTTCCAGCTCAGCTCCTAGGCCCCGGACTAGCCGGTCCGCTGACCCGATCCCCTCTGAGACCTCGGTCAGGACGGGGAGGGGGAAGTGAAAGGGGTCCTGAGTCCGCACTGAGGCCAGGTCCGGGGAAAGGAGAGAGTGTCTTCGCGAGACGGCAGCCCTCGCCCCCTCCAAAGCCTCCCCCAGCACCAAGGGGGCTCCGCATAGGGCCGGGATCCCAGGACCGCTCGGAGAACAAGGAGAAGGACTCAGGAGCAGAGGGCGAATGCGGAGACTCGGGTGCGCCAGCCAGGCCGCCGCCCCACTTGTGAGCCGGTGCCCCGCTCCCCGGCGGGGGTCACCGCCTCCCTCGCCGCCGCCTCGCGCCGCCCCAGCGCCGTCCTCGGCCCCGCCCTCCAGCTCCAGGTCCCTCCTTCCTTGACCCTCGTCCCTCCCTTTCTCCCTCCTCCCGACACCTCCTCCTCGAGACTCGCTCCCGGCGCCGCTAAGTTTCTCCGCTCCGCACCGCGCGCGCTGACCCCAGGCCCGAGGACGGGCCCGGCCCCGGCCCCGGCCCCCCGACCATGCTGTGCGGTAGCTGGAGGAACCGCCGGCGGCAGCCCGAGGAGCCCCTGGTCCCGGCCCAGGTCGCAACGCCCGTAGGGCTCCTGTCCCCGCCCGCATCCCAGGAAGGCAACATCAAGAGGCCCGGGCTCCGGGCGCTGAAGAAGATGGGTCAGTGAGCGGCCGGGGTGGCTGCGGGTGGGCGCGGATGCGCCCCGGGGGTGCATCTTGGGAAGATCGGGGTGTTACGGCAAGCCCTTCTTGGGTTTCCCAGTAGGGATGTGGGGAGTTTAGCGAGGGATGGAAGGCCAGCGCCGTTCCAGAGTGGGGCGGGGTGGAGTGTCACACCTGGGGTCACCCGAGGTCCCGAGTCTGAGCGAGGCTTCCAGGACAACTTCTGGGAGTATAGAGTGGGAGTTTGGACGAGGGCTGCGGACTGGAGTCCGAGAAGTTTGGAAGAGTAGAAAGGGAGAGACAGGCTTAGGATGCCCGTCACCCCCTCCCGGAAACCCTGTGCCTTCTAGGGTCTTCGAGCATCCTGGATTCTTGGGCCTCTTAGGGCATGAGAGTTGTGGAAGAGGCTGGCATCTCATGCCGACCTTGCAACCCTACAGTCCCCACTGGGATTAGAGCAGCCGCACAGCCCTGGAAGGACTGGTCTAACTGGTGAGAACACTGACCTTTGGGTCAGAAAGCCCAAGATGCCTTCTTAGATTTGAGGAAGTCATGGGGGAACGGAATGCATTTGTGGTTTATCAAGCATCTCCTAGACGCAGGCCAGCACTGAGTGGTTAGGGATGTGGTGCCCATCAATCTTCTTCACCTTCCTGAGAGGTAGGTGGTATAATCCCCATTTCACAGATGAGGAAGAGAAAGTAAGGAATTTGCCCATGACCGTAGAGCTAGTAGAGGGCAAAGGTTGGCGTGTAAGCCCACACTGCCCCTGGCAGCCTCTCAGAATCTGGGCAAAGTGGGACTGAGTGGGGATTGAGGGCTTGAATGAGGGGGCGTGTGTGTGAAAGTAATGTTTTAGTATTTATTTTTTTATCTTATTATTTATTTGGCAACACCAAGCCTTAATTCATGGCACGCAGGCCCTTTAGTTGTGGCACGTGGGATCTAGTTCCCTGACCAGAGATCAAACCCTGGCCCCTGCATTGAGGCCAGAGTCTTACAGAATCTCACCACTGGACCACCACGGACGTCCCTGTGAGAGTATATTATACAACGCAAAGTACTGTAAAACTGAAGTGGTGTAGGAGAACTGTGGTCAGTAGAACAGTTAATGATGGAGAGGCTAGAGGTGGGACTGAGGGAACAGAAGGACAGGATTGCCTGTGTGAATCTTGGGGTAAAATGCAGAGGTCTCTCTTGCCAGTCTTGCCTTCTCTTACAGCCACAGGGCATGTAAGATCTAGTTCCCAGACCGGGGGTTGAACCCACGCCCCCTGCACTGGAAGTGCGGAGTCTTAGCCACTGGACCACCAGGGCAGTCCTTCTGGTCTTACTTTCCTCTGTCCTCCATTGTTTTTGTTCTTATTTCTACCTCCTTTCATTTGACCTGAATTTGTTGAGCTCTGTGTTCTGATCACTGTGACTGGCACTCTCCTTATAAACACAGAAGACATGCTCTCTGCCCTATGCTTCATCAATCACACATCCGTTCAACCAACATTTATTGAGTGCCTATAGTATGCTCTCGTAGAAGGTGATGGCAACCCCACTCCAGTACTCTTGCCTGGAAAATCCCATGGATGGAGGAGCCTGGTGGGCTGCAGTCCATGAGGTTGCGAAGGGTCGGACACGACTGAGCAACTTCACTTTCACTTTTCACTTTCCTGCATTGGAGAAGGAAATGGCAACCCACTCCAGTGTTCTTGCCTGGAGAATCCCAGGGCCGGGGGAGCCTGGTGGGCTGCCGTCTATGGGGTCGCACAGAGTCGGACACGACTGAAGCGACTTAGCAGCAGCAGCAGCAGCATAGTATGCTCTGCCCTAGGGGTTCAGCAAGAAACAAGACAGACATAGCCCTGGCTCTTAGAGAGCTGAAGCGACAGCAAGGGTGTCAGACAATGAAACCAAGAAACAAGGCTCTGAAGGCTAAAGCATGAGGCTGGGGAGCCCTGACTGCACCCCGGAACTGGAGGGAGACTGGAGTGAGGCCAAAGGGGAGATGCAGGGAGAGGCTGGATCCTTGAGGCGCCTGGAGGGGGTCAGGAGCTCAGGAAAGGTCTTAGACAAGAGGAGAGCAGGAACTATGTAGGGTAAGGGTGGGTTGGATGAACACAGGGGTAAAACAGGGAGCCCCACTGAAGGGAGGCTGAGGGGTAGGTTGGGCAGAGTGGTGGAGGGGAGGCTCAGATGTGAGCTGTGGAACCAGAACGGATCCAGGACTACAGGGAGGTGGACTGAGCTGGACTCTGCTGTCAGCGGGATCTGGGAGATGTCTCTCGTGGGTGGCGGTATCATCCTCTGGTTTACAGGACAGTGGTGGAGAGAATGATCCCCATGGGGAACTGCGGTGCTGCGGAGACAACAAAGGGCTGGCGTTAGGCCAGAAAAGCAGCCCCGGGAGTGAGCCGCCCCTGAGGGTTACGTTTGCCATGGGAGGGTCGGGGTGACAATCCTGCCCACCTGCCTGTCTCCTCATTCTGCACACATTTGCCAAGCCCCATGGCTCAGATCATAAGGAGTCTGCTTGCAATGTGGGAGACCCAGGTTCTATCCCTGGGTTGGGAAGATCCCCTGGAGAAGGAAATGGCAACCCACTCCAGTATTCTGACCTGGAAAATCCCATGGATGGAGGAGCCTGGAAGGCTACAGTCCATGAGGTCGCAAAGAGTTGGACACGACTGAGTGACTTCACATCCGGGTACCAGGGTGTTGTGCCAGGGCTGGGGCTTCAGAGATGGAGAATACCTAGCCCTGGGGGAGAGGACAGTCTAGGAAACACTTGTAGACAAGTAATTAGTGCTAAGCCCAAGACTCAGCACCTGTGGCTGAGTAAGGCTGCACGGGAGTCCCGGGCACCCTGTGACGGTGACACTGTTGGGAACTATCTGGGCGTCAGACTGTCACCTGGGCACCCTCCCTCCCCTTGGCTGCTGCACCATCCTGTTGAGCGACTGCCTTCTGAGATAAGAATGTCGACTCCATGGGGAATGCCCCTTCCCCAGGCCTCACTGAGTCCAGGAACAGGGTGGAGGCGAAACCCAGGTGTCCTGGGGCCCAGCTGCTCAGGCCCACAAGGCCAAGGCCTGTGTCTACCACCCACGTAGCTTTCGATGCGAGCCCTGTGGCTGCTGCCTCTCCCAGAATGATCCTCAGGGCCGCGCCTGGTCACTGCCTCTGTCACACCCCTTGGTGCCGGTTGAGTCTCTCAGTTGTGTCCGACTCTTGTGACACCATGGACTGTAGCCCATCAGGAGCCTCTGTCCATGGAATTTCCAAGGGCAGGAATATTGGAGTGGTTTGCCATTTTCTTCTCCAGGGGATCTTCATGACCCAGGGATAAAACCTGGGTCTCGGCGTCGTAGGCGGTCTCTTGACTGCAGTAGATTCTGTATCAACTGACCCACCAGGGAAGCCCCGCCCCTTAGTCCAACAGAACAGATTTTCTTTCAAATCAGGTCAAGAGGCCAGGGCAGGGAGTGGCTCAGAGTCAAAGGCTCAGAGGGGCTCAAGGAAAAGAAAGGGCTGGGAGGGCCATACTGGGGGAAACTAAGATGAAGGGGGAGGGAGGCAGCCCCCATATTGAGTGGGAGTCATTTGTGCAGCACAGGGTCCAGCCTGCTCCAGCCCCCTGCCCCTAGGCTGGGCTGCTGGCCCAACCTGTTCCTAGGAAGCCAGGGAAGAATTGAGCCGAAGAGGAGCCAGAAGCACAGCGCAGTGCTGAGCACACAGCAGCCCCAATCCTGTTTAATCCTCTCCATCCGCAGGGAAGGTGCTGAGCTGTCCCCATGTGACAGATGAGAGGCTCGAGGTGGAGGGGGAGAAGTCACCCACCCAAGGCCATACGGCTAAGCGGCAGCAGTGCCTGTCTGCTGCCAAAGCCGTCATTGAATGATGGCTCTTTATTGCCTGGGTTCCTCTGGTCGCTCAGATGATAAAGAATCTACTTGTAATACAGGAGACCCAGGTTTGATCCCTGGGTTGGGAAGATCCCCTGGGGAAAGAATTCAGGGAATTCTTGCCTGGAGAATTCCATGGACAGAGGAGCCTGGTGGGCTACAGTCCATGGGGTCACAGAGTGAGACACAACTGAGCGGCTGACACGTACATATACATACAGCTAACACCTTTGTAACACTGTGCTAGTGCATTTCACATCTAATGTCACAGCCTATGAAGTAGGTGGAACCAGTAGCTTCATCTTATTTTAAAATGTTCATTTATCCGCACCAGGTCTCGGCTGTGGATGCAGGATCTTTAGTTGTGCCGTGAGATCTCTTAGTGGTACCATGTGGGGTCTAGTTCCCTGGCCAGGGATCGAACCTGCACTCCCTGCACTGGAAGCAGAGTCTTAGCCGCTGGACCACTGGGGAAATCCCTAACCTCATTTTTCAAGTGAGGAATCTGAGATTTAGAGAGGTTCAGTAACTTAGCCCAGGATTCAAATCTCAGAAGCATCTATAGCTAAGAGAGGATTTGAGGATTTGAACCCAGGAAGTCAGCCCAGAGTCCACGCTCTTAACACAATGAATGGATGAGTGATTTAAGCCTGGTGGGAAGGGACCTGCTACACCCCTCCCCCATATTGGCTCTGCCAACCTCCAGGGAGTGTCCTCATAGGGCTGCCCCCCAAAATACAGGATGCCCAGTTAAATGCACTTTTCAGATAAACCACACATAATTTGGGACATACTGATACCAAATTATTATTTGTTGTTATCTGAAACCCCCATTTAACTGGGCATACCGAGTTTTACCTGGCAGTCCTGCCACCCCAGAGCCCCACCCCCACGCCTAATCCCCCGGAGCAGAGCACTGAGTGGGCAGAAGCTGCTCGCTTCCCTCTCCAGTCTGTACACACCACCAAATGCCACAGGGCAAGCGTGCTCTCCCCCCGGTCTGCCCAGAACAGGTCCTGCAGGGTGAGTGGGGCTCCCGGGGGGAGGTTGGCAGCTGCTGGGGGGGGTCTTCCGAGAAGCCCCTGGTCCAGGCAGATGCCTGGCCTGGGTGGTGGGGAGGGCTGGGCTGTGCCAGGCAGGGCCTCGGGGCTGGCTCTCTCCTGCATTGTGGCCCCCTCACCTCTTCTTGTTCAGCTCTGGGGAGCCCCATCTCAGCCCCCAGACAGCCTTCACCCCTGGTCTGGCCCCTCCGAGAAAGGTGATGCCACCTTCATGGCCTTGTGTCCGCCTGGAGCAGGGGAGCGCCGCCACCCTTCCCTGACTTTGTTGATGTTTCGGGGAACATTATGGATTCTGGCGCTGAGCTCCACTGAGTTCTAGCCTTGGGTGTGGCAGCCAGCCTGGGTGAGGGGGACTCGCTTGGTACCCAAGGTGTGGGGCTGCCTGTTGGCTCGGGGATTTGGGTGGGAACCCCTCACCGTTGCCTGTCCCCTCCCAGAGCCTCATGGCCTCAGTCACCAGGAAAAGCTGCTCTCCTCCCTGCCCCTGTTGGCATGAAGCTGGCGGCTGTCTGTCGCTCTTGCCTGCATGTCTCACATTCCTGCTAGAGTCCTGGGTGCCCTTTCTGAGTGTGTACTGGCACACACACACACACACACACACACACACACACACACACACACACACACAGCCTAGTTTCCATACCAAGCGTATCACCTTCCTCCTACCCACCGACCGCCTCCCACAGACACACAGGTACACACACCATATATGCATACACCACCCTACACACACCTTCAGTCCTTACACACCCTGGCCTCTGCATATACACCCCGTGACCAGACAGCACCTCCCACCCCTGCCCCCTCCACAGTCCTTACATCCGCCCCTGCCTTGGGCCACCCACACTCTTCAGCAGACATGTTTCGTCCTCTCTGACCATCAGTGGCCCATCTATGAGAAGGGTGGGATTTTTTTTTAACATTAAACAAAATGTATATATCTATTTAATGTATTTGTTTTTGGCTGCGCTGGGTCTTCGTTGCTGTGCGAGGGCTTTTTCTAGGTGCGACAAGAAAGGGCTACTCTCTAGTTGCCGTGCGCAGGCTTCTCATTGCGGTGCCGTCTCTTGTTTCGGAGCGCAGGCTCTAGGGCCTGTGGGCTCACTAGTTGCAGCTCGCGGGCTCGAGAGCACAGGCTCAGTAGTTCTGTGGCACCGGGGCTTAGTTGCTCCGCTGCGTGTGGGATCTTCCCAGATCAGGGATTGAACCTGTGTCTCCTGCATTGGCAGGTGGATTCTTTTCCACTGAGCCACCAGGGTAGTCCAGAACAGTGGGATTTAAGGGCCAGAGATGAACTTGGCCTCCCACAGCCTCTTCCAACTCTGTCGCTGAGGCAGATTCCTGCACCACTCCTAGCCTTGGCCACAGAACCCCTCTGGCCCCCCGACCGTACACAGCCTGAATTGCCCAGGGCGAAGGTGGTCACTGGGAAACTGTGGGGCTGCCCGTTTCCCACCACCTTCTGGTCCCTCTCGGGGCAGAGGTGAACGTTCAGCTCAGGGAGGGTGTCTGGGCCCGAGCCGATGACAGTGGGCTGAGCGGGGGACAGAACCAGCTGGAGGCCGTGAGACTCAGGAGCAGGGATGGAGCAAACTACCCATCTTCCTTCCCAGGCGCTGTCTCAGTTTCCTTCTTTATCATTTATTTCAAGCTCCCTGTGGACAGGCCCCAGGTGGATTAGGGTTCAGCCCCATAGAGCCCTTTGGGTGAGCTCCCTCCCCAGTTCTCAACACACTCCAGCTCTACCACTTATCGACCCTGCAACCCTGAACAAATTCGTTAGCTGCCTCTTTAACAGCTTTATTGAGAATTAATTCAGCCATTTAAAGTGGTTTCTGGCACGCATGCTCAGTCGCTTCAGTCGTGTCTGACTCTGCGATCCCATGGACTATAGCCCGCCAGGCTCCTCTGTCCATGGGGTTCTCCAGACGAGAAAATTTGAGTGGGTTTCCATGCCCTCCTCCCGGGGATCTTCTCTACCCAGGGACTGAACCTGCATCTCCTGCATTGCAAGTGGGTTCTTTACACACTGAGCCACCTGGGAAGCCCCTCCTGGCATATTACATCATTATTATCATTATTTTTGACTGTGCCATGTGGCATGTGAGATCTTAGTTTCCCCACTAGGTATCGAACTCGTGCCCCCTGCATTGGGAACACGGAATTCTAACCACTGGACCACCAGGGAAGTCCCTTTATTTCTAAAAATCCTTCTAAAATATACATAACATAAAATTGGCCATGTAAACCGTTTTGAAGCGGATAATTGAGTGGCATTAATTACATCGGCAATGTTGTGCTATTTCCGAAACTTTCCCATCACCCTAAATAGAAGCTCTGTGACCATTGGGCCATAATTCCCTGTTTGTCCCTTTCCAAAATCCCTGGTGACCTCTAATTTACTTTCTGTCTCTGGATTTTTTTAACTGAGGTATAATGATATAAAATGCTTCTATGGATTTGACTGTTCTAGGCACCTCATTTAAATGGAATCGGATGTTTGTCCTTCTGGGTCTGGCTTATTTCACTTAGCATAATGTTGTCAAAGTTCATCCATGTCGTACTTTGCAGAGATCAGACATCACTCTTTATACGGCTGAATAATATCCCACCGAACAGATAGATCGCATTTCACTTATCCGTTTATCTGCTGATAGACGCTTGGGTTGTTTCCACCTTTTGGCTACTGATTGTCCTCATTTTTACTACTGTTATTTCATGATTGTTCCCCAGCCTGCCCAGTCGAGGTGACCAGGGTGCTGGCCCAGCCCCCTCCAGAAATGGATAGATAGGCAGAAATGGATAAATAACCCACGGAAACTGCAGGAGGTAGGCTCCTAGTGAACCTGCTCGTCCAGGAAACATCTGTGGGTTTGGGTCTGGCAGGACTGAGAAGATGTTTGCTGGGCAGCTAGGCAGAGGGCCAGGCCGCTCCCAGGATCACTGCCCAGAGCTTGGACCCTCCTCCTGACCTCACCCCCTTCCCTCTGCCCCTCTTGTCTGACACCCCATACCTCTCACTATCCCAGGGTTCAGAAGCTCAAGCAGTGGAGAAATAGAGATAGCCATCCAGGTGCTCAGTATCCGGCCCAGCCTGGCACTTCACCCTCATTCTGTGAAGCCTTTCCACTGGCAGTGTGGGCGGAGGACAGCGTGGTCCAAGGCGCAGTGTGATCTGGGGGCCCTTGCTGGTAGGGCGGGCAGAATGGAATGTCACCCCTTCCCAACACAGGCCCTTGGGGAGCTGGGGTGAGAGCCAGGAGCAGGGCCCCCGTCAACATGGGAATCTGTCCCCCTGGGGGGCCAGTCAGGAGCTCAGGCTGCCTTTCTCCATGTCCTGTTTGCAGAAAACTCTGGACAAAACAGGCCCTCGGTGATGGTGACTCACCTCCATTTCCGGCCTTAGTCATTCACCCGCTCCCCTCCTCCCCACCCCCCAGCTCTGGGCTTGGCATCACAGGCCTGGCCGGGTCAGGGGAGGCGGCTCCAGCTACAGAGTTTAGTTGTCATGGAAATGAGAAGTCCCCTTTCCCACAGCTGAGAAGGCTGAGAAGGGGTGGGCTCAGCCCGGTGGCACTACAGGGCCCCCTGACTTCCCTGCCCCCCACCCTCAGGAAGAGAGGATGGGGTTGCCCAGATATGAGGATAGGGGGCTGAGGGTCTGGTGAGTCTCTTGGCCTGGCACACGCCATGTTCTAGCTCTTTGTGTGGAAGCAGGAGGGTTCCACCTCCCCTTCCTGGCTAGGTGGCATGGAGTGGGCATTGACCCTTCCAGAAGGCCACAGTTCCAAGGACAATGGGCCTCTCTTCCGTCCTTTATTTTAAAGAGAGACCCCTTGGAGCCATTAGGGTCACAGACTGGCCCCAAGGGGGACCATAGCCCATTTTATTTATTTATTTTTTATATATTTATTCAGCTGCATCAGGTCTTAGCAATGGCATGGGGGAATATTGTTGCCTCATCCTGCTCTCTCCTGGCCACACACAGACTCTCTGGTTGCAGCACAAGGGCTTCGAGGTTGCACTTAGCTGCTCCAGAGTGCACAGGCTCCACAGCATGTGGGATCTTAGTTCCCCAAACAGGGATCGAACCTGAGCCCCCTGCATTGCAAGGCGGATTCATAGCCACTGGACCACCAGGGAAGTCCCCATAACCTCTCAAGGATGGCAGGTTTCTCCTCCTGCCTCTGAGTCCGTGATTCTCGATCACAGTCTCTCTCAAAGTCACAAAGTAGACTCTTTTTTAACCCCGGCTGCCCTGGGTCTTTGTTGCTGCGACTGTCTCTAGTTGCTGCAAGTAAGGGCTACTCTTCATTGCGGTTAGTGGGCTTCACGTTGCGGTGGCTCCTCTTGTTGTAGAGCAGGGGCTTCAGTGGTTGCAGCACATGGGCTCAGTAGTTGAGCGTGCGGACTTAGTTGCCCCGCAGCATGTGGAATCTTCTCAGACCAGGGCTCGAACTTGTGTCGCCTGCATTGGCAATGGATTCTTAACCACTGGACCATGAGGAAAGTCCCACAAGGTAGGACAGATACCCAATATACCGATATCCAATCCCCAACCTGCACCTGTTGAACGAGAATCTCTGGATCATGGGTTTCGCAACCTCTCCAGGTGATTCTGACGCACAGCCAGGGTTGAGAAACCCTGACCCACAAGGCTGCTGCTCAGAAGTCAGGACAGATGGCTCAAGGCTGGGACTAGAATGCACTTAGTCCCCCAGCTGTCTCTCCATCTGCCTCACCTTTCAGAGAACACTGACTGCAAGCCTGGGTCTGGGACAAGCCCTGGGGTGAGGACATCCCAGTGCTTCAGTTTATTAAAAATCCCCTGAAATTACAATTTAGGTGGGATGATTTAATTAAAGTAAAAAGTGTCGTTGGTGGTCAGTGCTTCAGTTTAGAAGGGGATCTGAGGATAGATCAGAGAAAGCTTCCTAGAGGAGTGGTATCTGAGCTGGTCCTTGAAGGACTCTGATATGAAGAAGAGATGGAGAAGGATCCTACAAAGGCTCCCAGAGTCAGGGAGAGGCAGTCGCAGGGATTTAGACTTGATTCCTCAGGTCAGAGTTTGCAATCAGGCAAGCAGGGTCCTTGAGGGATGGGGCACAAAGCCTAAAGCCAAGCCCAGTGCTGGGAGCCTGTTGAAATAAAAGGAGGAAGAGAGGCCCACTGTCCTGTTTCCTTTGGCACGCACAGTGGTGTTTGGGGATTTTTATTTCAATTTGATTTAATTGCCAACACTGAAAAATTTGGAGGCATCACATACAAATTCAGATTCCAGTTCTCTGGAATCTCTGGGCCCACATCCACCGCTGGCCGGCCCTGTCCTTTCCAAAGGGCGTGGACCCTACAGTTTGACTGGTTCCCACCCATTCTATTGTCCCCTGGCTCACAAACTTTTATTTTTGACCCCTGCTGAGACACATCCTAGCAAAGGGTGTGGCCCCACAGAGCAGTCAGCAGCTTGACTGAATTTTGGATTTTGCAGCAGCTACTATTGTGGTCGCCACTTTATCATGGAGACCTGGAAGCTTAGAGCAGTCACAGGGTAGTGCCACCATGGCTGTGTAAGTGACGGAAATGACAGAGCTGGGATTTGACTCCCTGAATCCCACTCTGTCCTAGGTCCCCAGGCCCAGGGTGGTTGCAGGGAGGGGTAAAGAGGATAGAAGAAGGAGCAGAGGGGTCAGTGTGCTGGCCAAGGACGAAGATGCTGGAGCCTGACCTCCAGGGTTTAAAGCCTGTTTCCACCACTCCCCAGCCATGGAATTCTGGCAAGTTCCCAAAGCATCTCTGTACTTGTTTTCCTGTGTGTTAATACATGAGTGGGGTCTGGCATGTAGTAGGTGCCTTATAAGCATTTTGTCGTATTAAGGAAGAGGGACGCTGTGACCGGAGAGCACATGGGGTTATAACAGTGTCTGGACAAGGGGGACACCAGTGTCACAGGAGATCATGCTTTCTGCTGGGCCTCACCAGGGCATCTGGAGGTCAGCCCCTGGCTGGCCAAAGCAGGGCTGGGCCTGGCCTGCTTGGTCTCAGACCCTGGAGCCAGAGTGACCTCCTTGTCCTTGAGAAAGCAGAGGTGAGGAGCTTGGGTTGCAATAAGAAAGACTTAGGTTGGATAGTGAGACTACCCTCTTGATGATCGTTGGATGGAATGAGTGTGAGCAAATTCCAGGAGATGGTGAAGGACGGGGTCTCAGAGAGTTGGACACGATTGAGCAACCGAACAAAAACAACCCTATTGATGGTCAGAGTTTTGTCTCACGGGAAAAGGCTCTTGATAGCAGATTCTAGGCTTGAAGCCTGGAGGGCAGTGGCAGAAAAGGTGACCTTTAACAGGCTGGAGGCCCAGGCAGTGTCTAGAGCAATAGCTCTGTTCTGAGGCCTCCAGGGGAGGCTTGGGAGGAGGGCCAGCCTGTTACTGGCACCCCTTCCAGGGGGCCCTGGGTTGGACACAGCGAGCACAGGCCTTGGGGCCAAAAAGCCTAGAGCCAAAGCGGGTTCTATGACCTGTTACCTGGAGAGGAACAGCTGCCTGTGGAAGTCCGCCCAGACTTGGGGCCTGCTTCTCCCTGCTGCGGAGCGGGTTAGAACTCCAGGGTGCCCCTGGCCTCCCGTCCCCGTCCCCGCAGGCCTGTCGGAGGATGAGGACGTGCGGGCCATGCTGCGGGGCTCCCGCTTCTGCAAGATCCGCTCGCCGACGTGGCAGAAGGAGCGGCTGTACCGGCTGCAGGAGGATGGCCTGAGCGTGTGGTTCCAGCGGCGCATCCCGCGTGCGCCTTCGCAGCACATCTGTGAGCGGGACCAGGGAGGGCATGGACGGGCTGGGGACAGCGGCGGCCTGGCCTCATTGCGCTGACCCGGCCGCGCGCGGCCCGTTCCTCTCCACAGTCTTCGTCCAGCATATCGAGGCCATCCGCGAGGGCCACCAGTCCGAGGGCCTGCGGCATTTCGGGGGCGCCTTCGAGCCGGCGCGCTGCCTCACCATCGCCTTTAAGGGGCGCCGCAAGAACTTGGACCTGGTGGCGCCCACGGCCGAGGAGGCGCAGCGCTGGGTGCGTGGTCTGGCCAAGCTGCGCGCGCGCCTCGATGCCATGAGCCAACGCGAGCGCCTTGACCAATATCCTCCCGGGGAGTGTGGCAGGCGGGCATGGAGGGGCCAGCCCCATGCCGGGAGGACTCCCAGCCCCAGGAGAGGCGTGGCTCCACTCTTAGGGGCCCTGAGATTTGGTCTTCAGAACTGAGGGTGGCGGCCAGGCATCCCCTGGGGAGCCCGGGTCCCACAAAGGATGCGCTCCTACGGAGCTCAGGCAGTTCACAGGCTGAGAGGAACGCACAGTTCCCAAACTGGGAGCCCCCAGGCGGGAGGGGATGAGTGTGTGTGTAGTCGGGGGAGATTGCCTGTCTGTCAATTACCTGTCAGCTGGGGCGGGGCCCAGCCTCTTGCCGGTATTTCCTGAGCACCCACACCTGGATCCACTCCTATCTGCACCGGGCAGACTCCAACCAGGACAGTAAGATGAGCTTCAAGGAAATCAAGAACCTGCTCCGCATGGTCAACGTGGACATGAACGATATGTACGCCTACCGCCTCTTCAAGGTGGGCACCTGCCGCCACTCTGACCTCTGCTCCCCCAGCCATGGGAGTCCTCAGTTCCCTTCCCCCGCCCCACCCACACCCCAGGCTTTTGTGGAGAGTGGCCTCTTTCTGCAGAAAGGCTGCATGTGGGCCTTAGTCCACCCTTTCACCCAGGGAAGCCACTGAGCCAGGTTGGGAGCCTGGGCCCAGAGCTCCTTCCTCACCCTCAGGCAGAGCCCAGGTAGTGAGGACCTCGGGCTCATGGGCACATGCGTGAGCACACCCCCTCCATTGTGGCATGTGTGGCACCTCCACACGTGACTGTGTACACCCTATGTGTGGGAGGGGCCCACGGGGGTGGGCTCTCCATCCGTGGCCCAGTTGGAGCATGTGGACTGTGTGACCCTGAGGGACAGCAGGGCCACGGCACCTGTACTCCTGGACGGACGTGCCACGTGGACTGGACCATGTGCATTCTCAGTTGCGTGTTGCTCATTGACCTTGGTGTGAACATGTGAGAACAGTACGGCATACGCACAAGAGCGGGGGTGCCGGCACAGAGGCTCAACCCTGCCTGAAGCTCACAGTTTTTCCTCCCCCATCTTGATTCTTGGGGTAGGCAGAGGGATAAGCCCTGAACCCAAGAGACCGTCTTTAGAACCCCAGCCCTACGATCTAACAGCTGCGTGAGTCTGAGTGAGACCTGCGGCCTTGCCAGCTCTCAGTTTTTCCACCTGTGAAATGGGAGACATCACCTCCTGTCCCAGCTGTGGTGGATGACGGGGTTGTGTACAGAGCATGGGTGTGAGAGCACCCGGCTCGTCCAGGGTGTTGTCTTCTTCTGAGCCTCTCCCTCCTGCCCTCTAGGAGTGTGACCACTCCAAAAATGAGCGGCTGGAGGGGCCTGAGATTGAGGAATTTCTGCGGCGGCTGCTGAAACGCCCTGAGTTAGAGGAGATCTTCCATCGGTACTCGGGAGAGGACCGCGTGCTGAGCGCCCCTGAGCTGCTGGAGTTTCTGGAGGACCAGGGAGAGCCCAAGGCCACGCTGGCCCACGCCCAGCAGCTCATCCACACCTATGAGCTCAACGAGACAGGTAAAGAAGGGTCTGCCAGATGGGGTTGGGGCCAACGCAGCCCGGGGCTTGGCGTCTGACAGGTCTGGGTCCCCAGCTAAGTGGGCTCTGCTGTTCTTGACTGTGGGCGCCATCTTGGGCAGCTCACCTCACCTCTTTGAGACTCAGCTGCCGTCTCTGTAAATTGGCATAGTAATGTATCTTCCTCACAGGGTTGAGTTGAAATTAAATGGCATAACTCGGGAGTCCCCTGGTGGTCTAGTGGTTAAGATTCTGGGGTTTCACTGCGGTGGGACCGGGGTTCAGTCCCTGGTCAGGAAACTGAGATCCCAGAAGCAGTGTGGCATGGCGCAAAAAAAAAAAAACCACCGGCATAACTTATGTAGAGTCCAGTCAGTAGACAAGTGCTCATGATTACTAAGCTGAGTGAGCTTTGAGATTTTGGGGGCCAGACACAGGGGTCCCTGCATAGCCTGATGCTCTCTTCTGCCCATTTTCTGCAGCCAAGCAGCATGAGCTGATGACACTGGATGGCTTCATGATGTACCTGTTGTCCCCTGAGGGGGCTGCCCTGGACTCGGCCCACACACGCGTGTTCCAGGACATGGACCAGCCCCTCGCCCACTACTTCATCTCCTCCTCGCACAACACCTACCTGACCGATTCTCAGATCGGGGGACCCAGCAGCACTGAGGCCTACGTCAGGTACCACAGTGCAAGGGTGGTGGGGTTGAACAGGTCTGGGAGCCGGTTTGGGGGCGATAAGGGGCTCAACTCCCACTGTGGGCTTCCTGGGGCCGAGGAGGCCTGCCCGTTGCCCTGCTCTGCGCCACCCACAAGATACTTTGTCCATCTGTCTGTCCGCAGGGCCTTTGCCCAGGGATGCCGCTGTGTGGAGCTGGACTGCTGGGAGGGGCCAGGAGGTGAGCCGGTCATCTATCACGGCCACACCTTCACCTCCAAGATCCTCTTCCGAGACGTGATCCAGGCAGTGCGAGAGCACGCCTTCACGGTGAGCCCCGGGACCCCCACACTCAGCCCCAGAGCCTTGCCGGCAACCCCAGCTGATCTTGGTCCCTCCAAAAGAACCGCCTGGGACTTCCCTGGCGGTCCAGTGGTTAGGACTCCACGCTTCCACTTCAGGGGGCATGAGTTCAATTCCTGGCCGGGGAACTAAGATCCTGCATGCTGTGCAGTGTGGCCAAGACAAAAACCAAAAGAAACCCCTGCCCAGAGACTCACTTTCACCAAGTGCTGCTGGGACAGCTGGCCAGTGGGGTGGAATAACGCTGGACGAGAGGCTCCCTTCTCCTACCCTTATGTTTAGTAATTGTATGAAAATCATAAAATTTCCAGAAGAAAACCATGTGGGTAGGGAAGGACATTTTAATCATGACTCACAAAGAGGAAATCATAAAAGAGAAGCTCAACGTTGCACCTGCATAAAATTGCCACATGTGTCAAGCTATAGGAATTTTTCCATCAACAAATAATGGGCTGGGATGAAAAATGTGCAACCTAAATGGCATGGTCAGTGTCATTAACATATAAAGAGCATTTATTAAAAGAAACATTCCTGCACCCGCTCTCAGCTCCCCAGACAGTCCACCCCCTTCCCCGGGGCCCCAGATCTGACCTCTGCCCCAACATGGACACACTGACCCCGATGTGTCCCACACCCACCCTCTCAGCCTCCCCCAGAGTGGGTCCTCCAGACTTCTGCCTGCCTGTCCTGAAGGGGGTGGGGGGCTGGGTGTAGCAGGGGTCCTGGTGGGGGAGGGGCGAGTGTCTCTGAGCTGCTGCCCCTCCCCCTCACAGGTGTCCCCGTACCCCGTCATCCTATCCCTTGAGAACCACTGCGGGCTGGAGCAGCAGGCTGCCATGGCCCGCCACCTGCACACCATCCTGGGGGACATGCTGGTGACACAGACACTGGACCCCCAGAATCCTGAGGAGCTGCCATCCCCAGAGGTAAGGCTCTCAGATCCCCAGCCTGGGCGGGGGGAGGGTCTGGCTCCAAGGTCGACCATCCACCTTTATTCAGGACCCCTCTCCTCTGTCTTAACCTTCTGGGTTTTTTTTGGCCGCCTTTTGCGGCATATGTGTTCTTAGTTCCCAGGGATTGAACCCACACCCCCTGCAGTGGAAGTGCGGAGTCTTAACCACTGGACCGCCAGGAGAGTCCTTTCTGCCTTAACCTTCTCCTGTGTCGCCGTTCATCTGACATCCGCCACCCGGTGGTCTTGTCACCTGTCTACCTTCCATTTTGACTAGACGCCTCCCACCCTTGCCCCTGGCATGCAAGGCCCTCCATGACCTGGCCTGACCTCCCCACCCAGCCTCCTGCCCACAGAGCCCCTGCGGGCTTGGCCGTTGCCTTGTTTGACACTGTCTCCTCCACCTGGAGCCCCCGTCCCAGCTGCCTGTGCTCGCCAGGCGCCACCTGCTTGGAGTCTAGCTCAGTAAAGGGCCTCTTCCTGTGGCCTTAGCAACTTCCTCAGCGCTCTGGCCAGAAGTGGTCCATCTTCCTCTCCCAAACCCCAGAGCATTTTATCTGCCTCTTTAGGACATTTATCCTTTTGGGGTTCTTGGAGAAAACTCTCCTCCTACTCCCAATCCCAAATTACACAGGGAATCTGGGTTCACCTTTGTGTGTGATTTGGCTTCTTTTATTAGTATGAAGAAAACATACATGGTAAAAGAAAAAATAGAGCATACACAATGAAAAATGGATTTTCCTCCGCAGTTGCTCCCCTTGTCCTATTTCTGAAGAAGTGGTTACCTTCAATGGTGTCTTGTATATTCTTCCAGAATTTTCCATGTGTCTATATACCTATATACCTGTGGACAGTGATCTTCTCTTTCAAGTGGCAGACAAAGAGGATCCTGTGAACACATGTTCTACCTGCATTTCTTTCATGCGAGATCTTTTCTGAAGACAGCGCCTTCTCTTTCATCCCTGAGCTGCCTTATTCATTGTATTGGCTGCCTTGCAGTGTTCTGAGGCTTGGAGGCACCTCATTAGCCAGGTCCCCGGATAGTCCCGTAGGCGCCCTCCTAGGTTTTTTCCTGTTAGAAGCATCACTCATATGTGTCTCTTTCCCTGCTCACCACCCCAAGCCAGCCCCTCACACGGTAGTGTCTGAATGATAGACTGACACACAGAATGATACAGGGGCAGGAGAGCTTCATTCTTTCTTGCTGCATCTACAGAGGCTGAAAGGCCGGGTCTTGGTGAAGGGGAAGAAGCTGCCAGCCACCCGGAGTGAGAACGGTCGCATCCTATCAGAGCGGGAGGAGGAGGATGAAGAGGAGGAGGAAGAGGGGGATGTGGGGGCCGTAGAGCAGAGGCGGCGGGTGAGTGGGCCAGCCCGGGCTGGGCAGGCACTGTGGAGCGTGGGCACAGGTGGCCGAGAGAAGGGAGGCGGGAGGACCAGGGGGCTGGAGCCGGTGGGTGGGGGGCAGACCCCCGCTGAGGCTTGCCTCCCAGGCCAAGCAAATCTCCCCGGAGCTGTCGGCCCTGGCCGTGTACTGCTGCGCCGCCCGCCTGCAGACGCTGCGCCCCCCGCCGGTCCCGCCCCAGCCCTGCCAGGTCAGCTCCCTCAGCGAGCGCAAGGCCAAGAAGCTCATCCGAGAGGCAGGTGGGAGCCAGGATGTGGGGCATCTGAGGCAGGAGGGAGGTGGGGACCAGCGGACTCCGGGTGGGTGGGAGATGCTGACGTTGATCTGGAAAGGAGAGTGAAAGGGCTTTGGGGGCAGTGAAGAGAGGGGCTTAGGGAATGAGTGCCCAGCACCAGGCCAGGTATACATGCGAGAAGAGGGCACTGGGGCAAGGGGGACTGCTGTCTGCCTTCACGGGCTCACAGCCTAGTCCGGGGCCAGACACAGACGGATAACTGCGGTGCGGGGGGGATCCACTGGGTCTGACAGAGGCTGGGGGAGTCCTGCAGCGGCGGGGGGGAGGAAGCAGCCAGATGAAGAGGGGGAGGGGACTTCCAGACTGGAGAAGCAGGTTGTCCCAAGGCCTGGAGGTGTGACATACACGGAAGGGTTCCTGGAACCCGAGGCGGGGCTGGAGGAGTGTTTGTGGGTTGAGCAATAAAAGATTGCAGCCTGGGGCCGGGGGCTCCACCCACGGAGTCAGGAATGTGGGGACTCCGGGAGGGATGCAGTGCCAGGCTGCAGGAGGGGGTCCCTGTGCCTCTCTGGACTTCAGGAGCCTCCTCATGAGGACCCCCTGCCCCCTCATCAGAGAATGAGGAAAGGGGGAAGCAGGAGCTGGCGATGGGAGTTCTGCCTGTTCCCAGCTGGTCTCTTGAGGTAGCGGGGGTCGGGGAAGGTGGCTGACAGACTCTGGCAGCCAGTGAGCGAGTGATACCCCAGCAGCCACCACAGTCCCACCCCACCTCTCCCCCAGGGAACAGCTTCGTCAGGCACAATGCCCGCCACCTGACCCGTGTCTACCCGCTGGGGCTGCGGATGAACTCGGCCAACTACAGCCCCCAGGACATGTGGAACTCGGGCTGTCAGCTGGGTGAGTGGGGGCAGCAGAAGAGGGGGTGGGCAGGGGCCACTTTGTGGGGGTGCGCCTCTGGGAGCCGTGGAGGCCCCAGCAGTGCTGGGGCAACACAGCTTTCCATAAGTCAGAAACATGAGTCTCAGTCATAACAATTATTAAAAGACTTGTCAACAGGGTCGGTGGGGAAACACAAATCAGGGTTGTTGGTTCTTGCCAGTGTAAAATCTCAATTTTTTTATGAAGGTAGAAATTAAAAGGGCTTCCCAGGCGGCGTAGTGGTAACGGAGCCGCCTGCCAATGGAGAGACACAAGAGACGCAGTTTCCATCCCTGGGCTGGGAAGATCCCCCCGGAAAAGGAAATGGCAACCCATTCCAGTCTTCTTGCCTGGAGAATCCCATGGACAGAGGAACCTGGAAGGCTGCCATCCGTAGGGTCGCGAAGAGTTGGACGCTTCCTTGTGCCCCGAACATAAACACACACACATACACACACAGAGGCAGTCCCCACTAAGTCCACACTGACAAGAAGGGGCTCTGGAGGACACTGAGCATCTCCAAAGGAGAGGGGTGTGCGCCTTGCGGAAGCTAGGGAAGCCTCTCTCTGGCCTTGAGGGATTCCAGCCATGAAGTACAGGTGATAGTGGGGCTGGGTCCCTGACTGCCATGATGCCCCCAAGCCATGGTGGGGGTGGGATGGTACGCCCACCCAGGCAGGGGGACCCTCTCTGGAGAGAACCAAGTCCTCTCCATACAAAGTCTGTCTGCGGGGAGGGCAGTGAGCCCCTGAGACTGGGCAGTGAGGAGAGGGCCACTAAGAGGCCCTGCCTTGCCCCTGCTGTGTCCACAGTGGCCCTGAACTTCCAGACACCGGGTTACGAGATGGACCTCAATGCCGGGCGCTTCCTCGTCAACGGGCAGTGCGGCTACATCCTGAAACCCGTCTGTCTGCGGTCGCCCAACACAACCTTTGACCCTGAGTGTCCTGGGCCCCCCAGAACGACTCTCACCATCCAGGTCAGAGGCCTGGGCCCTGCCCTGCCCGGGGTCCCCTCTGTGGGGGTGGCACCAGCCCGAGGACAACGGAGGCCTGGGGAGGACCCGGGAGGGTGGTGTGAGCACCTCGGGCCGGGCTGCAGCCCCTCCTTCTCCCCGCACAGGTGCTGACGGCGCAGCAGCTGCCCAAGCTGAACGCCGAGAAGCCCAATTCCATTGTGGACCCGCTGGTGCGCATCGAGATCCACGGGGTGCCCGTGGACTGTGCTCGCAAGGAGACCAACTATGTGCTCAATAACGGTGCGTGAGGGCCCTGCTGTCGGGGGGAGTAGGAGGCGGGCCACAGAGAGCGGAGGGAGGTGCTGGTTGGGGCTGGCCCTGCGGGCTCTTGACTGCCAGGCCTGTTCCCTAGGCTTCAACCCCCGCTGGGGGCAGACCCTGCAGTTCCAGTTGCGGGTTCCGGAGCTGGCGTTGGTCCGGTTCGTGGTAGAGGATTATGACGCCACCTCCCCCAATGACTTCGTGGGCCAGTTCACGCTGCCTCTCAGCAGTCTGAAGCAAGGTTGGTGGCGGTTGGTGGGGGTGGAAAGGGATGGGGGTTCTGGGCCTCCAAGACCCTGTTCACTGGGGCTGCCCATTTCCTCCAAGAGCCTACCCTGAGCCAGGCCACCCCGGGGGTGGGATGTGGTCTGCACCCTACACGCCTGGCCATGCGGGCCGTTGGACAGAGAAGCTGATGCAGGGCTACCTACCCTCCCCGCAGGGTACCGCCACATCCACCTGCTTTCCAAGGACGGGGCCTCACTGTCACCGGCCACTCTCTTTGTCCACATCTGCATCCGGGGCTGAGCCACCTTGGGTTCTGCAGGTGCCAGTCTGCGTCCCACGCCCTCCAGAGTGGAAGGGGTGATGGAGGACCAGCCCCTCCAGCCTCCTGCTGAGCCTGCCAGGCTCTGTCTCAACTGGGTGCTGGGGGCTGCCTGCACCCCTCCTGAAGAACAGGCTCCTTGCTCCGGGCTGTGAGATGGCCTCAGCCCACCTGGTTGTCGTGGCTTATGAAGAGCCAGGCCTGGTGCTGCCAGGAGACTTAGGGAGCGGGACTCGTGAGCCCTCGACCACTCTCTGCTCCCCATCAGGGCCATCCCAGCCTCCTTCCCACAAGGAGTCCAGCCACCCCCCACACCGCCCCCTCCCCCGGCACTAGCCACCCGCTAAGGGCCCTCCTTCCCTCTCCAGCTCTTGAACCTGAGCTCCCTTTCCCTGTTAAAGCAAGGAGGGAGAGGGAGGCTCAGCTCTGGGGAGACCTAGGAGTTGGTTTCTAACTTGTGTCTTAGAAGAGCCCTGGAGAGGTCAGTAGAACAAAATAAAGCAGCAAGTTTATTTTACCACTGCTACCCGCTGAGTGCCGCTGAGGCCACATCCACAGGCCTCGGGGAGGGCCGGGGCAGAAGGAGTGTCCCTTGGGCCTCTTCCCACATCTGGGCCATTTGTCTAAGATGGACAGGGCGCTGGAGGGGCTGCCACAGCTCAAAATAGCCCTGACCTCTCTTGGCTCAGAGCTGCTGCCAGCATCACAAGACTGTGAGGACAGCGGTTCATAAGGCCACCCCCTGAGAAATACACCGGAGATCTGGAATGGCAAGGGGGGCTTCTGCCAGGGTGCAAGTGTAGCTTTAAAGGGGGTGGGGACAGGACTCTGAAGGACTTCAGACAGAGTCCCCCCTTTCCAGGCTCAGCTGGGTTCTGGGCCCCTGTCTCTTCAGTAGACGAATCCCAGAGACCTGGGACTCTCCTTCCACCAGCCAAGCAGCCTTTTTTGGACAAAGGCCTGGGAAGCAGGGGGCTGCTCAGGTGCCTCTAGAGATGCTGGGAGAGCGTGCCCAGACTGCAGATGACAGAATCTGGAGGAAATCCATCAGAGAGTGACTTTCTGGGATTAAGCGTGGAGCCCTGGCATCTGGGGTTCCTTGAAGCAGCAGGACCAACAACACTGAACAAGCACAGAGCTTGGTGCCCGTTCCCCGGAGGGTGGCCTGGGGCTGGGCTGCCGCTGGAAGCTGCCCCATAGAACCCAGGGCTGGGCTGTCTCCACCTTCCTGCCATCCCGGGACCTGATGCAGAAAGTGATGGCCTCACCCTGCTCTGTTTACACTGAGCAGGGCATTTGGTTCTGATGAATCTATGCATCTGGAAGAAGACAACTAGACTCTGAAGGGGCCCAGATGCCCACCCCCCACCCAGGAACCATGAAGGGATGGGCCAGGTAGTCTGGACGCACAGTCTCAGGGCTGTCAGAAGAGCTAGGCGGCCACTCTGCAGCCCCAGGGAGCGGGCAGGGTGAGGCCCCAGGGCCCGTGTGAGGGTATGGAGAGCAACTAAGCGTTGTCCTGCCCCCACAGGGCCAGGTCTGGTCGGGGTCTGGGCCAGGGGTCCTGTGTCAGGTGAACCCTGGCCACCAGACTGAGTCCCCCATCCTGCCTCTCATCTCTGGTTTGATGCAGCAAGAGGAAGGGTTTCTGGCTAGAAGAGCCCCAAAGCTGGGAAGAGTCTTTAAGGCAACAAAGATGACAGGAACTGATTATGGGAGGTGAAGGCAAAGAAGAAACACAGCTGGTAATTCTGAAGACCTCTGGGCGGAGACCACCGGCAAGGCTATGTTTTTTTTTCCCTCCCAGCCCTGAAAGCCTGGAGTGAGCTGGTCCCGGGTGGGGAGAGACCTAAACTGTAGGTCTGGGAGGGTCAGGGAAAGGCTTCAGGGATGATCCCAGGGGCAGGACCTCTCAGGCTGCTGCTCAGGGCCCAGGTTCCCTGGAAAGGGGCTTGGAGGCACCAGCCGTGGTGGGGGGATATGGATGAAAAGGTCCACAGGAAGAGAACAGGGGTCGGGGTGGGGAGGAGTTCAGACATGGTTCCGCAGACCCTTCCTGGGAAATTTTCTGGGTTCAGTGGGACCTGATGGCTTGCAGTGTTAAGTACCCCCGGAGGGGACTTCCTTGGCGGTACAGTGGTTAGGACTCTGCGTTTCCAATGCAGGGGTTCGGGTTCGATCCCTAGTCTGGAAACTAAGATCCCACATGTTGTGTGTCAAGAAAATAATAATTAAAACACTCCAGGTGGTTCAAAAGGACCACCTGGCTCCTGCCCCACAAAGAGCAGGGTGACATCCGGACAGTGGGAGGGGTGGTGCCCGTGCCCTCTGTCAGAGGAGCCACACTGACCTGGACGGAGGGGGCGGCTCTACCAAAGTCCCGGGTGCTGGCCTAGAGCCTGGCTGCTCCTCTTACACAAAACAAACCCGAGTCAGTACTGGCTCCTCGCTGGCGGGTGGGAGAGGTTAGGGGACGAAGAGCCAAGCTGGCCCTCAAAGGGTAGTCTTGCCCAAGGAAAGTATTCAGAAGCGTCTCTGGTCATGAGGGCCCTCCTTGCAGGGCAAGAGGGCTCTGTCCAGACTGGGGACTCAGCTTCCACTGCCACCTGCTGTCCAGAGGAATACCAAGAGGGCAGAAGGGTGTGTTCAGCTGCTTCCTTTATTAGAAACAAGTGAGATGGACCAAGCAGAACAACAATGCATTTGGTATTTCTGCCCCACCCCGGAAATGGATGCCCCTCCCACAGCCCGGAGCAAAGCCAAGACACAAAGGTGAAGCCTTCCCTTTCCCTCCCTGGATGCGGGCGCCCGGTTGGAAGTCAATCGGTATCTTTGAGCTGAACTGATCTGAATGAAATCTTCCCGCACAGCCTCCCTAGGGACAGTCTGTTTGCAGGCCTGCCTTCCCCTGACAGTAATAACCCGAAGCCCTGGGCCTCCTCTGGTTCCAGGGCATGCGGCCAGGCCTGAAGGCAGCCCAGGGTGGAAAGGCCCTGGCCAGAGATACGCCCCGCCCCATCCCCTGGCCCAGCAGCCACCCTCTCCCAGGCTGCAGCTGTGAAGCTACCCAGGCCTTTGGGCCATCCCTTCAGTTGGCTAAATGCTGGTCATCTTTGGGCAAAGAATTCAAGAGCACTGGGACACCCACCCTGGGCTTCAAGTGAGCCAGCAAGTGGGTGACGGCAGTTAGAATGGAATTGCAGGCAAGGCCTGAAATTTTCCATAAACCTAGGTGTTGCAGTGGCTTGACGTAGGCCGGCCTTCAAACAAGACAGCAGCATCTTCGGAAGTAGGCGTGCGTGGGGGACACGAGCCCTGTGCAGACCTCAGTCCAGAGCCGAGACCTCCTTTCTCCCCAGCTCTCTCCATACAGAGACAGGAGGCCGTGGGAGCGTGCTGAGGGGTCATCCCAAAGACTGGAGGTAAACATCAGGAACATGGAGTCTGAAAGCCCAGCACTGGAGGCAGAGGGCGAGGCCACACTGGGAGGCCCACTGTGAGCGGCGGCCTGATGCAAGTCCCAGCTGATGAGCTTGGAGGCCCTGGGGTCTTCCCTTTGTTTGGTTTAATCCACCATCCTGCAAGGCCCCAAACACCAAGCAATGGTTCTCTCTGACCAGAAGTCCTGGAACGGGTCGAGTGAAGAACCCAGGGAGTGCTTGGGAAAAAAGAAGACTAAGAGCAGCCACCGAGCCCACTCCTGCAGACCTGTGGGTGGCGCTGAAGGTGGGCAGGGTCCCTACAGAGGGCAACAGCAGAGTCCAAGGAGCGACTGCATGGAGACACTGGGACCTCCCCAGGCGACTGGTTTCTTCCAGAGCGGGCACGGGCCTCACAGTTTCCATCCCATGACTTCAGTCACCAAGGCAAAGCTCACTCCTGGGGCCGTCAGCACCCCAAAGTTCAGAGGCAGCTCAGGCTGGGACCTGGCCCAGAGCTGAGCAAGCCTGTGACGGGGAGCCTGTCCAAGTTCCAGTCCTGCCTGAGGTGGGAGAGTCGGGAACTTTGTTCTCTGACATCTTTAGAAGCACGCACAGGGTGGGCTGCTCTGGGCCGTGGGATGCCATGTGTCTGATGTCTATGAGGCTGTGTGGGCAAGCCCCTGCCTCTCCGACTCCCGCCGTCTGTGGAATGCAGTGCACATCTTGCCGAGAACAGCAGCTTCTTTGGTCTGGGTATCTTGGAGTCAAGGAGTCAAAGGTCAGCCACAATGGGGACCTACAGTTTGCAGCACAGGGACGACGGGGAGAAAGGAGGCCCCCTAGAGGCCTCTGATGAAAGTGTGATCAGTGGAGTTGGGGGCTCCACCTGCAAAAAGCCTGGCCAGCAGCCCTGCTTGGGCAGGGGCAGCACGGCCCTATCCCAACTAAGCACGCGATCCCCTCCAGCTCTGCGGACTCTGCAGAGTCTCTCTCAAACCTCACCAGAGTCCACAGCCTGCAACACAGCCCTCCTGGCCCGTGGAACAGGGCTTCAGTTCCCACAGCTGGGCTGAGCTTGGCCTGCCGGCTAAGACTTCCTTCCCTCTACAGGTAGAGGTAAAAGCAGCCAGGAAACCCCCCACCCCACACGTCACACCATCCACCCACTGACTTCCTCCTAGAGCAAAAGTTACATACAAGTCTGGATATGAGTTGCTGCCGCTGACAATTCATGGCCCAACCCTCCCCAAACCACTTGGCTGAGCGCAACTGAGGAATGCCTACGTGATAGTCACGTGACTGGAACCTCCATTATTTGGAGGACCATGGGCAGCATCAGTCACCATCACCACCGCCACCGCAAAAATCCACAACACATCATCAGTGGAAATCAGACTCTGACAATGGCAATAGGAAATCACGTCTGTTGCCAAATGCAGACTGGCATCTCCCCACCACTCCCTGCCGTGACCTGCAGGCTGTGTGTCTTGGAAAGGAGCAGAGACGGCTAATGGGCTGGAAGGCACCGGGCCAGGGCTGGAGGCCGAGGTCTGGGTATCAGCCCCACACCATCCTTGCCCAACCAATCCTAGGGGCATCAGGGTCCTGGTTCTTTGTTCTAAGAGGAGCTAGGCAGGGCCTGCACTGACATAGTCCCCACAAGGTCCCAGATGCTATACAAGGAGGTTAAAGGTCCCCTTCATACTGCCAGTCACCCCAGGCAGTGGAAAAATAATCTCACAGGACTTATTCCTGTCACATAAGATTGGCAACAGTTGGCTAGAGAGCCTGGATGTACAAGTCAGTTGTTGGCAGGATGACTTCCTACAGGGAGCAGGCCAAGAGGACTAGAAGAGGGAATTGGATTCATGAAACACACTTTCACAGGTCATCCCTGCTGCGCAGGTTCAGGACGCAAAAAAGCTGCGGCCCCTGCAGGAGCGCTTCGGAGTCAGGTCTGCCCCAGCCAGGCCTCCACCTGCTCTTCCCAGAGA
Source organism: Budorcas taxicolor (assembly GCF_023091745.1). Lineage (NCBI taxonomy): Eukaryota > Metazoa > Chordata > Mammalia > Artiodactyla > Bovidae > Budorcas > Budorcas taxicolor. Next base: position 44,423,675 of record NC_068928.1, on the reverse strand, counting down.
GTGCTGAGCCCTCCCCAAAGCCCTGCACAGCCCCTCCACCTGACGCTGCCATCGCCAAGCCAATCGACCCAGCTGATTCAGAAGGGGAACTGGGTAAGCCTCCCACATCCTCTTTCTCCTGCTCCCCTGAGAAAAGTCCATGCCTGCTTTCAGAAGGAAACAATTCAATTGTACCGATACGTGTCTGTCGGGCACTGGCCTTAGAGTCGAATTTTGAGGAATGATCTGGATTCAGTTTTTCATTAGAGACCAAACATCCTTGTACATTTGGAACATGAAAGATATTTAAAATATTTATATATATATATATAATATATATATATACTTTTATTATTCACCCGTTAACTCCATAATATGCCAATCACGAGCTAGTTTTCAGCAGTTACATTCCCTTGATCGCGGCTGCATAACGATGCGATTAATTGGAAAACAGGGAGACCAGAGACACGGCCAGAGCTGGCATCTCGCAGCCTACATCATTGCAGTACAATCATCAAGTTCAGCGGCGGTCTGTAAAGCCGGTTCAGTTCTGCTCTCCTTGCCAGGGATTCTCACGTTTGTGAAAACTGGACCAACAAGTGGTGGGGCTCCATTTCCTGGTAATTCTCAGTGGCTTTATCCAGAATCTCACTGGCAACTGGTTACTGTAACACCAGCCCAACCTAGGAGAGCCAAAAGGGGAGAGGCAGAGTTGAGGGAACAGCTGTCCGGACTCCCCCGTTCCCCGTCCAGGCCTGAAGGTCCAATGAGTCCGCAGGGCGCTACTGTGCTGAGCGAGCAGGCTCCGGCGAGCCCTGGGCTCTCACTCAACCTCCACCTGATGCTTCAGACATCAGAGCCTTTATCTGCGGCACCCTGAGGAACACTGGGCACCAGGCCGCACTCCAGTTCATCCGTCAGGTACGCTGTAAGTGCCGGCTTCCCCTGGCCCTGAGCTGCCCTCTGGAGCTGGTAGAGGAGGGGCCATGCTGGGACGAGGGCAGCAGCCCCTTGAGTCAGACTCTCTCTTCCTGGAAGACCACAGGCATGTGACTGGCCAGTGTCCTGGGAGTCCCAAAGCCCTGTCCCACTGGACGAGGCCACTCACCTGGTGGGAGGAGGCTGACAACCTTCCCACTTCCGTGTGGCTCAGGGGCCTGTGCCCTCTGCCCCCCTCATACCTGCTGCTCAAAGGGAAACACTGCCCCTGCTCGTGTGGCCACCAGAGGGAGAGGACTCTTCCAGGGCCCAGACCGATGCTGGATCCCAGACCTGAGGCCTGCTTCTATTAGAGATGCCAACATCTGACTCAGGCCTGACCCAGGCCAGCCCCGCCGTGGGCCCGGCTGCCAGGGAGCATGGTGGGGGTCGATGCCCAGAACGTACATACCTTCTCTGCCCCCATGCTGGGGCACTTCCAATTGTACAGGTAATACTGTAGGTTGCCATCCCCAATGCCAAACTTGAGCTTCTCCAGGAAGGTTTTGTTCTCCATGAGATCCAGTGCATTGAACACGTCAAACCCTTTCTGCGGGGCAGCAGGGAGAAACAAGGACAGGTGAGGATGGGTGGACGGCGCCTCACCTTCCTGCCCTCTCTCCTGTCGTATCAGAACCGCCCTGCGGGCAGGTGGCCAAGGGAGCGATCCACCTTCAGAGGCGCCTGCTGCTTCTGTGGCATCCAGACTCCCGTCAGCGCCCTGCTCTCCGGTGGCAGTTCTCGTGACATGCTGAGTGCCACCTCACCTGGCCTCTCCGCAGCGTCCCCCCGAGGACACATTTGCACACCCAGTGTCCAGGTCGCTGCTCCCACTGCTCCTTGCTATGCTTCCCTGAAACATGCACGTAACTTCCACAGTCCTCTCTGGAGACCAAGCCCTGAACCTTTTCCTGAGAGAAGGTGACTCCCACGAGCCTCACTGCTTCTCCACTCTCTGACGCCCCAAGTCCCAAGCCTTGGCACACCGAGGGACTTTATGACATGTGACAAGCTTCTCTGAGGCTGTGATCGACTCGATCAGGGACTGGATGGTGGCTGGCGGCCGGTGCACAGTGGGCCAGGCCGAGCGCAGGTAGACCCCACATGGCAGGGCTGCCGGGTGACCTCTCAGGTGAAAGAGAAACCTGGGCCCCTCCCCACCATGCCCTCCAGTCAGCGGCTCTGATGACTCACCACAACAGACACCACCAATCTCCCCACTCCCACATTGGGGAGGTCGTAAGGAGAACCCCTCACCTCCCCGGGCAGGCCTGGCTATTCAAGCTCCTTGGCAGTGCCTCCCGTGAGAACAAAACTCGCTGAAATAAATCAGGAGTTCAATGCCTTTGCCTGGTGTGGACGCTCCTTGCTCCCTCCTAGTTTTGGGGCTGCTGGCTGGGAACTGCTGGCCTGCTCCCAGAGTGAAGCAGGAGGGCAAGCAGGCCTTGAGGTCCCCCGCCCAGGAGCAGCTACTGCGAGCCGCGCTCAGCACCGCCCCACCACCCCTTCCCTCTGGTCAGCTCCTCACCATTTTGGCAAGAACGAGGGCGTCGCTCATGAGGTCTAGGAGAGGGGTCTGAGTGTGAACATTGTAGAAAGAGTAAGCAGCCTTCAGACTCTTGTGGGTCGGGTGGTTCATGATGGTGGACGGAAGTGTATAAAAGCTCAGGAAATCAGTCACCTCCCCGTTTGCATTCTGATGGGAAGACAATAAAGAAGGCAGGGTCACACCGGCACAGGGGCCGTGCAGCCTGGGAACAGAATGTTCCCACTGCCCTCCGCCACCCTCGGGCAGCTCTGTCCCTCCAGATGAATGGGTGGAAACTGAAACAGGATACACAGGGAGGAGAAAACACATCAAGAGGGAACCTGAGGACAGCGCTGGGAGGAAAACCCAGGCTGGGCCGGGGCTTCACTCTGCCGCACTCCTTCCCCGCCTGCAGCACCAGGGCCTCCTCATAGCTCATGGCCCCACAAACGTCCAGCCAGCTCCAGACCCAGCAGAGCTCACCTGACCAAGCGGGGCTCAGCGCTCTCTGCTCAGGGTCAGCAGCGGGGAGGGAGAGATGAAGGGCTCACGCCAGGTCCCGAAGAGCTCTTTTTAGCAAATGCAAGCTGCCACTCCCTGCCTTCAGCGGGGCCCACGCACAGGTGGCCCAGGAGGGCTGGGGTGCCAACTCTCCGGTCAGCTGCTCTTTGGCTACCGAGCCCGGGGACACCCGTCACTGCAGGAGAACACCTCCCCGTCCACGGGGCCAAGGCCCAGAATCCGCGTCCCCGCTCACCTCCACCACAAAAGTGTCAATGATATTTTCCTGGGGGTAGAACCAGTGCTCCACCTCCTCCTGGCTCATGACAGGCGTGAGGTGGAACTGCTTCAGGTACCGGCTGAGCAGCTGGTGCACTATTGGAATGTCCTTTTTCTCCATTGGTCGCAGCCCAGCTGTCTTGGGAGTCTGGAAGAAAGAAACCAGAGAGCATGAGTATGTGCTGACCGTGGGCGTCCTGGCCCCCTCTCAAGTCCTCCACGAACCGAAAAGCTCATGCTGTCTCCCTTCCTACCCTTACCCGGAGTCTAGCCCCCCAGGCCCTCAAGAGAGCCTCCTCGCTCATCTTAGGCAGCTCCCTCTCACCCCCGTCCACATCCGTGAGCACAAGTCCCTCCCTCACAGTGAATCTGGCCCCTTCCCTGCTGGTTAAGGCTGCCGTCCTTGGCTAAGGCTGTTGCGTCGATCTCTTATCCACATGGCCCAGGCTGGCTTCCTAAGAAAACACAGCCCATCACAGCCCCGCCTGCTCCAGACGCCCCAGCACAGGGCCCAACACCAGGAACCCTCAGAACCAGTGGCCGTTGTAGCTGTGATCGTCTGTCTCTCTGGCCCAGGAGCACTCAACAGGAGCAACTTTGCCTCCCAGGGGACATCTGACCATATGTGGACATGTTTTTGGGTTGTCACATTAGGGGGAGGGTGGCTACTGGCATGGAGAAACCAGGGATGCTGGTAAACATTCTGCACATACAGGATGGTCTCCCTGACCAACAGTTACCCAACCCAAAGTGTCAGCGGTGCTGTGATGGAGAAGCCCTGGCCGACGCATGGATGTGCTGAAGTGGGTCCAGCCCAGAGCTGCTCCTGGGCCTCCCAAAGGCTTTCTTAGCTCTCCACCTTCGAGCCTCACAACTCTCTCCCACTCAGCTGCAGCTCCTCTCTTTCTACACTGCTCCATCTCCTACCGACTTAGAGTACTTCACAAACAGGCGCCCAGCCGCGGGCACCGTGGAACCCCGGGGCCCAGCAGAGTCTACACTAGATGCCCACTGAGGGATGCCCACCGTTGTGCCAGGAGCACCCCCGGCAGGACAACGATGCCAGTTAAATTCAGAAAAAAGCATTAAATTCCCAGGACTCAACCTCCTGCCAGAATCCCACTCCACAGCTGCTTTTCCTTAGAAAATGCTTAAGTGGAAAAGAAGCCATGTGATGCTCGGGAATACTGTGGCTGAGGGAACATCCCCAAGGGCTTAACACACAAAGGTGAAAAAAATGAAAGTGTTAGTCACTCGATAGTGTCCGACTCTTTGCGACCCCATGTACTATAGCCCACCAGCCCCTTCTGCCCATTCTCCAGGCAAGAATAATGGAGTGGGTAGCCACTCCTTTCTCCAGGGGATCTTCCCAACCCAGGGACCGAAACTGGGTCTCCTGCATTGCAGGCATATTCTTTACCGTCTGAGGTGAGGTCAGCCAAATCTGAAAATGGGGTGGAGTAGGTTTATATGGGGCTTCCCTCAGCTCATGCTGTCTCCCTTCCTACCCTGACCCTGAGTCTAGCCCCCCAGGCCCTCAAGAGAGCCTCCTCACTCATCTTAGGCAGCTCCCTCTCTATTTTCTTCTCCACCCCATTTACTACCTCAGTGGTAAAGAATCTGCTTGCCAATGCAGGAGACAGGGTTCAATGCTGAGCCCTGGAGAAGAAAATGGCAACCCACTCCAATATTCTTGCCTGGGAAATCTCATGGACAGCGGAGCCTGGCATGCTACAATCCATGGAGTCAGAAAAGAGTAAGGACACAACTTCGTGACTAAATAGTAACAGGTTTATATACCTCAGTCACTGCCTGACACAACTGCTTCCCAGTGTAAGACCTGCTTTATTTTTAAGTTTATACTGGAGTATAGTTGAGTAACAAAGTTGTGTTCGTTTCAGGTGAACAGGAATTGCTTTCAAAACTGCAGCTCCAGAAACTCCAGCTGCCAAAATTCCTGCTAACTTGATGTCGCTAGGGAACACTCACTGACCTTATTTCTACACGGCACCTCCCACAGTGACACCTCAAATCCTGGACTGAAAAAGCAGCCCCACTGGGGTTCTCCCCACAGTCAAGGAGATCCAGAGACATTCTCCTGGCTGCAACACCACTTAAAAGAACGCTCTCTTAAAAAAACAAAACAAAACAAAAAACGCTGTTTGCCTAGCAGGCGGGACCAGTCTAGCATGAGAACAGAAAGGAGGGGATACTCATCGTGGCTCCCTAGTCTGGTCTCCTGGGCAGTGCCTGACTGTGCTGCAGCAGGCCCTCCAAACTGGACACTGATGACCCTGGTCCAGGGGTGGGTCAGCCCTCAGGTCAGCTGGCACCCAGTGACTGTGCTGACCTTGCCTGGAAGGGCTCTGAGGGAAGAGAAAGGACTGTAAGACCCAGGAGCATCCATCTCACTGGCAAACCAAGGCCCAAAGTTGAAAACCAGCTCACTGAAGCTGCCTGGTCCTTCAGCAGCAAAATCTGAGCAGGAGGCCTGAGCCTGGAAACCTCAGCTCCCCTCGCAGGCTCAGTCACCCACCCTCTCCCCGACTCGGCAGAAGTAGCAACAGACACTCTATGGCTCGTTTACACTGGTCCTGGGATGGGCTGCAGTATAGCGAGCAGATTCCTCTCTCCACTGTGCTGCCCTTAGGCTGAGACAGGTGTTCTCTGAGTCTGCCAACAGATGGCAGAGAAGCGAGTCCAGGTGCAGGCTCAGGAAAACAGACAGTTCAACTAAAATAAAACCAGCGCTACAGATAAGAGAAGGACAGAAAGGCAAAGGCTAGGAATCTGGAAACTATGGGCTGGGCTGCTTTTCTGGTAAGAGAGCCCCCTGCCCCTGGCCCAGGCTCTCCGGGCCTCCCTCCCTCCCGCTCCTGCCCAGGCCCCGGGGCCCCACTGGCCTCTGGCAGTCGGTACAGCTTCATGGTGCGCTGCATGGTCATGTTTCTGCTCAAGTGGGAGAACTTGACTTCAATCAGCTTCCGGGGATTTAGGGACCGATGCCAGTACCTGTGGGGACACAGACCTCCTGTCCTCAGAGGGCCGTGGCAAGTCGCACTAAGAGGACCTCTCCATATGGCCAGCAGGTGGCGTGAGAGAGCCGCCGGGCCCCACTTGAGCCGGCCGCCCAGGAGCTCCACCAACCCACAATGAGTGCAGAGCAGCCACAGCTCTTCCCGTAATTTCTTTCTCAAGTTCACAAGCCCCTCCTCCGTACCAGCAGATGTCTTGGGACAAGCAGTCCTCCCTCGGGGAATCAAGTCAGTGGAAAAGATCTGAGGTTCTCCGAACGTCCAGCCTCTGCCTCCCTCCTCTTTGGCGCCTAACTGATGTTTTCACTTTAGAAGCTCTTAAGGCAGAGTGTACTCAATTGTTCCAAAGAACTTTCGAAGGCAGAGGTTTTGCTTGGTTCACACAGAGACGAGACATGCTCTCTCTGGCCCACATAATATTCAGAACAAAACTGAGCTACTCATTTAAAACTATAGGACATTTACCATAAAGAACCAGATTTGGGCTCATCTGACCCCCTTCTATTTCCACATGGCAGGAATCAGAGGGAGCTAAGAAAGCCTGACCCCTTTGGACAGGGCAGGCGCTGTGCAGGCTGTCGTTCCTAGACTCCCGTTCGCTCCCCATGTGCCCCACCTGGCTCCTGTGGGCACCACCACCCACCTTTTCAGACACCGGAGCGGCGGATGCTCTCAGCCATGCACTAGCTGAGGGGCAGAGTGACTCATGGGGACACAAGCTTCCCACCTAGAGTGGGCACACCACCATCTGCAGAACCTTTCCAAGAAGAGGTTTTTACCTGCAGGTGCCAACAGGCTTTGGTAACACCACCCCGGCAGTGTAAACAGCTTGGAAGATGCCCTCCAGGTGAACCCGTCGGGTTATCTCACGGATCAGGACTGGAGCCACTCTCTTGGAGCGCAGCTTCTTGTGGACACACAGGAAGTTGATCTCTACCATCTTCTTCTCTCTGCAGAGTCAAGAGGAAACCCAGGGTCGAGGCTCTTAACAGGCGAGGCCATCCCTTCAAGCACGGGAGCCCCGTGTAGGGAGCGGGGGCCCCCAGCACAGGCTCGTGTTCTGGCCCCACCTGTGCTCAGCAGCCAGGAACGCCCTCCCATCGCCCTGCTCTGCTGCACCAGGCAAGGAACCCGCTCTCTCCTCAACACAGACTCTACTTCCAGAGGTAAGTGGGACTCAAGAAAACTCCTTAATTTAACACACCACCAGCATCTTCCTGGTGAAGCCCCCGGAGCAGGCTGAGCGAGCCCCATCTTCAGCCATCAGGAACCCCACAGAAGTCAAGGGCTATCCTATGATTTCAGGGGTTCAGACTCCCCCAAGCCCAGACGGCTGTGGTAGACAGATGGTTCTGACATTTCCAAAGAAATCAAGAGCAGAGCTGGAAGGCCCCACGACCGTGGATATGAGCCACCAGCCCACTTCTGAGTGGCTCGAGCATGGCGACGCGTGACTGGCACAAGTGCCAACATGGAGCTGGTCAGGGAGCGGGTCGGCCCTCAGGGTGGACCCCTTCCAGCCCAGGTCACAGACAAGAGCTCCAGCAACAATTCAGAGCAAGATAGGCAGCTCCTATTATGAATTTCTATTCCTAGGAACCCAAGTTCCCTCCCTTCACGGGAACTTCCCTCCTGCTTCTATGGAAGCTATGTTTTTCCCCCACTTTCCAAGACCAAGCAGGACGGTGGGGACATGGGGCAGGGGCGGTGCTGGTGCTTACGTGTCATAGATATGGATGTTTGCCGGGATGGCGCTGATGAACCCAACTAGTTTCCGACTCGAGACCACTCGAACCCCACAGTGCCACTGGGGGAGCCAGCCAGGCGGCCGGAGAGCCCTGGAAGAGAGACAGGAGCTGTGGGCACGGGGCTGCCTGCCAGCGGGCTGGGCAGACTGTCTGGCCCCACCACCGAGTCTGGCTCTAACCTCATGCTACCATCTCCCTGGGGAGGGAACAGCTCAATTCTCTGAAATCCACTTTCAGGCCAAATCCTCCTGGATACCAGTGGGACCAAGTCACAGCCCTCTCTTGCTGCTCAGTCCACTGGGCCTATTTTCCCAACCCAGGGCTGTCACACTGAACATTTCATACTGATCCAGTTTCTTTGTGCTCACTCTGACAGCCTGAGCTGGAGCCCCAGCCTCCGTGGCTCCAAATCCAGCGGGTTCTGTGGTCAGGAGCCGGCTGTGGAGCCTCTGGAGCTCTGGGCTCCATCTACTCCCCGCCTTCCACTCTGGCGGTCTTCCTTTCCCTCTCCCTTCAGACAGGTCCCCTCTGTGCCAGCCTCATGCCCTACCTCCCTGGATATTAAATGAGGCCGAAAAGGGGAGGGGGTGCTCAGCCAGGCAAGGCCATTTCTATACAACCAAGCATGCTCAGGAAAGACTGAAAATGACCCTCTATTCTTTTAAATCTTAGCAGGTCTCATCCCTCCTTCCCTTCTTACCTAAAGTCATTATACAACAGACGATTTTTTCTTCTGGGTACCAATTCCATCAAGGAATTTCTCACCCAGTCATTGTGCCTTAAATAAAGTTTCAATTCTGAGCTCCACTGGAAGCAAGTCTCAAAAACCACACACCGATTTGCCATTAAAAGGTTGGCACTTAGGAGGGATGAGCAATCTGGTGCCTTGTTTTTCTGCTCTGTGGCCTCAGAACCGTAGGAAAGTCCTTACAACTCACCACAAAAGAAATTCTGGGGAATAATCAAATCGGAACATGTTGTCATCATCTTCCACATAGTTCTCATTCAGGAGAGTGTAGAGTTCTTTCAGCTGCAGAGAGAAGAGGGGCCACCTTAGAAGTATTCTGCCAGAGTTGGGGGACCAAGGCCAATACCCTGGGGCTCCAAGCTGTTGGGAACAAGGCAAACTACCAAAAACTCTATTTAATCTCACAAATCCTTTTCATCTGGGCAGGGCAGGGACTCCTGGAACAAGCAATCTAGTGCTTAAGAGGAAACTGAGTCACCAGGGGTAGAGGGGCAGACTTAAGCACAGGAAGTGTGGCAGGCCAAGAATGTCATCCAAGTAACAGACCACTCCATCGTTCACTGAATGAATGGACGAACAAGGAAAATGAAAGCACAAAGAAGAGGCAGCCGCCTTGGGGAGCGAGCTGCAGGGGTTAACTCTCGGCGCCAGAGACGCTGTGTGCTATTCAGGCAGAGTTGCGGGCAGATCCCAGATCAACAGATGGGAGGGATCTGCTAGCCCTGCTTGGCTCGGCTCTTCTTAGAAGAGTCCTTGAGGAAGGCCCGAGAAGAAGCCATCATGGCTGGGCTCTCGGGGAACATGGTGTCCTGTCCACGCTGGTGGTCAGCCCAGGCCTACTCACCACACCACGGTCCCCCAGGTCCAAGGCGTCCCAGGTGAAGCCCTGGGGCAGCGTGTAGGGCTCCTGGCGGATGTTGTCTTTGTCAGGCTCCACGGGACCGTGCGTGTTCACAACCTCTCCTACAAGTAGAGCACAGCCATGAGTTTCACTGCTGGCTTTCTTGGGGAGGGAAGGGGCTCAGCTCAAAAACTGACCTCAGCAAATTCCTCCTGTCCCCAGGAGCCCTTCATCCGAAGAACACTCTCTTCTTGGCAATGGCAGACCGTCTCTCTGGCTACCCTTGGCCCCTAACTGAGGGCCAATTCGTGGCCAAACTTCAGAACAATCCTGGGAGTCAAGGTGGTTGGTGTCTTGGGCCTTCTTTTAAATCTCCCTTCGGTTACTAAATGACAAACATGTATCTTGACTAACTTGGCTTCCTGCCTCCCAGCTGGTGTAGAGTGTTGTCATGGCTCTGGCCCAGGCCCATAGACCTGGATGGATTTATAAGGCGTTGCAACAAGGCAGCTTTTGTGTCAACAGCAGTGACAATGTACCAGACCCATTCCTGAGCTGGACAATGGCGTTCAGGCGCCGGGCTCTCTCTGGGTCCTGCCAGCCTGGGCCTTCACCGACAGGGGCCAGTTAACTGCAGCTGCCAACTCAGGCCCACGGTGTTTACAGCCCTGTGAACGCCTCTGGGCTGAATCACTGAGTCTACACCACGCTGCTGGGAAGTCACCCCCTGACATAATATCCCCCCAGGATAGACACCCCTCCCCTGTGCAGTACACAAGGGGTGCAGGGGATGCTGAGAAGACAGAGCCCCAATTCCTAACCCCAGCCAAACCAAACCTATCTGACAGAACTCGGGCGCATCAGCCGCATCATTTCAGCCCCTGGAATTATTTGGCCCTAGTACTTTCTACAGCTCAGAGCTTATTCATTCATGTTCACAACTCAGAAAAAGGCAATGTTTAGTACACTTTAAAAATGGAGTCTTCGGGACTTCCCAGGTGGTCTGGTGGTTAAGAGTTCACCCGCCAATACGGGGAACATGTATCCCATCGCTGGTCCAGGAAGATTCCAGATGCTGTGGAGCACCTAAGCCTGTGCACCACAACTACTGAGCCAGCACTCTAGAGCCTGCGCTCTGCAACAAGGGGAGCCGCTGCGATGAGAAGCCTGCGTGCCACACCTAGAAAGTAGCCCTGGCTCCCTGCAACTAGAGAAAGACCCTGTGCAGCAACGAAGACTCAGCACAGCAATGAATAAATAAAATTTTGACGTATATACACCAGCATGCGTAAAGCAGCCAGCGAGCTAGCGGGAGGCCGCTGCACGGCACAGGGAGCCCCGCTCGGAGCTCCGAGATGGCCTGGGCGGGGGACGGGGACGGGGGCGGGGCGGGGGAGGCTCAAGAGGGAGGCGATAGATACAGTGCTAGTGACTGGTTCGAGCTGCTGCATGGCAGAAACCAACACAACATTGTTAAGCAATTATTCTCCAATTAAAAACACGAACAAAAAAGAGAAAACAACAAAAATTTATAAAAAATAAACAAGGAGCCCTTACAGAGGACCCACTGAGTCCATGGCTCTCAGCACAGGGCTCTGCACATTCCTGTCATTCAGCTCAAGCTTTTACTGATGGTCAGACTCCTGACCCAAACACACCACTCTAACGTCTAACAGGCAACTGTGGACCCTCCCGGGGGGGGATCCGTGGGCAGGTGTAGTGCAAATGGCTGCATCTGGCCATGAGCCAAGGACACCGCCAGCAGGACTGAGCATCTAACTCTCGCCCAGCACATTCACCGAACACCGGCTGGACTCCATGCACCAGGACAGGGCTGGGAAAAGGTCCCTGGCCTCACAAGACATACCATCTTCTGGGAAATAGTCAAGAAACAAGTCATAACCAATGTGCTAAGGGTCAAACACTGCGAACAACAGGCAACAGTGGGGTCACAGAAAGGAAGAATCCAGTTGACTCCTATTTATAAGCTGCTCTCAAGTGAAGGTTTCCTTGGGAGAAAGGCTGTATTTTTCTCCCCTAGTTTAGAAACTGGCCTTTTGATTAATTCATAAAGTAGTCCTTGTGAATTAATTGACTAGAAGTCAAACCACTTTCATTTCCTTGCCACGTATAATTTTTTGAGCCTAGTAAGCCAAGGGCCAGACCCCTGGGAAACACCACAGACCCAGATCCCTACTCTAGTCTTGAGTAGGTGCTAATCAATTTTCCCTATCTTGTTTTGAGTTTATACCCCCTTTTATTTAAACTTCAGAACCCTTTTATCATTTTTCCCCAAGATGATCTCACGGACAAGATACAAGTGATCCTCCCCACCAGATGACAATAGTCTCAAGGCCAAATCATTTCATTCAGGCTGGCTACCAGGTCCTGCCTGTACCAGGCATTGCCATTTGCACCTTCACCATCTGTTCTCGGAATCCTAGACAGCGCCAGCTCTGGGGCAGGAGCTGATGAATGACATGGGTGCAGGTCCTTGTCATCATGGGGTCCAGAGACAAAGCAAGCCGGCACTTGCCACTCAGCACAATGAAAGTCCGCAATAATGAAGTATGGGGGGATGAGAAGATGGAGGAAAGACCTCTTAGAAGAAACATCTAAAGATGTGACCTCAGGGATGTTCCTGGCGGTCCAGTGGTTAAGATTCCGTGCTTCCACTGCAGTGGGCACAGGTTCGATCCCTGGTCAGGGAACTAAGATCCTGCATAAAAAGAAAAAAAAGATGTGACTTCAAGGATAATTAGGAATTAGGCAGGGGTAGACTGGGTGGGGCAGGGAGGGTGGGTACACTGCGGGAAGAACAGAGTCAAGACCTGGAGATGAAAGGAGGGGAAAGAAACTAGGAGAGGAGGCTGAAGAGAAGAGTGGGGGCCAATTGTGGAGGATCCTGCAAGCTGCAAGAGGCTGGAGTTTATCCTGTGGGACATTCTGAATGGGTCTTTAAGGGGGATGGGAGGGCGCAGTGACATACTGAGGTCTGAATTGTACAAAGAGCACTCAATAAGTGCTTGTCAACTGAGTGAACTTGTATACAAACTATTCAACTGGTAAGTCTTGAGCTGTGTGTTGACAAACTGGTTCTCATAGGTTATCTCAAGGCTCTTTACCATCTGCAAGACAAAGCTGACCAAGCAGAGTGAGAGGAAACTGAGAAAGCAGAAGCCACTCAGAACAGACTCGCAGTCTGGGGTGCCGGCAATGTTGCGAGCGGCCCAGGGGTCCTGCCCACCACCTTCTACTGGCTCATGAGCACCTCTGGCCAAGAAGGTGGGGGGCTGCTTCTCAGGGGGCAGAAACGCAGCCGATTGTCTCTGGGCCTCCATGAACCAGCTGTGGAGGACACTGGGAACTTTGAAAGACAAACCTGGTTCCTTTCAGCACACTCTACCCCTAAACTCTCTCTTTGCCTTCTAATACTCAAGATCCAAAAGCAAGCACTGCAGGGCAACTGTGAAGGACTTGGGAGAAAAGAATGCGAGATCTGGGAGACCTTAAGCCAAACAAGCAGGACAAGGGAAGGACAGAGTGAGGAAACCTCTCTTTCAGGGCCCAGGGCAACCAAGTCCAAGTCCGCGTTCTCCCTTTCTTTGGTAGAGTTACTTTCTAAACTAATCTGTGGCCAGATTCCAACCCACTAAGGTCAGGCAAAGAAAAACGATTCCTCATCCTTCCATTAGTGTGGGAAAAGGGGTGACTTTTAAAAAGGAGAATGACACAGTCTGAAAAGGGGGATGAGAAGTTGATTTGGGCACACAAGAGAACTGTTATACAGCTGAAAACACTGTCTGTTTAGAAGCCTTTCAATGGTGAACTTAGGATGATTGTATACTTGAAATTAGGAGGATGATTTTTAAAGAATTCTGGGTCTCTTGAAAGTGTTAGTTGCTCAGTCGTGCCTGAGTCCTCTGAGACCCCATGGACTGGGGCCTGCCAAGTTTCTCTGTCCATGGAATTCTCCAGGCAAGAAGACAGGAGTGCGTAGCCATTCCCTTCTCCAGGGGATCTTTCCAACCCCGGGATCACACCCGGGTCTCCTGCATTACAGCCAGATTCATTACCGTCTGAGCCATGAGGGAAGCCCCTAGGTCTCTTGAGTGGAAAACAATCTAATTCTAACTCTCCCCCAAGTTGGGCAGTGCGGCAAACACAGGATATTTGATATGCTTGAGATTCAAAATTACTAGCCCTCATTTATGTGGAAAAAATGAAAGCAAGAAGCTATAAATGACACCACCCAAAGGACACCCAGAAGCAGAACTAGGGTGACACCTCAGCCATGTGGACCACCTGATGCCTGTGATGCAGTACTTTCTATCAGCCAACTCAGACACAGAGAAGGAATCCTTTATTTGGACTTGACTGACCTGAAAGGCAGACTGGCCAGATACTCGCAGTGATCCCTCTTACAAAATGTCCCACACTCCACGCTGCCACAGGCACGGGGTGAGGAAACAAAACTGAGCCGGGACTTCCCTGGCGGTCCAGTGGCTAGGACTCACACTCCCCATGTGTAGGGGGCCAGCGTTAAGTCCCTGGTTGGGGAGCTGGATCCCATATCCCACCACGAAGGTCAGAGATCATGCATGCCTCAGCTAAGACTCAATGCAGCCAAATAAATAGTAAAAAAAAACAAAACAAAACTGAGCCTCATTCCCCCTTTCCGAGATCACCCAGGTCCTGGTGAGGAGTATTGTGGCTTTTTCATAAGCTTTCTGAGAATAAAACTGGAGCACCCTCTAATTTACAGGTGGAGAAACTTTGGCAAACAACAAAGAGCAAATGAGCTGAAGCAAAAGAAAAGCAAACTCCATTATCCTAACCTGCCTCTTGACCAGGGGCCATGTCTATGAAGAATGGAGTGAAGTCACCCGTTTGCAAATTCTTAATGAAAAATCAAATCAAACCAAAACTCCATCTGAACACAGCAAAGATGGAGGCTTCCCTGTTAGTCCAATGGCTCAGATTCCACGCTCCCAGTGCAGGGGTCCCAGGTTTGATCCTCAGTTGGGGAATTAAGATCGCACATGAGGTAACTTAGGAGAGTTCAAATGCCCCAACTAAAGATCCCATGTGCCGCAACTAAGACCCTGTCCAGTCAAATAAACAAACAGATAAATAATAAATATTTTTTAAAAAACAAAACCCAGTAAAGATGCATGTCAGCTCCCTCTGAATGTCTCTGTGTAAGCCACTCAGAGGTGGCGCATGTAGCTCTTGGCTCTTCCTGGGGGAGTGTCACTGGGACCCGTTATTAGTGACGCCCGAGTAACAGCATCTACTGTTCAGTGGCTCAGCTGCGTCTGACTCTTTGTGACCCCATGGACCGTAGCATGCCAGGCGTCTCTGTCCTTCACTATCTCCCAGAGTTTGCTCAGATTCATGTCCATGTGACCCAAAGCCTTGCTGGAGGCCTTAGCCAGTGGCCTGGAACCTGGATGACCTGGGCAGCCCAACAGACCCGGTGGATGGGTCAGGGCAGGGTTCTAGTCAATAGACTTCAATACAACAGTGCCTGCTGCCCGTGCACCACCCATAACGACCTGGGCACTGCTTTGCTCTCCACCCCATAGGGGCACATCTCAGCCTGTTTCTGGATTGTGACTAAGCTGCCCGCGAACCATGTGCTCCAGAGCAGAGCTTCTCAAACTTTCAAAATGGATGCAAACCCCCTGCAGGTTCTGATTCTGCAGACCTAGGGCTTGAGCGTCTGCGTGTCTACCAGCTGTTCAGCAATGCCTGCCCACCCTGCTGTTTGAGGGGCACGCTCTGGAGTAGACAACTCTCCCTGGGCACAGATACCCCCTCCCCTACCCCAGTCTTCCGCTGTGCCCTCGGCCTTCCTCCACACCACACACAGTCAGCTCTCACCGTGTCTTAACATGGACAGCCTGAAGGTCACCTATGTTTGTGGTTCACACATACTTTTTTTTTTTTAACATACCTACTCTCCCAGTCACACAGATAATAGAAATTGGGCTACTGATGGGTCCAGAATCATGACGCAACCACTACAGAAACTTCCTGGCAATGACACCCTCTGCAGTCACCATGGAGGCGAGCCGTGGCTGGGTGTAAGCAGGCATCTCTAACCTCCTACGACCAGTCCCTTCTGGAATGCACTTATTTTCTGCCCATCCCACCCTTCTGAGAGTTCACCATAGCTTTTTGAAGAGGTGCCAACCAAACATGTATATGGTAGTCCAGGTGTTAAACCATAACCGTTAATCAAAATGTCAAGTCATTTTGCATTCAGTCAGCACAGCACACTGTTGAAAAGCCAAGGGGAAGAGGTAGGGGACTGGCCCATTCCAGATTAAACACTTGCCCAGATATACAAGACAGTCTCTATAAAATTTGTGTGAAACAATACATACATGGGCACACGTCCCCACTCATCATGTGCCAAGGCACTGTCTTTCTTTGCAGATTTATACTGGATGATGATGGACTAAAAGGACCATTGTTTATTCTCCATATGGGCTGCTGTGAAATGATAAAGTGCCTAAACAACAGTCTTTTCTGAACCACATTATGAAGACTACCCTTTAAAAATGGCCACCAAAGAACAGGACTCTCTTGTCCCCCCACAAATCCTGAGTAGAACCCTTGGCACAGCTCAGGCACTCCCGTGTTCTCTCCTCGGGAAGAAGGCACATACATACCCAGCTTGGGGACGGGCTGCGTGTCCCAGAACTGGTAGCTTCGCTTGCTAGCCTCCTCCATGGTTTTTGCAGGTCCCTGACCCACTGAAAAAAGTTCAATGGCCTTCTGTATTTCCTGGATCCTCTCTGCTGGCAAAGAGTTCATCTGAACAAGACAAAGTTGGGGAGAGGAAAGGCTCATTATGTTAATAAGCATTTTTTATTCAGTCAAGTTCAGGAGTTAAGGGAGTACAACTCAAAGAAGGGGTGTGGCTTCTCAGAGGTCAACTGCTGTAGGACAACTGGAGAAAGTGACCGACGATGAGCCGTGTGGTGGGTGGGTGCTTCCTACAGGGTTTCTCCTCTTAGTCTTACAACGTTTGATGGCAAAACCTGGCTTAGTGTAAAATTTCAAACAATGCGGCAATGTAAATATACACAGAAGGTGAAAAACCCAACAGTCCTGGCCCTCAAATATAACCCTTGTCATCAACAGTCTGAAATTTGGGAGGTAGGCTGGGAAAAGGCAAATATAATCTCAGACTTTTCTGCATACAAGTTCCAAACACACACACGATTTTCAAAAACTCAAATTGAATGGCAGAGTATTATTTTACTGACTGTTCTTCTTTAAATATTGTATCTTACAGGCCATTCCAGGAGGTCACATGGACCTGCCCATTCAACAACTGATTCCCCTATGAGCACAGACCACAAGGGCTCTGGCCAACCTCCTACCACTGGGCATTTGGTGATCTTGGTCTTCAGTTTTACAGACAGTGCTGTGATGAACTTTCCTCTGCATCTATTTTTCGCTCCCTGAATAGGTCCTTCTGCAGGATAAAGTTTAAGAAAGGAAGACTGCTGGGTCAAAGGGGATGCACATTTGAGATTACATGTATTATTAACTTACTCTTTAAGAAGAGAGTAGCAATTAAGAAAACAATGAACAGTGTACGAGAGTATGTTTCTCAAGACTCTCATCACTAGATTTACCAAATCTTAAACTCTGCCAATCTGGGGGGGGGGGGGGGGCGGAATAGTTGCTTTAATTTTCATTTTAAGTTGAACCATCTTTTCATATAAAAACCTTTTTCTTTTGAATGGCCTGCTTATTTCATTATTTTAAACTGACTGACTTATGTAGTGCAAATAACTGCCCACTTTGTTATCTTTTGACTTTTTCAGAGAAGTTTGATAGTTGTCACTTTTTCTTTTATGGCTTCTGGGTCTTATGTCCAGTTTCAGATTCTACAAATACCTTTAGGTTCCTCTAATACTTTACTACCTCTTTTTTTTTCATTTAAATTATAAAGGAAAGGGAGACTACAAATCAGTATATTTATACTGCTCATTTCTGGGAGGCAGAACTCTTAAGTGATTTTCATTTTGTTCCTGTTGCTAGGTTTTTTCCTACACTCCTTATAATGTACGGCATCATTATAAAAACAGAAGGGCTATGCAAATGGTGTTTTGCTGCGATTTTCTAATTTCGAAGTGAACCATTTTGATAAAGGTTTGAGTTCAACCCCCAAGTGGAGTCATCTAAACACCCACCCCCAGGGAAAGAAACAAACAAGAATCCCTGAAGCGGAAGCAGGGCTTGGGCTTGCCTTCCTGACTCAAAGACCTGGGAAAACCACTTCCTCACATCTTTAAAATGGGAAGACTCCCACCTACCTTGTAGAGAAGTTGAAGGCACCTCGTTAATGTAAACGATGTGCCTGGCAAGAACCTAGCTAGCCAACATGGTAGTCAACAGTGGTTACTTTATTTTTTCATAGTGGGTTTGGTATTGAAAATATTTAAAACACTGCTTGAAGCTGTATCTCAATAAGGTAGAAGATTTGAGGTGGAGTATAACTTTTGAGGGATAAAGCAAAGGGTGGGTATACTGATGAGACTAGATTTTTTGTGAGGCTTATGAACCGAGGTAATGCTAAACTAGGAATTATGCATCTGTCTTGAGTTCCCTCCAGGGCCTGCTTTGAAGAAGACAGCACTTATCTGAAATAAAAGGTGTTGTTTTTTTTTAAGAAATGTTCATCTTTATTTCTTTATTTAACGTCTTAAGACCAGACTGTGTGTGGCATATGGGATCTTAGTTCCTGACCAGGGATCAAACCCATGCCTCCTACATTAGGAGCTCAGAGTCTTAACCACTGGACCGCCAAGGAAAACCTAAAAGGTTTTCTTCTCTTAATGTTGTTTTATTTACGAAACAAAACAATCCTTACCCACACTTCTGTGTTTCGTGTCCGCGTGTCAGCCTTAGACGTAAGCTTTAGGCCAGTGGTTCTCACCTATGGAACTCAGAAATGGGCTCTGTGGGGGTCTCAGTTCTCAGTACCGTGACTATGGCATCAAGAGAATGCTTGAGAAACATAAAGGTCTGCCTTAAAAGGAACAGATCTTCATTCTCATAGTGGTGGGGACCGAAGAAAGCAAAGGCCAAGAACCACTACTCCAGGCCACAGCGGGGCTGTCATAAGGGAATTCCTCCCCAGCGCCCAGCGCAGCACCACAGGCAGTCATGCACCTGTAAACTCTGAGGGGCACTGTGCTCAGGGGCCGATGTCTAACCTGCTGTGCCTTTCAAGGTAGAACAGCAGTTTCATCACCTAGGTCTAGGGCAGCAGGGCGAGCCGACCCCTCCATCCTGAAGTAATAACAGTGGAGACTGGCAATCCATTACATTGCTCCCACGCATTTATCCCAACGCACTCTCTTCTGAAAAAGCAACTCTCAGGCCCAAGAAAACAGAGCCTCCTTGTTACCTTCACGGGCTGATCCTGGGCTGAGTCTGTCTCGCTGCCTTTCTCTTTCCTCTTTTTTTGTTTCTTTTTCTTCTTTTTGGCTCCAGTGTCATTGGCTGGACTCAGACCACTGTAAGACAAAGTAAATACTGATGCAGGCTTTTAAAAAAATCATCTGTTTTGAGCTGCACTGACAAAGAGCTTTCTGTGGAACCAGACCTTTCTTAATCAAGCCTGTGGGCTTCAGAAGCAGACCAGAGAATCCAGGCCCCAGAAGGGGCATTTGGAGAATGCCAGCAGACACAGCTCTCCTCTCCACTCCCACCAGGGAGGGAGCCATGTGCAAGGAACAGCCTGTTTGTTTGAAAGGACCTCTTCTGTTCTTGCTTCTATTTTATGTGGTTTATTTTCTTTATTTTTTTTGCTGCACCGATTGGCTTGAAGGATCCTAGCTCCACGACCGAGAATGGAACCTGGGCCCTCAGCAGCAAAACAGTGTAGTCCTAACCCCTGGACCACCAGGGAATTCCAATGGTTCACTCCCTTTAGATTGCCAGGCTGCTCACCATCAAAAGTAAATGTAATTGTTAACAGGGCATTCATGTTACCAACTCTCCCTTTGAGTCCAGAATTTAAAGGGATGACAGCCCAAAGTGATCTTTTGGAAACTCCTCATTTCCACTTCCCCCATCCTGCTATACTGGGTTCTCTGAGCTGCCCTAGCTGAACCTAAGACACAAGGTGGCTCTGGAAGGGAGGAAGGAGCAAGGAAAAGGGCAGCTTAATGTTGCTGTTATCTCTGTCCAAAATAGTCAAGCGATCATGAGAAATGCCTAAATGAGGCCTGTAGGATAGAGGGCAACTGTCAGCCCACCGGCAAAACCCAGCGCTAGGAATCCTGGGGCAACATCAACAATGAACACCCAGCCAGCCCAGCTCAGAAGAGATTTACAGGCAACATGTGTGTGCGTGTGAACCACAGCAACGGGGATTTCCTCCTGCTGCTTTCCTTCTGCATGACTCACCCAATGAAGGAAGCAAAAACAATTTCTTAGCCACATTTAATCGTTTTCTACAGGCTTTTAAAAAATCGTTCTCTGCATCATCTCTCAACATTTCTACTGAGACACAAATCACATTTTACATTGTGTTTTGCTAACATTTTTTTCATTTATTTGCTCCCTAATGCTTTCTCCCAATTCTTGTTGAGTTTCGGATATTAGTTTTGATTCTGGGTTTCCTTCATTTTATTGATGAATTTTAAGGTTCACTTTGAAGCCTGCTTTCCTAACCACCATCAAAGTTAAGTTCCTGCCATGTTTTCAGTGATTTTGGCATTGTCAGACCGGGAGTAATGCCGGACTCTCACGCTGCCATTCTCTCTGGAAATGTTCCATTAAACAAGTCAAAACAAAGGGCTTCTCTGGTGGCTCAGTGGTAATGAGTCCACCTGCCAACGCAAGAGAGACAGATTCAATCCCTGGTCCAGGAAGATCCCACATGCCTCGGAGCAACTAAGCCTGTGCACCACAACTACTGAGCCTGTGCTCTGGCGCCCAGGAGACGCAACTCTGAGCCCACCTGCTGCAAACACTGAAGTCCATGTATGCTAGAGCCCGTGCTCTGCAACAAGAGAAGTCACTGCAATGAGAAGCCGGCACACCGTGACTACAGAGCAAGCCCCCGCTTGCTAGAGGAAAGTCCGAACAGCAACGAAGACCCAGCACAGTCAAAAAAAAAATTTTTTTTTAAAGAAAGTCAAAATTAGGAGTCCAATCAAAGAGTACCCTAATCTGCAGATCAGCTAAGTGCAGGGTATTGTTTTCGCTGTATAGGCTAGATAACCAATTTTCAAAGAATTTAAATAGTATAAAATACATTTTACATACCATTGTGGTAAGTACTATTTAAGCTTTATTTTGTAATTCAGAAAGGCTTCATGGTCTTAAAGTGCCTGGAAGTTATTATGAACATTAACTCTCATCTCCTAGTACGTGGTGTAGGGGGCAAGCCACGTGCGGCCATTTCCTGTTGCAGAATGTCTTCAGATTTCTGTCTTCCTCAGTGTTCTTGGCCTGGAGAATCCCAGGGACAGGGGAGCCTGGTGAGCTGCCGTCTATGGGATCGCACAGAGTCGGACACGACTGAAGCGACTTAGCAGCAGCAGTAGCAGCAGCGGCAGCAGCAGCAGCGGCAGCAGCAGCAGCAGCAGACCTGGCTGGAAGCCCTCGCATCCACACTTCATGACCTTACACTTGGACTAAAGGAATCCCCAGCCTTTCCTGGATCTCCTTTACTCACAACTGCTCTGCCTTATCCTAAACTCTGCATGGCAGTGGGACTTGCCAATGTGAAAATGGCTTTCCACGAGTCCCTCCCATGCTTGAAAGTCTACGGTGACAGCGGCTTCTTACTCTAGAAGGTATCCGGCCCAGCTTTCCCCTTGGCCCCTCACATTCAGTCCCCATCTAGCTCAACCACCCTCATCACTCCTGCTCTGGAATAAGTGTGCCTGCACCCGTGGGGCCAGGCTTCTCATCAGGCTCCTGGTGCAGAAAGACTGAAGTCAGAGAGATCATGTCAAGGCTGGAGATTACTTTACTCCCAGCATAAGGTCATAAAGTGCAGACGCAAATGCACTTCCTAGGTATCATATCAGTGGGACCCAGAAGGCACAACACAGAAAGAAAACCGATAACATTGAAAGGGAGAATAAGGCAAACTCCCTAAAACTAGAAGCTCAGCAAAACCCCCAAGGCCATGGCAAAGAACAGGAACTCTGAAGCCATTTACAAACTGAAGATAAAAGTTTTCCTCTTATTATCTCAATTTTGATATCTTGCACAGGCCTGTTTGCAGTCTATGACAACTCTACTGTGGTTTTCTGATTCCAGAGACATTCTCACTTCAGTCTCAGGATTATAAGGTTTAAAAGCTGGTTGATGGCAGGAGACAAAGCAGGGTCCCATTGCTGATACAGTTTATAAGTCCTCACTCATTTCAGCTTGTGGAATGAATTCTCTGGGCCCTGTAAGTGAATTACCATAAGAATTGTTTTTTATGGAAAAAAAAGCATCAGAAAGGTTAAAGTGAAGAACTCGGAGAAGGCAATGGCACCCCACTCCAGTACCCTTGCCTGGAAAATCCCACGGACAGAGGAGCCTGGTAGGCTGCAGCCCATGGGATCGCGAAGAGTCGGACACGACTGAGCGACTTCCCTTTCACTTTTCACTTTCATGCATTGGAGAAGGAAACGGCAACCCACTCCAGTGTTCTTGCCTGGAGAATCCCAGGGACGGGGGAGCCTGGTGGGCTGCCGTCTATGGGGTCGCACAGAGTCGGACACGACTGAAGTGACTTAGCAGCAGCAGCAGCAGCAGATTAACCAGCTGGACACTTACTAAACACAATTTCACATAAGGAAAATAGAAGAAATTACTTCCTTCAACTGTAGACATCTTTTCACGTGGGCGAAATCCCTAAAAAGTTCCCTTCCTGCCTTTGTTCTTGCTGTTCAGTGGAAGTAGCCATCTCTTCAGAGACCCCATTTCTGGGGAAGGACCTTGGGCTGAACTCTTGTTCTGTTTTATGCATTACTAATACAAGTGCCTGGCAAACTCCAAGATCTAAACTAAAACCAGAGAGCTAATTTCATTTTCCTTGTATTTGCTTGAATCTGCACATGCAGTTACTGAGCAACAATCCTGTCTCAACCTGTACATGAAGAACACGGAGAGGAGACACTTGAAGAACAAAGGGAAGTTTAAAAGAAAAGTCAGTCACTGAGCGACCAGGTACTGAGCCACCTTCCTAAGAACACCATGAGCTCATCACGGTCTCTCGGTTAACAAGCTAAACAGGAAGACAAGTGACTCAGAGCAGAGACTTCCAAGGAGCCCAGGAGGGTTAGCTTTCTAGGTGATTAGAATAACTTTAATTATCCGTAAGAAGCCAAATCAAGCTCAGAGGCCTTGAGAGTAGGTCTTAGGAAATATTAGGGGTAGCTTCTTAGGAAGCCAACACCATTTCACAGAAGGATGGGCTCAATTCGGATTTAGGAAGAACGAAACCAAAGGATCCCATGGAAGCAAGCTACTGCTGCTGCTGCTGCTGCTAAGTCGCTTCAGTGTGTCTGACTCTGTGCGACCCCATAGACGGCAGCCCACCAGGCTGCCCCGTCCCTGGGATTCTCCAGGCAAGTACGCTGGAGTGGGCTGCCATTTCCTTCTCCAATGCATAAAAGTGAAAAGTGAAAGTAAAGTCGCTCAGTCGTGTCTGACTCTAGTGACCCCATGGACTGCAGCCTACCAGGCTCCTCCGTCCATGGGATTTTCCAGGCAAAAGTACTGGAGTGGGGGGCCATGGTCCTTCTCAAAAGAATTTGGCTTCATTTTTAAAGGGACCTGGAGTCCATCCCCACTGCGTGGGTATCCCTGGGCATGCTGGGACTCTGCAAATGAAAACAAAAAATCTCTCAGAGATCTTATTAAACCTGTCAGTCACCCTAACATACTCTGAAGGGATGGGCCAGCGCCTTGGAATATGGCAAATCAAAGTCAACCTTTGGTTCATTTGGTTGCAAAATAATGAGCAGAGAATTAGTGGAACTTGCCAGCTCTTTTTTTTGGAGAAGGGGCTGTTTGCCTGCAATGGAAAAGGAGAGGGGAATTCACATAAAAATTTTGAAATGTACATTCTAAAGTAAAGCTGATCAACTCAAGTCATTAATGACCAACCTAGCAAGTATGGGATGAATGAACAGAATGACAAAACCAGGAACAAGGAAGAAAAGCGATCATGAAATGTCATTTTTAAAGGAAGGTCAAAATATTCTAAGTTCAAACAAGTAAGAAATCCTATGGATGCTCTGGAAGAAAGTCAGGGCCGGGGTAGGAGATGGAAAAGGAACCTCAGTACTTATTTCTAGAAGCAGAACACAGCATCAGAGTGTGAGCATAGTGGGAGGCAAGGGCAAGCTGACAGGAACAGCAGGGAAGCTCTAAACAACAGGAGCAGGGTGGGTGGGGACCTGGGCCTCCTCTTGATCCTGCGATGCCACTCAAAGGTGCGGGGCTGTGAGACAGAAAGCAGTTAGCGTGGAAGCTAAAGCACCGGGGCTGGAAGGAGCTCTCAGGGCCATCTGGCTTAACCCGTTGTTTACAGAAGAGGAAACCAAGGCCCAGGGATGTGAGGCATCAACAAACTGACTGGAACCCAGGGACTAGTCACCAACCTAAGGACCCGGCCCCCTCTACTCCCAAACACTAACGTCTCATTCCCTGTGAGAATTTCTCTGAGAACCTTCAAAAGCCCTAAAACAAATTTCTGTGTGCCAGATGAGCAGATACTAAAGGCAAGGAGAGCGAGCCGCGTTTTATCCAGGAAGCCTCCTCTGACCACTCCAGCTCGCGTGCTCCTTGAGGCCTCTCTTTTAATGTTGTGATCTCCCGCACAATTTAATACTTTGCATATAATAATGGGTTGCTGCCTGGCTTCCCAAAGAGATAAAATTTGTCCTGAGTCTAGGGACCCCATCTTACACAGCTGTTTCTCACAGCATCCCTAGTTATGCTGAACACACAACTGAGAGTTCACCAAATACATGCTTGACTGATGCTTTCCAGGCGTAACAGACTAAAATAAAACCCTGAGAAGCTAGAGCCCAAAAGAGGGGCAACAAAACATCTTCAGCAGTATTTCCAGAGGACAGCTGCGCCAGCGTTCTAAGAGAGTAGTAGCGATGCGGGGCTCTTTTGAGCCACTGTTTGAGATTTTAATGATCAAATTTCTCATCCAATTTTCAACTCTCTTATTGTCTCCTCCCTCCTTAGGACCTGTTCTATTCCTACAAGAGTAAACAAAAAAGCTCCATTTTAACCACTTCCAATGGTTCCAATGTCTGAAACACAGACCATGGGTTTAGGTTTGATTATGAGATCAAAAGGAAAAAAAAAGTTCAGAAAAGGAAATTCACAACTTTCGGTTACCTGTTTTCTACCTCCAAGAAGTAGAATTAAGCTGGAAGTTATTTTTTTAGGCTCAAATTCAAAATTTCCAGAGAAACTTACTAAATAAATAACTAGCCTCTAACGTCCTTTTGATGCCACTTGTAGACATCAGGAAATTCTTCTGCAAATCAATTTTTTTTAATTTTTTGGCCACACAGCAGCTTGCAGGACCTAAGTTCCCCAACCAGGGATTATACTCAGGGCCACAGCAGTGAAAGCGCTGAGTCCTAACCACTGGACTCCCAGGAAACTCCCCTTCTGCAAATCAATTTACTCCTGAGGTGTGATTCACCAGCATACCTACTGGTCGCGTATCCAGAAGACCCAAACCCAGGTGAATGCGGTGGTGTTTACTAGGGGCACAGGCGAAACCACGTGGTGTGGCTCAGCACAGCTGCCGATCTTCTGAACGGCTGAGGCTGCAGAATCACTTAATGCCATCCCCCAAACTTTGCAAGCTCCCGCTATCAGTCACCCACAAAAAACTGCCTTTGAGTCCTAAGAGATTGTAAAAATAAAAAGTCTTTACTACTGCCATCAAGGTGCCCAGGAGGCCTGTGAAAAGACCAGCAAGATGGGAAAGGATTACCAAAGATTGTTTTTATTGCCACCCCTGCCCTCCCTGGGTTAGCCAGAGTTTTGGGGGTGAACCAGCCAATCCTGCCATGAAGGAAAGCTGGTTTTTTTTCAGAGGTCACAAGACCCCTAATACACTAAGTAGTTCAAAATGGGAATGAGATGGAAATGTAAATTCTATATACTCTGGGTTGGTTTGGTGAGCTAGACTGTAACCTGGCAACTCCAAGGTCAAATGAGATGCAGTTCAGAGACCATTTTCAGTAATTTTCTGAGTAAGGAATCAACGCTGGCAGCAATTTCACACATTGGAATGAACTCTGAAAAAGATACCAGTCTATCAAGGACAATTTAAAGGAGCCAGCCATCTCCATCACCCACTGGCTCCCTAGTTTGGGGAAAGTCCATGGGTTACTGAACACATTCAAAGACAAAGAAAGAACGCACACTGCTGCAGAGTCCAGAGGAAGGAGTCAATGCAAGTAAGGAAAAGCAATGCAGCAAGTTCTGAACGGATCCTCCTGGGTGTCAAAGGGAGAGGTGGACCAGCAAGTCCTAAGTCTCATTACAAAAGCTAAATCAGTCTTTATTAAGTCTACACGAGATAATCCACGTAAAGGGCTTTAGCACAGGGTTCAGCACACAGTCATGTTAGCAATAGAGAACATTTATTGACCACTTAACTATAGTGAAGCCTCCTTAGCTCTCTCTCAAAGACAGCAGCTGAGGAAAAAAATCTGCAGCAAGTACTGACCCTGTTAAAGAATATTAGTTTTGTTTTTGCTTTGGTGCTTTTAACAGACAACACCATATTTTATGGGCCTTACATGCAACTGTCACAAGAGTGCCTCGTCCTTGGGGAGCTGGAAGAGAGGCTTGTAGGGCAGAGATTTCAGACAAAAGGTTAAAGAGGAAGAGCTGAAGCAGCAACCTCCTAGAGTTACTGAATCTGTGGTCCCCAAACTTACGGACTCTGCAAGGAAAGGGTTAAGGGCAGACTTAGTAAAGCTGGGACATTTTAGAGTGAGCACATTAGTTAAACAATGTGAAAAATCAGCAAAACTGCTTTGCCATGAGCAGCAGTCTCCCAGAAATAGGCTCTCATTTACTTTTCATTTCTTCTGCTTTCCAGTCTTTTCTCTTTGAAGCAGCTCTTGATTAGTTTCTTTTTAATTGCCACTTAATTGGGAAATAAAATTAGAACACTTATTTGATATCAGTGATGAGGCTTCTCTTTTCATTTCTGCTTTGATCTAGTTTTGAAGAACCAAAAGCTGAAGGGAGAAATTAAGAAAAAGGAACTAAACAGATTTCTTCCTTCTAAGGACCAGATACAGCTATAAGCCAAATAAACGTGGAAAGAGCCACTCATGGAAAAGCTGAAGAATAAAACAGAAGCAAGTAAGGATAGCTTTATGGAATTCCATTCAAAAAGACCTTTCTTTTCTCTTAAGTTTCTTCATAAGGAATAATATCGCATCATGAGGAAGTAAGAAAAACTTATAACAACCCATTTTAACCTGTCCCCACGGAGTAAGGGAACAGAATGGGAAACAGACATCCCTGATCAAAGGGTTCTTGACCAATGACTTCTCAGCATTTCAGTGGTATTAACAACATTGCAAGATAAATTCCAACAGAATCTTAACAGCAAAAAGAGTGTAAAAATTCTCTCCCATTCCCAAGCATCCAAATAAACTTTGTTATCTCACAATGAAAATCTACTGCCAGCTGATAAGGTTTATTCTTCAGCGATAAAGTGAAAGTGAAGTCGCTCAGTCATGTCCAGCTCTTTGCGACCCCATGGACTAGCAGCCTCCCAGGCTCCTCCGTCCATCGGATTTTCCAGGCTACTCTTGGTACTGAAGTGGGTTGCCACTTCCTTCTCTAGGGGATCTTCCCTACTCAGGGATTGAACCTGGGTCTCCCACATTGCAGGTAGACGCTTTACCCTCTAAGCCACAAGGGAAGGCCTTCAGCGATAAATCTCTCACTAAAAACAAGCAAGCAAATTAAATCCTATAGCTGAATCATGACCCGCAGGGGGATGTAGTATAAAGATTATTTTCTGACTCTCCACTCAATTAACTGCCCACGGTAACTTATGCCAGGTAACTGGGGGGGTTGGGCTGGGGGGAATGCTACCCTCCTTTCTTTCCTCAGTTGAGTGGATTTTTTAAAAAATAGAAAAAATGTAGAGATACACACACTCACATGCACACATCTCTACTATAGATGTATGCTTGTGAACATGTGTGTGCTTTTATGTATACATGAAACTTATACCCGCCAAATGTTTAATTATGGAAGAAAGAAAACTCAGGACTAGAAATATCAAGAACTAAAATACATAAAGAAGGGACATAAGAACCAGCACCAATGCACTTCCTATTATTCCAGCGCATGAACGAAGCTCATTTCATCAGCATAAAGCACTGAGCCCATCCTGAAAGAAAGGCCCAGAGAACAAGGGTTTGTTTTGAACTATCATTAACTTTTATTGTGGCGGAGAAGGCGATGGCACCCTACTCCAGTACCCTTGCCTGGAAAATCCCATGGACGGAGGAGCCTGGTAGGCTGTAGTCCGTGGGGTCACGAAGAGTCGGACACGATTGAGTGACCTCACTTTCACTTTAACTTTTATTGCATATTGTCTGTTAGAACTGTTACGATCAAAAGGAGATATTTTTATTCTTCTACCACTTTGAACACATTTAAAATAATATTAAGTAAAGACAAGCAACATTTAAAGGAGCCAAAAAACCGTGGAAAACTTCCCTGACAAAACTGGGGCATCCTTGATTTCTGTGGGTATTTCACAGTAACTACAGGAGAAGGCATGGCACCCCACCCCAGTACTCTTGCCTGGAAAATCCCAGGGATGGGGGAGCCTGGTGGGCTGCTGTCTATGGGGTTGCACAGAGTCGGACATGACTGAGCGACTTCACGTTCACTTTTCACTTTCATGCACTGGAGAAGGAAATGGCAACCCGCTCCAGTGTTCTTGCCTGAAGAATCCCAGGGATGGGGGAGCCTGGTGGGCTGCCGTCTATGGGGTCGCACAGAGTCGGACACGACTGAAGCGACTTAGCAGCAGCAGAATAATAAGGCTTATGAGACTTATTTGGGGAAAATTAAGTGTACATGTGAGAAAAATCTGATATCCTTCTCAGCGAGGAGAAAGGAAGCTGCACGAACACTGGGCTACAAATTTTTAACATGTCAGTCATTCATCCAGCAAATGCTCATGAATACACACTGCTGCTGCTGCTGCTAAGTCGCTTCAGTCGTGTCCGACTCTGTGCGACCCCATAGACGGCAGCACTAACTGCCAGCTATCTCAGACAGGATTCCTGTTCTGAAACTCATCATGGTCAAGTAACACAAGGACTGGATACAAATGTTACTTAACTACTATCATGATAAAAGCTACAAAAAAATACAGTATGTGATGGGGTAAGGGGGAGGGGGTTGGGGAAGGACAGGGCAGATCTGAAGAAATAGAAGGGGGAAGGCTGCTTCAGATGTTATCTCATGTAATCTCAACAACTGGAGGTTAAGTAACTTTCCCAAGGACACAGGACTATTAAGTGTCAAAACCAGGCTTTGAACACAGGTTTGAATGATTCCAAAGTCTATGCTTTTCCCATTGTACTACACAGCTTCTCCCCCAAACCATTTCCTCTGACAATTAATGGAAAAAATGTCAAGCCTATTCAGATTCCAAGTGCCAGAACTAGACACTGCCCTTCAGGCTGGGTCCTCTGTTTCTCACCTGCGACCTCCAAGCTCACTCACACAGATCTCTAGATTTGGGATACTGCTGCTGCTGCTAAGTCGCTTCAGTCGTGTCCGACTCTGTGCGACCCCATAGACAGCAGCCCACCAGGCTCCCCCGTCCCTGAGATTCTCCAGGCAAGAACACTGGAGTGGGTTGCCATTTCCTTCTCCAATGCATGAAAGTGAAAAGTGAAAGTGAAGTCGCTCAGTCGTGTCCGACTCTTCGCGATCCCATGGACTGCAGCCTACCAGGCTCCTCCATCCATGGGATTTTCCAGCCAAGAGTACTGGAGTGGGGTGCCATTGCCTTCTCCGTTGGGATACTAATAAACTTAATTTGTTCACCCAGCCCATAACCATGCACTTCCAAAGAGTTTTTTAAGGTTACCATTTTGTTGTACTCTAAATAAAACACAGAACTTTTTGCCAAACAGTCTTGCAAAACGATTCATAGATTATAGGCAACAAAACCAACTAACAAGCTACAGACACTGGTCAGGGCAACAGTTTAGCATTTAAAACTAAAAGCAACTACACACACAGCAAAGATGAAGTGGTACTTTCACTTCTGAAAGGAATCTCGAATTTAACAACGCTCACATGTGGTTGGGGTCTCTACTCAGAAGGGCCACTTTCCCTCCTTCCTGTTCTTAGTTCCTCTTTTTCAGCTCTTCCTTTTTCAGGAATCTAGAGGTTTTTATTATATTAGATCTGTGTACAAAAGAACACAGTCCTATAAAAACCAAATCTGACAAGTTTCCTTTCCCCCTATGTCTTCTTGTGGTTTTAAAACTGACTGAAGAACATAAAGCTAGATCTTTTAACCTAAGCATTCATCACAAGCCACTCATAAGCCATTTAAATAATCCTTTGTTCTCCTATCACCTCAAGGTAACAGAATCTCTCTTTAAAGTTTATCCGTAGACCTCAACCTTCCACTTTTACCTCCAGGGCTACCACCAACCGACTGATTCAGAAAAGGACGAGATGGCTACGAAAATCAGACCATCAAACTCAGCCAAAGTTTTACATCCAAGAGTCTCTCATGACTTTCCGTTAGGAAACATACATATAGATAAGGAGAGTGAGCCTCTGCGCCAGCCACTGTAACAATGTGAGGAAAAAGAAATGATCGGGTGTGGCTTTTTGGAAGCTCAACACTCAAACGTTTGATGCGCTCCTTCTACCCGAGGAATAGTTAATCGGAAGCAAGACCCTAAAGTACAGGAGCCGCAGTATTAAACCACTTCCAAACCGTCCAAGGAAGCACCATTACTCAATTTCTTGAAGCTCGAAGCTACTTCGCAAAGTTAACAGAGCAAAGATACTGAAAGACCTAACTGTACATTGCTCGGGAAACTTATGGATCATTTGGAGCAGCGGACACCATATACATTAAAATATTATCATACAGTAATTACATAGGATTTATAAGGTGAGTTTATATCTTGGGATTCTCTAGTAGTGATATTTTTACAACATAATTATGGTTGGTATAGCCTGATGAATTTCCTCCTTGAAGGTGAACTGCAGTGAAACGTTTTATTATATTATTCGTTTACTGCTAATCACGTTGTTCACACACCACGACTGTAAGTAACATTCCTTTTGAACTGTACTGTTAGATTGACCTGCGTCGTGCCATCGAAGGCCATCGTCCAACATGCTCTTTTCCCCGGAAGCGCATGAGCCACAAGACGGGAACATTACACAGAACTTTTATATAATAAAAGTATTGAATGTCTCTGGGCCTTAACATACTGAGCACCCACCCCCGACAAATGACAAAGACAGCAACCAATCGCCAGACAGGATTCCAATATCTCAGCCAATAGGAATGTGGGGGTAGGGCTACACTAAGCTCCCGGTGACTTCCCCGCACCCCAGAGACCCAGGTTGTGGCGGACTGGATGGGAATTGGACTCCGAGGATCTCGTTACCCCCGGTTGTAGCTGTTGTCCTCCTCGTTCTCGCAATCGCTGCAGTGCTCATGGCCGTTTCCATTCCCTTCCATCATCTGCGGCAGCGGAGGTGCCGGCAGCTTCACTGCTGTATCACTCTCGTCCGCCATCTTGAGTTGCGAGAGCCGGCCTCCGCGCCTCGCTACATGGGGGGCTCCTATTGGACAAGGGGAACTTGCGCGATATTCTGGGTTTTGTAGTTTTTGTGGCGAAAGTAGCAGTAGCTAGGAGCAGGTTATTCCCGGGAAACCGGAACAAGATGGACTACAATACCCAGAAATCTAGAGAGGAGGCCGTCGTGGGTGGGGAGCCAGCACTATCCGGAAGTTCTGGGAGTTCGGCCGCGCGGGAGGAAAGCAGGGCCCGGGTTTGGCGAGGCCCACCCTCCGCCACCCGGGCGGTCGCATCGCATGCTGGGAGTTGTAGTTCGATGCAGTTTAGGGTTTGGGGCGTGGGCTCCAAAATCCTAGGTTTGACCTCAGCCGGCTCTGAGCCGTTATTGGCTGCCGTTAAGGACCGTTACCATTCTCAGGTAAGTAAGAGGCCTTGAGGCCTGCGGCTGCGACCCACTGGAAGCCCAAATGCATAGGATTTTCTTGGAGCGCCCTTCTGCAAGAAGCCAGGTTGGCTGGCTCCT
Source organism: Budorcas taxicolor (assembly GCF_023091745.1). Classification (NCBI taxonomy): domain Eukaryota; kingdom Metazoa; phylum Chordata; class Mammalia; order Artiodactyla; family Bovidae; genus Budorcas; species Budorcas taxicolor. The sequence goes on along the minus strand of NC_068928.1, from coordinate 44,391,661 downwards.
GGCCGCCTTTCCTCGCTCGGGATTCTGGGCTGCCCGTGGTCGTTGGTAGCTCGAGGCCTTATGAAAGGCGGTGGATTGTGATGTGCGGAGCACTGATCCTGACCAATGACATCTGACTGCTGTGTCAGGCCTTAGCCCTTCTTGGTCTGAAACTTTTCCCTACACAGAGTCCCTTTCATTCTCAGCAGCAGCCCTCCACAATTACTCAATTACTTACTGCCTTCTTCTCAACAAGTCTAGAAGGTGGGCACTACTCCCGTTTTTCACAGACAAGAAACTTGGCCCCAAAATTGGTGGGTAAATTGGACAGTCTAATAGCTAAGTGGCGGGGGTGGAGTCGGGGGGAGGCGAGAAGTATACGCATATGGATATGACTTAAACTCTCTAAATTCTTTACCACTAAAGTCCCATCGTCTCATACATCTACCCAAGTAAATTGGTTATTAGAAGGTAATTTTGACATATTTTAAGCTATTTTTAGCCTTGACTGAATGCTCCAGTCCTTTGGGTCTCACCCCTGTGGTTGAGTAAATCACACCGGAGTGTTGAGGCAGAGCCCAAAGACATGGTTACCATTCCTAGAGCTTTTCCATTCAGCTTGGGTTAGGTGGGTGTTGAGGGAAGGACAAGTTCTTATCATCAGAGAGCTGCATGAAATGATCCAGCCAAAAAGGGAAATGATCTTGCCTTTGGGATAGTCTCAGCGTGGGAAGACGAATAGAGTGGGAAGAAGTATTTCCCTTCTGACTCAGGGAAGTAAAACAAAAGAGAGCTAAATATACTCAATGCTTGATCGTATGCCAGTAGCAAGAGCAGAAGTGTTAAGAATATGATCCGAAGCAGCAGGTAACCCGCAATCATTTATATTTGACTTTGGATGGCAAAGACTCCTGCTCAGCCTGAGAACTGTTACCCATTTTTGTCTCTCTGAGGCCAAGACTGTGGTCAGCAGGATGCCTTATATGCAATGCAGGCAAAAGGAGGCGGTCAGAGATAATAATAAAGCCTTACGTGTGTTAGATGTGTTAGGTAGGTAGAATAGGGAAAAGGAGTCCAAAATGGCAGTGGCTAAAAGACAAGGAAGGGAAAAGCCCACAAAAATAGAACAAAAGAAGGTCCGAGAACCGAGTGAGGACCTCAGGTAAAACAAACAACACTCCAGGCTGGCCCAATTTACATAGGACAGGCCCAGGGAGAGATAAACATATAAATAGAGGAGCCAAAGCCAGCTCTCTCTGTCTCTCTCTCCCGCGTGCTAGGGCGCTCTTCTCGTGTCTTTGGATCGCCGTGCCCTCGGATCGCTGTGCCCTCACACCTCGAAGATAGATTTTTCCTACTATCTTCTAAATAAAATAGAGCTGTAACACTGATTTGTCTAAGAGCTATAACATGGTCCATTCGAGACCAGAGAGCTATAACATGGTCTATCCAAGACCTGAGAGCTGTGACACGCCTAGGGGGCTTTAGTGTCCCTCACTCCAAATCTTTGTTGTGATAAGACAGAACCGAGGAACATACACTCACGTGACAGATGGATTTAACTTTTCTAAGTATTTCAGTTATAATAGCTCATGTGACTTTGTGAAGGAGACTTGAAGAAAACTGCTTAGAAAAAAAAAATAAAAGCGATACCTAGTTGCAGACCTCGGACCAGAACTCATTTCTGGTATTCTAATTCCAAGCCCTATATTTTCTTTTCCTACAGATTTGCAGAGGCTGAATGAAGGCTAATGAAATGGGACTCATGAAGAGTGATTATGGAGGTTGATGGTGCTGGTGTCTGTGGCCCCTTGCCATTCTTGCAATCTAAAGCTTAAGTAAGACACTCTGCATGGTATTTTACTGCAAATCAAGCAGTTTTGGCTCAGTGGAGAGCTTTTCTGGGAGATAGGCAAGCAATGTGACTAAGGTGACCAAGCTCAGAAGGCAAGTATGAGTCCAAGGTTCTGGAATCCAAGTTAGAATCTTCTAAAATCTTAGATTTCATAGGATTCATGATTTCTCTATAGTAAAAATTTAAATTTTTACGTTTTTAAAAAGAAATTGAGTATATGTGACACTTCGTTTGTTCTTTTTTTTGGCCACGCCCCGTGGCTTATAGACTCCTAGTTTCCCAGCCAGGGGCTGAACCTGACCCTGGCAGTGAAAGCACCAAGTCCTAACCTCTGGACCACCAGGGAATTCCCAACACCTTTTTAAAAGCTTTATGTTTATTATTTTATTTAAGAAATATCTTTTTTTTTTAAATGTATGTTTATTTGGTTGTACTGGCTCTTAGTTGCAGCATGTGGGATCTAGTTCCCTGTTGCTGCTGCTGCTAAGTCGCTTCAGTCGTGTCCGACTCTGAGTGACCCCCATAGACGGCAGCCCACCAGGCTCCCCCGTCCCTGGACCAGGGATCAAACCCAGTCCCTAGCCACCGGACCACCAGAGAAATCCCCAACACCTTTTTTTTTCTAAATGTCCATTTAATGACTGAATTTTGCCACATGTGACTTCAATGCCTGAGCTTACTTGAATGTCTAAGTAACTAAGCCTGTGAGCCACAAGTGCTGAAGCCTGAGCAGTCTAGAACTTGTGCTCTGCAACAAGAGAAGCCACTGCAGTGAGAAGCCTGAGCTCTGCAACGAAGACCTAGCACCACCAAAAATAAATAATTTTTTAAATGAAAAAAAAAAAAAGCATATAAGCCTGTGTAATTCTAGATAGTTTTTACATATTTTTCAATTAAGTCTTGTTCCTTTTTTTCTGAGGTAAACATCCCCAGCTTTCTGAGCTCCTCAACACACTGCAGTGGCACAATTTTCCCATCTAGCTTTGCTGGCTCTTCCTATCCACCCGTTCTGGCAAGAGCCTCATACAAGTGAGCGAGGTACAGCAGGCCCCAAAGGATGGCTGAAGGATGTGCCTGTAAACCTCTGCAGATTCTGGAATTTACTCCTAGTGTGCATACCTCCATTATTCCTTCTCGGTTATTACTGGAGACAATAGAATACAGTTGTTAAGAGTAGGTTCCAGATTCTAACTCCCTGGCTTCTGAGTCTTGGCTCTGCCTGTGACCTGGCAAGTCACTTATCCTTTCTGAGCCCGTGTCCTCATCTGAGACAGTGCACACAAAGCAGTAGTGTTTTCCCCCCAGAAAGTCAGCATCACTCCTGGTGATCAAAAAAAACCTTTCTCATGATGTCCATCCCAGATCAAGGTCATTGCTGTGCTCCCAGCAGATCAGAGATCCCCTTCTTCAGATGGGCCTAGGAAGGCATGAGCCAGGTCACCTTTATGACTCATTTAGCCAATGGCTTAGAGCACTCATGTCCTGATATGTTGGGCTCTGTGGCAGAAGGTAGACAATTAGGGATGGACCAACACAGTCCCCTCCCTGGGTCCCCTCCATCAGTTGGTAGGCATCTGGTCTGACAGGATACAGTGCAGAAAAGAGTTGAGGGGTGGCCACAGGGTGTAGCAGGAGCCTAGAGGTGGAATCCTTAACCTGGGGAAGGGGTTCTGGAGAAGACGGCTGAGCTGAGTTTTGGTAGCAGAAGCAGACAGACTGGGTGGACATCCTAGGCAGAAGGTATGAAAGTGGGTGCTTTGGCGGTATCAAAAAGGAGAAGGATGTGGCCAGCTTGAAGTGTGAGGAGCATTTTGGAAGTTGAGACCAGAGAGGCAGCAGCCAGAAGTCAGACTGGGAAGGGATGCAGCTGCCATGTTGAGGAGTTTGGATTTTACCCTGGAAACTGAGAGCCACGGAAGGATTTTAACTGGAGAGAAAGATGATGCAATTTTTGTTGGAGAAAGATCATACTGGGCAACATCCTGGCTTTCCTAGGAAAGAGAGCTTTTCTCCTCTGAAAAACAGGGCTAGTGGGCTCAATTGTGAAATAGGGGCTGGAGAGATGGTCTTTGGCAGCTCCCTGTCCCCACTAGAGCTCATGCTCAGAAAGGGCATCCTTTTTCCATGTGACAGTCCCTGATATACCAGGTCCCTGGACCACAGTGGGCTCAGCCTTCTGCCTGGTGCTGTGGGATTTAAGAGAGTGCCAAGCATTCCCTGCCCAGAAGGCACTTCCAGTGAAATCGGGAAAACCAGACACACTGGAAACCAAAATAACAAGGCCTGACTGGGTGTGATTAAATGAACTGGATAGATAAGTTAACTGAAGATGGAGGTGGGGCAGGCACTGTAGACCTCTGGGCCAGGGTGGTTAGAAAAGGCTTCCTGGAGAAAGCAGGACTCAAACTGGGCCTTGGAGGCAACTTCAGCCCTGGATTCCCCCATCATGATCGTTTTGGGGCCCCTGTGGACCCACTCCTGAGCTGGAGTCACAGCTGCAGTTTTACTTTTTTAAGTTTATTAATTTTTAAAATTAGGTATTTGGCTGCACCAGGTTTTAGTTGCTGCACGCAAACTCTTAGTTGTGGCACAAGGGATCTAGTTCCCTGACCAGGGATTGAACCCAGGCTCCCTGCATTGAAAGCACCCAGTCTTAGCCCCTGAACCACCAGAGAACTCTCCCTGCAGTTTTACTTTTGTTTGTGTGGTTGTTCAATTTGCAACCATTTCACCCCCCCGCCAACCCCCCCGCCAAGACCCTTGTTCTATGAAGACAGAACAGGTTGGGTTTTCCTCACTTCTTTATCATTTGGGCCAGCACACTGGTTTTTTTTTGTTCTTGTTTAACAAGTCATGTCCGATTCTTTTGCAACTCCATGGACTGTTGCCCACCAGACTCCTCTGTCCATGGGATTTCCCAGAATACTGGAGTGGGTTGCCATGTCCTACTCCAGGGGATCTTTCCCAACCCAGGGATCCAATCCATGTCCCCTGCATTACAGGGGGATTCTTTAGTACTGAGCCAGAGGGAAGTCCAAGCCCTCAATTAATATTTGTTGGATTAATTAATGTTTGACTGGATAAATGAGTGAATAGTGAGAAAGAAGTGACAAGTGCTTCAGGATGTGGAAACGCTGCAGACAAGGGGCAGAGGCAGGAGCACATGGTATGGTGACCACTCGTGTGCATAGAGCACTTTATTACTCACAAAAGAGCTCACACGGTACTGTCTCGTTTGATCCCTACCATCACTTGTTTTGTTTGACCCTGTGCAGTGAACACGGCTGCTATAATTCTTGTTTTACAATGAGAAGAACAGAAGTTCAGTGATTTGTCCAATGTTTCACTGCTACTAAGGATGAGCTTGGACTTGAACCTGTTGTTTTCATGCAAAGTCCAGTGCAGTAACTAAATTGCCTTCTTCCTGTGCCTTTCCCAAGGGGAAACATGGTAAGACATATGGTAGAACATATGTTTGGAGGAGTGATCAGGGGCCAGGTCACAGAAAGCCTTGAGTTTCAGGCTCATCTTCAGAGTTTGGACTTTATCTCCCAGCTGGGAAGTCTTTTTTTTTCTCTTTTCTTTTAAGCTATTTAATAAAGAATAAATATTAATGATATTTGTGAGGGAGAGTATAAAGTTAATTGCATATTAATATTTATTTAAAATAAATATACGGAAAGTAAGTTTAATTTTAAGAACTGAGTCAAAGACCCAGGAGTCAAAGGAGTCATCTCTACTGGACTCGGAGGGCACCAAACGACTTGAAGTAGCTCTGTGGTCTGGGCCTCATGCTAGATGCTAAGGACACAGGGGTGACTGAGATACAGGTCATTATCAGGATGAAGTAAGATTGTGTATACAGTCCAAGCCAGCTCCAAGTTTATTACTGCCATCCAAAATAACAGAGCGTATGTGTTTGAGCTGAAAAAGTCCTTGATGACATCACCTCAAAACTGCAAAGACAGAGCTTCAGTTCAGAGGAAGTTCCTGGGTTGAAGCCCCTGAAGCTGCCCTTCAGCCTCCAGGATCACCCCAGAGCAGAGATGCAGCTGCTGTTGGCAGATTGGACCACAAAGATGGCTAATTAGAGCCCCCACTTGTACATCGCTAGCTCGCGATACTGTAAAGCAGAATCTGTAAGGGGGGAAAAGGATTATCTTGAAGGGATTGCCTAACAATACACCCTTAGGAAGAGCCTGATACCCTGGGGGGAGGCAAAGGCATCTTATTTCTATCACTGCCATGGTCAGTCATTGTTACTGATGGGGATGGGGGAGGGAGGTGGTCTGGGTGTCCGCAAGAGGTTGAGAACCACAAAGTGAGGTTATCTGAAAGTTGTTTAGTCCAGGAAGAGGACTGGGCCATTAGCTCTATAGAATAGGAATTAGAATTGTTTTAATATGATCCTGTGGATTAGAAGAGATATTACCTAAGGAAAAATGGCCAAGATTGAATTTCAGAAACATCATGAAGCTGCCTGGAAAGACAGTGCACTCACCGACACTGGACTTGTCCAAGTAAGCAGAGATGATGTGGAGGAGATTCAAACACTGAACAGGTGTTTGGACCAAATGGCCCCTTTGATCATGAGATGCAATCCTATTCATTGGGTGATGTCAGTCAGTGCTTCTGACCTCAAGAAGAAAGGTTTCAGGGACTGGAGTGATCAGAGAAAGATATTGGATCACTTCATCCTTCAATGTATTGGATCCCTCATATGCTGGACCCTGGGCCAGGCGCTGATGACCCTAGTGGTGAAGACAAGCTTCCTGCCTTGACGCTGAAAGCAGAGATACAGTTTAGGAAGAGGGAGGAGGAGGCAGGATAGGAGTTAAGGATCACCTACTCATCTGAAAAGACCCTGATGATGGGGGGAAATTGAAGGCGGGAGAAGGGGATGACAAAGAATGAAATGGTTGGATGGCATCACTGACTCAATGGACATGAGTTTGAGTAGGCTTTGGGAGTTGATGATGGACAGGGAAGCCTGGTGTGCTGCAATCCATCGGGTCACAAAGAGTCAGACACGACTGAGCAACTGAACTGAACTGAACTATATGTGGAGCACCCTTAGGTGCTTTTATGTATTTTCAATTCTTTGAACAAGCAGCACAGTAGCCAATATTTGCACTTTAAAAGAGCAGAGAGGCGAAGTGACTTGGCTAGAGTTGTAAGCATAGAATGAGCTCCATAGCCAAAGTACATGGTAAATGGATCAACCTTTATATGTCAGCTTCCACAACTACTGAGCCCACATACCACAACTAGAGAATCTATGCCATGTGCCACAACTAAGACCCTACACAGCCAAATAAATATATATATTTTAAAATGTCAGTTTCTGGGAATTCCCTCGCAGTCTGTTAGGAGAAGCACACTGACTGAAACAGCCCACCCTGGCCAGGTACCATAGTAACCATCTGCGTGAGTTGTTTTACGATAGGAGGTCCAGGTAAGGAACACGGAACTAATAAGCCATCATCAACCAGAAGAGTTCGGGAAAGGTCCAAAGGAGACACCACATGTCTGACCACCTCCCAGAATCCTTCTCACTGGCATCCATCTTGGCTGAACAGGGTGTCCACCGCCAGGAAGGACTTCTGAGTTAGAATGATTGGCTAAAGACAGCACAATCCCATCACCATGAAACCAGAGGCTGCGAGCCACGTGGCAGAGCAGGTCTCCTAGGTTCCTTTACCCTGCTGCTCTCCGGCTGGGAGCCCTTTCCCAATAAAATCTCTTGCTTTGTCAGCACATGTGTCTCCTCAGACAATTCATTTCCAAGTGTTAGACAAGAGCCCAGTTTCAGGCCCTGAAAGGGGTCCCCCTTTCTGCAACAAGTCCAGTGGTTTCACTGATGAGGGCGGAGTTTAATCCCTGGTGGGGAACTAGGATCCCACAAGCTGCCCAGCCAGGCCAAAATAAATAAAAAATGGGGATGGTAATTGTATCTACCTCAAGGACTGTGAAGATTCAGTGAGAATGCCTACAGAGTGCTGTTAAGACTTGGCAGCAGCCACTACCATGGCTATTGTTACCAATGCCAGAGGCTGCACAGCTAGTGGTGGCCAGTCCGAACTTGAAGCTAGGCCCCGCCCGCCCTGGGTTTCTTCCAGTTTGCAAACGTTTCAGCGCCCAGGTCACAATAATCCTGCGATCCCTACCTGCGGAGCACTCTAGGAAGGCGCGCCTTCCGGGTCCCGCCCCCAGTGGCCGGCCCCGCCCCACTTCAGCTGGCCGGACGTCCGGTCCACGTGCGCGCGCTCCCGAGGCCCCGCCTGTCTTCAGAAAGCCACCCAGTAAGCGCCTCTGAGATTGGGCGAGCGGCGGCGGGCCTGGGTACGTAGCGCGCCGCATGGGCAAGTGGGAGCGGCCGGACCCGGGTTAGGGGGCTGGCCGGTTTGCGGCCCCTGGGGTCACTTTGTCTACTCTGTCATTCAGGCTATCGCGCCTGTAGTGCTTCGTCCAGCCTGGAGGCATTGTGTCCAGGCGCCGTATTGGCGCAGTAGCCGTGCTGGGCTGGCGTAGAATACGCGCCTTTCTTTTGAGCCTCGGTTACAGTTTATTGAGCACATAGTATGTAGCAGCTCTTGGTCAAACGCTTTTACCTCCGTGGCTCATTGCCTTGACAACAACCCTACTAAGTAAGGTAATGTTTTAGAGCTGTGGAAACTGAGAAAGGTTTACACTAGAAAGCAGTGGAAGTAGTGGATTTAAACCAAGGTTCAGGCCAAAGCCGCTTCCCTCGTAGCTCCCTCGGTAAAGAATCTGCCTGCAGAGTGCAGGAGACCCGGGTTCGATCCCTGGGATGGGAAGATCCCCTGGAGAAGGAAATGGCAACCCACTCCAGGGTTCTTGCTTGGACAGTTCCATGGACAGAGGAGCTTGGCAGCTACAGTCAGTGGAGCCCCAAGAGTAGACCCGACTTAGCGACTAAGTAAACACCCCCTGCACTTTAGACCTTTGTGGTCAGATCTAAATTTGATTTTTGAATACAGCCTCTGCCATTTCCAGTTGTGTGACTGTGGGTACCGCTCCGACTCTTGCTTGCTCACATGAAACTGGTGGCATGGAGTTCCCAACTCTTGCGTTGATGAAAAGAGCAGCCTACTTCTCTCCCCCCTCCCCGCTTCCCAGATGGAGGCATTGGCGCCTCTGGCGCTGAGTTTGTTTACGAAGTTTGCAAAAATTTTTCTGTCTCTTAGTTATGGGGAAGTTTTCACCCAAATGAACCTTGACATTAAGGCCTAGCTTTAAAGTTGAGGAAATGGAAGGCTTTGAAATGTGTTTTCTTTGGGGCCGGGAGTGCTGCTGCTGTTAAGTCACGTCAGTCATGTCCGACTCTGCGACCCCATAGATGGCAGCCCACCAGGCTCCCGTCTCTGGGATTCTCCAGGCAAGAATATTGGAGTGCAGGTTTGCCTAAATAAGTCAGATGGATTTGGCAGGGTGCGGACAAGCCTGGGGACACGGTGACATAATAGAGATCGGGCTATGATAGGAAGTGGACAGGCCGCTTGGAGTAGTTTTCCCTTATGAGGGCCCTAAATTCCCACCAAATCCCACCAAATCCTCTTTCTTTTGGTCAAGGTCTGAAACTGTCCTCATGGGAAGCCTGTTCAAAGGGTTCAGAACCTCACTTGGTTCCTGTGCCTTTACGACTGAAGGCAGGCCAGCAGTAACCATTGAGCTCAGCTTCCCTTCGGAAACTACCCACTCTTCACATTTTTAGGTTGCTAAAATTTTCCTCTGAAAGTTTCAATAGTTGCAAAGGCTGTGATTTCTGGTTAATTGTAAATATTGACATCTTTAAAATGAAACTGTCAAGGCACTTAAGTCTGCAAAGGAATCTAAATACCATAGTGATTTGATTTTCCCTCATCCTTGGAAAAGATTACACAAACCAGCTTTTATTGAACAGTTGAAATTTTACATGTTCCTTTTTCCGCCTTGAACTCCTGTTTCCACTTAATTTCCTCCACAGAATTTCTTTTTCTAGTCAAATCAGTTTTATACTCGAAAGTCTTTGGTTTGTTCTGCTCTGCTACAAAAATACTCATAAAAACTAAAACATTTTTGAAAATTGTGTTGTCATACTATTAAACGTTTTCTTTTAGACTGAGTTCCAAAATTGTAAAATACAAAACCGACCAAAATAACTAGTTTTGATCATTGTTAAACCTAACTCTTATTTGAAATGCTTCTCTTAATAAGCTGAGTGGAACTTTTTCTTTTAATTCATATAGGTATCCCTGTATATTTGCTAGAATTGATCTCATGTGACCTCAGCCTGCAGTGGCTTTGGAGTGGGGCTTGGGTTCCCAGCCAGAGGTTGAGGCTGGGTCGCAGCAAGAAAGCACTGGATCCTAGCCACTAGACCCGTGGTCAGTGACAAGGGCCCCGGCCCTTCAGCTCTGCAGAAAAGAATTTCCACAAAGACGGAAAGTAGTGAAGCAAGTAAAGTATTTATTAGGAGGAAAAAGAGTGCAGTACGTATGGTTAGACACACGGGGCAGACTCAAAGGGAGAGTCCCTGAGTTGCTGAGTCTCGCCCTCGTGGTAGTTTGATTACTTTTATGGGGTATTTCTTCCCCATTTCCTTTGGCTAGTCATTACGATTTGCCTGGTTCACAGTCCATATTCGTTATACCTTAAGATCCTTCCATGTGGGCATACGCATCTTTTAGCCAAGATGGATCCTACCGAAAAGGCATCTGGGTAGATCATCCCTTGGCATGATTCCCCTTTGGCCTCCTAGGAGCCTTTTCTGTCCATGTGTGTTCAGGGAGGTCTCCTGACTTCAGGAATGAGAAATATGTGGCCTCTGCAGGGTCCAGCCTCCTCCCTTAATTGTTCTGCTATGAACGTCTTGGAGTTTTTTGGTCAATAGAGAATGAATCTCCAATTTTTTTACCCTGGGAGGTGGGGGTGGGGGCATCTGCCTCATGCCTCAGAATGAGCAACTAACCCTAACCCTGCTTACCCATGAGCTGGACATTTAGCTGTGTGCTTCATGTATTCAGGGGCTTCCCTGGTGGCTTGGATGGTAAAAAATACCCAAAACACGAGAGACCGGAGTTCAATCCCTGGGTCGAGAAAATCCTCTGGAGAAGGGAATGGCTGCCCACTTCAATATTCTTGCCTGGAGAATTCCGTGGCCAGAGGAGCCTGGAGGGCTATACAGTCTATACAATTGCAAACTGAATGACTGACACTTTGTGTATTCAATAGATGCTTTTTGAGGCCCTTCTACTTATTGGGCCCTGTTTTAAGCACCTTAAATACAATAGTGCTTAGATTCTAAGGGGAGAGGCACATTACAGCAAATAATCACATAGACGTATTTGAGGGGTGATAAGCGCAGTGAAGAAACGTGGAACATGAGGGAAACAGAGGGATGCTACTTTATATATTCAGGACAGTCTGATTGGGTAGCAGTGGGACAGAGAAGGGGAAAGGGGCCTTGTGACCTTTGGGAAAAGGGTCCTGCATGTGGAGGGAACAGCCAGTGTGTCCACAGGCCCGAGGTGGGAGGTGCCCAGCACAGTCAAGGGGTAGCAAGGGGCCAGGGTGACTGAAGGGTCTCATTTGACAGGGGGAGTGGGAGGAAGTGCCCAGGGAGGCTGGAGCTGAGTCTGTCCGGAGACACATGGGAACTCTGAGACAGAGAGGTGATCTTAGGATCACGCTAGCTGCTGTGTGACCAGCAGACTGTCGGGGAGCAAAGGTGGCAGCAGATCACTCAGAAATCACTGCAGTGACCCGGGAGCCAGACGCAGGGCTGGGGGGAACCAGGCGTGTCTGGGAGGTAGAGCTGGCAGGGGCAGGTGGGTTGGATGAAGATGGTGAGAGAGGAACCGGAAGGATGCTGAGGGTTTGGGGTTGAGCAACTGAAAGGACGGAGGTGCCCTTCAGGGAAAGGAGTAGACCACCGCGCAGACGTGTCACACGCGGAGTTAGGGAAGATGAGGCGATGGTGGCATATGGTACCTCATTCAGTCCTGATGAAACCCCTGTGCGTAGTTATTTTTATTGACTGCGCCATGCAGCATTCAGAATCCTAGCTCCCCCTCAGGAATTGAACCCAGGTCCCCTGCATTGGGAGCTTGGAGTCTTAACCGCTGGACCACCAGGAAAGTCCCAAGTACTCATTATTAATCCCATTTTATACGTAAGGAAACAGAAGCCCACAGCACTGAAGTATATTGCCCGAGGCCACATGGCTGCCATCCCAGCCCAGGCCCTGTGACTTCACAGCCCCTGAGGTTTGCCCTTCCCTGTGATCACTTTTCTGTGTGACCCTAGCGTAGTTGTCCAGTCCAAACAACCTCCATGTCCGCCCATAAAACCTCCCTGGAGCAGTGGTGTGTGCCTGGAGGGGGCTCTACAAGAGAGACCTGCCTTTCCTCGGTGTTGGCAGGGCAGAGGGAGAGGCAGGCTGAGCGCCACCCCTGCTCTGGGGACTCCCGCCAGCTCCTAGCAGCCTGGAGGAGAAGTGCTGACTTAATATAGGTCCAGCGGACGAGGAGAGCTTGGACTCAGGTTTAAACAGCAGCCTCTCACCAATAATGAAAGATTAGGAGTGGGGAAAGCGTAGATAAAAATAGCACTTACTAGTTAACTGGAAAACAATATATTTTTGTAACCTCTGGTTCCACAAGAAAATAATTGGGTCCCAAGGTAGGGAACGACTCGTTTTCATGAATGATTATATTGATCATTGGAGCAAAGTGGATACACCCGCTTTGGAAAGTAATTCAAAGGAAAGGCTCGTGGCCCGGCCCAGGGTGAAGTCCTGAGAGGCTGCAGAGGAGGAAGGAGGCTGGAAGTTAATGAGGGAGCAGACTCCTGGCCCAGCCGGCAGGTGTGGGGCTGTTGGTTGGGAGACGCAGAACAAGAGAAGTCTCTCCCAACCAAGCCCCAGGCTCTCCTAAGGGAGCAGAGAGTGTCCATTCACATATCAGTTCCTTACTCTGCTTGAAGCCGCTGGGTGTTCTGTTTGTCTCCACTTTTCTCCAGAAGGGATTTACTAGCAGTGAGCAGTGTGTTTTCCTGGGTAGAGGAGCACGCTGGGAGCCTCCCCTGTGCTGATGTAGGGAGAATGTGGCCCCAAGTATTTACGGTCCCCTTCCCTGCTCATGGAGTTGTTCTGTCATTCATTCTACGATGGTCATCAAACACTATCAGAATAAAAAGGGAGCTTTGGTGGAGAGCTCCATGGGTGCTAAGTACTGTTTTAAGCGCTTTACATATATTAATTCATTTACTTTTCATGGCAACCAAGAGTAGGGCTCCTTAGCTCCATTTTACAGATGAGGGTTATATAACTCAAAGGAAGGTTAAATAAGGTGACCAGTATCACCTGGTGAGTGACAGACCCTGGACCCTGGGCTAGATGCTAGGGACAAAAGGGTCCAAGCGCTGGACATGGCTTGTGGCCTTGTGGAGCTTAATTTATCTAACACATCATGCAAACAGAAGTACAAAGCCAGATGGGCGCAAGGGAGGAAGAGGAAATGAAGTGGTGAGAGGTGTGAGGGGCCCAGGCTGGATTAAGAGGGGCACGAGGGTGTACTGAGAGAGGTGGCCTGCTGCTGTCAGGCCCTGACTCAGGGTGACCACTCTGGTGCCTCAGTTAAAGCAAGGACCCCTGTCCTTCCTGATCCCCTCCCCTACTTAGCGCTGCTTCACATATTGTGAGCTCTCTGTTTCTATACCTCCTTCAGTGGAGTGTGAGCTCCGGGAGGGGCAGGCGCCCTTGTTCTGAACAGAGCCTGGTGCCTGATTGGCTGAGGAGTCAGCCAGGAGGTGAGGAGTGCGGACAGGGGAACCACAGAGGTGGGGGCTCCGAGGTAGGAAAGAGCCTGCGTGTTCAGGGACAGGCAGCAGGCACGTGTGACGAGCACAGGTGCGGACAAGGAGTGACGGAGGGGATGGGAGCGGGGGTGGACAGTGAGCGGTATCACAGGACCCAGAGACCTCCGAAGTCGAGGAGGAGGAGAAAGCCAGCGAAGGTTTTAGACGGGAATGACAGGAGCAGATGTTCACGTTAAGCCACGAGCCTGGCTGCCTTGAGAGAAGCAAGGCAGGGCCTGGGGGGAGGGGTGCCAGGTCACGGGCTCCTGCAGGGGTCTAGGGTGCGGGTGGCTTAGGTTAGCAGGGTGGGCATGGTGGATTGAGAATTCCCCAGATGGCACGGCACCGTCTAGAGGCCCGTGAAACAATCCACTCTCATTGTTCCCTAAGAAACCCTGCCAGGGGAGATTCCAAGAGAGGTCAGCCTTCCCCAAATGTATTTTCTTTGTCGTCTCCAGACCATGGGGGCCCAAGAGGTTAAAACCAAAGGGCCCAGCAGTAGTGGAGCACAACAGAATTCTATCGTCACTTCACAGGGCTGAAGACCCCCACCTCTCTAATCCCAGTCCTACCCTTGCTTTACTCCCTGGCTCCTCCCCGCCGCCCCGGGATCCCAGGCCCAGGACCAGTTCTGGAATCCAGCTCCCACTCACTGGCTTCTCTTTGTCGCTGTGGGCCCTGGTGTTGTCCTTCCTTCTCCAGCTAAGCCAACGCTCTGAACAGCTGAGGGTGCTGAGGAGGGAGACGGCCGGCTACCAGTGGGCCTGTCATTCTTTGGTCGCCCTGGGAAGTTCACTGGACCACAGGAGGGGAGGAAGGACGCGCCAGCGTGACTCACAGCCTACCCCGGGGCTGCTGCTGTTCTTCCTGCTGGAAGTCCAGCCCCACGTTTACAGGTGTGGAGACAGAATCAGACGGGGCCAGGCGTTTGGGGCTCCGCTGTTTCTCTCTTTGGAGCACTTCCCACCTTGGGCCAGGCTGCCGAGGAGGCTTCCCAAAATCACAGCTAGTTTTCTGGCAGAGTGCAGAGGCTGGGACCAGGCCTCTCAACTCCAGTCCACGGCCTTCCATTTTCACCAGGATTCTGGTGTCTGATTGGCTGGGACGAGAGTTCCCGCCCTAGATTCAGAGGCAGGGGACTAGGGTGGATGCTGGGATTCTTCTACACGTTTTCTAAAGTTTCATAGGGGATTCAGATCACAGCCAGCTTTAGGATGGCAGTACCGTGAGGGGAACTGGAGCTTCTACAAAGTGATGATTTTTGAGCCACACCAGGAAGAGGATGTCAGAGGTGGCCACTGCTCCTGTAGGTGCCTGGGGCGGAGCTACAGGGCAGGTCTGGGTAGGACCAGGAGCCTGACTTCCAGGCAGCTTGGAACCTAAACCTTTCCTCCTTGCTGAGCCTTGAGGGTCCGGTGGGCCCTTGGGTCCGGGCGGCTCCTGGGGGCAGACCGGCGCTCCCGGACCCCAGGGTGGGCACCATGTGACAGCTTTCGGTCTCCTGTCAGTGTTCTCTTCTTGGCTGGT
Source organism: Budorcas taxicolor (assembly GCF_023091745.1). Lineage (NCBI taxonomy): Eukaryota > Metazoa > Chordata > Mammalia > Artiodactyla > Bovidae > Budorcas > Budorcas taxicolor. Next base: position 44,376,441 of record NC_068928.1, on the reverse strand, counting down.
TTCATTTGTTACTGTCTGTCTCGCCAAGCTTTCCTGAGGGGCAAGACCTGTGTTTTGCTTTGGTTGCTGCAAAGCCCAGAGGGGCTCAGTCAGCGGTTTGTGAGGGAGCGTGCTATGGAGGGGCTTATGGGACTGGAACAGCTGGTATTTGTCTGGCCCCTTTAAGCCAGGGGCTCGCAGCCTCCCAGAGCATGCACGCCTCCATGCCCTCGCCCTTCCCAGCGGAGGCCAAGCTGCTGTGAGTCTGTTTCTACAGATAGTCAGCCAGGGCCCCGAGAAGGGGAGATCCTCACTAGGTTACCCCAGGAGCCAGGGGCAGACACTGAGCCTGTGCCCTGATGGTCGTGCGTTAGACTCGGCCCCCTGTTCTGCAGAGGGAAAAGCAGTGTGATCGTCAAGAAAACATTTTTCTTTGGCCCTGCAGATGTACGCACCCTCCTTATTTCTTCTTAATCTAAATGTAAATTAATTTCCCATTCCTTGAGTACATGAAGGCAGAGGTCTGGACACAGAGTTAGGAGCCCCGATTTCCATCCAGGCTCTGCTTTTAGCTGTGATCCTGGGCAAGTCCCCTCTTCTCTGGTCCTCAGTCTATACCATCATAAACAAAGAGCCCGTCCGAAGCCCTGTGACACAGCAGAACCCCCTGGGTGCCTCCACCCCTCTCCCCCGAGACCTGGTGCAGTAGGTCTCCAGAAGGGTCCTGTCCTGTGTACAGGCAGGAGGTGAGGTGTGCTCAGCCACGTGGTCTTCCAGGCTCCTTTACCCCACCCAGCAAACTTGGGCGACCAGGTTGCTCTCATTGATGAGGTGTCAGGCCCCTGTGGAGATGCAGGCCCCGTCCTTTCCTTCAGCGGCTCATTTCAGTACTGTGGTTCAGTCGCTAAGTCGTGTCTGACTCTTTGTGACCCCATGGACTAGCGCGCCAGGCCTCCCTGTCCCTCACCATCCTGGAGTTTGCCCAAGTTCCTGTCTATTAAATCAGTGATACCATCCAACCATCTCATCCTCTGCCGCCCTCTTCTCCTTTTGCCCTTCGTCTTTCCCAGCATCAAGGTCTTTTCCAGTGAGTTAGCTGTTCGTGTCAGGTGGCCTAAGTATTAGAGCTTCAACTTCAGCATCAGTCCTTCCAGTGAATATTTGGGGTTGATTTCCTTTAGGATTGACTGGTTTGATCTCCTTGCTGTCCAAGGGACTCACAAGAGTCTTCTCTAACACCACAATTTGAAAGTATCAATTCTTTGGCACTCGGCCTTCATTATGGCCCAACTCTCACATCCGTACATGACTGCTGGAATATAAGTTCAAACAAAGTGTAATCAGGACAGTAAATCTGCTGTTTAACCCCCCCCCCCAAAAAAAAAGTCCTGTGACAGATTTCAAGGTCCTGGAAATGCTTCGACACTTCTGAAGGAAGGATGAGAGAGACCTGGCCTTCGATATAATTTCTCCCAGCTTGGGAACAAAGTCCAGGATGTGGTAACCATGTCCTGAAAATACAACATAGCTTAAAATCTACGGTGAGAGTCTGCAGTTGCAGGAGTGGAGACCTAATTTTGTGAAAGTCTCTTTTCCTCTCCGTGCCTTGCCACACGAGCGTCACCCCCCGCAGCCACCCTGCACCAGCACCCTCACCTCCATTCCTGGTCACTTAGCATGTGAGTGGTAGTGCGCTAAGGGCTGGAGATGCATTTTCTCAGTCAGTCTGCGGAGTTTCTGCACAAAGGCCTTAGGAGGCAGGTTCTGTCATCTCCATTTTATGGATGAGAAGACTGAGGTTCCCAGAGGGAGGTGACTTGCCCTGGATTGCATGGCATGTAAGTGGAGGAGCTGAATTTGAAGGGATACATGCTTCTAGCCTCTGGGCTGTATTGTAGCTTCTCCATCTGAGAGCCACAAGTCGTGACGCCAGGTTTAATGCTGTCTCCCTGCCAAGCCTGTCATCCTTTCCTCATTATTCTTGGCATGCTCCATCCTTCTCCGAACTTTGGGCTAAGTGGCCCCCCAGCCTGCCTCCCGCTGGGCTCCCCACCTGGGTCACTTGTTCGATGAGGAGGAGGGATTATTCCTCTCAGTCCCGACCAGCTGCCCAGGCTGTCCCGGTGCCAGCCCTAGGGCACACGGGCAGGCCGTTTCTTCCTGTGAGCCTCTTGTCCAGACGAGGAAGTGGAGGCTGGGGGCATCTGGAGAGTGCCTTGGGTTCACCCCAGAGGGACAGCTGTCCCTTTCCTGTGGGAAGTTTGCCCTCGGTGGGGTATCGCCGCCTCCAGAAAGCTCTCTTTGCGTAACAGCACTTGACTTTGCTCTGCCTACTCAGCGTTTTGATAGCTAAATTTGCAAAGTGTTAGTTTGCCTTCTTTGTGAATGTTTTTAAAAGAATACCGGAGGCCTCTCCTTAAAGAGTTTTGTGTCTCAGGTGGATCCAGAGCCCCTGAGGCTCAAGCCGTGGCACTGCCTGGCCAGGTTGTGTCTGCCTCGCTTTGCCTGCCTTTGCCTCACCTTCCCCCAGCCTCTTGGCCCCACACTGACCAGGCCTGCTCTGTCCCACAGGCAGGTCCTTCCGGCGTTCCTGTGGAGGACCCTCACCACTGGGGAGCTTGGCCCCTGTGACTCCGGACTCCTGATTCTCGGTCTCACCGACCTCCCTCCTTCCTGGAAAGATGTTCCTGGTGGGCCTGACAGGGGGCATCGCTTCGGGCAAGAGCTCGGTGATCCAGGTGTTCCAGCAGCTGGGTTGTGCGGTGATCGATGTGGACATCATTGCCCGGCACAGTGAGTTGTGGGCACAGCTGTACCCTGCAGCTCCTCTATTGCTTCCTTCCTTCCATCAGGCCTCACCGTTTGACAGGCCTTTCCCATCAGCCTGGCCTCCTGCTCCCACCCCCTGCGGCCCCCCCTCCTGCTCACTCTTCCCTCCCCTCACCCCATGACCAACACGAGGGATTCCGGGGGCTCTGGTCCCCTCCCTAACTGCTTTCCCTCCTCTGGGTGTTAAAACATTATTTGTTCATTTCTGGCTACGCTCGGTCTTCATTGCTGCGCAGCTTTTTCTCTAGTTGCAGCAAGAGAAGGCTGCTCTCTGGTTGCGGTGCACGGGCTTCTCGTTGCGGTGCTCCTCTTGTGGAGCACGGGCTCTAGACACACGGGCTCAGTAGCTACGGCATGTGGGCTTAGTGGCCCCCTCAGCACATGGGATCTTCCCGAACCAAGGATCAAACCCACGTCCCCTGCATTGGCAGGTGGATTCTCAACCACTGGACCATCAAGGAAGTCTCCCTCATTTTGTTTTTGCTCCAGCTGAAAGAAGCACCCCTGGGTTGCCCCATCATTTTGCCTGTAGCCCTTAGGAGTCTCCTTGTTGACCTGGAGACTCCAGAGAATGACCCAGGTTCCTCTTCCTGCCCCAGTTGTCCAGCCGGGATACCCCGCCCACCGGCGCATCGTGGAGGCCTTTGGCACCGAGGTCCTGCTGGAGAATGGCGACATCGATCGCAAGGTCCTGGGTGACCTGATCTTTAACCAGCCCGACCGGCGGCACCTGCTCAACAGCATCACCCACCCCGAGATCTGCAAGGAAATGATGAAAGAGACCTTCAAGTACTTCCTCCGGGGTAAATCCTGGACCTGGGACCAGGCAGGGCAGAGCCAGTTCCTCCAGGCACGAACCTTTCTGTGCAGAGAGATTGTCCATGGAGGGAGGAACCAGTTTTCATGCAGGCTGTCGAATTCACTCTGCTCATTGGCATCCCCTGTGCAGCCGGGTACCAGCCCCAGAAAGATGAAGTGATGTTCCTCAACTTTTAAGGGAGTGGACAGTTTAATGAGAAGAGGCACTTGAGGCTTTTGAGCCCTGAACTCCAGGAATCTGATTTTTCTCGTAGGGGTGGGAGTAATAATGATGTTTTTGTCGTGGTTTAGTTACTAAGTCTTGTGTGACTCTTGTGACCCCATGGACTGTAGCCCACGAGGCTCCTCTGTCCATGGAATCCTGTAGGCAAGAATGCTGGAGCAGGTTGCCATTCCCTTCTCCAAGGGATCTTCCTGACAAAGGGATCAAACCAGCATCTCCTACACTGCAGGTGGATTCTTTCCTGCTGAGCCACCAGGGAACCTTCAGGGAATAATAATAGCAGACGAATAATGGAGTCATAAGACCAGAGTTTAAGTCCCAGCCCTCATGGTTTCCAGCTGCATGACTGTCAGAGTGAGCCCACCCCTCTGCCTGTTTCCTCCTCTGCAAAGTGAGGCTAATAATACCATCTCGAAAGTTCTTAGGGACTAAGAGTCCACACCGTGACTGTGGGTCACCAAGCAAATGTAAACCATGGTCAGAGTTGGTGCTGGTTGAGCTGCCTGGGAGAGTAAATTTGCAGGGTGGAAGGTAGGGAGGCTCCAGCATGGCCAGGGCTGGCAGGGGTGAATTCCAGTGGAGGATAATCCTTCAGGGCTGGGCCTCAGTAGAGAGAGCTAGCCGGGCATGTGCAGGGCCAGCCAAGTGATGGGGCAGGTCTGGAGGAGAGGAGCATATTTGTAAAGCAGGGTCTGTGGCAGCCTTTTTCCCAAGCCATACACTGCATTCCGAGCATGGTTCTTCAGGGCGTCATGGGGTCGGGGTGGCCTGATCATTACTGTCCAGGATGGGGTCAGCCCCCAGGAGAAGGGGGAGAGCCCAGAGCGGTGGCTTGGGATCAGGCGACAGGCTGGCCCAGGGGCCTGCAGAGCTGCCTGCCAGCCTCTGGGACGTGGAGCCTCCAGCCCAGGCTCTGAGTTGAAGGCCTGCCTGCTTGTCTGCCATCAGTCACCAGTCACGAGGCTGAGACTTTGCTTCCTGGAGGCTATGAGGAGCCTTCCTGTTTTTTTCCAGGCTTTTGCACTGTGATCATGGCCAAATTCTCTCATACATCAGGTTCTCATGTACAGACTGGGGACCTTCCCCTCCGACCCCACCGCCCTGGCCAGTACCTCCCTGCAGAAGGAAACGGATGAATTGACAAACAGCCTTGACATTGATACTCCCTTCCCTGCCAGACCAGCTTTTGCTCCCCATCTCCTTGTCGCAGGCCTCTTTCCCCACTGCCTCCCTCAAGGAGAGTCTCTGGACTCTTGCTGCCTTTGTCCTGCCTCTTGTGTCTGTGCCAGGACCCCTTCTGTCCTCCCCTGCACCCGCCCCTGTCCCTCAACCGGGAGTGGGGCCTTCTGCCTTTCATTTCTGCCCTTTCGAGATCTCTCCCAGGCCAGGCGTGAGTACGTACGTCTGCAGAGCTTCAGGGCAGCAGCAGCTCCCCCCTCATGAAATTACACATTAGATAATGTCACCTGCTCCAAAGTTCTCCCGCTGTGTCATCTACCCAGCCTCCCCTCTCCCCAACCACCACCACTTAAATAAAAGCCACAAAGCTCTTTTCAGCTCGATAAGGTGAAAAATGGGGACGACAGCTGTGGCTTCCTCAGTCCCAGTTTTCCCCTGATGAGTATAACAAATACAACTGTCAGAGTTGGTATAATCAAACGTCAGATAAGATCACCAGCTGTTGGGAGGTCTCCGCGTAGGCAGACGGATGTCTTAATAGAGTCAGGATGGTTTGCAGAGCTTATCAAGCAGGAGCGATGTGACAGCTGAATAGCCCTTTGCCAGTGAACCAAAGAGCTGGCCGCAAGCTCCCAAGAGGGGCCGAGGAGAAAGGACAGGGATGGGAGAGAAAGGGATGGGAGCGGAGCAGGAAAGGGAGATAAAGGGCCCAGGGAGGATCTGGACTCAGCTCCTGCTCCAGGCTGGGGAGAAGCGGGGAGCCTGCGCTGCCGGCCTCCTTCCTCCAGGAACACTGGTAATGCTAGTAATAGCAGCTATCATCTGTGGAGCCTCAAGCGAGGGTCTGGGTGAGGGGGAGCTGAGTGGTTTACAAACTTTTGCTCTCGTAGGCCTTACCATCTTCCTGTGAGCTGGGTCATCCTTTCACCCACCGACATAGGCGAGGCTTGGTAACGGGGCTGAAGCGAGACAGCAGGGGCTGCCCACCAAGGCGCATCCCAGAGCCCGTTCCTCAACCCTAGCTTCACCTGAAGGTGTCTGTTGGGCTTCCTGAGCATCGAGCCCCGAGGAACAGGAGACCCAGAGGCTTGGGTCACCATGTCCCCTGTACCACCTGGAGCGCAGCACCCCTATGACGCCCCTGGGATGGTACCACGTGTGGTTGGAAGTATTCACAGGGGCATCGTCCAAGCCAGGCATGAGTCTCTGGACCAGAGCCAGGGCCCAGCCGTTTCTCACTGCTCCTGGACCCGTGCTAGCTTGTTGACACTACCCAGTGGCCACTGGTGTCGAGAACTAGGAGCCCAAAGTGTCTCTGGGTGAGTAGCTCAGGGACGTGTCTGCTCACAGTGGGTGAGGGTGCCGCCCCCTGGACTGGCCTTGGCTTGTATTGGGTTGGCCAGAAAGTTCATTCAGGTTTTTTCATAGGATGTTGCAGGAAAACCCGAATGAACCTTTTGGCCAATGCAATAGGTGGGCTAGACAGCATCTTTTACCCCGCGGGAGTTGGTTCCGTAGTATTAGTCATAACCACTCCACCACCTCCAGACCAGTACAGGTACTCCTTGGCTGGAGCTCTACCTCTGATGCCACGAAGCAGCCTCTTTCCTTTGGGGCGGCTCCCGCTGCCCACGTATGAGTTTTTTGGAGAGAATCTATAGATAGCCTTGCAGGACTCTTCAGCAGGGAGCCAGGCTTGGACCTGGCTCCTGGGGGGAGAACCTCTTTTTTTTTTTAATTTAATTAATTTATTTTTGGCTGTGCTGGCTCTTCGTTGCTGCTTGCGCTGGGCTTTCTCTAGTTGTGGTGCTCAGGCTTCCCACTGTGGTGGCTTCTCTTGTTGCAGAGCACAGCCTCTAGGGTGCACGGGCTTCAGCAGTTGCAGCTCTTAAGCTCCAGAGCATGCGGTCAGTAGTCGTGGCATACTGGCTTACTTGCCCGTCGGCATGTGGGATCTTCTGGAACCAGGAATCAAACCCACGTCCCCTGCATTGGCAGGCAGGTTCTTTACCACTGAGCCACCAGGGAAGCCCTTTTTGCTCTTTTTTTGAGGAAAGGTGGGTGAAATAGGGCAGAAAGGACCCAGCTACTCCCAGAAACTCTCTCCAGGCTCCTATAATTCGGCTGTGTCATCTCCCTTCAGAAATGGCAACTCTTTGGGTTTCAGATCAGGGGAACTCAACCCTTTGTGACCACTTTGTCAGCTTCGCCTCACTCTGCTCCAGGCCTCTACTTCAGCCAGAGCCACTCCCATTCCTGGAACCCTCACCTCCACCCACCTCATTTTCAAGTCTCAGAGGTCCTACCTGCTTTTCAAGGCCACTACAAATGCCATCCCTTCTATAAGGTCTTCCTGGATCATCCACCCCAAAGTGACTTTCTGCAATATTCTATCCTGAGTGGCATTGGAACCAGCTAGCATTCAGATTATTGGAGAAGGAAATGGCAACCCACTCCAGTATTCTTGCCTGGAGAATCCCAGGGACTGGGGAGCCTGGTGGGCTGCCGTCTATGGGGTCGCACAGAGTCAGACACGACTGAAGCGACTTAGCAGAAGCATTCAGGTTGTGCCTTTCCTTAGAAGGTCTCCCTGTTCTGTCGGGGAGCTCCTGATGGTGGGGGACAATGGTTTTGGCTCGTTCCCACACTGAGCATGTAGTCCTGTGTGTGCTTACAGAATTGAGTTTGTGCATTTCCTGGCCTCTCCCCAGGATACCGCTACGTGATTCTGGACATCCCCCTGCTTTTTGAGACCAAGAAACTGCTTAAGTACATGAAGCACACGGTGGTGGTATACTGGTGAGTGTGTGGCACGGCCTGGCCTGACTGAGGCTGGAAAGGAGCACCCCCTGGGTAAGGCACGTGCCTGTGAAATGGCCGATCGCATTTTACCCTTTCCCCACATGGTGACCAAGAGGCCCGGGGGGGTTGGGTAGCAGTGCCCAGAGCCTGTAGAAACTGACATCTACAGAGCCAGGCCCAGATATGCCAGGGGGTGGATGTGGGAAGTGATGGCCCCCAGGTGTCTCTAGTGCTTGGGAAGGGCTCCCCCTGCTGGCTTTTGGAGGCATTTCAGCCCAGATGCTGGGCTCTGCCCTGGGGGACCATGTTCTCTTCAGTGGTTTCCTTTTCCCTCCTGTAGTGCTTCTCAACTTTCCAAACAGCTCCCACATCAATTCACCTCTCAAAAGAAGGTAGGCAGGACAGGAGTAGATATTCCTGGGGCATAGGAAACTCAAGCCAGGAGTTACAGAATTTGTCTAGGGTCACCCACTGGCAATATGTATGAGCTGAAAGTTGCAGAGAGGGAGCTGTCAGAACTCAGCTAAAAAAGGTGCTTTGTTCTCAGAATCCCTCAGGACATGGAGCAGACTGGCATCCAGGTTTGGCAAACAAGAGGATCAAACTGTCAGAGAAAATGAGTCATAGTCCCAGTGGGGTGTAAGTGTAGATGAGGCTTCAGGGTGTCTCTGCCTTCCAGAAACTTCCGGGATGCCACCCACAGATACAGCAGACACAGAGGTGGGCCCTTGGCTCTGCAGGTATTTTGGGCACAGGGTGGCTCTCAAGAGACTAATGCAGGGGAGGCTCCTGGAACACCGGAGGCAGGGCCTGGAGTGCTCAGCGCCATCACCCTGCCCTCCCAGCTCCTAGCCCTGGGCTGTCATTTAAAGGCAGCCTGAATCTACTGAGCCTGGAGCAGGGACTCAGGCCTCCTCTTCTCTCCCCCGCTGGCCTGTGTCTACCCATGTAAACCTGTAGCTTCTCTGGGTTCTTTGTTCCCTGTTTGGGAAAGACTGTCAACTGAGGCCAAGCAGACTCCATGAAGACAGAGTTCTCTTTGCCTTAGTTTTAATATAATTCCAAACTTTGTACCAAGGGATCGGAAAAAAAAAACAAAAAACCTCAGAGTATAATGTTTCAGTGAAAGTGTCAGTCGCTCAGTCGTGTTTGACTCTTTGTGACTCCATGGACTGTACCCTGCCAGGCTCCTCTGTCCATGGAATTTTACAGGCAAGAATACTGGAGTGGGTTGCCATTCCCTCCTCCAGGGGATCTTCCCGACTCAGGGATTGAACCCAGGTCTCCTGCTCTGCAGGCAGATTCTTTGTCCTGAGTAAACAAATTAGGACCTGGTTGCATCTGCAGTCACCAGGTGACTCAGGCCTACGTTTCCACCTTCTTCTCCCATGCTTTCCTTTTGCCAAGAGCAGAGACAGCTGTGGCTCCTGGCAGATAGATGGGGCTTTGTGAATTTGCCAGCTTCCCAGGAGATCCTCCAGCCCCACTCACTGGCCAGAGCCTTCCCAGCGTTCCGGGTACCATACATCCCCCACTGATATCACATGTGGTTATATGACTCTTGAGAGATACCCAGGAGATAAATGAAGGATTATTTGTCTTTCATAAAAGGGATCTACACTCAACAAAAATAAGTCCATCCCCACATGGACTCCTTTAACTGGCAAACTACCCCTTGGGCATTTGAGCTAATATGGGGGATTTACCAAAGTGTGATTATACCAAAATGTGATTATTCACTTTTTTGAGGAACTTGCCAATTGTGGGGTAAATATTTGGGCAAAAGTTCCCTTACCCCAAATAACATCAGTCCTTAAACTAACCACATGGGACTCTGAGCTCCAGGAAGGGCTGTCGGCGAGTTCTGCCTTCACATCCCCGGAGGCCCACTGGTCTCAGCCTTACCCTCTGAAGGATGAGTGCTCACTGGTGGCCCCAAGCTGTCTCCATTCTCTCAGCCAGACTTTCCCAGCCACAGATCTGCAGAGTCCCTGACAAGGATTGCATATAGTCCTGGTTCTCAGCCAGGTGGGAACTGGCCCCATGACCTTGACAGCATGCTATCCTCCTAACAAAGGAAGTCAGAAGTCCTACCAACTTTTCAAGGCCAGTACAAACGCCATCTTTATACAAGGTCTTCCTTGATTGGTCAGCCAGAAATGACTTTCTGCCACATTCGGTCCTCAGTGGCTTTGGAATTGGCTAGTGTTCAGGTTATATCTGTCCTTTCTGTCTTGACATCCCAGGAGGTCCTCAGGTTTAGGCCACAGGTAGACTAGAGGGATTAAACTAGTCATCAGATCTTCCCATCTTATAACTGGAAAAACTCCGGCCTAGTGGCAAAGCAGAGAGACCCCAGACGGCAGAAAACAGCTGCTGCAGCCTTTCACCCCCTTGTTCCCATTTAGGGGCTTAGGCCGTCAGAGAGCTAGGGGGCTGCTAAAGATGACCCTACTCCAGAGGACAGCTGGACAGTGCCTGTGTAGCCAAAGCAGGACAGGGAGCTTGCTGAGGAAGGACCAGGCAGTAACATCAGAGCAGGCAAGAGAGGCATTCTTTGTTTTTCCTCTGGAGCTGGGAGACTGGGTGCTGCTTGGCCTACTGTGCATGCTCAGTCCTGTCTCAAGGGCCAAGGGGACCCAGTTCTCAAGTCCTTGCTCCTGTTGGAAGCACGTTGGGGCATCTTGCTTCTTCCGTGGCCTCCAGCCCAGTGGCCACCGTCTCAGCACAGTCCTTGTGCTCTGAATGTGCTGGGGTGGGTGTGGGGAGACGAGGAGAGGGCTCTTTATGGAAGGCCAGGAAGCTGATTTTTATGCCGCAGGCCCTGGTCCCCAGGGGAACTGCAGGAAGCATTTAGCTTGCAGACCCAGGCCTTTCGGTAAAGGTCACCCATCCAGGGATGCAGGATGTCGCTGATTCCAGGTGACCAAATCCTCCCATTTTAAAATCAAGGAATCTCGGGCCTGGTAGCCAAGCAGAGACCCCAGATGGCAGAAAACAGCTGCTGCCCCTCTTTCCCCTCCCCAGTTATACTAAGGGGCTTAGGTAGCCCACAGCGGTGCTAGGGTGCTCATGAAGAGTGGGGTGAGCTGGGGGGAAGCCCAAGCTTCCAGGGCTGCCCACCCCTGTAACAAGGGACGAGGAAGTCCAGAGTCTGCAGTGCCTAAGCAGCCCTTCTGCGTGGTCCTTAGTGACCGAGACACACAGCTGACCCGGCTTATGCGGCGGAACAGCCTGAGCCGTGAGGACGCAGAGGCCCGGATCAAGGCCCAGCTGCCCCTGAAGGACAAGGTCCGCATGGCCCGCCACGTTCTAGACAACTCAGGCGAGTGGAGCGTCACCAAACGCCAGGTGGTCCTCCTGCACGCAGAGCTGGAGCACTCCCTGGAGTACCTGCCACTGCGGCTCGGGGTCCTCACGGGGCTGGCCGGCATCGTCAGTCTGCTCTACCTGCTCACCCACTACCTGCTGCCTTCCCCCTAGCTGGACCCTCCAAGGCAGGGACTGCTGGGTCTCCATCTCCTCAGAGGTTGCAACCAGGGAACAAATGCATCGGGTTTCCTCCCAACCCCTCAACACACGCACTCTGGATCTGGGCTGGAGCCCTGCCCTGGGCCGGCCTTTCCTCTGGGCACACACTGCATCCTGTCCAAGGCAGGGAAACAGCCCTCTGTCAGCAGATGCCCCTTTCCACCTCCCCCAGAGCCCCTCCCTCTGGAACCCCCCACAGAACAGAGTCCATGAGAGGGTGTGACAGTAACAGTGAGAGACTGTTGTTAATTTCTTGTGGGTGGGGGTGAGGAGCACTCTCAGGGGCTGTCACCAGTGTTTAAAGCTGGGAGGGTCCCTGGGCTTGAACCATCTCCAAGCACTTGCCCCATCATGGCCAAAATGTCCTCTTGGTGGACATCGGGGAATCAGTTTGGACTAAAGGCTGCCCCCATCAAGCAGGATTCCCCAGTAGACTGAAGCCCTCAGCCAGGATACATACAGTAAGGATTCGCTTATGGGCGATGCTTTATCCAGGCAGAGGCCAGGCCTCTTCTGAGATGACCCACCACCCCCCGTGGTATTTCCCCAGCACTCCCTGCAGCCCGCTCCCTGCCCCCTACCACTCTGCCTCCCTGAGCTCTTGGTGGTCCACGTGCACCTGGATGTTTCTTGCCTCTGTGCCTTTGCCTGTGCCTGCTCCCCAAGCTAAAATAACCCTCCCCCCACCTCCACCCCCCACCTGGTTACCCTCCAGCTCAGGCACCAGCTGAAGCTCAGGGCGGGGTTAGGTGCTCTGGGTCACCACCCTGCCACCACTACCATGTTTTACCTGAATCCACAGTATAATAATCAACCAAAAGCTGGTTGGTCTCTCCTAGACTGTAAGCCCTTTGTGGGCAGGAACTGTCTTATTCATCTCTGTCCCTGGTGCAGAGCCTGAGCTGCCACTGGTGCTGAATAAAGTGTGTTGATCTGAAATGCCGCATGCTGCCACTGTACCCCCAGCATCACTGACCAACTGAGGTGCCCAGACTCCGCTCATACCATGTGGGCTTAAGCGTGGCCTCCTCCCACACCAAGACCTGGGCCCCTCACTCCCCCGGCCCTAGATGGTACAGTCGCCCTCTTGACTTCATCCAGGAGGATTCAGCCGGGTCCTAACGTACCTGTGTGAGAGGAGTGGAGGTGCTACGGCAGCCTCACATCCACGTACTCCATCTTCCTTCCCCAACCCAATTACACCAGTGTGGACATCAGCTTCCTCTTGCCAGAGCCAGCAGACCTGCTGATGTGTTGATCCTGCGGCCAGCAGCCTATTAAAGCCAGAAATGAGTGTGACAAATGCGACTGCTGTGGTGGTGGGCATATTCAGCGCCCCCTTTCCCCGAGCTGCGCATCCTTTAGAGACCAGCTCATTAACTCACTGCAAACCCAGGAGGGGCCGAGGCTGGTCAAGGAGGCTGCAGAGTGGGTCCAGGGCTGGATGAGAACGCCAGAGGGTCGCTGCTTCTGTGGTTTGAGACCCGGAAAGGGGGGAAAGGAGGGAAGGGTATGGACCCCTCCCAGCACCATTACCCCAGTCATGGAGAAGATGGCTCCTCATGAAGACCTGTGACTTGCTGACACCACTGTATTGTGACACCCGGAGGTAACAGTGTATTCTGATTGCCCGCCCAGAGGGATGACCTGGTTTGGGTCAGAGCCAAGGTTCAGAAGTCTGCCCGCTGTGTCCCAGGGCCTGCCGGGAGGGAGCAGACCTGGGATTCCTCTGGCCCATTAGGCTCTGTCTCCTACCTGTGTGACCTCCTGTCTTCATGATGTTTATTTCAAAGAATCTAATGGAGGACCACGGAAACCCTTTGCAAACAGTAAAGCTCGAGTTGTTTTCTTCCCTGCCCCAGTATACCGAATCGGATGCAAGAATGTCAGAGGATGGCCAGTCAGGAAGGTGTGGAGAAAACGCCATCCCGGCCTCCTCTTCCCAGGCTTGGTGGCCCAAGGCGGCCTTAGAGGAATACTACTTCTTCTCGGGCATCACTGCGTGTCTAGGTCGCTCCGGAGCCCCTTGGATAAAGCAAGAGCATGTCCCCCGCCCCCGCAAGCCCGGGTCCCGCGACCCGGCGGCACCCTCCGCTCCGGCCGGCAGGTGGCAGCACCCGCCCGGATTGGGGTCGGGCTTCGGCGACCGGCGCAGCCGAGCGATCACTAACTTTCTCCCGGTGGCGTTCCCGTCTCTCCGGGGCCGCGGCCGGCGTCAGATTCCCCGGCAGCGGCGGAGGCGCGGGCGCGCGGCCCGGCCCGGGGCGCTAATTAACAAGCCGTGCGGCTCGCCGAGTCCTCTTTGCTGGAGCTGCGGGCCCCGGGCCCCGAGGGGCGGAGGAACGTGTCCCCATTCCACCCCTGTGCCAGGGTGACCGGTTTCCCACCCTCCAGCCGCACGCTCGGACCCTGCTGCTCTCATTTAACCCACTTGCGGTCTCACCACCCCGGCGCGGAGCAGTAAAGACGCCGGCGAGGGCTGCAGGCGTATGGGCCTCCAGGCGCGGGATGAAGGGGACAGGCAGGCCCCTAAAACCATCCCCAGGCCCAGGCCGGCCTGAGGGTGCTTAGCAGAGCCTTATTGTCCAAAGCACCTCGCGCAGCTGTCTCCTGAAATCTCCCAGCTCTGAGAAAGCTTGCAGGAGGCAGAGCTAGAATTTGAGGCTCAGAGGTTGAGCCCCTCGCTCAACCAACAGGCATAATCCCACGCTCTGGACCCCTAGTTCAGTGCCCCTCCGACTGCCTGCAGTGCCTCGGTTAATGACGCCTCGGGTCTTTAGATAGTTATCGTCAACTCTTCTTCAGATGGTCAGTCTCTCTGTCCTTGGAGAGGGTGAAGGGAGGGGCAGGGGAAGGTTTAGGAGCCTCCATTAAGGAGCCACCAGGGCTAGAAATTGGATGGGAGGGGGACAGCCAGGGCGGCTGTGACAAAGGCACTCCAGATCAAGAGGAACGTGTCCCAGAAACAGGAGAGGGAGCTGGGTGGCAGCGATGACCCGAGGCCACATGAGGTGGACAGGAGAGACCCTAGAGATGGTGGGTGAGAAGGAGGAAAACGCAGGAGGTGCTGAGGCACTGTGGGCCGGCACCCTGACTCCTTCCTGGAAAGGGGAGACTTGGCTGGTAGCTCCTTCATCCCACTGGCAGAACTGAGGCTGCACCCAGCTGGGGCCCAAAGAGCCTCCTCCCTTTGCTCCCCACCATCCCCTCCCCATCACTCAGATTCCAATACAATTTCCAGCTAACCAGCATGTCGATAGAACAAGTCGGGCAGCCGGATTGCTGGCCAATTACAGGAAATCATTCTGCTCCACAGCTCAGCGCCCAGGGAGAGAGAGAGAGGGAGGGAGGGAGGGAAGGGATGTGAGGGAGCAGGCACCTAGCTTGCAGGCTGGGAAGGTGCTCTGGCTTTGGGTGGGGCATGCAGTTCCCAGGGAGGGACTGGGGTAGGAGAGCTGGGATGGATAGGGAGGCTTCTGGGGCTGGGGGGTGTGGGCCAGCAGGGGTTCTTCCTCATCAGAGCTCTCATTCCCCAAGCCACAAAGATGAGCACCAGGAGGAAAGGTGTCTGATTGGAGTAGAAGGGGGCAGAAGGGCAGATATTGATTGAGATCAGTCTCCTCCAGAGTCCGGTGTTTGGGAATGAGGTTGGTACCCAGGCCTCCCTGGCCCAGGAGAACTCTGAAGGATCATCCCAATACCCAGAAGTGGGGCCCACATGAGCAGGACCTGTGCTTTACATCCAGCCATGGACCAAGGGGTCCAGATCCTCCCAAGGGATCCTGGGGGGACAAGGAGAAGGGGTTTAAAGAGGAGGCAGGGAGGAAAGGTGCTGCAGCCTGCAGCTGAGTGCTCCAGCAACAATCACACTTGGTAAAGGGATAAGTCTGGAAGCATCCTTCAAGACTCCAGAAGGTGGGACACAGAAACATGGGAGGGGGACAAAGAGTTCCCCACTTACCTTCCCAGCCCCTCTGCCTGGCCTTCAAGAGACTTCCACTCCTCTCAAAGGGCCCCCTCCCCCGCTCTCTCCATCCATCTGAATCTCTCCCTACCTCCCTTGATGAGCCAGATGCCTCTATCCCCCACCCCACTCCCACCTGCATCCCTCATCACATCTTTCCCAGAACTGCCTTAACTACCTCCTGGCCTCGCCACCCAGCAGACCCTGAGGTCCCCCCGATTCCCAGCACCAATGATTAGCTCCCTGGAGCGGTGCTGGGGCTCTATCCCAAAGTAGTGAAAGGTCCTTGACTTATAGGAATTTCTCCAGGGACTAACTCCACCCAGCGACTGACTACTGTTGCTCTGTTTGTCTTGAACCCCAAAATGAGTTAGGGGTCACCCGGTGATCCCTTCCCCTGCTCCAGGCTGTAGCCACCTCCCGGAAGCCCCCTCCCCGATTCCTCAGCATCTTTCTGCTCCTTCTCCCCATTCTAAACTCTCTCCTTCAAACCCCCATCAAAGGTGGGGCCTGGATTAGATTCATCCCCTCCCGCTCCCCCCGCCCACCGCATCCCCCCTTGGTCATCCCAAGGGTACACAGCCAGGCAGACACCCCGGAGAGAAGATAGATCTCTGCGCCCGGTGCACCAGCACGCAGCTGTGCTCAGGTGAAACGCCGCCGAATGAATGCAGTTGACTGGCAAGGCCGGCTTCAAAGTGGTGGGTGCATCGAGAGGGAGGGTCAGGGGTCTGGCCACTCCTACCCCAGGATTCCTGCCCGAGCCACAGGCTTGGACGTCCTCAATGGGGTTGTCGGGGCTGGCCCCTTTGTACAAAGCAGGCGCCCTGGGCTCTGAGAGATTGAGATCAAGCCGCGGCTCGGACCTGGAAGAGTCGCCTTTCGCGGGCCCTCCCTCGGGCGCTGGCCTCTCGTGGGCCTAGGGCCCAGTGCTCGGCGATCCGGAAGAGGGCGCCCCTCCCGCCCTCCCTCCCGCCCTCGTCCTCGGTGCCCCCGGCCCGGGCGCGCAGCGCTCCGCTGCCTACAGGCTCCGCGCCATCGATCGGGCCGCGGGGACCCGGGCGCATCGCCCCTCCACCCCTCGCTTTTCGCTTTTAATTGAAGTTTGTTTGAGCAGAGTGCAGAGCGGGCAGAGGCAGAAACCAAATATTTAGTTGCTGCAAATTGGCACCTCCAGATCAATTACCCGGCCCGTGTCAAGGCCTGCGCCGCCCCCAGCGCCCCGCGGAATCTCAATGTCGGGCTGCCCCCGCCCGTGCGGCCCGCGCCGCCCGCCTCCATCCCGCTGCACGTTTCTCATCAGCTCCAGCCATACATCACCCGTGGCCGCGAGGGGAACAGATTTTCAATGGGAAAAGTTCCCCGGGAGGGTCCTCGTTGCTGATTCCCGCTGCGCCCTGTGCTGTCCGCCCTCCACCCCTCACCCGGCCTGTCAGATTAGATGGGAACAGCCCGGGAGGAAAGAGTGAGATAGAGGGACGTCCAAGGCAAGGACTTTGGGTCACATGGATTGACCCAACCTTAGTAAGTCCTCTTATCCTCTGAGTGACTCAGGAGATGTTCCTTATGCTCCTTGAACCTCAGTTTCACCACCTATAATATGGGGCTCAACCTTCACCTTGCGGAGTTGTTGTGGGGGGCTAACACTGCAGAGGGACCTTGCCCGGCTCTGGGCTGGCACATCGTCCCTCTACTTCTTAGCTCTGCTAGGGGATGAACATTCTTCTAGAATGAAATGAGGGACCTTGGGTTTGTAAGCACTTCAACCAAACTACTAGAGAGTACCCAAGGGAGAGCAGGGGGCGGGCGGCCAGCCCCCTAGAGTCCCTGGCAGAAGCTGGGCAGGCCGGGGCATGTGGGTGCAGGCTCCATCAGGGAAAGCTTTCACCAACAGCCCGGGTGCATCAGGGCGCAATCGGAGGAGGAATTGCTTCTCTAGTACCAAGGACAGAGAGTTAGCTGGGCCTGAAGGTGGGCCGTGACCTCAGAGGTGGGCCAGGGGAGTGAAACAGGAAGGAAGGGGGCAGGGCACAACTTTTGAAAAACTGACATAGCCCAAGGACACAACATAAACTGATTAGAATTAAGTGGGTCCAAGATGGCAGACAAGCCAACTTCAGCTAGCCCTTGATCCTCAATCAGCAAGCTAAATGACACACCCATAGTCACCATGACTGTTCCAAGGCACCATCAAAAGACCAAAAATTGGGCAGTGGCCCAGTTCCTGGAAATCTTCAACCTTTCCTCAAATTGTTGACGTAATGCTCCCACTCATTAGCCTATGAAGTAATCCAGCCCATAAAAGCTAACCATGCCCTATTTCACAGGGCTGCACTTGCCCTCTGCGAAGGCCCACACTCTGTCTAAGGAGTGTGCTTCTCTGTGAATCAATCCGCTTCTTACCTATCCCTTTGTCTCTCACTGAATTCTTTCTGCAATGAGATATCAAGAAACTGTGCTTCATTACTGTGGGTTTTGGCTGGGAGTTCGAGTCCTAGCCCTGTGGGTTAGAGTCCAAATCTGAGGTAAATGGTTTCAGAAGGAGGCTGGAGGGATCTGAAGGAAGGGCACCAAAAACTGGGTACCAGGAGGTCATGCCCATAGTGGGGGCATGGGGGCGAGCCCTACGGAGGAATCGGAAAACTGGGCTGCATTTGAGGCCTGCCTTTTTCCTGCTGTGTGACCCTGTGCCAGTTACTTAATCTCAGTTTTCCCATGTGTAAAATGGGGTTGACACCCTCTCCCTCCCAGAGCCTTTGTGAAGAATAAAGGAGATGATATCTGGGAGAGACGAGGAAACTCCCAGACGGACTTGGAGGGAATGGTGTTGAGTCTGTGTGAGTTCCCATGCTCAGCTCACTTCCATTCCAAGAGCTTCCTTGAGGGAACTGGAGTTAAATCGTTTGGCATTTTTAAATGGCTGCCCTGTCAAACAAAGTGACAGGCGCTCTGAGTGGAAGCAGAGGTGTGGAGGGAGGCAATGGGTGCCAAGTTTCTTGCTCTGAGAGCCCTTCCTTCACCCATCTCACCTTAAAGAAAGAATCTCCGAGCTGTCTGTCCCTCCTTCCCACCTCCACCTCCCCTCAGCCAGAGACCTATGTCCCCACCAAAGGGCAGGAGTCACCCATGCCTGGAGGAAGATTTTCTCCTATCAAGTCCTGATGGAAGTCAAGGCTAAAGCCCCCGTGTTAAGTAGACTCACTCCTCAACTTCTCGATTTTCCCAGCTGTGAAATGGGACCACAGATGGTGAGCCAGTAATTACAAGGTGGCTTTTGGACTGGTGGGCAACCTCTAAAAGCTTCTGAATCCATTGCCCCACCCTCCACACACCTCCTACCCACCTCTTTCCCACACCTGCAACAAGATTGTCTCCACTGGCAAAAACCCCACCAGCCTCTTTGGGGATGGCCACCACCATTTGTCAAGTCAGGAAGTCCATCTGATGGTCTACCTTAAATGTCTCACTGCTTCCTTCAGGGAAAAGTTAAAGAACGAACAACAAAAGATAAACGCTCACGGAGAGGCGATGCCACACTATTTTTTAAAAAATCCCTTCAAAGAGGGTGTGGGGTGGGAATTACCTTTGGACACAATGCTCTTTACACTAAACATCTTGGCGATAAATATAGCTGTGTAATTCTTTTTTCTCCTTGGCAGAGAGAAAGGCTGAGGCTGGGCAGCAAGGCAGAGGGACCCGAAAATATAAATCAATATGTGACTTTAATATATGTGCTCTCGGTGTCTGTGTGTGCTGGGGGATTATTAGTAACCTTGATTCCAGCTCAGTGTCCATGTGAGGCGGGGAGACGCACGGCCCCCAGGGAGGAGAAGAGAAATTAGGAAGCCAAATTCTTCTCCTGATTGACACCCGGGTAAACATTATCCCCGGCAGAAGAAGAAGAAAAAAAGATCAATGCTGGGTATTTTTATCACGTTCCAGGACGGACAGGGAGGGAAATTAAAGAAACAGTCCCCTAGCCTCATTGAATATGCTTACCTCCAAGGAGGAGGCAAAAGGGGTGGAAGCCAGGTGGGGAGGGCGAGGGGAACGGTCAGTGGGTGCATCCCAGGGGGCATGGCCATTGCTTCTCTCACCCTGGGGCACTTATGTGAGCGGCAGCAGGTACAAAGGAGTCAGCCCGTTAATGACAGGGCAAAGGCACCAGCTTTGGTGGGGGAATCATAGGCCATGGAGTCTAACATGAGATCAGACTCTGGGTTCGACGGAGGGCCAAGAGGCATTAGTCTTAATGGGGTTGTTGGGGATATTTCTAGCAGGAGCTTTCCAGAGCATGGAGGGGGAGTGGCTTCGGTGGGGGCTGGGGGGAGTGAGTGGCCCAGGAGTGATCAGCACCAACACGGAGAGAAAGAGGCATCTCTCTGGTTGTTGTTCAGTTGCTCAGTCCTGTCCGACTCTTTGCGACCCCATGGACTGCAGCACACTAGGCTTCCCTGCCCTTCATCATCTCCTGGAGTTTGCTCAAACTCATGTCCATTGAGTCGGTGATGCCATCCAACCATCTCAACCTTCGTCATCTTCTTCTCCTGCCTTCAGTCTTTCCAAGCATCAGAGTCTTTTCCAATAAGTCCAATCTGGATTGTCTTGGAAAGTGGGTCTCTGTTCTACAGACAGGAAAACCTGGCCTCCATCCCTTGTTTCTGGCCTCCACCTCCTCCTGGCTATATGACCTTGACTAAGTCATTTGACCTCACAGAGACTCACCTGTCTTATCAGTAAAATAAGGCAGATAGGCTCTGCTTTTCTCATTTCACAGAATTTTTAATGGGATTATACAAAACCCTGAAGTGGTAAGGAGTTATTACTACCTAGAGCAACTCTGTGCAATAGAAATATAACATAAGGCATGTGCATGATTGGCAAGATTCTAGTAGCCGAATTAAAAGAGTACAAAGATGGACATCCCTTGTGGTCCCATGGTTAAGAATCTGCCTTGCAATGCAGGGGACATGGGTTTGATCCCTGGTCAGGGAACTAGGATTCCATTTGCCATGGAGCAACTAAAGGATTCCTCATAGTGCAAGACCTGATGCAGCCAAATAAATAAATAAATTTTTTTAAAGTAAAAATAAATGGGCAAAATTAATTTAAACCATATTATAAAAATTCAATCCAGTCTATCTAAAACATTATTGTTTCAACAAGTGATGCTAGTTACATTACAAGTGCTCAGTGGCCACATGTTGTTGTTCAGTTGCTAAGTCATGTCCAACTCTTTGTGACCCCTATGGGCTTCTTGGGATTCCCCGGTGGCTCAGAGGGTAAAGAGTCTGCCTGCAATGCGGGAGACCTGAGTTCGATCCCTGGGTTGGGAAGATCCCCTGGAGAAGAAAATGGCAACCCACTCCAGTATTCTTGCCTGGGAAATTCCACGGATGGAGGAGCCTGGTGGGCTACAGTCCATAGGTTTGAAAAGAGTCAGACACGACTGAGCGACTTCTTTCTGGACTTCCTAGGTGGCACTGCTGCTGCTGCTAAGTCGCTTCAGTCGTGTCCGACTCTGTGCGACCCCACAGACGGCAGCCCACCAGGCTCCCCCATCCCTGGGATTCTCCAGGCAAGAACACTGGAGTGGGTTGCCATTTCCTTTTCCAATGCATGAAAGTGAAAAGTGAAAGTGAAGTCGCTCAGTTGTCTCGGACTCTTAGCAACCCCATGGACTGCAACCCACCAGGCTCCTCCGTCCATGGGATTTTCCAGGCAAGAGTACTGGAGTGGGGTGCCATTGTCTTCTCCTAGGTGGCACTAGTGGTAAAGAACTCGCCTGCCAATACAGGTAGACATCAGAGACACAGGTTCAATCCCTAGGTTGGGAAGATCCCCTGGAGGGGGGGACAGCAACTCACTCAAGTATTCTTGCCTGGAGAATCCCATGGACAGAGGGGCCTGATGGGCTACAGTCCATAGTGTCACAAAGAGTCAGACACAGTGGAAGTGAATTAGCACGCACGCATAGATTGCAGCATGCCAGGCTTCCCTGTCCTTCGCTGGCAACATATTGGACCAGTATAGATCTAGAACAAAAAACTCACAGGCAAGGGGTTTCTGTTGCCTTAACAGTGGGGAGAGGCCCCTGTGAAGTGCAAGGTAGAGCACCCCTTTTCAGAAAGGCAATTTTGTGGCTGCAAATGGGCACCCCCAGGAGGCTTCCTGGGGGAGGCGGAGTGACAGTAGTGGTCCTCCCCTCAGTAAGCCCACCGCAGGTCCCCAGACCTGGATAGGACCTGGGGCTGGGGTGGACACTGAGCTCCCTGTCTGGCCACCCCCCCACCCCCAGCCCTTGGAGCAGCCTGGGGTGGAGAGAAGAACCTGCCAGCTGGACTTGGAAACTCTTCAGTCCTGGTGCTTCTGCTTCCTGGCTGTGAGATCGAAGGCAAAGGGATGGTCTTGATCAACGCCTTTTCAGCAGGGGTGGAAAGATTTCTTACACAATGCATCCGAAGCTGTGAGCATGGGGTGTGGGAAAGAGAATGTGAGGCGGGAGGACAGGGGAGTCCCTTCCAAGGCTACCCCACCCTGAGGGGCTTTTGCTGGGCATGTTCGCAGAGTCTGCAGGGCCCACCCTAACTCCTGGGGGAGGCCAACTTCTGCTGCAGGAAGATGGCCAGGACGGAGGCCCATAAAAGGTGTGATTCCCCAGGAGTCACCCAGCAAACCCAGCTTAGCTGGGAGTTCCCTGCTTTGGGGCCAGGACACCTGGGTCTCACTTTTCAGCTGCTTTCAGCACTAGGATTTGTTGAAAGGAATGAACAGGAATGTTTCAGGGCAACTTGAGCGATGGCAGGGAGGCAGCCTTCCTGGGTCTGCTGATGCTGGGAGCCGGGGAAGGGGGCCTGGCAGCCTGGAGCTCTTACCAGAGCCTGTGCCCAGGTGGCCCCAGCCCCTATTACCCACCAATTCCCGAAGTCCTGGCTGCAGAATTGTCCTGCCAGGGGAGGGATGTGGGGAGAGGCACCAGGCTCCCCGGGACCAAGTGCTGCAATGAGCCTTCAGTGACAGCTTTTGCAGACTCTGCAACGAAAAGGGAGAGCTGGGATTTCAGGAGATCTGAATCCTAGGAGGTCCAGCAAACGAGCTTCAGGAGATGCCTGGACACATCTCCTGTTTCCATCACTGAAGGCAAAACTTTGAGTCTGTGCTTTTTTCTAAGTTAAGGGTCTAAGCTTTTGTCAGGGCTTAGAGGCATCTGTGACTCCTGAAAGAATAAGAACCACTGCTCTAGGCACACACACTCACAAATACACACATACACTCACACATATACTCACAAATACACACATACACTCACATAGACACACAAATATGTATATGTATAACCACATGTACAGGCTTCCCTGGTGGCTCAGATGGTGAAGAATCCACCAGCAATGCAAGAGACCTGGGTTCGATCCCTGGGTTGGGAAGATCCCCTAGAGGAGGGCATGGCAACCCACTCCAGTATTCTGGCTTGCAGAATCCCCATGGACAGAGGAGCCTGGTGGGCTACAGTCCATGGGGTTGCAAAGAGTCAGACATGACTGACTAAGCACACACACAACTACACATACACCCATGTGCACACACGCTCCCTCTTGTTTCAGGTCTCTTGGCTCCATCCCGCGCAGTTCTGCCTCCGTGGACATCCTCTCTCCAAAAGTGCTATAGTGACTTCTCTGGTGGTCCAGTGCTTGGGACTCTGCGCTGTCAGTGCAGGGGGTGTGGGTTCTATCCCTGGTCAGGGAACTAAGATCCTGCATGCTGTGCAGTGTGGCCGAAAAAAAAACCCAACTGCTATTAGCCCATTCTTCCCAGTTAGAGACTGGCAATGACGCCAGTGCCTACCAAATTCAACTGTGGACTCCTGCCTTTGGCATTCAAAGAGCCCCCCTAACATCTCGACCTCTCTTCCTGCCACAAAGAGGAATCTGTTTCCAGCCCAGCTTGTGGCTCCAAGTAACCTGCCATATACGGTCGACACTCCCTGTCTCTGCCCCGGCCATTTCTCCTCCTGGGACATCCTTCCTTTCCACCCCCCCTCCCCCACCCCTCCACTTAACTGGAATCTCAAGGCCTGCAGGACCTGGCTCACATTGCCGCCTCCTCCATGAAGACTTCCTCAGCCTCATTAGAGTGTCTGCGTTCCTCTAGTCCATCTCCCATGGTCCTTTGTGTGTCCCAGGCCCTGGACCCTCATCTCTCACAACCTCAGACTCTGGGTCACCAGATAGCACTTAGCTTGTCACCCAGTGAAAACTGTAAGCCCCTGGAGGGCCTATAGGGTGGTGTCCCTGAATCCTCTCTGAATCCATCTCCCACCATCACATTTCCTGTCCCACTCACCTCCCCCAAGCCCCCAAGGTAATACCAAGGTCGGGTGAGAGAGAAAAACAGATGAAGCCACATTTTGCAAATCACAACGTATACCCCGCTCAAGTGCTACCTTCCTCCTAAGACTCCTCCTGGACTCCCGCCCGCCCTTGGCTCTGATCTGTCTGGTCCCTCCCCATCCCCCCAGGTCCAGATGTCGAGACCCTGAGTGGCTAGATGGGAGAGACATGTGTCTCTCTGTCTCTGAGTCTGGATCTTGTCTGTGTTCCCGGGAGACATCTGGCCTCCCCCATCAGACTGAGAATGGGAGGACCTACCTTTTCTGTTTTTTCTTTTTTTTCCTTTCTTTCCTCTCCCCATTCCATCAAATAAGGATTTCAAATAGCTCTCAGAGATACACGTGACAAGATACAAAATGAGAGAGGAAGTGGGGATGGAAGAGTCTTGCTTTCTCCTTCCCCACGCACGGTCTCTGGCACCCAGCAAAGGGCAGCTTTCAGAGCCGCCCATCCTGAGCCCGTTCATCCTCCTTCCCCGGGACCTCAGGTGCAGATGTGGCCAGCGCCCTCCTCCCTTGCCAACCCACCAGGCTCAGTCCGCTGCCAACCCTGGCCCTAATAGCCCAGCTCACCCGACCCGGCCCTTCATGCTCTGGCTCCTTCTCCCTCCTGCTCCCATCTGCAACCACAGCACATCTCAGCTGTCTGATTAACTCAATTGATTAATTAAGCTCTAATGAGCGCTGTGACTCACCCCTGCAGCTGCTGACCAGGAGGCCAGTGGTGCCAGGAAAGCACCAGGGCCATGGGCAGGGGCTTAAGAGGGCCCAGGGGGCAGGAAGCTCAGTGTTTGGTGTCCCTGGTAAGGGAAGCACAAACCTTGCCCAGGGCTATGTCTCCTCCAGAGCCCTGGTGGGTGAGGGATGTCCTGGGGGCTCTCTGGGCCAAGGGGTCAGTTCCAGAATGATACAGTTAGCATCTACCTGCTGAAGGTGGGAGTGGCGGGCAGGAGGTATTGATTGGCTGAGAGGTGCAGAAAGGGGACTAGACCCCCTCAGAGTCTCACTCTGGCTCCCAGGCCTTTGCCTGCCGAGACCAAGCAGGCTGTGTGGAAACCAGACCTGACCATAGGAGACAGGCTTAGCCTTCCCAGCAGAGCCAATTCTGAGGTTTCTCCCACCCACAGAACTCCTTCCTAGCCAGGCATGTGGTCCAGGCACTTCCCCTGGACCTGGTTGCGGGCTCTCAATCCCAAATAACCACAGGGCTCTGCAGAATTCCAGTTCCCCATACTGCCAGCCTCCACCACCAACCCTGACCACTGAATCACCCCTCCTCCAGACTCTATCCCCTTGTCTGGGTTCGGGAACAAATGCCCTGCATTAACAACGATAATCAGTGGAATGGAATCTTCCATCTCATAAAGTACAACTGCATCCATATTCTCCAGAATCTTGAGAGGCAGAGCCAGCGCTCATTTCTAGAAGTGAGGAAACGGAGACTTCAGCTTGCCCTACCTAGATGACAACTGGGTTTTCCTCCTTGCTTCTCAGCCATTGAATTCATCTTGAGAAAACACTTCCTCTTGGAGCTTTGAGTCCTCCGCTTAGAGTTCCCTTCAGCCAGGAAGTCCCTTGCCTACCCAGCTGTAGGGAAGGGCCCTCCTATCTTGTCACTGATGTTAAGTCATTCATACTTGCCGTTGGGCCATGAGGCCAGCGCCACCCTCTCCATCGCTCCTCATCCCTGCCTCCTGCTCAGGGCGTCACACCCAGCAAGGACATAAGGAGCATGCGCAGAAGGAAGGAAAGAAGAAAGAAATGAATGAATCACCACAAGTGGAAGGTATTCTGGTCCCCCTTCTAGGGCTGGGAGGAAGGACAGAGCAAGGCGACCAGTGTGGGCGTTCCAGCCATGAGTCAAGCAGGCAATACACCGCGTGCACGGCCCCTTGGACTGGAGCAAGGGGTAAGCCCCTCCCCTTCCCTCTGCAGGGAGAATATGGCGGGACTGGCCCAGGGAACCATGGGAGATGGAGTGGGCCGGGCAGGAGAGGGTGGGGAGGATGTAGCTCTGGGGTACTGAGGCTCCTTCAGGGGAGACAGCAGACCTAGCGGGGAGACAGAGCGCTGGCTGGAGAGGAAGACCTGGTGGGAGTCCTAGCTTTGCTTAACCGCTTGGTAGATTTTGGCCACGTGGCCTCCTCAGTTAGGCCTGTGAGCTGAGAAAGTCTAATGACGTGGCCTCTGGACCTGCTGTCCTCTTTTGTGGGCTGGGAGCCCTTGGGCCCCAGGAGACATCGGTAGCCAGAGGAAGAGAGTGCGATGGCGGGGGACAACAGGAGCGGGGTTTGTGACACCCCGACTGCTGCGGTGGGAGGGGCAGTCGCCATCAGGAGCCTTTGATCCCCAGGAAGAGCGCCCCCTCCCCTCCATTGCCCTCAGCCCCTCTGCTATTGCCACTCCTCAGGTTCAGTTACCAGCTCACCTTTCAAATCGGGCTCCAGCCCATAACTTTACTGGAGAAAATGATTATGTGACTATTTCAACCTTGCTCCAAACACCGTTTTAATTGGTTCTGGGAAAAGGCGATTTGGGCACCAGAGGGGCTATGAGGGGGCAGGCGAGGACACAGCGGCAGACTGGGGGTGTCAGGCAGCAAGCCCACCTGCCCCTGAGCCTTGAGTGGCCATAGAAGCTTCTCAGCCACTGCCCAGACCCCCACCCTCTCCCTGATGCTCACCTGCATCCTGGGTTAGCCTCAGCAGGAAAGAGGCCATGGTGCTAGTGGTAGTTGGGGGCTTCCCAGGCAAGCATGTTGGGGGAGCAGACAGGATGCCACATCCCCATTTCCTGCCCAAAGCACCGCCTGAGTCTCTTAGAAAACTGCTTTTTTGCCAACCTTATTTCTCTGCCTCCAGCTCCAGCCCACTTGGGGATAAACTTTTGCTCCAGTACTAGCCCTGAGGAAGCAGAATTGGAAAGAACACCTGATTCTTCAGAAGCCTGCAGAGCCTTCTAGCGGGATTTGAGATTATTTGCTCCAGGGATCACTCGGCCGATTTTCTGCCTGTTAAATAGTTGAGATTTGACTACTGGCTAATCTTTCTGAGCCTCAATTTCCCCAGCTTGTCAAGAGACAGTTGGTCCCACGTGACCCTGAAGGTCCCTCCCAGCTCTAAAGCTTGAAGTTGTGTGCTGTGTTAAGTTGCTTCAGTTACATCCAACTCTTTGCAACCCCATGGACTGTAGCCCACCAGGCTCCTCTGTCCATGAGATTGTGCAAGCAGAAGTACTGGAATGGGGTGCCATGCCTTCTCCAGGGGATCTTCCTGATCCAGGGATCAAACCGGCATCTCAGATCTACCAGCATTGGCAAGTGGGTTCTTTACCACTAGTGCCACCTGGGAAGCCCTTTCAACTAATTCTCTGTGCGTCATCCATGAGGCTGGGGAAGTCCCACCCTAGATTCTGGGTGGCCAATTCCAAGGGGACCTGTGGGCTCCTTTAAGCCTTGCAGAGCCTTTCTTCCCCAGCAGCTATAGGGTCCCTCCCCATCCCTGGGCCGGAGCTCAGCCAGTTGCTAGGTAGAGAGATGGAGCCTGGGGTTGGAGCAGGGGGGCAAGGGCGGGTGTGCCCACAGTTGAAGGGTCTGGAGGAGAGACATGGGAAGGTCCACCGTGTTAAAAAGATGATCTATCTATCATTTATTTTTGACTGTGCTAGGTCATTTGCTGTGTGCAGGCGTTCTCTGGTTACGTTGAGCAGCGGCTGCTCTCTAGTTTTGGTGCACAGGCTTCTCGTGGTGGTGGCTTCTCTTATTGCGGAGCACAGGCTCTAGGGCTTGTGGGCTCAGAAGTTATGGCTCACGGGCTCCAGAGCGCTGGCTCAGTAGTTGTGGTGCATGGGCTTTGTTGCCCTGTGGCATGTGGGATCTTCCCAGACCAGGGATGAAACCCATTCTCCTGCATTGGTAGGCAGATTCTTTATTAGTGAGCAACCAGGGAAGCCTGGCAGGTAAATTCTCAGCCACTGGACCAGCAGGGAAGTCTGAAGGTCCGCCTTTAACTCCATCTCCATGTGTCTCAAGGAGGAACTTTTATCCGTTGCCTTAACAAACAACAGGTTGGCACTTTAAAAAAAAAAAAATACTGCTTCCAAGCTGCCATTCTGGAGACTGTGCTCTGGGGAGCTACTCACAGCAGGAGTGAATGTGCCCCTCTGCACATCACCCCCAAGACGTGGGCACCTGGGATGCAGTGAGGACTGGCCAGGCCATGGTGGACCCCAACACCTGCCAGTCATCAATAAGCATTCTCCAGGCACTTGGTGGGCACAGGCAGAGGAATGGTGAGGCAGGTGCAGAGGGTATATAAACAGTCCATTAAATTCTTTCACCAGTTATTAATCACCTACTGGCTATTAGGTACGGGACCAGTTCCTCCTGGGAGAAGCTGACAAGCTTCTAAAAGACAGGACATCCCTTCCCAGAATAGCCTGGAGTTTTGAGACTTCACAGAAAAGACGGTGGGGAAAAAAAGGCCTCAAGGTCTCAGGAGCCATCAGTCTCAATACGATGAAGCCAGGTGGACTTCCTGCAGGAAGTGTGTCTGGGCTTAGTTTGGCCGTGGGGAGGTTGGTGGGCTTTCCGAGGGACCTCCCAGCTGAGACGCACTGGGAGAAGGGGCAGGGAGAGAAAGAAAGTAAGCATCATGTTCATGTTCACATTTTGTGCCTCACAACTCCCTACCCCAGGGGAGGGGGTGAATTTTATGATCTCCATTTTACAGATTAGGGTCCTGAGCTGAAAAACAGGTTCAAACACTTCCGGGGTCATGCAAAGCTATGAGGGACAGGAAGCAAGGTCTGCCTGTGCCCCTCAGCCTGTCTTTCTGGGGTCCCCTGGGCTGGCCTCACAAGAGCATCAGCAGGCAGAAGCCCAGCGCTCTGTGGGAAATCAGGAACCTGGCTCCCAGGAGCTCCTGGGATCCAGGAGGCTGAAGGAATGAGATCTGAGACAAACAGGTCCCCACCCTCCTGCTCAGGAATGGAGTTTCAAAGGCGCAGATCACAGGGGAAAATTATATTGTCAAAGAGGAAAACCAGCGCTGCCATCCCTCCTTCACTCATTAATTTCTGGGGAAGTATGAGCTGTCAGCAAGCAGCGGCCTCCAATTCAAATTACAGAATTTGAATTCTTAATTTCTCCTAATCCATCAGTGAGCTGCCTTCCCGGGCTAATATTAGCAGCGCTAGCGAGGCTTGTCGTGGAGTCATTGATGTCTCCCCTCCTCTGAAGAAACCCCTAATCGATAGGGCTGGCCGTGGGGTGGGCCCTTCAGAGGCAGGCACCCCTCCTCCCCACTCCCTAGCTGTGTCTAGTCCCAGAACGAGAGTGCGGAGTGGGGGGAGGCCCCTGGAGAGCAGAGGAGAGGTAGAGAAGATGGAAGAGACTTGGCATGAGGGAGGGAGGGTGAGACAGAGGAAAGACAAAATTAGTGAAACTCAGAGACGTAGGGGCAGAGAGTGATGGAGAGACCGAGCCAGAGGCCCCAAGAGATGGATGGAGACTGGGGTGGAGAGGAGGAAGGGAGCCCTCTGGAATCCAGGGCCAAAGCACACACTTTGACTCTCCTCTGGGAGAAAACAGCAAATCCATTGCAAAGCTGCATAAGATTCTCACGGCGCCATGGGGAGCATTGTGTCCCAAGGAAAATGGGCCCCAGAATGCTAAGCCCACTTGTCCATGGAGTGTTGTGAGACACAGATGTGAACATGAACGTGCCAGTTCCCTTTCTCTCTCTGCCTCTCTTCCCTGTGCATCTCAGCTGTGTGGTCCTTCAGAAAGACCACCAACCTCCCCATGGCCAGACCAGTTCAGACCCCCTTCCCTCCAGAAGTCCACCTGGCTTTGTCCTCTTGAGACAGATGGGTCCTGAGTGCCTGAGGCCTTATTTCTTCACCATCTTTTCTGCAAAGTCTCAAAGTTCTGCTTTGCCTAGAAGAGCTCTGGAGTCAGATGCTTTGAATCAAATCACAGCGTGAAGGCCTCCTCTGCCAGGAAGCCCTCTTGGTTTCTGTCCATCAGCATCATCTCTTTCCAGATCCCCTGGAGAAGGGAAAGGCTACCCACTCCAGTATTCTGGCCTGGAGAATTCCATGGACTGTATATAGCCCATGGGGTCGCAAAGAGTCGCACACACGACTGACTTTCACCATCTCTTTACCTTTGGGTAATAGCGCCCTCCCCTGGTCAGCTACCTGGGTACTGGAGGCACTCTGTACCACTACTCTGGACAGGTTGGGAAAGCATCGGAGATGACCACCATTTGTACATGTCTTCTTTTTTAAAAAAATATTTTGTATTTATTTGTTTGTTTTCTTTTTGGCTGCACTGGGTCTTTGTTGCTGCGCTGGCTTTCTCTAGTTGTAGCAAATAGAGGCTCCTCTCTTGTTGTGGAGCATGGACTCTAGAGCTCCGGCTCAGTTGTGGTGGGCCACAGGCTTAGTTGCTCCGCGGCCTGTGGAATCTTCCTGGACCAAGGATTGAACCTGTGTTCCCTGCATTGGCAGGCGGATTCCATACCACTGAGCTGCCAGGGAAGTCCCATCTGTGCATCCCTGATTTATCTCTTCAGCAAGGCCAGGAGGTAAGTCCTATTATTACCCTTGTCACTGGTGAGGAAACAAGCACATTTATGCCATTTGCCCAAGGTCATGGGGCAGTGAAGTCGCTGTGTCAGGATTTGAACGCAAGCAGGCTGACTCCAAAGCAAAGTGGTTAACACCATGTGACAGAATGTTGGGTGAAAATCTCAAGGAACTGTACTTGGTGTGGTCCCTGTTCTTGCTGAATTACGGAAGGGTGAAGGACATGCCAGGCTGGCCTTGTGATGTCCTCACAAGACCCTGGTTCCATCAGCCAATCCTCTTATTAACATCCAGACAGCCTCGTACCTTCTACCCCCTCATCCGGATCATACTACTGCCTTCTGCCTTCCTGTCTCCCCATATCTGACCCTTCATCCAAGAGGCCTGATTCATGTCAGCCCTTCAGCCAGTCACCTTCCTGCAGCCCCTGTCCCTGATCCCGGTGGCCTGTCCCTCCCTGACCTGTCCTTGTTCTTTCTGTGAATGTTCTGCCTTCTCAGCAAGTTGTGAGCCTCTCTGTGCACAGCCTGTGTGCCCTCTGATGTCCTAGGGCCCAGCCTTGCCCGCCCAAGGCCTCAGTAAATATTTGTGGACTTATCAACTGATTGATTGTTGCGGTCAGACAGGAGGCCTGGGACAAAGATGCCTGAGAACTAAGAAGTGTCCCTCTCACCCTGGACCCAGTGTCAGGGAACTGGAGACACACAGCTGGAGACTCCAGGGCCCAGCAGGTATGAATGGCCTGATGTGGACAGTGAAGCTCTCTGCTGGCCCTCAGGGGACCTTGTCTCCCCAGGTTGGAGGATTTGGGGATGTTAGAGGGGAAGGGAGAAGAGGGTCCCCTCACCTTGGGAAGGGAAACTTACAGGCAGCCCTTGAAGCTCCCTGCTCTCTCCAGGAGGCTCTGCCCAGGGTGGGAGGCAGACTCTAGACTCTTCCTCAGGGTCATTGTCTCCACCCCTTCTTAACTCTTGCTACTCCTCCTCTCCTATCCAAGAGGCTGAACCTGAATTGAACTATTTTGAGTCAAACCTCTGAATTATAGATGGTCTGGCCAGTAAGCCCGCCATTCCAGATCAGTGGCAAGAGAAGCTGGGAGGAGGCGGTCACTGCCTTCCCTCCTAGTGTGAGTGAGTCTGTGCAGGTGCCAGGTGGAGTTCGAGGGGGTGGCATGCCTGGGTGGGTGTAGGTTTGGTGACTAAGGAGTTGTGGGTGTGCATAAACAATTATGGGTAGGAGTTGTGGGTTCTCAGACATTTTCCCACTCTCTGAAGTTCCAAGATGGTGGACCCCTGGGCTCTGAACCTTGTGGACCCCAAATCTTGTATCTGGCCAACAACCAGGATGGATGGAGGCCCAGCTTCACATGGGATGATGACACAAGTCATCCTGCCCTCATCCCGCCCCTGCCTTGGGGTCCTCAGGAGTCAGGTGGACAGAAAAGAGGTGACGCTATCAGGGCCAGATCCATGAGGGTGAAGGAGTGGCCGTCGACTGCCTGAGGACAGTAGCAGAAGGAGCATCAGGACCTCCTCTGGCTTCCAGCACCGCACACACCGGAACTCAGTTACATGTCACACACTTGTGTTGTTGCTACTGTTCCGTCAGTCACGTCCGACTCGTTTCGACCCCATGAACTCCCTGTCCTTCAGCATCTCCTGGGGTTTGCTCAAGTTCATGCCCATTGAATCGGTGATGCCAGTTCAACACTTCTGTACTCTACTCCTATTATCCCCATTTTACTGACGTCGAAACTGAGGGTCAGAAAAGACTGCTCCTTGCTTAAGACTGCACACATAGAAATAGCAGAATCAAGATATAGACAGCTAAGAAAATAATAAGGCAAGCCACAGCCAAGGAGAAAATATTTACAATACATATATCTGGCAAAGGTACAAAAAAATACAAGTACATGTGACAATGCATGTATAGCCATAGAACGTTCACGACTCAGTGACAAGAATACAATCTATTTTTTTTTCTTTTTGATCACACCAAGTAGCTTGCAGGATCTTAGTTCCCCGACCAGGGATGGAACCCGGGCTGCATGAGTGAAGGCACCAAGTCCTGACCACTGAACTGCCAGGGAATTCCCCACAAACCATCTAATTTTTAAATGGCCCAAAAAAGATACCGGATGGCCGACATGCACACGAAAGAGATATTTGACATCACTCATTATCATGGAAATGCACATGAAAACCACAACAGCTACCACCACACATCCGTTAGAAGACTACCATGCTAAGTGTTGTTGAGGTTGTTGAGAACAACTGAAACTCTCCTAGGCCAAGAATAGAAATGTTCAGTGGTACAACTACTCTAGGAAAGTTGATCAGTTTCTTTAAAAATCAAACATACAATTACTATAGGCCCCAGTCATTCCACACACCCAAAAAACACCTTCACACACAGACTTGTCCACCCATGTGTGTAGCAGCTTAATTCACAGCAGTCCAAACCTGGAAACAACGCAAATGTCCAGCAACAGGTGGCCAAATTGTCATATATTCCAACAGTGGGATCATACGCAGCAATAAAAAGGTATAAACTACTGGCAAAACAACAATGTGGATGAATCTCATAAACATCATGAAAAGTGAAAAGCAGCCAGATGCCAAGAGTACATATTACATAATTCCATTTATATGAAACTCTAGAAAAGACAAATCTAATCTATAGTGACAGAAAGCAGATCAGTAGTTGCCTGGGGCTCGGGGGAGGGTGGGGATCGACTGGGAAGGGGCACGAGGGAGCTTTTGGGGATGATGAAAGTGTTCTATATCCTGATGGTATGGTGCACATAAATTTGTTGGAACATCAGATTGAACACTTCAAATGTGTACATTTTATCGTATGTAAATGATGCTTCAATAAAGTTGAAAAAAGAAACCCAGGTAAGCTGAACTAAA
This sequence comes from Budorcas taxicolor, assembly GCF_023091745.1. Taxonomy (NCBI): domain Eukaryota; kingdom Metazoa; phylum Chordata; class Mammalia; order Artiodactyla; family Bovidae; genus Budorcas; species Budorcas taxicolor. The sequence continues at coordinate 44,343,226 of NC_068928.1, read as the reverse complement.
ATCCACACCTATAACTATCATACCCTGGGTCTCTCGAGGCCATAGCAGTTCAGTGGCAGGCCACTTGGGCTTCCCAGTGGCACTAGTGGTAAAGAACCCACCTGCCAATGCAGGAGATGCAAGCGACGCAGGTTCCATCCCTGAGTCGGGAAGATCCCCTGGAGGAGAAAATGGCAACCCGCTCCAGTATTCTTGCCTGCAGAATCCCATGGACAGAGGAGCCTGGCAGGCTATAGTCCATCGGGTTGCAAAGAATGGGACACAACTGATGTGACTTAGCATGCAGCATGCAGTGGTCACCCCTTTGAGCAAGAGAAGGGCCCTGGTTCTACAATTGATTACCTGCCCCCACAAAAAGGAAGCATCCAGCTTTCACTGGCCTTACTGTCCCTCCCCCTCCCACCACCACCCCAGGTGCCTTATGGCTTTCTCTGTAACCTTGGAAACTGACCATCTGGGAGTCTCTACTTTCCCCTTGGGCCCCCTCCTTGACCCATCCAAAAGGAAGCATCTCTGTAAGCTTCCTAAAGTAGCATCCTGATGGGTGGACTGGAAACCCTCAGGGAGACAAAGTTTTTTTCCTTCCATACCAAGAGGTCCAGTCCACCCCTGTATATTCCCTCTCCCATCCACCACCCAGGGACTGGTAATGGGCCTTCAGTGTAGTGGGAGGGGGCATGGGCACTCTGCTCTGGGGCAGGTACCAGGCTTACCCACTCAGGGACCCCCAAGGAAAGCCAGTGTACTGGTGCTCAGAGACCTCAGACTTGCTTGCTATGGTCATCAATCATTTATTGAATGCTTATTAAGTAGTAGGCTTTGAATTAAGCCCTGTGCCTGTATTTTCCCTGTTAATCCTCTGGATAAGCCTCGGAGGCTGGAGCTACTGTTGCCCTCATTTTACAGATGGGGAGGCTGAGACATCGAGAAGGTCAGTGAGACCACACAGCTAGCAGGTGGAAAGGAGGCTGCCAACGGCCGATGCTGTTAATTTCCCAGCAATACCTGTACCAGCCCCATCTGCATCCCTCGGGGGGCAGTTTACAAATACAGATTCCAGGGCTTTCCTGGTGGCTCAGTGGTGAAGAGTCCGCCTGCCAGTTCAGAAGACACAGGTTTGATCCCTGATCTGGGAAGATCCCACCTGCCACGGAGCAACTAAGCTAATGCCACAACCACTGGGCTCATGTTCTAGAACCCATGAGCCGTAACTACTGAGCCCACGTGCCACAACTCCTGAGGCCCGAGCGCCCCAGAGCCGGAGCTCCACAGCAAGAGAAGCTGCCACAGTGAGAAGCCTGCGCACCACCACTAGAGAGTAGCCCCTGCTCCCTGCAGCTAGAGAAAAGTCTGCACAGCAGTGAAGACCCAGCAAGTCAAATAGAAAGAAATACGATTAGTTTAAAAATACAAATCCCAGGATCCAGTGGCTAAGACTCCGTGCTCTCAGTGCAGAGGGCCCAGGTTTGATCCCTGGTCAGGGAACTAGATTCCACAATCTGCTGCTAAGAGTTCACATGAAGGCCACTAAAGATCCCGCTTGTCACAACTAAGACCCGGCACAGCCAGATAAGCAAAATTAAAAACAACAACAACAACAACAACAGATTCCTTTGCTGTGACAACAGTCAGTCCTTTGCCGTGTCCTTATTTCCTCTGGATTCTCAGGAGTTTACGCAGGGAGAGAATCTGCTCTGCCCGCCACAGCGGCCTCCAGACTGTGATCCATTCCCACCTCTACCACATCCCCACCCCCAGGTACCAGGAGCCAAGTCGCACGTGGCCGGGCGCATTGCCAGTTCATCTGACTGAAGAGGGAGGCAGGGCCGAACCTGGTCAGGACTGGCTGGGGTCGAGGGCCGGCAGAGAAAGGAGATCTACAAATAGCAGCAAATTGCTCATTGATTTCTGTCCTGTTGGGGGGAGCCCTGGGACCAGCAGGAACAGGACTGGGTTTTAACTAGAGAAGTGGAAAGGGCAGCTCAGCTGAAGGCAGGCTGGTAAAGCCAGGAGGCAGGCCCCTGAGCCTCAAAGGTACCAGGGCCCTGACTGTGTGCCTAGGAGAGTCACACTCCCACTTCTGTCTGCCCCTGGGGATGAGGTTTCCTGGAAGAGAGGCCCCAGAATCTAACTGGTGTGACCTGCCACAGGGCAGAGTGGAAAAAGACACAAGAAATAAACATTCCACAGCCAAAAGTGTCTGCTTTTCCAAGATGACCCGTATTTCAAACATCTGGCCCCATCAGGCCCTGAAGCACACCTGACCAATCACACCAATGCTCTGATTTGGGGATTAGGAAGTAGTGTTCAGGGACTTTCCTAGAGGCCTAGTGATTAGGATTCCGAGCTTTCACTGCTGCGGCTGGGGTTCTACCCTTGGTTGGGCCGCAGGCTGCATGCCGCAGCCAGAGGAAAGAAAATGACGTTCATGCCGTGAAAGAGTATTCGGGAGGTCCCCTACCCACTTCCTTCAGTTTTGGCTGCACGCTAGGCTTCTTAGAACTGGTTCCACGTCCCCCCCCCCCCCCCCCCCCCCCCCCCGCGCAGGGTTTCCCAGCTTCCCTTCCTTGTCTGCAAGGCTGTTTTCTCTTCTTGGAGGGTCTTTTCCATCAGCTCATCCATGTCTTATGCAGTCCTGAAGACCCAGACTCAACTGACTCTTGCCTCCAGCTGATACCTCCTGGATGTTGGCAGCCTCCTTCTTTTCTTGACTTCCTGTGGTCGGACCCACACAGGACCCACACTTCACTCCTGCCATCTCCCTTGAGTGTGTGTGGGTGTGAATGTTAACACACAGAGGTCCATAAAATGCTGCACTCCTGTGGTTTCTTCGTCAAGAGTGTGGAAAAGCAGGGACCTGGTCGTCAGGGGCCAACATTTTTTTTTTTTTGACTATGCTGAGGAGTTTGTGGGATCTCAGTTCACCAACCAGGGGTCAATCGAACCCAGACCCTCAGCAGTGAAAGCACAAAGTCCTAATTGCTGGACCACCGGGGAATTCCCAGGGGCCACGTTTTAACCATCTCATCCTCCTCACCCCCACAGCAGGCAGTACAGCAGGTGTTTGCTCCGTGGTCAGTCTTAGGCCTCAGAGAGTCGTGCAGCTAGAAGGTACCACAGCAGCAGGGCTTCCCTGCCGGCTCCCTTCCCTGCTAGCAGTAAAGACTCCACCTGTCAATGCAGGAGATGCAGGTTCGATCCCTGGGTCAGGAAGATCCCCCGGAGAAGGAAATAGCAACCCAGTCCAGTATTCTTGTTTGGAAAATTCCACGAACAGAGAAGCCTGGCAGGCTACAGTCCCTGGAGTCACAAGAGTCAGATACGAGTTAGCAACTAAACCTGCTCAGAAAGTTCTAGTGATGGAAGCAGTCCTGGCATCACACTCGGAGTTTCTGCCCCAATGTCTGGAGTGACAGGTATCTTGACTCCTGCTCGGTCTTCCTTTTCCTCCAGTTCCAATTCCTTCAGCTCAGAAAGACCCCCATGTTTTCCCTGATTTACCCGCTGTTCCGAGCCAGCAGACCCTGGGCAGCTTTCCACCCCTGAGAGCCCACCCTCCTTTCAAGCCAAGTCCCGATCCCCTCCATCCCACCCGTCCAACCACCTGGGCAGACAGTGACTCTCCTTGGGACCCCAAGATGGGGCTAGAGAGCAGGAAAAGGGTCTAGAATATAGGAGACTTTACCAGGCTCAGCCTTGGGGCCATGCCCAGGAAGGGAAGGGAGGAGCCCGGACATCACCCCTCGGGGCGCCTGGGGCAGCAAAGTTCCTCGAGGGAGGAACTGAGCCTCCTCATTGGAATGATGGGGAAACCGAAGGACATGGACTTCCCTGGTGGTTCAGTGGTTAAGAACCCTGCCTGCCAATGTAGGGGACATGGGTTCGATCACTGGTCCCGGCAGATCCCACATACTGAGGAGCAACTGAGCCCGTGCACCACGACTGCTGAGCACTCGCTTTACAGTCCCGTGCTCTGCAACAAGAGAAGCCGCTGCAATGAGTAGCCTGCGCATCACACCTAGAGAGTAGTCCCTGCTTGCCACAACTAGGAAGACGGCGGGCAGCAACGAAGACCCAAAATGGCCATAAATAAATAAAACATTTTTTAAAGAGAGAACGAAACTGAAGGATGTGACTTCACCGTGGATACAATAGCCTATCAGAATCAAATCCAGGTTCTGGTTTCCCACCTGGGATATGGATTCTCCTGGGCCCTGGTACCAAGGACGGCAGTAGGCAGGGATTTCAGTTGGCTCACTCCACTCCAGTACTCTTGCCTGGAAAATCCCATGGATGGAGGACCCTGGTAGGCTGCAGTCCATGGGGTCACGAAGAGTCGGACACGCTGAGCGACTTCACTTTCACTTTTCACTTTCATGCATTGGAGAAGGAAATGGCAACCCACTCCGGTGTTCTTGCCTGGAGAATCCCAGGGACAGAGGAGCCTGGTAGGAGGCTGTCTATGGGGTTGCACAGAGTCGGATGCTACTGAAGCAACTTAGCAGCAGCAGCAGCAGTTGGCTCACGCAGGTCCCTGGATGGCCCTGCAGAGGATGAGGATGGACAGACAGCTGCCCAACCCTGAGGCCAGGGCTGGACCAGAGCTTCCAGGGACAGAGTGATTTCCTGTCACTTGGCCCCAGAGCAGCTGCTCCCTCAATTAATTAATGGCCCCGATTCTGAGGATTTGATGAAGGGGGATCACATGCAGTGGCCTGCTGGAGTCTCCACGGAGCCTTCTATTAAGTAAGGGCAGCAGGACAGACGGCAGGGGCTGGGCAGCACACAGGCCACGTGCTGACAGCTGTGCCTGCTGCCCCCTCTCATCTTCTTTCCTGTCCTCGCCGTTTCTTAGCTCCTTGCTCCCTCCTCCCCTTGCCCAGTTCAGTGCCCATCCCCTGCCCTTACAGGCCCCCTCTGCATTTATCCTCTACCCCTTCTCAGAGCCTCCCCCGACTCATTCTGCTTGGAGTCTGGGTCTGGGAGGAAGTGGGCATGGAAGGTGCCCCCTTCCACCTACAGGTCACATCAACAGAGGCAATCTTTTTTTCTGAGTATTTGTTTGTGTATTGTTTATTTTTTACTTGGCTGTGTTGGGTTTGTTTCAGCACAGGGGATCTCCGATTTTCATTCTGGCAGTCATGATCTTTGGTTGTTGTGTGTGGAATCTAGCTCCCCGACTAGGGATTGAACCTGGGACCCTGCATTGGGAGGGCAGAGTCTTAGTCACTGGACCACCAGGGAGGTCCCCAGGGAAGCAATCTTGGGACTTTTCAGCCCTGCCTCGAGCCATGACATTCCATAGATGGTCACTTCTAGCAACTAACATCCTAACTTGGGAGTTGGGAGGGTGATGGAGGTGTCTAGCAAGCAGCAGCCAGACTTCTCTGAGGACAGCTCAGGGACAGTGAGAAAAGCCCTTCCCAATCACGCTCTGCAGTGCTGGCTTGGACGAGTTGTTGGGCTGGTCAGATGGAGAGGAACAGGACAAGAGACCCAAAGGCGCCACTGCAGGCTGACCGGATGGGTCCCAGGAGCTGGCAGAAGTTCAGATTAGTGCTGGTCAGGGTTAGGGCAGTCTAACTGTGACCAGCAGACATCTGAAGAGCTGCAAAAGCACAGAGTCCAGCAGAAAGCAACAGCAAGTAGTCAGTGATGGGAGTGGGGACCTTGTTAGGTAGCATCTTACAACAGTGAAGAGGGGTCAACCTAGGTGGTTAGTTTGAGAGATCTGTACAGAGGGTCATTCCTGGATGTTGAGGTAAACACGTTGGTGATGTGTGGCCAGTGTTAAAAGAATGTATTAGCCTGCTTATTTAACTTATATGCAGAATACATCATGCAAAATGCCGGGCTGGATGAAGCACAAGCTGGAATCAAGATTGCTGAGGGAAACATCAGTAATCTCAGATATGCAGATAACACTACTGTTATGGCAGAAAGCAAAAAGGAAGTAAAGAGCCTCCTGATGAAGGTGAAAGAGGAGAGTGAAAAGCCTGGCTTAAAACTCAGCATTCAGAAAACTAAGATCATGGCATCTGGTCCCATTACTTCATGGCAAGTAGATGGGGAAAAAATGGAAACAGTGATAAACTTTATATTCTTGGGCTCCAAAATCACTGCAGATGGTGACTGTAGCCATGAAATCAAAAGACGCTTGTTCCTTGGAAGAAAAGCTATGACAAACCTAGATAGCTTATTAAAATGAAGAGACATTACTTTGCCTATTAAGGTCTGAATAGTCGAAGCTATGGTTTTTCCAGTAGTCATGTACGGATATGACAGCTGGACAATAAAAATGGCTGAGCGCCAAAGAATTGATGCCTTCAAACTGTGGTGCTGGAGAAGACTCTTGAGAGTCCCTTGGACTGCAAGGAGATCAAACCGATCAATACTAAAGGGAATCAACTCTGAATATTCATTGGAAATACTGATCCTAAAGCTGAAGCTCCAATATTTTGGCCACCTAATGCAAAGAGGAAAAGACCCTGATGCAGGGAAAGATTGAAGGTAGGAGGAGAAGGGGATGACAGAGGATGAGATGGTTGGATGGCATCATGGACTCAACAGACATGAGTTTGAGCAAGCTCTGGGAGATGATGAAGGACAGGGAAGTCTGGGGCACTGCAGTCCATGGGATCGCAAAAAGCTAGACATGACTGAGCAACTGAACAGCAAAGCACATTGATGTCAGGCTAATAGGAGTGGCAGATATTGGACAGTTCGTTGGGTCATCAGTATTGGGAGCCTGAGCTGGGTTGACAGGTGGTCAGTACTGCTGGGTCAGTACTCTCATTTGATTAGTCAGTGTTAAGAGGTAGATGTTGGGATCTCCTTGGTGGTCCAGTGGTTAAGAATCTGCCTGCCAGTGCAGGGGACACAAGTTCAATCCCTGGTCCTGGAAGATCTCATATACCTCAGAGCAACTAAGCCTAGATGTCACAACTACTGAGCCCATGCACTGCAACATGAGAAGCCACAGCGATGAGAAGCCTGCACACCGCAACTAGAAAAAGCCCGAACTCAGCAATGAAGACCTAGCACAGCTAACACTAAAATAAATTAAGTTTAAAAATGAAGAGTAGATATTGAAAAGTGAGTTTGTGAAGAAAAGTGAAAATGAAGTCACTCAGTAGTGTTCGAATCTTTTTGACCCCACGGACTGTAGCCTTCCAGGTTCCTCTGTCCATGGGATTTTCCAGGCCAGAATACTGGAGTGGGTTGCCATTTTCTTCTCCAGGAGATCTTCCCGACCCAGGGATTGAACCCGGGTCTCGTGCATTGTAGGCAGATGCTTTACAGTCTGAGCCACCAGGACAAAGTGGTCAGTTTCCAGTCTGAGGGCATGGCACGCTCTGTGTGACTTTGCATGGTAACTGATAAAGCAGCTGAAGCTCAGCTCCTGATTCCCTGCCCCAGGGCCTCCTCCAGCCCCAGGCTACACTCCTGGCTTAGTCATAGCAAAGCTGTCCTGGGGCGGAGGTGGGGGGCTTAGTCTCTCGGGATTGTGGCCAACCTAGAAGCAATGCCTGGGGCATGGAGGATGGAGCAGGTTGGGAGCTGGAGTGATTAGGGATGCAGCAAAGCTCCACAGGGGCTGTGGGCCTCAAGGCCAGGATGCTCATTGATGAATCGATTCCCATTATTGATGCTGCTGGGAGAAGTTTCAAAAGATGGAATCGGGGGAGAGGATGGGGTTCTCATAGAGAAAGCGATGGTGGAGCCTGGCCACTCAGAATACAAATGAGACCATCTGCTCACCTGGCCCTTCACAGCTGCCCCTTACAGTGCTGAGTGGGGAGGGGGAGGACATGCTCCTGGGCACATAATGAGCTGCAGATGCGGGTGTTGGGGGACCCCCCCCCCCGGTAGGCCATGAGATGCCATTCTTGAATGGAGCACCCCAGCTTTGGAAAAGCCACAGATTTGTAGGCAGACATGACGGGAACACCAGGTTGGCATAGGGCGATCACAAGGAGATGGATTTTGGCTTCCAGTGGGGACAATTTCTCCAGAAAACCAGGCTGTCTCCATAAGAAAAAGCTTCCCTACTTCCAGAGGCACTGAATGCCATGGCCTGGAGGTGTCCAAGTAGAGTTTGGAAGACCCTCCTCCCAAAAAAGATGGTCTCTGAGGCACCCTCCTCCCACCAGCCCTGCCCCTATATGGTCATCAGGGTCCCCTGAGTGATGCGAATGGTGGGAAATGACCGTAACCAGCCAGGGGCATTTGGATGGTTCCCATGAAAAGCAAGGCGTGGTGGCTCTGTTGACCATCCTGGCTAAGGGGCCAGGCTGAAGGAAGAGTGACAACTTGGGAGAGCTGCTCCCGTGGGTAACAGGTACCTGGAATGAAAACACTGGTCGGCCCTTGGGCAGAAGCCAGGAAGGGACGGGATAACTCACGGCTGGGAGGTGGGGCTGGGGGTGGGGTTCAGGATGGAGCTAAAGCTAGAGCTGCTGCGACCATCAGATCACAGGGGCAGAGGCGGGGGGCGGGGAGGAATCTGATGGGGGAAGCACGATCTCTGCCTTAGGTGAAGGTTGGTCTAATGGGGAAGACTCAGTTCCTGCCCTGGGAGCCCGATTTGATGGGAGAGATATAGTCTCTGCCTTGGGGAGCCCTCAAGTCTAAAGGGGGAAACAGGGCCTATCCCCAGAGTATCCATCCGTGGGGCGGAAAACAAGAGGCAAGTTGTCCTGATTGGAGCAGATAGGCAGTGCCCCAAACCTGAGAGTGGAGGCAGGAAGGTGGAGGCCAGCATGGCCCCAGGTCTGCAGCTGAGAGGGCTCAGGCTGAGGACCAGGCATGCTGACTTCCGGTCTCCACCTTCCCAGTGCTGGCCCAAATTCAGCACCGCTGGCTGTGCCACTCCGCACCCCATCCTCTGCTCACAGCTCTGTCCCTGATGAATTATTGAAGATGCTCAAACCAGCAGGAGGCCAGGGCCGCCACTCCCTGGCCAAGAGGTGGCATTCTCCGGGTGTGCCTCCTTTACGGAGCACACGTGTGCACGCTACGCCTGCTTGGGGTCCATCCCCTCTTCCCAGGGAGGTCTGTGGGTCTCCCTCATCCCCAGTCGCCTGAGCATCCCAGCCACAGGAAATCTCCAGGGGGACAGGCTTAAATGGGGAGACGTGCCCTCTGCATCAGACTCAAATCCCCAACCCAGCTGCAGTGACAACTTGTTCTGGGACTCTGGGCAAGTCCCTTTCCCTCTATCCCTCTGGACGACGGGTGGATTGGACCCAAAGGCTCCCTGGGTCCCAGTAAGCACTGACCCTCTCTGAGCAGAAGGAATGATACAGAGCAGTATCTTGAGGCTCTGCCACGAAGCAGCAACATGTGACCTTGGGCAACAATTTTACCTCCTGGAGCCTCAGTTTTCTGTAAAATGGGCACAAGAAGATAAAAGGACACAAGAGCTAAACTGCCTCCTGGGGTTGTTGTGAAGACCAGGGAGATAAAGCCAGTTAAGTGCCTGGCACGCAGGAAGTACTTGGGAAACACGACTCATGACTCCTGCTTTTTGTTTCTCTGTTTATTTTAATACTTATTTTTATTTATAAATGTATTTGACTGCATCAGGTCTTAGTTGCAGCAAGTGGGATCTAGTTCCCAGACCAGGGATAGAACCCTGGGCACCCTGCATTGGGAGCTCGGACTCTTAGCCACTGGACCACCAGGGAAGTCCTCATGACTCTTATTGTTGCTATTATTTCCTACTCAGGAGCAGCAAGGTCTCTGACACTCTTCTCTGGATCCATTCCCCCTTCTCCAGGCAGCTCTGCCACTGCTGGGCCTTCTGCCCAATCCTTGCCCCATGTGATCAGCTCCCACACAGCCCACCATTCTGTCCTCACAAGTGCCACCTGCCCACAGGGCCCCCCTTCCCGGGGACAAGGCTGCACAGCCCCCTCCCTCTATACCCGTTACCACTCAGAGGGTCTGGTCCCTCTCCCAGCCCCCTTCTCCTGCAATTATGTAGAGCAAACAAGAGCAGCTGATGGGAAAGGAGCTGCTATTAGCTTAACCTTTCGGGACTGGAGCTGCTGGGAGGAGATGGGGAGGCCCATGGGAGGGGGCTTTTGAAACAGGTGGGACCACGGAAGGGAAGGGAGGCAAAGGCGGGGGCACTAGCTCTGAGCTCCTAAAGGGTAGGATGCAGGCCCTGAAAACGTAAAAAAAAAAAAAAAAAAAAAAAGGCGGGGGTCTACAGAGAAGGAAAGGAAGATGTAGAAGTGGAATTAAGGAGACGAACGAAGAAACAGTAGAAGAGGAGGGAGGCAGAGGAAAGACGAGGAGACAAAGCCCAGCGCAGAGAGCTGTGGCGATGGCCCCTGCAGGCTCAACACAGTCCCCCCGGTCCCAGAGGCTGAAGACAGGGTTACTCCATCTGACACTACGGAGAACTGTAGAATGAGGATTGCTGGAGCTGTCAGAGACCTCAGACACTGCACAGTTCCACTCTCCCATTTTGCAGATAGAGAAACTGAGGCTCAGAGAGGGCTTCTGCATTTCCCAAAGTCACAGTGAATGTTCAGAGAAACTAGGTGAGCATTCAGGCCCCTGACTCATGACCCTGAGCTCCTCCCTTCACATCACCTCCCATCTGTCCATCCTTCCAAGCAGGCAAGGCCCACTTCGCAGCCTGAAGGGGCTTAAATAGGGTGAGAGTGACCCATGGAAATGAGGAAATGAAACACAGAGTAGAGAGAGTCCCACAGAAAGACAAAGTTCCCATTGGGCAAGACATGCAACAGCCTCTTCTCAGTATGTTTAATATTATTAAAGTGTGTACAGCATGTTCTTCCATGTGAATCAAGGAGACTTCACGGAGGAGGTGACTTTGGTCTGCGGTTTGAAGGATGAATTGGAGAATGTTGTGACAATTGCAGTTTGCCCAGCAGGGTTGGCTCAGGTGCAAGTAGAAGCTGGGGCTTCAGAGGAGTCCCTTCCCCCTTTCTCCTCTGGGAAGGAGTCCTGGGAAGCAGAGTGAGGCAGGAGTACAGGGAGGTGAAGGGACCTCAGCTAAGCGCAGGCCTCTCCCTCAGAGGTGGGAGAGGTGATAAAGGGGGCTCCTGTGAAATTGGTCTGGAGCTAGGGAGGTGGTCAGGTACCAGAGGGCAGCTCCTGCCTGTCTTCCCACCCATGTCTCCCCTGCCTCTCCCTGCCCAGTTCCGGTGGCCTAGCTAGGAGGGGGAGGAGCAGTAGGGAGTCAGAGATTTGGGGAGGCCTCTGGGGTGGAAGAGAGTTCTTCTGCCTGACCTTGGCTTGGCCAGGCCCTGAGGTCGCCCTTGACCTTTCACCCTGCAGCCCATCCAGGGGATCAGGGGAGGGGTTGGGGGGGCAGGGGGTAGGGAGGCTTGACTCACGCTTAGCCCACAGCCTTGGTGGCAGTGGCGAGACAGCAAGGAATATTTTTAGGAGCTCATTAAACAGGGAAGAAAGAAAGGGAAGGGAAGGGAAGGAAGGAAGACGAGGATTATGCATTATTTTTCATCCAAGTGACAGCTCTGAGCATCTCCACTGGAACTGTCATGCAAAAGAAATGGCATGTCTAATATTATTACGGAACGGGAGTGAGCGTGCGTGTGTGTGTGTGTGAGTATGTAAGCACGTGTGCCTCCGGTGTGCACTTCTGTGGGGTAGGGGGCCAGCAGGTGAGCCTGAGAGTGACCACGTGTGTGCGAGCGTCGGGTGGGGGCGGGGGGCAGTGTGTGGTTGCAGGAGGCGGTGTGTGTCACTGCGGGAGACGAAGCTGGGGCTGAAACTGTGGGAGAAACTCTGTGAAACTGTGTGTAATGGGGCGTGCAGACTGTGTACAACTCTGTGTAATTGGCTGTGTGTAACTCTGGGTGCGTGAGACGTCGTCGGAAAGCTTGTACCCCCGAAACTGTGGGGTGGGGGTGGGGACCAGGGGGACTCATCTCAGGTGAGGCTGCACAGGTGGGAGGGGGGAGTGGGCGTGACTCAGAGTCAATCCCCCAGAAGGTGATGGGAAATGGGAGGGTGAGGGCAGCCCTGGGACCCCCCCAGCCCCCCACCCTCTCACTGTCCCCTCTCTGATCCACCTGACTGCCCGATCACACCTGCCCCGTGGGTGTGAGTGGAAGGTTCTCTCTGAGCTTCAACTCTGCCGGGTGCTCCAGACGGTCTCAGAATTTTCACCCCTTCTGGTGAGGCAGGTACTGTTACTACTCTCATTTCATGAGTTAGGTGCTCCCCAGTGTAACTGAGGCTCAGCAGGGTCAAGAAATTTCCCTGAAGTTGCTGGAGCTAGCAGGAAGCAAAGCTGAGATTTGAACTGGCCTCTGCTGTGTCTCCACTTGGCTTCACGGGACTGAAGAGCTGAGCGCAGGAGTCGAGGTTAGAGGGAAGGGGGTCAGCCTGGGGGGGCTGTGACTGTGAGCTTGAGGTTCCAGGAGCCTTCCCAGGACTTCTTTGGGGCTCTTGGGGGAGTCTGTCTCAACCATGGGTATCCAGTTGGGGACGGGGACCCCGGAGAGCTGGTGGGACGCTCTGAAGCAGCTGGTCAGGCGGGGAGTAAGGAGATTCGCTTCCCTCAGTTACTGAGCAGCGGCGCAGGCCATGCCGACTCGGTAACTAAAGCCAACCTCGTAAGTGGCTAATTGATTTCTGTTCTCTGATTAAATGTGCAGCACTTTACATGGCAGCAGAAGGAGGTCAGTGCTCCCCCCACTTCTCCAGCGCCGCGTGCGGAGAGACAAAGAAATTGATTTTCCAATCGATGCTTTGAGCAATGATTAAATGTTCTCTGCACAGCGGGCCTAATGAGTCCCCGAGGGGCGTGCCGGTCCTTTAATTAGAGACTCCCATGGGGGCCAGGGGTAGGGGCTGTCCTAGAGAGAAGGATCAGGCCGGGGGGCGGCCTCACCACCCCAGGATCGGTGGGCTGCGCCTCTGGGGGACCACCCTCACCTAAGAGATGCTCTCTAGAGGTCCGTGAACATAGACTCTCTGTGGAGGGGTCCCTGGGTGCTCAGGCCCATGCCAAGGCCTCCCTGCCTTCGCCTACCCCCAGCATCCTGGTAGCCAGGGTTCTTTCGGTCAGTTCAGCTCTTGCGTCCTGGCAGAGACCCGACCGGACAGGAAATGCACACCCCTAAGCGGCTGCGTTTTCATTGCCCAGCCACCCCATTGGAGGAGCCGACTAAAGGCTTTAGAAATTCAAATGAGGCTCTCGGGGGAGAGCGGGGCTTAAACATTCCCCTGCGCAGGCGGCTTTATTGAAGGAATAAACTATATTTGCAAAGTAAGATATTGAGGCTGTCAGTTTCTCTTAGGGATATAATGAGATCCTGGGAGGGAGAGAGGCCAGCAGGATGGAGCTCCGGAGGACGGGAGCTGGAGCCAGGAGCTGGGGTGAGCCGCCTGGCATGGACCAGGCAGAGCCCTTCACCCTCCCCATGTGACTGCTCTCTGGTGAAACTCAGCCCATGATCCTCTCCTCCCCATGATCACTCACCTTCCCTGTCAGGGCTCCTGAGAGATGTTAAGGCAAGAAAATAGAATGGCCCTGCTGGCCATGGAAACCCCAAGACAGCAGAGCCCCCCAAAGTCCCAGACATACACACATACTTACCCACCAGCTCTCCTCCCTTGTGCCCTCCGAAAGCAGAAGTAGAGGGCAGGAGTCAAGTCTCTGGTAGGGCCAGTCAAAATGGCCATCATCAACAAATCCCACCCCATGATCCTCACCTTCCCTGTCAGGGCTCCTGAGAGATGTTAAGGCAAGAAAATAGAATGGCCCTGCTGGCCATGGAAACCCCAAGACAGCAGAGCCATGATCCTCACCTCTCCCACCCCATGATCCTCACCTTCCCTGTCAGGGCTCCTGAGAGATGTTAAGGCAAGAAAATAGAATGGCCCTGCTGGCCATGGAAACCCCAAGACAGCAGAGCCCCCCAAAGTCCCAGACATACACACATACTTACCCACCAGCTCTCCTCCCTTGTGCCCTCCGAAAGCAGAAGTAGAGGGCAGGAGTCAAGTCTCTGGTAGGGCCAGTCAAAATGGCCATCATCAACAAATCCACAAAGAATAAATGCTGTAGAGGGTACGGAGAGAAGGGAACCCTCCCGTACTATTGTTGGGAATGTAAATTGGTACAGCCCCTATGGAGAACAGTATGGGGGGGGGGGTGGTCCTTAAAAACTAAAAATAGAACTACCATATGACCCTGCATTCCCATTCCTGGGCATGTATCTGAAGAAAACCATGATCCAAAAGGATACATGTACCCAGGTGTTCATTGCAGCACTGTTTACGATAGCCAAGACATGGAAGCAGCCTAATGTCCATTGACAGAAGAATGGATAAAGACGATGTGGTACATACATACAATGGAATATTATTTGGCCATTAAAAAAAAGAATGAAACAATGCCATTTGCACCATGCATGCATGGACCTAGAGATTGTCACACTGAGCAAATGAAGTAGGTCAGACAGAGAAGGAGAAATATTGTGTGACATCCTTTAAAGAAATGATACAAATGAACTGACTTGTAGAACAGAAACAGACCTAGACTTGGAGAATGAACTTACTGGTTGTAGGTCGTGAGGGGAAGGATGGGGGGAAGGGATAGAAGGTTTGGGGTGGACATATACACTCTGCTATATTTAAAATGGATAACCAGGGCTTCCCTGGGGGTCCAGTGGTTAAGAATCTACCTTGCAATGCAGGGGACACAGATTTGATCCCTGGTCCGGGAAGATCCCACATACCATGGGCAACTAAGCCCCTGCACCACAACTACTGAGCCTCCTCTCTGGAACTCAAGACCTGCAACTACTGAGCCCACGGGAAGCAACTACTAGAGCCTGTGTGCGTCACAACAAAGAAGCCACTGTAATGAGAAGCCCATACACCACGACTAGAGAGTAGCCCCTGCTTACCAAACCTAGAGAAAGCCCAAGCACAGCAATGACGATCCACTGCAGCCATAAATAAATAAAGTGGATAGCCAATAAGGACCTACTGTATAGCACATGGAACTCTGCTCAACGTTGTGTGGCAGCCTGTATGGAAGGGGAGTTTGGGGGAGAATGGATACATGTGTATGTATGAGTCCCTTTGCTGTTTACCTGAAACTATCACAACTGTGTTCATTAGTTATGAGTTCAGTTCAGTTCAGTCGCTCAGTCGTGTCCGATTCTTTGCAACCCCATGGACTGCAGCACACCAGGCTTCCCTGTTCATCACCAACTCCCAGAGCTTACTCAAACTCATGTCCATCTCATTGGTAACGCCATCCAACCATCTCATCCTCTGTTGTCCCCTTCTCCTCCTGCCTTCAATCTTTCCCAGTATCAGGGTCTTTTCCAATGAGTCAGTTCTTCCCATCAGGTGGCCAAAGTATTGGAGTTTCAGCTTCACCATCAGTCCTTCCAATGAATATTCATGATTGATTTCCTTTAGGATTGACTAGGTTTGACCTCCTTGCAGTCCAAGGAATGCTCAAGAGTCTTCTCCAACACCACAGTTCAAAAGCATCAATTCTTCAGCACTCAGCTTTCTTTATAGTTGAACTCTTACATTCATACATGACTACTGGAAAAATCATAGCTTTGACTAGACGGACCTTTGTTGGCAAAATAATGTCTCTGCTTTTTATATGCTCTCTAGGTTTGTCATAGCTTTTGTTCCAAGGAGAAAGCGTCTTTTAATTAGTTATACCCCAATACAAAATAAAACGTTTAAAAAGAAGACTCTGGTGGGGGCTGGGTCTGAGTCTAGCCTCTGCTATTTGCTAGTTGTTGATCTCGGGCAAGTTACTTAACCTCACTCTACCTCAGCTGTCTCATCTCTAAAATATTAGGACCTGCCTCATTGGGTTGTTGGGAAGGTTAAATGAACTGTTACATATAAAGTACAGAGCATGCACCTATTTTGTGAATGACACTCAATTATAGTAGCTATTACTAAAGAAGTGGGGGAAGATATAGAGGATGATAGTGACCAGTCAACCCCGTTCCCTCCAGGAGGCCCTACCTTACTCTGATCATCACCATCACCATCATCTCTACCACCATCATCACTGTGACTCAGACAGAGTCAGACACATAGCTTTGAGACTGAAGGGATGATCGAAGGGGTTAGAGAGAGTGGAACTGTATGGAATGAGTCCTGGCAGGCTTCTTGGAGGAGGGAGCCTTGGACAGTGTGCCACCTGGTCACCATTCTTTGTCTCCTCTTCCCTTTCTCACTAATTCCTGGGGGTCAAGGTGGAGCTACCCATTTTTTTTTTTCCCAAGCAGGAGACTAAGATCCAGAACCAGAAAAGGATGAAGACCAGACCCCCATGCTCACCACCTCAGAGCTCAAACAGGGGTGAGGGTGGAGGATGTCAGTTTCCATCCCTCCAGCTCAGTGCCAGTGCGAGTGGCTGCAGCCCAGGGAGCAGGCCAGAGGAGCCCACGGTCAGATCCGGGGGAGGGGTGTCAAGTGTAACGGGTCAGGTGGCAGCTGGGCATCTGTCACTCTCACTCTGAGGCTGGGGAAGCAGACTGGAATTGAGAGTGTAGAGGGTCACAGGAGGATAGGGGGTAGATACAGAAGCTGCCCTGGGGGCCTGATGAGGGCGGGGCTCTGGGCCTCTGTCAGGGCTGCAGGGGGATACACTGGAGGTCCTTCCATCCTCCTGAGTGAGACCTCTGCCCCTGCTGAGATCTGGAACAGAGAAAACAGCTAGGCTCTGCTTCTCACTGCTGCACGACCTTGGGTAAATCAATTAACCTCTCTGGGTCTCCAGTTCCCTACCGTCCATGTGGCATAAGAAGGAAGCTGGGGCTAGGAGTCAAAGGACCCAGGGCTTCAGTACCTTTCCATGTCTTACTAGCTGTGAGCTGGTAGCCAGGTCACTTGTTCTCTCTGAACTCAGTGTCCTTATCTGTAAGAGGAGACAGCGATCTCTGTGCACTGCTGTGGAAATGAAGTGAGCCCCACAGGGCCTGGTACGTAGTAGGCCCTCAACAGATCAGCGGGAACTAGGCTTCTTCCAGCTGTCAAAAATCTGAGCACAGGATTCTGAAATGAGCTCCTACCACCGCTATCACTACCTCTACCACTCAAACTATTATTACCTCCACCATCACTTCCATCATCATCACCCCACCCCCACCAATACTGTCTTTACCTCCACCGTCACCTCCACCATCAGCACCATCACCCTCCATCACCACCTTCAGCATCACTGCACCATCCCCATCAGTACTATTTTCACCTCCACCATCATCTCCATCACCAGCTTCACCAACATCACCATCCCCACCAACACAGCATAGCCTCCACCATCACCTGCCTCACCCCTTCACCATCACCACCCTTACCAATACCTTCGTCACCTCCACCATCACCAGCATCACCACCACCCACCAATACCATTATCAACAGAACTGTCACCTCCATCACCAACTTCAGCATCATCATCACCACCACCATCCCACAACCACCACACACACAAGAATGCTTGTTTATACTTGAGAGCCAGAGGGCGTGGACACAGAATGAAGAAAGGGGCTGTCTTCTGGAATGTGCAGGTGGTCCAGGAGGCAAAGCCAGATCTCTCCAATCTTCTTACCTGCAAATAAGAGGCTTCCCTCGGAGTAGAACTGGACTTCCTGGGAGGACTGCATGAAGTGCTGATTCCCGGTGCATGACTGTCAGGATTTCCCAAGCCCCAAACCTCCCCTCAGTTTCCTCCCCCTGCCAGTGAGGAGAGAGGCAGTGCAGACTTCCAGCAAAGGGTAGAAGAAGAGGCTAGCATGAGTTGAGGCCCCCACAGTGTGCCAGGCTTAATATACGTAATATTAGCTGTATTGGTGCTTTATACACTTAATCTTTGGTGTTTTATATACTTAATCTCCTTTGATGCTAAGGGTACCCCTGTGACAGGTTTAAGTCACTGCGTTTTATTTATTTATTTATCTATTAGTATTTATTTAGATAAATAAATAAATAGGTCACACAGAGTCGGACACAACTGAGATGACTTAGCAGCAGCAGCAGCAGTATTTATTTATTTAGCCCTGTCGGGTCTTAGTTGCAGCACAGAGGTCTTCACAACATCACGTGGATATTTTGTTGCAGTGCACAGACTCTCTGGTTGTGGTACGTGGGCTCAGTAGTTGTGGCATGGGGGCTTAGTTGCTCTGTGGCACATGGGATCTTAGTTCTCCAACCAGGGATCCAACTGGTATCCTCTGCATTGCAAGGCAGGACCTTGCACTGGACCACCAGGGGGGTCCTGCATTTTCAAAAGAGAAGGAAACTGCGACTCGATGAACGGTTTGCTTGAGGTCACCCGGGCAGTGGGTGTCCAAGCCAAGAGTCAGTCTCACATTTACACTCTTTCCACCATGCTTAGCAGGCATGGCTACCCAAGAAGGCAGACCTGCAGAGGTGGAGAGGGATGAGAAGGGCTTTGATCCTGGAATGAGAGAGGGACTCTGTGTCATTTTCACATTTGGCTGCGAGAGCAGGACATCTAGATTTGTTGTCTGTTTTTTCATGTGTTTTTGGCTGGGCTGGGTGCACGCATGTGAGAGCTTAGCTCCCTGACCAGGGCTCAAACCCATGCCCCATACATTAGAAGCACAGATTCTCAACCACTGGACCACCAGCTAAGCGGGGACAAGAGCCAGGTGGGGTCCCTAGATACTGCTTCCTGGCCTCCTGGGGGCACCAGGCTTTGTCATGTGTTTATCTTCTTTGACTCTAAACACATGTGTGGGTTTCCCAGGTGCCTCAGCGGTAACGAATCTGCCTGCCAGGAGACTCGAGTTCTATCCCGGGGTCAGGAAGATCCCCTGGAGGAGGAAATGACAACCCACTCCAGTATTCTTGCTTGGAAAATCCCACGGACAGAGGAGCCTGGCGGGCCACAGTCCATGGGGTCGCAAAGAGTCGTACAGGACTGCATGACTGAGCGTGCACATACCCACGCAAACACCGTGCAGGCTAGAACCTTGCCTGGCGTTTGCCCTGGCTCCCAGAAGGCAGCACACGGCCTGGCACCTGCATGAGTAACGGCTGTTGAGCAGATACGTGAATGAATCCATGAAAGCATGAATTAATCAGGACCTCAAAACAGGGGTGGAAAGCTGCACTGGCAACTAAAAAAACAGGAAAACAGCAGTCGGCCTAAGTTTCCCCGTTTTCCAAGCTTTTCATTATTATTATTTGTTTGCCTTTCTAATTTTATAGAAATGTTGCTCCCAGATGGCAGAGCACAAATTGACTGATTGATGCCCCAGAACTAATACCCTGAGACGAACCCACGGCGAGCAAGATGATTATTTAACTCAGCACCGAGGGGCAAAGTGTGGGAACATCACTGTGAGAGCAGGAAAGCAAATAGCATACAAGTTTATGCCAAAGATACGTTTAGTTCCTCCCAGTGACTTTCCTTCCCTCAAGCCCCTGCCTCAGGTGCGGGTTCCTGTCCACGTCTGCTGGATCCAGGGAATGCCGGGAGCAGAGAGTAGGCCCTGCTTCCCAAGCCCAGGCCGGAGGGCCTGGGCAAGGTTTGGTTTCACTGCCTGCTTTGGGAGGAGGGGGATCTGGTTGCTTCCCTCCTCCTCTGTGGCCCTGAGAGGTAAGGACAGCCAGGCAGGTCACTGGTCTCATCTGGGTCCCTATGGGTGATGAGATGGGCACTGATGGGTGAGTTGGCAGCCAGGCTGGAGTGGCACAGCTTGCTGCCCTGGGCACTGTCTTCCCTGCTTGTCACCACTCCCGGCTGCCCAAGCAGCAAAGCAAAACCACAGTGACAAGATCCAGAGGGGAGAGGCTCCAGCTGGGGGTTGGTGCTGGTCTCACGGGCCACTGGAGCAGCGACGTGACAGCTTCTCACGGAGGGAGGGGGCCCTCTGTCCCCAGTTCCCACCCGGTCTTCCTTGACCTTGTCCATCTCCATTCCCTTGGCCTGCCTTTGCCTCTGTCTTCCTTCAGTTATGGGCTGTTAGCAGCTCTGAGGGGCTATTAGTCCATACCTTCTCCCTCTCCCTTACCCCCTGGCCCAGGGCCTATTCCCTCCTGCTACACACACACACACACACACACGCACACACACACACACACATACCACACACACGCGCGTGCGCGCACACACACACACACACACACACCCCTCAGACAGAAAACAAGAGGCTCTCTCCCAGGACCTCTGATTAAGACCTGTGAGGAGTAACTGGGATCTGGGGCTCCACTGGGTTTGTGAGTGTGAACTGGTGTGTGTGTAAAGCAGGTGTGTGTGAGAGCAAGCATCAACATGGATGTGGGAGTTAGAAAGTGTGCGTGTGCGTGCCTGCACGTGGCACTGAATGGACAAGTCTTGCGAGGCTGTGTGTGAGGGCAGAGTCAGCGCGGTGATGGCTGCGTGGATGCACCAGTGGGCTGGGGTGAGGGTGGCAGGATTTGACCATGCGGGAGTGACTCTGAGGGTGGAAGCAGAGCCGGGGAGGTGGGGGGGGCGGCAGATAAACATACATCCTCTGAGGTGGGGTGTCTCAGTGTGGAGGCGGCCAGCCCCCACCCAATGTGATCACCCCCATCTCTGCCATCCCGGCTGGGCTCCCTCAAATCAGGTCAGGGGGTGGGGAAGGCGGGGTGAAGTCACTGAGCTCCACACAGGGCCTCTGCCCGCTCCTTGGGCCTGTCAGCCACTGATCGGTTCCATGTTCCTATAAATATTTACAAATCCCAGCTGCTGAAGAACAAGATATTCTCCACCAGCTGGGGCTCCCAGCCTGGAAGCTGAAGGGGAGGGAATGTGGGGGAGGAAGAGGGGGCTGCCCTGGAGAGACAGGACCCCCAGGGCCCCCGATTTCAGCTCCTAGTTAAGCCACAGGTTAGCCTAGGCACCCCAGTGTCTTCCTCAGGGACTATGGAGCCAGAAATCCTCTCCCTGAGGCCTCAACTTCAGGAAGCCTGTACCTCGCCCACCAGATGGAGAGGGGGAACCTTCACAGCCAATCTGCTGCCTCCTATTCAAGTCTCTCATTCAAGGTAAGGGGAGGGTGCTGTGCTCTGCTTAGTCACTCAGCTGTGTCCAACTCTTTAAGACCCCATGGACTGTAGCCCACTAGGCCCCTTTGTCCATGGGGATTCTCCAAGACAGAATACTGGAGTGGGTTGCCATGCCCTCCTCCAGGGGATCTTCCCAACCCAGGGATCGACCCTTGGTCTGCCACATTGCAGGCAGATTCCTTACTGTTTGAGCCATTAGGGAAGCCTAACGGGATGGCGGTCTTACTTTTTTTCATTTTTTGGCCACCGCATGCTCATGCAAGATCCTAGTTCCCCAACCAGGGATCGAACGCACACTTCCCACCTTGGAAGCACAGAGTCTTAACCACTGGACCGCCAGGGAAGTCCCAAGGGGTCTTACTTTTGAAAAAACACAGAGAATTTTCCCCGAGTCCCTGGAAGGTATTTTTTCTCTTCACTCAAAATCTTCCCCAGGACAACAACCTTGTTAAATCCATCTGGATCTTTCTAAACTGGAGGCTAGAGGACTCGCTGTTCAGTCACCCCTCCCCATCACAAGAGCCCCCTCAGTAGCCCCTGAGGACAGCTTAAGCATGCTCACCTGATCTCAGGTGCCACCCCTTGTCACTTTCAGAGCTGGGTTGCTCGTGGGAATGGGGAGAAAGAGGGGCTGGGTGGGACCTTTCAACACCATGGCCCAGGCTGGTGGTCAGAAACCCTGGAGAACCAGCTCAAGAAAGTAGGCCTTGTCAGGCAGAGATTGATTATTGATTACTGAGAGATTGATTATTGATTATTTCCTCCATAGCTGGCACCCAGCACAGGGTCAGACACACCACAGGTCCTCTGGCAAATGTGTGGAGTCATCAGTCATATGCCTGGATGACCAAAGCAAGTTTTCCCAGCTTCTAGCTCCTAGTCCTACAGGGCACGTGCCTGAAGAGTGGCCCTACAGTCCTAGGCGTCCGGGGCATCCCAGCACAGGCAGACAGGAACTCCTGCAAGCTGAGCTCGCTTCCCCATCTTGGCTAGAATTTCTGATTTGTTCATACTGGACCTTCCTGGCCCGTGGGACTCCCCTTGGCCTTGCCCAGGTGATACCTACATTCTGGTGTAGGTCTGTCCAGGAAGTCAAGACACTGGAGTGGGAGAAAAAGAAGGACAGGGACCCCCACAATATTGTGGGGGCTCTGGCTGCTGTGTGGAACACCCAGCTGGAAACACAGAGCTAATGCAGCATCGAAGTCAGGTTGGCAGGTGCTGCTGCCCTGTGGCTTCCCATCTCCTTCTCGGGGGCCCAGACCAGCTGTTTTCACTAGGGTCGGGGAGCCTAACTATACCGATTTCACAAGATGAGAAGAAAGGGCTGGATGATGCTGAAAATGGCCAATCTCCTTAGGCCAGAGCTGTGATGAGGAGGAGAGGGAGGGGTGCAGGGTTCAGGGGCCACAGATGGGCACTTTCCTTGGCAAAAGGCACCCGGCCCCACCCCCAGAAAACTGTCCTTCCAGCTGCCAGAAAGGAAGAGCAGGGGCCAGGGTCGGGGCGGAGGGAACAGGAGAAAGACAGCCCAGAGCGGGCATGCCCTCTGGAAGAGAAGTCCAGTGTTGGCAGTGGTATGGGAAGAGTTAAGAATATTCCTAAAATAGTCCAGCCAGAGCCTAAGCCAGCCGGCTAGTGCCTCTCCCAGAGAGCAGATCTATAGCTGGAAAAGTCAGCCTGCTCTGTGCCCACCGCCTGCTGCCTGGCTGGGGTTGCTAATTAAGCCTCCCTCTCTCCACCAGTTCCTCCTACTTCAGCTGGCAGGGATGGGACTAAGCGGAGGGGCCACATCTTCCCAAGACACAGGGAACTCCTGCTGGGACCAGGAGTCTTGTGGCCAGACATCCCCCTCCAAACACGCCCCCAACCTGGGTCATTGAAAGGGTCAGGCTTTGAGGGGGTGGGGACCCCCCAGTAGCTCATCGAACACCAGCTTCTCCTCGCTCTGTGCTTCCCTCCGCCTGGGGCCTCCGGGGGTAATGTTGGAACAAGGAGGAGGCAGGCTGCCTTGTTTCAGGGCAGGACCAGCTGCAAAATTAACCGGCCCCAGAATGAAATGAAAATGTGGAGTTGCATGATCAAAAATTGTTAAGAACTTCAAGGTGGTGCTAGCAGAGAATTAAACCAAGTGCAGGTCCCTTCTGAGTGCAGGCCTCTGTCAGTAAACAAGTTGCATGTCCACGAAGCTGGTACCGTCAGGGTGCATTTAACCAACATTTCCTAAACACCCACTGCTCTGTTCCACTGCCCTTGTAGCTCTGCCATCTCAGAGATCCCCTCTCAGTCACTCCTGTTCTCAAATGTATGAAGATGAGGTGCTCAAAGACCCCTCTCTGAACACGGAAGGGAGGCTGGGCCGCCTCCCACCCCTGGCTGACTTGGACTCTCCAAGAATACTGCAGCCAGAGTTCCACCCCCTTCTCTGAGCTCCACCCTCCACTACTGCCCTCAGAGGGCCTTTGGGGATTACCCAGGATGTGGGTGAGCAATCAATCTTCTTCTCCTTGCTCCCTGACCGCCATCAGTGGGGTCCTAAGAAGAGCCCCCGTGGGTCCCATTTGACTCTGTCTCAGACTGGCCAATGACCTTGGGCCAGCCAGTTCCCCTCTTTGGGCCTTGGTGTCCCTGTCTGTAGAAGAAGACTTCTCTAAGACCTTTTTAGACCCTAAGTTCTAGTTTTCCTGGGTGAGAATGCAAGGAAAGGTTTTTTCTAGAAGAGGGAGGGCTTCCCAGGAGAAAGCCCTCCACAGTCTTCCTGGGGAGCAGGAGGCTTTCTCCCTTACACCCCCATCTTTAGGCCTGGGAGTGTCTTCCCCAGGAGGCAGGAAAGCCCCCATCAGCCAGGTCCCTCCTCCTCCGCCCTCTCCCCAGGACTCCTCCTCCCTGTCTTCCCCGACTTGAGTCTGGGGGATTTGGGGGCTCTGGGGGAGCTGAGGCCTGCCAGAGGAGGTGGGAAGCCCGTGCACTGCGCTGGCCGGGCGGGGCCTTCCCTCTGCTGCCTTTGCAAGAGGCTCAGCATAATTGCACTGCCTGTCACTCCTGCGTCCCGCTATCTGTCTCTCAGGCTGACCCCGCGCACCCGCCATTATATTGGTTCCTGTTGGGGCTGCAGAACCTCATTACTTATACATGCAGCTGGGAGATGCAGGCTGGGCTGAGGGGAGACGGCCCCTCCGATTAGGTCTCCCCTCCCACAGCCGGGGCCTTTTCAGCGCTGCCTCCCTGGAGCTGGATTGGGATGGCCTGCCCATCAGAAAGGGAGGGCGAGGGAGGAGGCCCAGGGCTGGGCATGTCCCTAGAAGCTTCAGGCAGGAAAGCCAGAGTCCTTTGGCAAAGGAGCATCAGAAAACCTGCCCGTGACCTGGGTACCTGGGCTCAGACCACTTCATCCTACTCTCTCCTCCTAGGATATGGGGCTGGGAGAGGGGCTCCTGAAGGAGGTTCCTCACCAACCTGAGTCCCAGCCTGGTGTGTC
This sequence comes from Budorcas taxicolor, assembly GCF_023091745.1. Taxonomy (NCBI): domain Eukaryota; kingdom Metazoa; phylum Chordata; class Mammalia; order Artiodactyla; family Bovidae; genus Budorcas; species Budorcas taxicolor. The sequence goes on along the minus strand of NC_068928.1, from coordinate 44,318,694 downwards.
CTGCCTCCCCACCAAATGACAATACAACTTCCATTCTCCCAAATGTCCCCTCTCTAAAGAGGGACTGCGATTATGGAGGCTTTTCCTCTGGAGGATCTGCAAGTGTCTGAGTTGAAATGTCATGAAGGGATTTTAAATATTTTAACAGATGACAATGAGTTTTCTTTTAAAGAGAACCACAGCCTCTCAGAGCTGCCCTGGACAATTCTCCAGCCCACAGAAAGAAATGGAAGCCCTGCAATGTGATAGACTTCTCCAAACACATAAGGCAAGTTGGTGGCCTAACTGGGCATTGATAGCCAGTCTCTGCCTCTTGGTGCCCAGTTTCCCATTCTGCCCAAGACAGGACTGTAGACCAGTGGCATCATCCAAAAACCATAAATATGCCCTTTTATACAACTGAGCCTTAACTCAAGCTGTTCTTCATCCCTAAAGGATCTATCCTTGGTTTATCCACCAGGTATGCACCTGTTGGGCTGAGTGGTGAAGAGCCCCGACTCAAGGTCAAACAGACCCAAGTTCTAATTCTGACTTTCTCTCCTCCGGTGTGATCTCAGGGAAATACCTTCACCTCTCTGAGCCTCAGTATCCTCATCGCCAATGTAAAGATGACAATGCTTATTATTCCTTACACTTTTAGTGAGTATTAAGTGAAAGAGTACATAAAGTGTCTGGTACATATTGGTACCCAGGTAATGGCAAAAACACTCATCCACCCTTCATCAATTTCATAAACATTTCCTAATCTTTCCAGAAATCTGCAAGTCTCCTGCTCCCTGTTCCACTCCCATCCCATCCAGATCAGGCCACTATAAGCTCTCACTTCTGTTTTAATCCCTGCTCCCCACAGTAGCCAATGTGATCCTTCTAATCTGAAAAAGTCTGATACCACTCACCCGACACTCTTCAATAGTTTCTAATTGCCCTTTGGATAAATTATACGTCTCTTGTCACAGCCCATGAGGCCCTGCAAGCTTGTCCTCAGAACATGCTCTTCCCTTTGCCTGCAATAATCTTTCCTCCCTCCCTCCCTCCCTCCCTCCCTCTCTCTTCCATCTCTGGCAGCCATCCCCTTCACCAGTGCTATCCTTTCATCAGGCTTTAGCATAAATATCACCTCCTCCAGGAAGCTTCCCATGATTCCCCACCTCCACATTAATTTAGCCATCACTGCTGCATGTTCCTATAGCATCCCACACATTCCCAGGCAGCACGTCCAGTTAGATAGCAGTTGTTTGTTTAAGTATCCAAGTTTCTACCATATGCTGTAACTACACAGGGTCAGAAGACTTTTCATGCTTACCACTACATCTTGTGATAATATGAGATCAACCAATATGGGCTTATAGAATAAATGGAGATGGACAAATGGATGAATAAACAAATGGAAAAAATAATACCTCTCCTGTAGAGTCCTCTGGGCAGGGAGTTTTCCATGGGTACCTCAGAATACCTAGTGCAAACCTCTACCCAAGCCTTAGTTTCCTCAGCTGTACAACGGGGGAAATAATAGTATCTACTTGGGGTTATTGATACAAGCTATGTAATAGTTAATATAAGCTATGTAATAGTTCTTAACTTATTATTAATAGGCTGTTAAATTTAAATGAGATAATCCACGTAAAGTGCTTAGAACAAGATCTCATACTTAGGGATGTCCCTGGTGGTCCAGTGGCTAAGACTCTTTGCTCCCAATGCATGGGGTCCTGGGTTTGATCCCGGCCAGGGAACTAGATCCTACATGCTGCAATTAAGAGTTCACATGCCACAACTAAGACCTGGCCCAGTCAAATAAGTAAATAATATTTTTTTTAATCTTGTACTTTACCCGTGGCTGGTTTATGTCAATGTATGGCAAAAACTGCCACAATATTGTAATGTAATTAGCCTCCAATTAAAATAAATAAAATATCTTGTACTTAGTAAGTACTTTTTAAAAAGTTCATCATTATCATAGTATTTGTCATTTCTTTCTGCCTTTTTCCCCTGCCAAAATGTGAGCGCCTCAGGAATACTGCTTAGGATTTGGGGACACACCACCACTACCACCTCCCAGGGCCCAGCTAGGTGCTTTCAGTAAATGTTTACTGAGTGAATAAATGAACGCAGATTTGCCAGCCAATGAGTCAGGGCACTGCACTGCCTTTCATCACTCACAAACCCAGACACACACTAACGCAAACAGTCTCTTACACATTCACACCCACTCACATTCATTCAAAGAACCCCAAAATACCACAGAACTACCACCCAGCTTCCTGATGTCAGCCGTGCATCAAAGAAGAGCCTTACCCACTTTCCTGCATCCACCATACTCCCCCACCAATGCCCAGTATTCCTGCCTCACCTCTGGAATGACGGGGGGTGCAGGAGGAAGGAAAGCCAAGCTGGACCTTTAGCTCTCAGCATGGGCAGTATCCCATCTACAGATGGCACTCCCCTCCTCCCTTCCTTGGGGCTCACCTCTTTCCTCTGCTGAAAACCTGGATCCCTGGGCTTGGCACGTGGTTGAAGAAGAGGCCTGGGAGCCAGAACTCCTGGGTTCCTTCCTCACTCATCTAGTCCTGTCTCTGAATCCAGGTGCACAGTAGGCCATTGTCCTCCTCTCCTAGCACCAGCACAGCGATTTGTAGGAAAAAAGGCAGGAGGAGGAGACCCCATGCCTGGAGTGGTGGAAGGGCCTTAATGTGAAATAATTATATAGGACCCTTTCAGTTCAGTTCAGTTCAGTCGCTCAGTCGTGTCCGACTCTTTGCGACCCAATGATTCGCACGCAGCATGCCAGGCCTTCCTGTCCATCACCAGCTCCCGGAGTTCACTCAGATTCACGTCCATCGAGTCAGTGACGCCATCCAGCCATCTCATCCTCTGCCGTCCCCCTCTCCTCCTGCCTCAAATCCCTCCCAGCATCAGTCTTTTCCAATGAGTCAACTCTTTGCATGAGGTGGCCAAAGTATTGGAGTTTCAGCTTTAGCATCAGTCCTTCCAAAGAAATCCCAGGGCTGATCTCCTTCAGAATGGACTGGCTGGATCTCCTTGCAGTCCAAGGGACTCTCAAGAGTCTTCTCCAACACCACAGTTCAAAAGCATCAATTCTTCGGCACTCAGCCTTCTTCACAGTCCAATTCTCACATCCATAGATACTGGGTGCCTAATAAGGGTCAGATACTGAGGCCAGTGCTTTGCTACCTTCATGATAACTCATTTAATCCTTACAACAACCTTTTTCCAGAAGAATTCCCTTGAGACGCCGCTAGTTAGCCTAAAATAACCAGCTGAGACTGGCATGCAGGTCTTGAACCCCAGAATCATCAACTGTCAGGATTTAGACAGTTGGGGGTGGGTGGGGTGGAAGGGCTGGAGGTCCTTAGGGATGAACCTGGGGAAAGGGGTCCCCAGGCAGCACCCGTCCCCCATCAGCCAGGCCCTGGCATTCGGGGATAAAGGGGCTCGGAGCGCCGCAGCGGGGGTCCCTCTCCTGAGGGGACCTGGGCGGGGCCGGGGTGCGACCCGCTAGCCCCGGGAGGCGCGGGGCGGTGGCCCAGGCTTATAGGCCAAGATGGCTGTTAATTAAAGTGCTGGCACCAGCTCCTCTCTGCAAAGTTTGAAGCCGTTATTTTCCACTCCAGCGAAGCGGGGAGAATCCGGCTGGGCTGACAGAGACGCCACACCGCGCCTGGGGAGCGGGCGCTCTTTCTGTGGGGGGGCGGACCGCCCTGCCACACCGAACTCGCCCTGGGACACCCGGGCGAGGCCGGGGGTGCGTGCTCCTGCCCCTCCGCGGCCTCGGGCAGCCAGCCGCAGTTTCACCGGCGGATTCTGGAAGGACTCCCGGTGGCGGACGAGCCCCAGCGGCGTAGCGGAGGAGGGACCCGTGTGCGCGCGAACTAGGGGGCGGGGGGGCGGGGTTTTGTATATATCACACACCGATGACCGCGCACTTGTCCCTCGGGTCACCAGCCTGTCACTCTTGGGGGCAGTCATACTGGGGAAACCTCCGTGGGAGACGGGAGGCCGGACTGACAGCTGAGAGTCAGGACTACTCTTCCTGAGCCTGGGAAGGTCTCACTGACTTCCTTCTTCTGCGCTCGAAGCCTACCTCCTTTTGGGCAGTAAACGCTATTCAAAGACCCAACAGGAGGGTTGGAGGAGCTTGGAGTCAGGCTGCCAGTTTGAATACCGGCTCTGTCCCTTAATAGTTGCGTGACTTTGGGCAAATCTCTTAACTTCCCAGAGCCCCAGTGCTCCCTCTGTGAAATGAAAATAATGATGGGCTTTACCTCTTTGAATTGCAGCTGAGATCTGGTGTGATGGTGTATGTGAAGCATTCAACACAGAGCCTGGCACACTGTAAGCCCTGAATAAAATGCTATTGATTGCATTTTTAGCTCCTTCCATGGTGAGGGGATCACTCCAACCAGGGCTCAGCTGTGCTTGAAAGGTCCTGTCTCACCGCCCCTGAGTTGACATCCTCTTGTCCCTGTCCCCCTCCCAGGTGGGGTTAATCAATCCCAGATTTGGGAGGGAAGAAAGGAGAGGGGCTGGAGGGTCATCCTTTAGCAGCAGCTAGTGGCCTCTGAATGGCAGAGCCCTCCCGAGTAGACTGGATACACGAGGGTGAGAGGAGCAGTGCAGCAGCATGAACTGGGCTTCAAATAATGTGACAAATATTTTGATGGAAGCAGACGCCTTTTAGTTTATGCAACCTAAACACTTTACTGCACTTGAGGAAAAGGATTGCCTCATACAATCTGATGGAGAAAAGAGTTAGCAGCCCAGGAGGCTGGAGGCAGGGGAGGAGGGTGCGGGGCGAGGGGCTGGGTGAGATCAACCCCTCTTGGAGGCTGGGAAAGGGGGCGTCACCACCCAGGGACATGTCTGTATCCGTCAGAATGGAGAAATTACCTGGGGTGCCCACTTTCTCAGTGCCCCAATTTCCACCTTGTCTAAAAGCAGGGAGAAAGGAATTGATCAGAGTAAGATGGAGGAGTCCCTGGCCCCATCCCCGGGAAAAAGCAGCCTGACCTGGCCTGGAGTGCAGGGAGGAAGAAGTAGAGGTTAAGGAGGTGTGGGTAGAAGATCCTGCTCCTCCTGGGGTAAGGCGGTCCCGGGAACATCCAGGTGCCCCCCCCCCCCAAAAAAGGAGGAGGGAGCAGCTGCGGTTAGTACTTGGAATTCTGTGGGCACCCTGACAGGCGTACCGGCCCACCCCCATCTCCCAAAAGGGGGATCTGCGAGACCTGAGTGCAGACTCGGCCCATCGACGCCCTCCTGCCTTCCCCTCTTCTCCCCGTTCATAACACGCTTCCTTGTCCTTCCTTCTTGCTGCTCTCTCCGTCCTCCTCTCAATCGCTCTTTGTCCCCTGAAGACCGAGGCGCCCTACTGCAGCCCCCACCTCCTGCGGGCAGTGGCCCCTCGCGCCTCTCTCTGCTTCTCTCGGTTTTCTGCATACCAGACCCTCGAGGCCTCTCCTCTCCTAGTCACCCTCGGGGCTCTCTAGTTCTCCCTAGGGCCCCCTCTTCCACTAGTCCCTACTCTCACTTTCTCTAGGGGAGCCTCTCCTGCGTCCCTGACTCTAGCCCCCTCTCCGTCTCCGACGCTCAGTCTCTTGCTCGCCTTGGCTCCAGCCCTCTATCCGGCGGCCCCGCCCCGGGCGCCGCCCCTCTAAGTGGGCGGAGTCACACATCTCACGACCCAATTAGGCGCCGGCCCAGCCTTCAGCCCCACCCCTCGCGGCGCAGAGCGGGCGGGGCTGGACCGCGCGGAGGGGGCGGTGGTTCCAGCACAGGGAGGCGGGAGGAATCGGCAGCAGGCGGCGGCCGCTGCGCTCAGTTCGGCCGCGCAGCGGGAGGGAGGCGCGAGGCAGGAGCCGGCGGCTGGGCTCGGCAGCGCATCCAGCGCAGCGCGGCGCCCCGGGCCCGGCCCCATGCCCGCAGTCCAGCCGGACCGCCCTTGAGCGCGGGCGCCTCGCCCGCGCCCCCCGCCCGCCGGCACCATTGCCCCGACGGCGCGGCCGGGCGGCCCGGCGCTCCCCAGGCTCCGCGCCGGCCGGAAGACTCTGCTGGCGGCCGCCGCGGGCGTGGTGATGCTGCTGGTGCTGGTGGTGCTCATCCCCGTGCTGGTGAGCTCGGGAGGCCCGGATGGCCACTATGAGATGCTGGGCACCTGCCGCATGGTGTGCGACCCCTACCCCGCGCGGGGCCCCGGCGCCGGCGCGCGGCCCGACGGCGGCGACGCCCTAAGCGAGCAGAGCGGCGCGCCCCCGCCCTCCACGCTGGTGCAGGGCCCCCAGGGGAAACCGGGACGCACAGGCAAGCCGGGCCCCCCTGGGCCCCCCGGGGACCCAGGTCCTCCGGGTCCTGTAGGGCCACCCGGGGAGAAGGGTGAGCCGGGCAAGACCGGCCCTCCCGGGCTGCCAGGCGCGGGGGGCAGCGGCGCCATCAGCACGGCCACCTACACCACGGTGCCGCGCGTGGCCTTCTACGCCGGCCTCAAGAATCCTCACGAGGGTTACGAGGTGCTCAAGTTCGACGACGTGGTCACCAACCTCGGCAACAACTACGACGCGACCAGTGGCAAGTTTACGTGCAATATTCCCGGCACCTACTTTTTCACCTACCACGTCCTCATGCGCGGCGGCGACGGCACCAGTATGTGGGCGGACCTCTGCAAGAACGGCCAGGTGGGCCCGCCGGGGGCATGGGGCTGGCCTGGGGGCAGGGCACCCAGGGAGCCCGGGGCCCACGGGTACGGACGGGCGCAGATGGAGACCCGGAGCGGCTTAGACATTACAGGCGGGGATGATCCAGGCTAGTGGGCACCCCTGATTCCTCGGCTCCTGGGCGCCAGCTCCAAGGCAAGTGCTGCTGGGCACCTGCGGCACGGAAATGCGGGAAACACATCCAACTAATAATCAGAGCGCAGGCCGCGCGGACTGGCCCTTGGAGGCTTGGCCCGTGGGAAACAGCATCTCAGAGCTAGGATTCTGGTTGATACCAGCTAGCGGTGAGGGGCCGGATCAGGATGGGCTCTGGGGGAAAGGCAGCGTCTGCGCCCGCGGGCGCTTGGGCGCACCGCTAGGCGCGCAAGCGGAGAAGGCGAGCTGTAGGAGATGTTTTGCGCACAAAGGCAAAGGGAGCCAAGCGCACAAAGCCTTAGCTACAATACATCCCCCGCCCTTAGGAAGGGACCATTGGGCAGATCTGCCACCCTCTGCAAAACCCGGGACTGCGCGGCCCCTTGCCACTGTGTCAGAGCTAAGTGCCCAAAAAAGATGGCCAGAAGGGAAAAGTTTTTCCTTCTGAGGCAGGACAAAGAGGTGGAAACTCCCCCTCCTCTTTGCCTGCCAGCTGCAATTCCTGATTTCTGGGGTGTCAGGGGATCCTCTTCCTTCCCTGTCCCCATCAGAGAGACCAGAGCGGCAGGCACCAACCTCATGAGGTCTTTGGTACCTGGGACCATCGATGTCTGGTGTTCTCCTTAGAACTGCTGCCCCGGACCAATCTTGACCTAATCCTGCTCCAGGGTGACAGTTTTACCCAGCTCCTTTCGCTTTGATCCCCCCTCCCTTCCCAGTGCTCCCAGACCACAGGAGACCTGGGGCCCCTGCAGTAGTCAAGCAGAGCATCCTTGTGGAAGCAGGTGCCTGTGTGGATCAGAACTAAAGCTTTAGTGGGAGTTGGGAGGGAATCTCCTGTGACTGAGACCCAAGGTCCTGCTGGAACCCTTCCACTGCAGCCCTGCCTGAGGTGGACCCCATTTAGGGGTGGGGAAAGGACAGGCCTAAGAGTCAGCTAAAAGCCTACCAGGTGCTTGTAAGTCTGCCCCTCTCCCCCCTCCCCTGCCTGCCCTCCCTCTTGTTTCCGCCTCTCCCTTTCCTCTTCCTCTTTCTCCCCTCTCCCCATCTCTTGTGCTTGCCTCTCTCCTGTGTCTACCAGTCTGATCTGTTGCTCCCTTGGTTTCTGGTCCCCCACCCCTGTGTTTAATCCCCCTCTTTATTCCTTGGGTGTCTCTCTCCCACTTGTGTCCGTCAGGCTTTCTGTGTCTCTCCTCTTCGTCCTTCATTCTTGACCAAATGGGAGGCCCCAGTATCCAGTAAGGACTCTCTCTGCAGACAGCCCCACAATTCCCCTTATCAATCACCAATAAGGGATTCAACAATGTCACCTTCATCGGTGGAATTTCTTCCTTTCCTAAAGAAAGTTTGGGCTGGCACCAAGTCGAGGTTTCAGGGGGCTGGGACCACAGCTTGCCTGGATAGGGAGGCGGTCACCAGGCCACCAGTGGGCCCTACTGTGCTACTCAAGAGGGTGCTGAAGGGCCCCAGAGGTGAGACAAGAGGAGGCCCCAAAGATGATGGATGCTTGGGGCAGGTGTACTTGCTTCAGTCACTGGGAGGTGAAACTGACTCAAAAGGCTCTTCCTACCCCTCTAGTAGGGGCAGGGCACTGGCAGAGCCTGACAAGGAGGTGGCACCACAGGCTGGTAGAAGAGAGGAGGTGACTTTAACCAGAGGTTTCAGAGACCTAGTATTTTAACAATTACTCAGACCGTTTCCTGCCCCCATTCCACACACACAAATCCAAGACAGACAGTGGGGTGATAGGCCCTGGACCTCCCCCACATCCTTTGTGACTTCTTCCAGATTGTCCAAGAGACTCATTTCTTCTCACTAGTCATTCCGTATCACTAGTTCTGAGCTCCGAGTAGGAGCCAGGTTTGGGGTTCCAGGGGTTCAGTCTGCTTGCCCTCCAGGACCACATGGTCTGTGCAGGGGAGACAGCAGTAACCACAGAATAACACGCCCCAGCCATTATTGTGAGGGAGAGGAGACCAGGAGCCCACTGATACTCCTGTTCTCATGTGTTGGCTGGAGGGAGTGATTCAATGGGCCCTAGCTCAGACCAACCTGGTTGGGGGAGAGGATGATGAACCTCAGTCATCCAGGGGAGAAGACACAGCTAGGGAGAAAATGAAAGGTCAAGTGTAGGGAAAGGCCGGCTCAGAGGTGGAAGAGGACATTTAAGCCAGCAGAGAGCAAAAATGACAGGGCTGGACAATGGGTGGGAACAGAAGGGAGGAGCCGGCTCCTCCCATGCCTTCAAGACTAGGGGCAGCCCTGGGCTCTGTGCTTTTCCTTCCTGGCTTCCTGCCTGCAGAGAGACTTCCAGAATTTCCTCTAGAAAGCAGAGCCGCGTCTGGGCCCTGATCCTTCCCTGGGCAAAATGGGGAAAGCGGGGAGTCAGCACCTTCCTGCCTGGTGCCGGGTCCCTTTCCCTAGGGGTAGCTCTGAGTCACCACTGCACGGCCAGATGGCATTGAGGCCTGGTCATTATGACACAGGGACCTGAGGAGCCTGAGGAAGGGACTCTAGGCTGGAGCCGGTGCCCTGAGTGACAGGAGCTCCCTGCGGTTCCTTCTAAGATCACAGTTCAGATGTGTCCCAGAGAATGTGAAACTGATACACCGGGCTAGGGAAGGGGGGCTGTGGGGGGACGGTCAGGGCCTGTGGGAAGGGGAGTATTACAAATGGGCAGGGACTTGGACACCAGAGTCTGAGTGATGGGGGAGGTGGTGGGGTGTGTAAATTGGGGACTGTGGTACGCAAAGACCTGACTGGGGATCAGCCTCCCTCATGAGGGGATATGGCCTCTCTGCCCACCCCCCCCCCCCTATCTTGCCACTGTCCTCTCTGGCCTCTAATGCCTTTCACAGGACAGAGCACTGTGCCTGGCACAGTAGGAACTCAGGCATTGTGTGAAAGCACACAGGGGCCAGGCTGGCTGCCCATGAGAGCCACACCTACATACCCAAGACCCCAGCTTTGCTCTGGGGGCAGGGGCACATTTCCTGGGTTCTTGGCCCCTACCCTACCCCAACTCCAGACCTCTAATCAGACCAATGCCTCAGTTTCACTTATTGGCAGCCCTTGAGGAGGTGCTTCTATCGTACCCCCACATGACAAGTCCCAGACTTGCATTCCCACTTCCACAACAAAATGAACTCCCCAGACTTCCCCTCGACCCCCGGGAGGGACTGGATGCCTCTACTATTTCCAGTCTTGGACAGAGAATCAGGACCCCTGGGTTCCATTGCTGGCTCCCCCACCGTCTACGGATGGAAGAGCATTAATTCTCCCTGCCTCCATGGATAATTAGGATAATCACAGCAACAATCATGGTGATGAATAAATAATAAACATAAGCATAACAGTACTGATGCCTGTCACATCACCAGGAGATTCCTGATGACAGATGACTGTATTCTAATGGATCTGGCTATTAAGCAGCACACTGTTTTAATGAGTTAAGGCTAAATTAATCTGGGTAATAAAAATAATTGTTATTAGAAGTAATTTATTAGCAAAGATAATGAAATGCATGTGTAATAATAAATACCACCAGGATTAGGGCCCAGGGAACAATACAGAAGTTGGCTGCTTGTTTTCAGCTCTTTCCTGGTAGCTCAAAGCCCCATCAAGATTAAAATTTTTTTTTCCTTTGCCATCAAAAGGCTTTTATAATGGTGGCAGTGGGTGAGGCAGGATCTCATCCGTTTTCTAAACAGAGAAACCGAGCTCCTTAGATGGCATCCCTCCTTCATTTGATTTCCCCTCACCTTTAGCTGGACCAGGAGTTTGCCCAACTAAGTGTCCCCAAACAATTCCCTCCCAGGTTGGAGGAGAAAAGCTTGAGGGGTGGGAAGGGGCTGAAAGGATCTGGGCTTTCAATGGCAGACTGCACGCAAATATGTCAGTCGGATCCTTCCGGTGCAACATTGTTGCTGAGTCAGCAGCTTTGGCACAGATGACCTACAGTGCTGCCTCCTGACCAGGAGGAGGGATGGGTCCCTCTCCTGATCTGGCTTTGTCCAGCCCTGACTGTCAGCCTTTGGGGGTGCTGCCTTCAGGGAAGGGGCAGGATGGAGAGGGGCTGTTGAGGAGCCTCGCTGAGAGGACCCCATTCAGTGCAGACTCTCTGCCCATCCTCCACTCAGACTATCCAGGAGAGGCCCCCGATCAGAGGGCTCAGGACTTGTGTTGGCCTCAGCAGTTGGAAAGGAATGCCTGGAGAGAATGTGTCCATCACCCCACATCCTCAATATCTTATGATTATAGCTCCCCTCCCTCACCAATGATGTGTCAGGCTTCAAATCCAAAGGCTGGCGCTCCCCTGCCCCTCCTGATGCTCCTGCCTGTCCTTCCCCTCCTCCATCAAAACAAGGACCAGCAAGGATATCAGAGCAGACTGAGGATCACAGAGGGATGTAAGGTTTCAGAAGGGATGATTCCTTTCTTCCCATCCACTTCCTTTTACCACCTTCTACCGCCATGGGGGTGATGCCGCCGGAGGAGCCAGAAGTCCTCTTGGGATGGGGTAATAGTCACAGGTGTAGCTACAACTCCTTGAGGTGGGATGCAGGCCCAGCCTGAGCCTTGGGAAGGGAAATGATTCCCAGGCCTTCCATCTCACTGCTCTTGTTTGAAAGACTCCAGAATGGACTTCAGACAGGGAGTTGACACAGAATGGACCTCAGACAAGGAATCCACACAGAAGGTCTCAGTTTTAGGGTTGTTGCTTACTAGCAGCCTGGTATTGATCCAGGCCTAGACCTGTAAGGCCAAGGGGCACCCTCCTGTCCAGCCACTGACATGAGAATGGGTGGATGTGGCTAATGTAAGCATCATTATTGCAATAAAGTAGAGGGTGGGGGGATGGCAGGACAGGGGGATTTGCTTGGCTGTCTAGTAGTCAAGAATTCATATGACCAAAAAAAAAAGTATATATATATATATATATATATATATATATATATAAAATTTTTAAAAGGAGAGAGAAAAGAATGAGAGGGGACAGCCCTCCATCCCTTGGGGGTCCAGAGAATTCCTCTCTGCAAGCAGGAGTTCCAGGCTGGGGAGTTCTGGAGACACTGCTGAGGTCCTCAATGGGCCAGACAGTGAGTGGGGCTTCCCTAGTGGCTCAGACGGTAAAGAATCTGCCTGAAATGCAAGAGACCCGGGTTTGATCCCCGGGTTGGGAAGATGCCCTGGAGAAGGGAATGGCTACCCACTCCAGAATTCTTGCCTAGAGAAATCCCTGGACAGAAGAGCCTGGCAGGCTGCAGTCTGTGGGGTCACAAAGAGGCAGACACGACTGAGTGGCTAACACTTCAGTGGGCCAGGCAGTGAGACCTAGGGGAGTTAAGGAAGCTGATTACACTGAATTACACTGCCAATTCAGACCCAGATTATACCTGCCCTAGAAATCCAAGGCTCCTCTCTAACCCCTTCCCTAAACACACAGTCAGGATTGCAAAACCAGATTACACCTGCCCTAGAAATCCAAGGCTCCTCTCTAACCCTCTCCCTAAACACACAGCCAGGATTGCAAAAGGGCAGTGCTAGGATGATGGGAGGAAAGCAGGCTGAGAGCCCTGATGGTGCTGCAGGTGGGGATCTGGGACCCTTCAGATTCTTTCCCTGCCTTCTCTCTGACAACCCCCCTCCCTCCTGGACCCCGCTTCTCTCCCTTCTCCTCCACTACCCTCTCGCACCTACCCTTACTCTCCTAACGGCCCAACCCCCACAGGTGCGGGCCAGCGCCATCGCCCAGGACGCAGACCAGAACTACGACTACGCCAGCAACAGCGTGATCTTGCACCTGGATGCGGGGGACGAGGTCTTCATCAAACTGGATGGGGGCAAAGCGCACGGAGGCAACAGCAACAAGTACAGCACCTTCTCCGGCTTCATCATCTACTCTGATTGAGCTCCTCCATCCCCTATTCCCCCGGGGCTCCCCCTCCGGGTGGGATAAAGGATGACTCGTCCACCCCCTCGCAGCCCTCCCGGCTATGACGCCCCTGGCCCATCCTCACCACCTTCCGGGCGCAGCTAGCCCTCCCGCCGGCTCACCGCAGAGCCGGGTGCAGCACGCCCTGTCCTGGTTCCCCGGGAGGCGGCGTTGACGGTCCCCGCCCCGGCCCACACTGTATATTTGTACAGTAGGATTGTTTATTGCCCACCCTACCCACCAGCCCGCCCCAGCAGGTGTCGGGGAGAGGCCTCAGCGTGTTCCTCCCCGTGCTCGGATGCGCTGCCCACCTGCTCTGGGGTAGCGCCACCTGGGGGAGGGGTTGGTTGGGGGCTGGATGGCTTCCCAGCTACAGCCCTTGGCAGGCTGCTGCCCGTCTGACCAAAGCTATAATAAAACACTTCCACCCCGCTGGCTTTCTGACTGTGCCCTGCAGAGGAGTTGCAGGAGGGGACTGTGAACCCTGCACTGCTCCAGACGGGGAATGAGTCTACTGGAAGTTTCTCGTGAATCTGGGAAAAGCCAGAGTCAGAGGTGCTCCAGGAAGAGGTGGGCCAAGGGGCCCAAAGCCCACCATGGCCCAAGAGGGTCCGGGCAACTGGATAAGAGGCATAGGAGACAGCCTGCTTACACCATCATTTTCCAGGGTGGAAAAGCTCCATCTCTTTGACCTTGAAAGTCGCATCAGCATTGCAAAGGCACAGCCAGGTTTAAATTGGGAGACCTGGGTTCTGGCCCCAGTGCCACCCTGTAGGATGCTGGCTAAGTCACTCTCTTCTGACTCAGTTCTGGGTTAGTGATAGCAATGAAAGGAACTAGCTTTGTCTTAAATGCTGGTTGACCTTGACCCAAGCACTTCACCCCTGGGCCTCAGTTTTCTCATTATAATGAGACCTATCTCACTTGACTGAGGGTTAAAGAGGATCATGTATGTGCTCAATAAACACAGCTTTTATTATTTATATATCACTTTAAAATTTGCCAAAGGCTTCCTCGTGGCTCAGATGGTAAAGAATCTGCCTGCAGTGCAGGAGACTCGGGTTCAATCCCTGGGTCGGGAAGATCCCCTGGAGAACTCCATGGACTGGCAGGCTACAGCCCATGGGGTGGCAAAAAGTCCAACACAGTCCGTCCAACACACACTTTCACATACCTGAAGTGAAAGTGAGTGGCACTTTCTTCTCATTCAAGTCTTCCAAGAGCACTGGGAGGTTGGATGAGTAGATTTTATTCTTCTTCAAAAGAGGTTAAATAGCTTTTTAAATAAGACACAATCAATCTTGATTGCACTTGAGTTCAAGAAGACCTTGCTGGCTGGAGACAACACACCAAATCTCTTTGCCTTGTCACTGCCTCCCTCATCTATAACTGGGGCCATGATGGTTGCACACAGTTAGAGCATTCCTCAATTATAATAGCTAATACTTAGAGTACATCCACTTTGTGTCTGACACCATGGAGAACTTTATAAATATTATCTCATGGAAGTGGGAGTGGATTGGCAAGGAATACTCCCATGCCCTTTAACATGGATGCTGTTTTGTCCATTTCAGATGAGGAAACTGAGGCTCAGAGGATAAATACTTCGTCATAGTCACAGAGCTAGGAAGGAGCAAACATCAGTATTTGAACCAAAGACCATCCTCTCACCCAGCACACCGTATATCATAAAGATTTGGGGTTTCCAAAGCAGAACCAAGGAAGCGGGGCTTGGAGACATCCCAGTGCTTCCACTCCAGTGCTGTCCTGTGGAGGCTTGATGGGATTTACAAGCATCTGCCCTGGGTGGCAGCCATGGGTGAGCCTCTTGGAGAATCCCAAGGCTCTACACTGAGGAAGAGTTCCCATCTGGCCTCCCCCTCCCAACCCCCACTGGCTCAGCTGGAGAGACAGGAAGGAGGGGTGGCCTCCCTCCCAGTCAGGCCCCATGTATGGAGCCTTGTCGTGGCTGGCAGACTTGAATGACTTTCTTTATCCTCTCTCCTCTCCCCTACTTCCCCCTACTGCCAGCTGTGGCCATTTAATAAAATTAGCTTAATACTTGTTCCTTCCCTGTGGGGTCTGGAGATTGAAATCTGCGGGTCCCCACAAACCCAATAAAACCCCTGGCAGGTCTGTCTGGAACGAGAGTTTCCTTGGGAAGACTGATTAGATTAGCCAGCTACACCCCCCCTTCTTCCGCCCCCCCAGTGCCACCCACAGCACAGCCTCTTATGATTCTTTAATGGCCGCACTGGCCCAAAATTATCCAGTCACTGCACCTGGGAGGCTCCCCAGCCCTCTCCCAGAGACCACAGGTACTGGCCTAGGACTCTGCTACAGCGAAAAGCATATTAATCATTTCTGAAGGGAGTGGCTGGCTGGCTGGCTGGCTTTTCTTTCTGGTGACTGGCTGATCCTCACATCACTTTGAGAGATGGGACTAAGATCTCCACATTGCAGATGGGGAAAGCATGGTCTGAAGAAAATCCGTGACTTGTCTATGGTCACACTGCAAGTTTGTCACGCAACTGGGACAGGACTAAAGCCAAGGACTTTTTTTTTTTTTTTCCTGTGCAGGGCACCAGAAGTGTCTGGCAGTGCCAGCTGGTTGGGGAGCATCTCCCTCATCAGACAGGGGCTCCCCAAGGGCAAAGTCTATTTTTGTACCCCTCAGACTTGGCCAACCTGAGGACAATGACTTCATCTCTACTATCAGAATGGGAAGCTTGAAGGTGAGACTGTGCCTCCTCCATCAGACCGGGGGTGGGGGTCCTCAAAGATAGTGTTTTGGGTGAATTAAGGGCGAGGTGTGTATCCCCAGATACTGGGGATGAGGGTGCAGTTTCCCAGTTGCAAAGAGTATGGCTGCCCTGTCAGTGGCTCCAAGGGCAGATGCTATGCTTTTTCTATTTAACTGGGGCTTTCTGAGACCAGCCCCTGGGACTGGGGGTTCCCTGAAGCAGGCGTGTGTCTCCCCTCTTCCTCAGTCAGGGGCATTTCTGGCACAGAAACATTCCATGGGGCAGGGCTGGCAGATGGGAAGGCGGCTGGACACGCAGAATGGCAGTTCCACTCTAGAGGAAGGAAGGAAGATGCCTCCCCAGGCCGCCTCCCCTTTAAAAAGATGTGTGATTAATTAATGAATAATCTCCCTGCCAAGGGAAAGTGAGGGTGGCACTGCCCCCAGAGCTCACTCACATGAGAAATGGCAGTCTATCCTGTGCCCAGACGGCTGTCAGCCCCCGGAGTCCATGCCACCCTGGTTTCTGGGGTCATGGGGAGCAGAGGAGGCAGCAGGAGCCCACCGCTGGGGGCTACCCTAATTGGATGACTTTGCAGGAAGGCCAGGCAGGTGCGCTCAGCTCTCCGCTTCAGCTTGCTACAAACACATCTGCCAGGGTGAGGTCTAGGGGTTAATTGCCTCCCGCCTCACTCCTGGTAACCGATATTTCATTTACTGCTCGGAGGGGAAGCTGCCCAGAGAATCAATCGTGGACAACCGTCCAGGAGACAGGGGAGCCTCGGAGGCATGGGAGCTGTTTCCCGGAGGATCTCAGCACCAGAAGAGGAGGCAAGACGCAAGGACCAATTGCTCAAGGCTACCCTGGGGCTCACCCACATTCTGCTGACCCTGACAACAGCTCCAGGACATCCATGAGCTGGGAGAAAACCCCAGGGGTCCAGAGGCTTTGCCACTTCAGCTAACTGTTGTTTCCTCTGCTGTGGTCCTTTATGCATGTACTTATCCAGGTGCCCCCATAAGTGGTAGCAGGTTAGATGCTGTTAATAAGGTTGTTTTCACAAGCGATGAAGGTATATTTGAAAAGCGGAACTGGAGGTGTGAGCTCCTCGCTCCCTTCCAGGTAACAAACCTTAAAATCCTACAAATGAAGTGATAATAAAGTGGAAGTGAAAAGTCTACACGTGTTTGGGGCTGGAAGGGTGTGGAAGTGTTACTGAGAGGTGGCAGCTGGGGAGCTGAGGGGAAAGGGACCAGAGGGCTCACCACCCCTGTGCTTTTCACATGCTCCCTATTTGCCCCATCTGCCAAAAGTGAGAATCAAAACCACAGAATGGGTAACTCCCATTATACAGCTGGAAAAACTGAGACCCAAAGAGAAACTCCAGGTTGCTCAGGCTGGTTAAGGGCAGAGCTAGAACCTAAGACACCAGGACTCAACAGACATGCAGCAACTGGAATTAGAAAAACTGGGCTCAAGTCCTGGCTATGTTTGTGTTTCAGGAAAAGACACTCACTTTTCTGAGCCTCAGTTTCTCCATCTGAAAAATGGACCTAATAAAAATATCACCCCTTGCATTAGAAGGACAGAGTTTCAACCACTGGATGACCGGGGAAGTCCCATGAGAAACAATTTGTATGTTATAAAGGAGAATTCTTTTCTCTTGACCTCTATGATTCATTTGTCAAATTCACTCCCCCTTCAGACCTCAGCTTCATGTCACTTTCCTCTGACATCCTCAGATGTTTACATTATAGCCCATCTCTCACGTCATTGTTAGTCCTTGTTTAATAGGGTGATTTCTCCATAGACTACGTGCTCTATGAGTGTAGGAGGTGGGTGTTTATCAACTTCCCTATCTTCTTAGCCCACTTGTCTCATATTAGTAAATGCTTGTTGAATGAATGATTATAAGAACCCCCCATTACCACTTCATTGAATGTCTGCAAGTTGCTTTACCTATATTATTTCTAATCCCTGTAACAAGCTAAATATATTCCTTTAAAAAAAAAACTGCAGAAACTGAGGCTCTGAAAGGCTAACTGACTTGCCCCAAAAGATCAAGCAAGTAAGTGTCCCCTTTCCACTGCCCATAGGAGGACCAGCCTTGGCTCCTTGCCTCACTATGACTCACCTCATCGTCTCCAGCTAATTGTCAGGGGCAGAATAGGACCAGGAAAGACTTGGCTACAGGGCACAAAAGGCTCCTATTCCCCTGGTGGTTCCTGGGGACCCCAAGCCTTCAACCATACTCCAAACCTCTGTTAAAATGCATATCCCTGTGAGGAGGGAGGGTATCTTTAAGCTGGAAGTCATTCCTTCTTTCTTTTTGGCTGCACCGTGTGGCTTGAGGCATTTAGTTCCCCATCCAGGGATGGAACCCAGATCCATGGCACTGAAAGCCCTAGTCTTATCCCCTGGACTGCCAGGGAATTCCCTGAAAGTCATTCTTTGACAGTTTTATTTCTCTTGGGTAGCAAAGATGGCAAGAATACCCTGGTTTTCTTGTAGTTTTATAATCTTTGCACTGTTGTCTTATTTTATTCTCACCAAATCAACAGTGTTAACCCGCTGGACAAAGAGCAATAGAGAAGTTCAGGTAGGTGAATGGAGTTTGGGTCAAATCAACCAGTTATTATATAGTGACTCTACCATCTTGATCCCAAAAGAAAGGCAAAGAAAGGCAATGCCAAAGAATGCTCAAACTACCGCACAATTGCACGCATCTCACACGCTGGTAAAGTAATGCTCAAAATTCTCCAAGCCAGGCTTCAACAATACGTGAACTGTGAACTTCCAGATGTTCAAGCTGGTTTTAGAAAAGGCAGAGGAACCAGAGATCAAATTGCCAACATCTGCTGGATCATCGAGACAGCAAGAGAGTTCCAGAAAAACATCTACTTCTGCTTTATTGACTATGCCAAAGCCTTTGACTATGTGGATCACAATAAACTGTGGACAATTCTGAAAGAGATGAGACTACCAGACCACCTGACCTGCCTTCTGAGAAACCTGTATGCAGGTCAGGAAGCAACAGTTAGAACTGGACATGGAACAACAGACTGGTTCCAAATAGGAAAAGGAGTACGTCAAGGCTGTATATTGTCACCCTGCTTATTTAACTTATATGCAGAGTACATCATGAGAAAGGCTGGGCTGGAGGAAGCACAAGCTGGAATTAAGATTGCCGGGAGAAATATCAATAACCTCAGATATGCAGATGACACCACCCTTATGATGGAAAGTGAAGAAGAACTAAAGAGCCTCTTGATGAAAATCAAAGGGGAGAGTGAAAAAGTTAACTTAAAGCTCAACATTCAGAAAACGAAGATCATGGCATCCGGTCCCATCACTTCATGGCAAATAGATGGAGAAACAGTGGAAACAGTGGCAGACTTTATTTTGGGGGGCTCCAGAATCACTGCAGATGGTAACTGCAGCCGTGAAATTGAAAGACGCTTACTCCTTGGAAGAAAAGTTATGACCAACCTAGACAGCATATTAAAAAGCAGAGACATTACTTTGCCAACAAAGGTCCATCTAGTCAAGGCTATGGTTTTTCCAGTAATCATGTATGGATGTGAGAGTTGGACTATAAAGAAAACTGAGCGCCAAAGAATTGAGCTTTTGAACTGTGGTGTTGGAGAAGACTCTTGAGAGTCCCTTGGACTGCAAGGGGATCCAACCAGTCCATCCTAAAGGAGATCAGTCCTGAGTGTTCATTGGAAGGACTGATGTTGAAGCTGAAACTTCAGTACTCTGATCACCTGATGTGAAGAGCTGACTCATTGGAAAAGACCCTGATGCTGGGAAAGATTGAAGGCAGGAGGAGAAGGGGATGACAGAGGATGAGATGGTTGGATGGCATCACGGACTCAATGGACATGAGTTTGGTAAACTCCGGGAGTTGGTGATGGACAGGGAGGCCTGGCATACTGCAGTCCATGGGGTCACAGAGTCCGACACGACTGAGCAACTGAACTGAACCATCTTCATAGTAGACCTGCTAGCGAACTATGACTCTTGCTTTCTTGTATGCCTCAACCTACTTATGGTCCTGTCTTGGGGCAGATCAGACCAATGAAAGGGTGGAGCAACTGGCTCCTGACAGCCACCACTGCTTCATCCTAATCAGACTAGATAGCTATCCCCTTACATATGATCAGGCTTAAGACGGTTTTCCATCCATGCTGTTCTGATAAGTCGGAAGGACAGGATATTTGTCCCATTTTATAGATGAGAAAGAAGCAGCCAGAGAAACGGAAGTGACTTCCACAGTCTCAGCACTAATTGATGATTCCGTCACTAGTGACTGGAATCAGACTTCCTGACTCCAGTGCAAGGCTCTCAATTCGACCTCCACAAACCCCGGGGTTGGGGATCAGCATGAGTGTGGCCCACCAGAATCCAAGCAGCTGGCCGCTGTGGATGATGGAGACAGTGCTGCCCAGAGGTGCCCTAAAGTGTGCTACTCATACTCAACAGCCCGTCCATGATAATCCTGACACTGAAAGTGGGCCATTCTCTGCCTCCGCTGGCTTGAAGTTCATTCTTTGGATGGTCATGGAAGAGAAGAAACCCTGGCCAGCAACTGAAAATCCCTTTTTGGATAAGTGGAAGCCGACTGAGACCACAGAAAATGCAGGTTTGAAAACGTGTTTGACGTCTGGCTATTGCATTTGATGACGAACTCAGTCCCAGGGGTAAGTGAGACAGGCCATAACTGGCCCCCTGGGTACCTCTGCCCAATACTGGTTTCTGCCGCTCTTTCCGACCGGTGCAGTCTCAGGCACACTGCCTCAAACCTCCAGCAAGCAGGAAGACGAAGTGCGCAAGCGCACTATGGACAACGCCCGCCACCGCCGAGCTGTACTTTGTTTCTTAGGAAACAGCCAATCAGCGATCCGGGCAGCGACCAATGGGAAGCGCAGAAGAGCCGAGCCGGCTAATTTGAACACGCGGCGCGGGCCGGAGGTTGGCCCGGGTAGGGTACTTGGGGAGAGGGCGATCTCTCGTGGTCCGGGATTCCGGTCTGCTGCGGCGGGACCCTGCAGCGAGCGGCAACACCAGCGACGGAGAACCGACCAAGGGTAAGCACTGGCCCACGGCTGAGCCGGTTCCGCGGGCTCCTGCGCTCTTGTCTGGACTCGCGGACCGAGCTGCTGGCGGCGGCGGAAGCCGGAGCAGGGCCTCTGTGCAGTACACAGAGGTGCAGCCTGAAGACCAATCAGGTCCTGGGTGGTCCTCTCCGAACATTGCGTGGGGCGGTGCGGGGAAAAGTCGCTTCCTTAGATGCCTGCGCGGGAGATCTGAACCCTCTGCTTATTTACGCGACCTTGACTGGGGCCCGCACATCTGCACCTCGGCCCAGCCGTCTGTACATCGGCTCTGGAAAAGGTCTTCTTACTCACACGTAAGGAAGAATTGGGTCCTTCCGCGCGCTAGGAGTGGAGACCTGGGACTGCACATCTGTATGGAGTAGCTAAGACCCTCGCTGTACATCTATGCAGAACTGTTTGCAGAGCTGTGCCAGGGGCCGTAACTTAGTTACTGGGGCACCTAGTAAATATTTGATTGAATAAAAGAAGGAATGAAAGAACGTTTGCATGACAGAACACCAGGCCTTCTGCTGTTGCTTCTAGGATGCCCTTTCTCTTAGCTCTGACTCTTTAATGTACTGAAGTGACACGGAAAACATAAGCTTGGTCTGTCATGGGAAATAGGTTTTTTTGTTTGTTTTAACTTCAGACTGTGGATCTTCTGGTATCAGGGGGAAATGCCAGTAGGTCATATAAATTCTGATTATGTTGGCTAACATTTATTGACTTACCAGGTTTGAGTTAACTCATTTAATCCTCACAACAACCCAATGGCATAGATACTTAGATTTACATTTTACAGGTTAGGACGCAGAGAAATTAAGCTTAGCTCTGAGGAGAACATCCACAACATTTTTCTGTATAAGCTTCTCCTGGATGTTACCTTGCTTTCTCCAGTCTCATCACTATCCTTTCTGGTCACCAAATTCCATGCTTCAAACAACTACCAACATATCCAGTCCTTCTCTGACTATTTCATGACTGAATTTTTCCACCCTCAGAAAGACTAAAGTGTCTCAATTTGTTGCTCTTTATATTTATTATCCAGCCTAGCTCCATTTTTTTTTTCCTTTTTTTGAGAAAAAAGTATGCAAGTAGCATATATTTAGAGGTCTTTATAAAAATTGTCTCTATCTGGCCACAAAATGAATCTAAAGAGTTTTCAGAGTACTGTACAAACCATATTCTATTCCCACAAGCAGTTAAGCTTAAGATACAAAAGAAAAAGGAATAAACACACTTGGATTTAAAAAAAATTTTTTTAATGACTTAGTCAAATAGGATATCATTATTGTAATTAAAAATAATTAGCATTAAACAGTGATAATGCCCTTTATAAAACTTTGGGTGATGCAGTTAAAGAACACTTAGAGGTAAATTTAGAGTCTTAAATGCTTACATTAGAACATTTTCAAGCTCAAAGTGAGGCAAATATCCAATTTTAATAAGATAGAACAGAACAACAGAATAAAAGTGTAGAAAATAAAATGAGTTAAGGGCAAAAATTAATGAAATAGAATTTTACTATATGATAGAGATGATTAACTTAGCCAAGAACTGTATCTTTGAAAAGACTAACAAAAAAGCCAGACCTCTGGTAATATTAAGACTAAAGAAACATGAAAAAATGACCTTAGGAATTAAAATAGGGACATAACTTTGGCTACTCAAAGATTAAAAGCGAAAGACTTCAATGGGAACCCTTTTTGATAATGCTTTTGGGCAAATTTCTAAGAAAAACAACTCACCAAAACTGATTTAGAAGATATGAAAATTTTCAACAAACCTAGGACTATTGAAGAAATTTAATTAGTTTAAAAACTACCTTCTCTGCCATGCCCTGTGGTGCTAAGTCACTTCAGTCAGGCAACCCTACAAACTGTAGCTCGCCAGGCTCATCTGTCCATGAGATTCTCCAGGCAAGAATACTGGAGTGGATTGCCATTCCCTTTTCCAGATCTTCCCCACCCAGGGATCCAACGGGCTGTTTACGTCTAACCTGCACTGGCAGGCGGGTTCTTTACCACTAGCGCCACCTACTTTCAAACACATTAAAACCCCACCAAATTCCACCAGAAATATACAGGCCATCTAAACACCGAGAAGACAATGGCACCCCACTCCAGTACTCTTGCCTGGAAACTCCCATGGGCGGAGGAGCCTGGTGGGCTGCAGTCCATGGGGTCGCTAAGGGTGGGACACGACTGAGCAACTTCACTTTCATTTTTCACTTTCATGCATTGGAGAAGGAAATGGCAACCCGCTCCAGTGTTCTTGCCTGGAGAATCCCAGGGACGGGGGAGCCTGGTGGGCTGCTGTCTATAGGGTTGCACAGAGTCGGACACGACTGGAGCGACTTAGCCGCAGCAGCAAACATGCAGAAACTCTCCCTAAAAGAAGAGAAAAGAAAACATTTCCAGTCTATTTTGTTTTACCAAAAATGAGGCAAAGAAAATTTCAAGTCATTCTCTTTTATAAATGTAGTTGTAAAAATCTGAAATAAAATATTAGTAACCAGAAGCCAACAATGTATTTAAAAAACTACATTATGATCATATTGGATTTATCACAGGAATGGGAGAATAGTTCAATGCTGGAAGATCTACTCATACAATTTACACATTTACAGATTAAAGGGAAAAAAACATTCCATTAGGCACAAAAGTATAAGTCAATAGCCATTTATGTTTTTTTTTTACTGGTAAGCTGGAAATAGAGGCGGGCTTCCCTGATAGCTCAGTTGGTAAAGAATCCACCTGCGATGCAGGAGACCCCGGTTCAATTCCTGGGTTGGGAAGATCCTCTAGAAAAGGGATAGGCTACCTACTCCAGTTTCCTTGGGTTTCCCTTGTAGCTCAGCTGGTAAAGAATCTGCCTGCAATGCAGGAGACCTGGGTTCGATCCCCGTGTTGGGAAGATTCCCTGGAGAAGGGAACGACTACCCACTCCAGTATTCTGGCCTGAAGAATTCCATGGACTGTATAGTCCATCAAACACGACTGAGAGATCTTCACTTCACTTCACTTCAGAAATAGAGGCAAATCTCCTTAAACCAACAAAAAAGTGAAATAATAGGAACATTCCCTGTAAAATCGGGAAAGAGACAAGACTGCTCACTATTGCTGCTTTCTTTTTTTTTTTCAGTCTATATAATTTTATTTGTTTATTTATTTTTGGCCGTGCTGGGTGCTGTGCAGGCTTTTGTCTAGTTGTGGCAAGCTGGGGCTACTCTCTGGTTGCAGTACGGAGGCTTGTTATGTTGCAAAGCACAGTCTCTAGGGCTCAAGGGCTTCAGTAGTTGCAGCACATGCATTCTGTAGTTGCGGCTCCCAGGTCCTAGAGCACAGACTCAATAGTTGTGGCACGAGGGCTTAGTTGTTCTGCAGCATGTGGGATTCCCAGCCCAGGGATCAAACTCGTGTCTCCTGCTTTGCCAGGTGGATTCTTTACCACTGAGCCACCAGGGAAGCCCCTATTGCTGCTTTCAAAATTGTACCCAAGGTCCTAGCTAGACAAGAAAAATAAATATCCTAGCCTGCAAGACAAGAAGAATAAAAAAATGATTAAAAAGGAATAAACAAAACTGTCCTTAGTTACAGTTTTGTCTTTTTCAAAAAACAAAAGAACACAGTGCTATCTCTGCACTACCACCCATAGAAAGAAACAGTCATCTTTGGACATTTTTCACTAAGGTGAGGGGAAGTAGGACTTGCAAAAGCTCAGGTAGAGGGCAGAACAGCCTTGGTTGAAGAGTAGTGCCTCTGATGACAAGACAAACTCAAGTTCTGGCCTTGCTACTTACCACCGACGTGACAATGTCCTTCCTGAGCCTCAGTTTGCTTTGTAGAGTAGGGAGGTAACAATTGTATCAGTAACTACAGAATGAGATTGTTGTGAAAGTTAAATGAAACACTTGTAAAGCACTTAGCATAGTACCTGACATATAGTAAGTGCTCAATAAATGTTAGCTATTATATACTGTATATTATATATAATATATATTATATATATATAAGATGGATACTTATGGTATCCATCTTATTTCCTTTTATGCGCTGGTTATTAGGAATCTGGAGAAGGAAATGGCAACCCACTCCAGTATCCTTGCCTGGAGAATCCTGTGGACAGAGGATCCTGGTGGGCTGCTGTCTATAGGGTTGCAGAGTTGGACATGACTGAAGCGACTTAGCATGCATGCATAGCATTATATAATCATAATTATTTTTAGGCTTTTGGCTTCAGCCTGGTTTTTCTGGCCTTTATTCATTCATAGGACAAATATTACACAGTATCTACTGTGTTCTGGATTTGGTTCCGAATTATCTGGGATGCACAGAGGGTCCCAATCTCTTGGAGCTTAACGACAAGAAACACTATGTTAGAGTTGTGAAGAAGCAATGAAGGGGGCCACAACAATTGCTGTAAAAAGTACAACACCCAAGGATAGGGACCTGCCTTCTGAGCTCCCAATGTCTGCAGGCAGACCCCCTCGAGTCCTCAAACATTCTTCTTCAGGGGCTTCTGAGGAGCATGGGTTTGTTTGTTCTATCCGTCCCTATGATGGTGGGCAGGGGAAGCTACCCTGAAAACAACCAAATCTTGGCTTCCCAGCCCCAGCTTGGCAGCGAACTAGCCTCCAGGTTTTAATGAGCTGCCCCGGGTTAGAAACAGGACGTGACTGTGGCTCGCTCAGAACCCTGAAGATCTTATTAAAGAATCATCTCCCTTGTACTTTGGGCTGAAATGCTCTTTCCAACTGAGGATCAAAGCAAACTTGACAAACGTTCTCTCATTAATCTCCCATCCCCCTGGGGCAGGCGCAGATCAGTAGCTGTTCTCTCCAGCTCTCAAAGGGAGAAGCTGATGTGACATCCACGAGGTGTGGCTGGTGGAAAGACCTCCCCAGCATTCAGAGGCCAAAGCAGAGACCAGGACCCAGGTGTCCTGACTGGGGCCATGCCAGTGTCACCCTCCCCCCTCCCCACCTCCTACCCCACGCCCCCAGCACTTTCTCGGTAAGAAGGAAAACATCTCATTAGGCAAACAGTCTGCCTCGCTGGCCCTCAGGAGGCAGAGAGGAGAGAACTGCAAAGGTTAGGCGCACTCTGCTGCCAGTGCCCTTTTTAATTTCCTGCTTTGAATATGACGCCGCTCTGTGGTTCCTCCTCAGCTAATACCCTCTCAACGGGGAGCTGGGACTGGCCTTAAGGCAGCCAGTATAAACTCAGACGGTGGGACCAGGCACCCTCTGCTTTCACTTGCCTGGTCACAGGAGTGGAGTTCCTAGGAATTGCCTGGCAGACCACTGGTTAGGACTCCGTGCTTTCACTGCCAAGGGCCCAGGTTCGATCCCTGGTCAGGGTACTGAGATCCTGCAAGCTGTGTGGTGAAACCAAAAAAAAAGTGAAGTTCCCTGGAGGTGGGAATGCGAGGATAGGAAACAGGCATTCTGAGTGTCGAAAATTAGGTCCAGTCCATTTATCTGAAAGTGTTTGCAGAAGGCGTAATGCTAGTTACATGAAAGGGATTATAATTATCATACAAACATAAGGGACCATTACAACAGTGTGAGCATGAGAGCGTAGTATATAATGTCATTATGAGGCATTGTAGCAGGCTCTATGGCCAGACTGCCTGGGTTGGAACTAGGATTCCAACCCCTACCACTGGGGATCTTGGGCAAGTTGTTTAACCCTTTCTGTCTCAATTTTGTCCTTGAAAAATGACTGAGAATAGTATCTATTAGAACTTACCTGGCAGTTCAGCAGTTAAGACTCCCTGCTTGCACTGTGAGGTTTCAATCCCCTGGTCTGGAAACAAAGATGCCTCATGCTGCCAGGTGTGGCCCCAAAGTAAAAAATAGATAAATAATAATAATAGTATCTATCTTGTGGGGTTGCAACAGAGTCGAAAGGAGATGAAAAGTGTAAGGTGTCCAGAACGGTTCCTGAGTGGACACTTAACCTATTATGTTTATTATTGTGATGGCCTGATGGCTGAGACAGGAATAGAATTAATTACTCAAAAAGATAATCATTGGTTGACATCTCTGTTCTGTGTGGGAAGAAGTTGGGACGTTTAGGGGTGAAGGACAAGAGTTTGAAATCAACTCAGTTGTGCCTCATCCCCCAAGGGAAGCATAAGTTGTTTGCTGGAGTATTAGGTAGAAATCCCACGTTTCTTTCCTGCATGACCTTGGTCATGGTGACCCGTTGGCAGAACTTAGTCTTTCCTAGGAAAGCATTCATCTATCCCTATCCCCCCAACCTTGAACAGCTCCCCCCCAATCCCCACGGCCTTTTCTTATCCCTGTTAATATATTCCTGGACTTGAGCTGAACTTTTCCAGGAATATCTGTGATTCCTGCATTCCAGAAATTCCATCTCTACCCTTGGTAGGCTGGCTTGAAGGAGAAATGAAAAAAGCACACAGAAAGGTCTGAGGGGAATTCAAGAGGGAATACATAAATAAGCTTTTGAAATGACTACCAGGGCAACATTAGGAAATCTATCCATGTCACCCTCTACAGGAACAGACTAAAGGAGAAACACCATGTGATCATCTTAGCAAGTGCCAAAAAAGCATTCGATAAAATTTAGCACCCATTCCTAATGGGTAGTGGAGGTGGGGGGGAACTAAATATAGAAGAGCTAAAAATAGAAAGTAGCTGTCATTATTTACAAACTTATCATCATTTAATTGAAAACCTAAGAGAATCAATGACAATCTAATAGAACTCATAAGGGAGTTCAACAAGGTGGCCAGATACAAGATCCGCATATACGAGATCCGCATACAGAAATCGGTAGCTTTCCTACGTTCTGGCAAAACGAATTAGAAAATGTAATTTTTAAAAGAGGCTATTTCCAATATAGCAAAGACTGTACAGTAACTATTTGTAAATCTATCGAGAAATTTACAAAATTTATGTGAGGAAAATAATAAAATTTTACTGAAGATTATAAAGTTGTGAATGATGAAAAGAGATACAATATTCCTATATGGGAAGACTTCATATTGTAAAGATGCTAATTCTCATATTAATCTATAAATTCAAAATAATTCCAATTAAAATCTTAGCAGGGTTTTTCATAGAACTTCATAAGCTGACTCTAAAATCATATAAAGATAAGCTGCCCAAGAATGACCAAGAAAAAGAACAGTAAGGTGATATAGAACCACAATAATTACAACAGTGAGTTACTGGAAAAGGAGAACAGAATGGGGAATCCAGAAACAAATTAATGTTTACATGAGAATTTAGTTATGTTAAATGTGGCATTTAAATTAGTGGAGAGTGAATGCACTGTTTAATAAATGATCTTGAGATAATTGCTTGCCATTTGGAAAGAAAAGATATTTAGAAATATTCTCGTACCATTCACACACACAAAAATAAATTCCATCTGGATAAAGACCTAAATGTAAGAAAGGAAAAGTACTAGAAATATTTTTTTTAAGTGTTTATTACTTTGAGGAAGGACTGTCTTCTTAAATATGACATAAAAATAACAAAAGAAGAGGTTGACATATTTGACCATTTGAAAATTGGAAATTTCAAGTATGGCCGGAGTAGGATATTTCTTCAAGAATGCATAGTTGGGGTACCTCCCTGGTGGTTCAGTGGCTAAGACTCTGTGTTCCCAATGCAGGTGGCTCAGGTTCAGTCACTGGTCAGGGAACCAGATCCCGCGTGCCACTAAATGGTTTGCATGCCGCAACTAAACATCCCACATTGCCAAAATGAAGATGGAAGATCCTGCATGCTGCAACTAAGACCAGGAGCAGCCAAATAAATAAATAAAAATAGATATTAAAAAAAAAAAGAATACATGATTGATTTAATGCCAAGAATAATATCAAGTAATTTACCACGCCAACAAAATAAAGGAGAAAAAAAAGCATATAATCATATCAGGAGATGCTGAAAGAGCATCAGATAAAGTTCTAGATATTCCTGGTAACAACTCTGAGTAAAAATAAGAACAGATGAAATTACTAATATGATAATGACCTATTTGTCTAAAAGTCAAAAACTAATATCTCTATAGTGAAGCAGTAAAGATCAAGATCCTTTAAGATCAAAAACAAGACAGGGGTGCCTATTTTCACCATTAGCATTTAACTCAAGGGAATGCAATAGATGATAAATGAAATATTTAGTATAATTGTGGAGAAGAAAGGGTAAAAAAATTATTTTCTGATATATAATTGTGTACTCAGAAAACTCAAGTAAGCTCTAATAAAAAACAGTTGAAATTAATAAGAGAGTTTGAGGATTGTAGGTAAAAGGCAAATATGTAAAAATCAATCTGTTTTTCCCTACTAGTGTTTACCGCTTGGAAATAGAGATTGGGGAAGGTATTCCATTCATAATAGCAATTAAGTTCATAAAGTACTTGGGAATTATATTAAAAGAACAATGATATTAAAAAAAGAAAAAGAAAATATCTGAATCTACAAAAAATACCTGAACAAATCAACAGGTAATAGCCATGTTCTTATATGAAAACATCTAATATAAAATAAATATGTAAATTTAATATTGATTCCAATTGTAATCCCAGCTAGGTTTTTTGAGGGGGAATTGGTTCTGAGATGGAGATGGAATTGATAAAGATATTCTTAAAGTCAAATAGAAAAAAAAAAGATTGAAAATAGCCAAGAAAATCATGAAACAGTAATCTGGGGGTAGGGTTAGGTCTGGCCTTGCTGGACAAGAAGCAACTGTGGGGACTTCCCTGGTGGTCAGTGGTTGGGACTCCATGTTCCTATTGTGGGTGGCTGGGTTCGACCCCCAGTCAGGGAAACTGTATCCCGCATGTCACAACCAAGACCCACTGTGGTCAAATAAATGAATAAAAAAAATTTTTTTAAGGAATGGTGTTCCTTTTAAAAAGATTGTGTTGGCACAGGAATAGACAGATTAGTGGAACATAATAGAAAGCCCACCTATACAGTCACTTGGATGTGGCAAAGGTGGTATTTCAAGAGAAAAAGATTTGTGCTATGCTGTTCTTAGGAGCTCAGTTGTGTCTGACTCTTTGTGACCCCATAGACTGCAGCCCGCCAGACTCCTCTGTCCATGGAGATTCTCCAGGCAAGAATACTGGAGTTACTATACCCTCCTCCAGGGGATCTTCCCAACCCAGGGATTAAACCCAGGTCTCCCACTTTGCAAACGGATTCTTTACCATCTGAGCCACCAAGGAAGCCCAGGAATACTGGAGTGGGTAGCCTATCCCTTCTCCAGGGGATCTTCCCTACCCAGAAATCGAACTGGGGTTTCCTGCATTGCAGGCGGATTCTTTAGCAGCTGAGCTACCAGGGAAGAAGAAAGATATTTGTTAGTGATTGGTGCTGGCATCAATATTTTTATTCTCTCAAGGTATAAAACGGAGATGAGCTATAGAGGAGGTGGGAGAAGGTCCCTGAATACTAGACTGAGGGATACCCGGTCAGGCCTGAGTCAGATTGGGCCTCATCGCCATCGCCTCTGTGCCCAGGTGTTGCCATGGTGATGGCGGTGGAGGACAGCATGTTGCGGGTCGTGGTGCGTCTGCGGCCCCCGACTCCGAAGGAGCTGGAGAGTCAGCGGCGGCCTGTGGTTCAGGTGGTAGACGAGCGTGTGCTGGTGTTCGACCCTGAGGAGCCCGATGGGGGCTTTCTTGGCCTGAAATGGGGCAGCGCCCAAGATGGCCCCAGGAAGAAGGGCAAAGACCTGACGTTTGTCTTTGACCGGGTCTTTGGTGAGACGGCCACCCAACAGGATGTGTTCCAGCACACCACCCACAGCATCCTGGACAGCTTCCTCCAGGGCTACAACTGCTCAGGTGAGCCGGCCTGCCCCTCTGCTGGGCACCAGATGAGGAAGGCTCTGGCCCTGCCTTCTCTGTGGGCCCCTCAGTCTTCTCTGATGTGGGGGCCACTCTGCTGGGCCCTGGGATACAATAGGTCAGACAGACAGGGTTCCTGCCCTCTGGATGCTTACAGTCTAGGGCGGGGAGAAGACACGTCACAAAATCACACCTGCAAGGGTGTGCTTATCAACTGATTCCATAGAGGAAGCTACCCAGGCTGCAGAAGGTGCCCTGAGGAAGGGATGGATAAGCTTCCACCCGCGGTGGAGACCCCTCTGCCCTCACGTCCACAGGCCTACAGGGGGACCAGGAATGGACACGGAGAACTCGACAGCTGGGAACCTGGGGGCTGCGGGTGGGTGGGAGCAGTGCAACCATGCACGTGGAAGGAAGCAAAGGGGTTTGGAGGAGAAGAGGGGCTGACCGGATGAAAATGCACTGGGGGAGCCCTCTCACCACCCTCCTCCCTACTCTGTCCTCTCTAGTGTTTGCCTATGGGGCCACTGGGGCCGGGAAGACACATACCATGCTGGGAAGAGAGGGGGACCCTGGCATCATGTACCTGACCACCATGGAGCTGTACAGAAGACTTGAGGCCTGCCGGGAAGAGAAGAGATTCGAGGTGCTCATCAGCTACCTGGAGGTACGGCTGTTGGCGCCCCAGGACGGGGCAGCCTCATCCCTCATTCTCACAACCACCTGAAGAGGGAGTGGGGTGGAGCAGGCAGGAGGGGCAGAGGGTAGTAGGAATTGGGAGGACGGGGGCCCAGAGGGCGGACACAGCTCCAAGAGAGACTGCGTGTGAACTGACCCTAGTCGTCACATTACGTCATCTCGCCAGGGTCATTCACCAAGCATGTCTTGTCATTTTCTCTGGCCCAGGAACTCTGCCCTCCCCCAGCCCCCTAGGGGAGAGACTTCCTGACCAGCCTCTCCACCAGGCCCCTCCTTGGCTTCCTTTCTCCTCAGGTGTACAATGAGCAGATCCACGACCTCTTGGAGCCCAAGGGGCCCCTTGCCATCCGTGAGGACCCCGACAAAGGGGTGGTGGTACAAGGACTTTCCTTCCACCAGGTAAGACTTGGGCTTAGGTGGGACGGGCAGCCCCACTGGTCCTCTGGGATCCCCTCACCAGGAAGTTTGGGGATGTCCTGGATCCTGTCGGGGGGGCAGTGGCGATAGGTGATAGTGGGGTGACATTGGTTCTAAAGAGCTGCCCTTCTGCTGGGGAAAAGTCCTGGTTGGAGAGACCACAGCCCCCGCCCTTCGTGTCTCCTCTGCAGCCAACCTCAGCTGAGCAGCTGTTGGGCATGCTGACCCGGGGGAACCGTAACCGCACACAGCACCCCACTGATGCCAACGCTACATCCTCCCGCTCCCATGCCATCTTCCAGGTGAGCAGGGACCACCGGCCAGGATCTGAGTTTGGACTCCTGGTGGCCAGCATTCCCTCACCCTGGCCTTCTGCCCCCAGATATTCGTGAAGCAGCAGGACCGGATCCCAGGTCTGACCCAGGCCCTTCGCGTGGCCAAGATGAGCCTCATCGACCTGGCGGGCTCGGAGCGGGCATCCAGCACCCACGCCAAAGGGGAGCGGCTACGGGAGGGAGCCAACATCAACCGCTCGCTGCTGGCTCTCATCAATGTCCTCAATGCCCTGGCGGACGCAAAGGTAAACCCGCACGGAGCCAGGCTCCTCCCCAGGGCAACAACCCAGTGCCAAGGACGAGGGTCCCTACCTCCAGCCCTGGGCCAAGATTCCCTGGTGGTCCAGTGGTTAGAACTCGGTGCTTTCACTGTAGTGGCCCGGGTTCAATCCCTAGTTGGAGAACTAAGATCTTGCAAGCCCAGTAGCTTAGTCAGAAAACAAAACAAAAGCAAAAACAGGGACTTCTCTGGAAGTTTAGTGGCTAAGACTCCATGCTCCCAATGCAGGGGACCTGGGTTCCATCCCTGGTCACGAAACTAAATCCCGCGTGCCACAATCAAGACCCAGTGTAGCCAAATAAATAAATTTAAAAATATATATAAATACCCCCCAAAACCCCAAAGCTATCGAGTCTCAGCCTGGGTCTGTCTAGCCTAGATACTCACTCCACACCCGCCCCCCGTCCCCAGGGCCGAAAGTCTCACGTGCCGTACCGGGACAGCAAGCTGACCCGCCTCCTCAAGGACTCCGTCGGGGGCAACTGCCGAACGGTGATGATCGCTGCCATCAGCCCCTCCAGCCTGACCTACGAGGACACCTACAACACCCTCAAGTATGCCGACCGGGCCAAGGAGATCAAACTCTCGGTGCGTGCCAGCCGGGACGGCCAGCCTGGGGTGGGGGTGTAGGGGTGTCGGGGGAGCCCCCAGACTGGGCGGAGGAGGGGACAGGACCCACCGGCTTCCTCCAGCACCTGGAGCGAGCATTCCCGCAAGGCCCAGAGGAGAGGTGACCCAATCTTCGTCCTTCAAATACCACAGCACTGGGATGGTTGAGGCTGAATTATCTCAAGAGGAAGGCAACAGAACGGAATGGCCGAGTGTCAGCCAGTGATCTTTGTCAGATTTGTTTTTAGCAGCAGGCCCTTATTTTTGGTAAAACAACATATGATGCAGATAGAAGCAGAGTTGCCTGGTTTCCCCTGCCTCCCGCAGGGAGCCCCGGGGCTCCCGGATCCACTGCTGCAAAGCCCCTGGGCTGGGGAGAGTGTATAGGTCAGGGAGCCCGGGGTCTCAGGGTCAAATGCAAGCTCTCCTCCTGCTGTGTTAGGTGAGCCCCTGGCCTCCCCATTTCCTCAGTCCTGAGGGTGAGCAGCCGGGGTGTGAGTAAGGTGCCTAGCAGTGTCTGGCTGTTGGAAGTAGTTGCCAAAAGCTGCTTTGAATAAACAAACAGATCTCTCCCCTGTGTCCCACCTCAGCTGAAGAGCAACGTGATCAGCCTGGACTGTCACATCAGCCAGTATGCCACCGTCTGCCAGCAGCTCCAGGCTGAGGTGAGGAGCCGCCTGGGGAGCTTGACCGGGGGGCAGGGCACTCAGAGGGCAGGCCAGGAGCACCGGGGTGCTGCCAGGGTGCTCTGCCACCACCCTGCGCTCAGCCGGTGCTCTGAGGGGATGGGCCGCTTTGTTCCAGGTGGCCGCCCTGAGGGAGAAGCTCCGGGTATATGAGGCAGGAGCCCAGGCCCCACCGCACGGCCCTCCACGGTCCCCCGAGCCAGGTGCTCCGCACCAGCCGTGAGTTCTGTCACCCTATCCTGCCCTGTCCTTTCCCCAGCCTGTGGAGGGCTAGGACTCCTCGACTCTGTTCTGGCACCTGGGGTTAGGGATTCTCATTCAGTGCTCAGCACTCTGATTGTCACCTAGAATGTTCTGTGCTGGAGGAGTAAATCACACCCCAGTCCATATAAGCAGCATCTGCTGTTCACAAGAAGGTGCGTTCAAGGAGTGGGTGTCATTGTTTTCCGGGCTTCCCAGGTGGCACTACTGGTAAAGAACCTGCCTGCCAATGCAGGACATGTAAGAGAAGCGGGTTCGATCCCTGGGTTGGGAACATCTGGTGGAGGGCATGGCAACCCACTCCAGTATTCCTGCCTGGAGAATCCCATGGACAAGGAACCTGGCGGGCTACAGTCCATGGGGTCGCAAAGAGTTGGACACGCCTGAAGTGATTTAACGTGCCCGCACGTTAAACCAGAAAATCCTTGACTCCTTCTTCACCCTCAGCTACTACCCACCTGTTACTTGAGCACCCAACCCCTTACAGACTCTGTACCACCTGAAGCCACAGAGATCCTGCCCCGCCCTGCTTTTCCCACTTGCCCCTGCTTCACACCTCACAAACCTCTCCTTTCCTCCTTAGCCTCCCCAGCTGCCCCTCACCATCCCACCTCCCCAGCCAGCCCCGCACCCCAGAGCTCCAGCCAGGGTCAGCAGTCCTTCAAGAGGAGAGCCTGGGATCAGAGGCCCCAGGGGAGAAGGTGATGGACGGGAACTCCTCAAATAGGGAGCAGCCCCCAGAAGATAAGGATGAAGGCCCGGCCAAGGAGGTAGGGCTTGGAGCTGATGGAATACTGGAAGAAAATCCCCTCCCCCAACTCATGGGTCCCTTCGGTCCTGGCTTCTCTGCTTGGATGGCTTATATCTCAGTCATTGGAAGACTTTCAGATTCTGTGCAGGAAGAACTAGTCAGATCCGGTGTGTCTGAAAGCAGGGAGCCTGTGTATTACCAGAAGGGGAGGAGGGAGGGAGGACCTGAACTGGGAGAGAGAAGGACCCTACTAGGACCAAGTCATTCCGGGAGCTGTCATTCCCGCTCTTGGAGGATGGGTGGGTTTTAGGAGCTGTGCAGGTAAAGCGAGGGAGGCCACCCTGGGCTCTCTACCTGTGACACTCTTCCTCTCCAAATTCCAACCCAGGTGCCGGAACAGAACCTCAGACACCCTTCGCCCAGGTCCCCTGACCTGACCATGCAGCCCAAGCCAGTCGTGGACCCCCTTCCACCACCAAACCTGGACAGGGACCATTCTAAGCAGTAGGTATCTTCTTGCTCCTCTCCAGACTCCAAAGCAGGCGGTGATGGGTTCCAGGCCCCCTGGAAGGAGAAAAGTGAAAGTCGCTCAGTCGTTTCTGACTCTTTGCAACCCCACAGACTGTAGCCTGCCAGGCTCCTCTGACCATGGAATTCTCCCTGGAAGGAGAAGTGGTGCCAAGCATATCACAGAAGCTCTGTTTGTGTTTTAGTTAAAGAGGCAGGTCTTTATTTTTTTGGCTGCGCTGGGTCTTCATTGCTGCACATGGGCTTTCTCCAGTTGAGGCGAGCAGTGAATATTCTTCATTGCAGAGGCTTCTCTTGTTGCAGCTCGTGGGCTCTAGAGAGCAGGCTCAGTAGTTGTGGTGCACGGGCTTAGTTGCTCCAAGGCATGTGGGATCTTCCCAGATCAGGGATCAAACCCCGTGTCCCCTGCATTGGCAGACGGATTCTTAACCACCACACCAGGGAAGTCCAAGAGGCGAGTCTTTCGTCGTCCAATTGTCCCATACCTGCTGTCAACAATTTGAGATTATCGCCTACTCTGTTTACGTAGCAGCCTCTCTTTATTACTCTGTGTAGCTGGCAGTTTGACAAGAGGGAAGCAAAACACCAAATTCCATCCAGACAGCTGGCGAATGCCAAGGTAGGGCAGGGCTGCCTGGGGCTGGAGCTATGCTTTCCAGTTTAAGGGCCAAGCTGCCCGTGCTCAGCCAAGAGAAGTTGGGCAGCCGCTAAGGATGGGACAGCCTTCCTGAGTCAGGTGTTCGTCGTCTGTCTCATTGACAGATTGACTGAGGCTATTTCTCCTCAGAAGTAAATACAAACCCAGAGAGAAATGGCTTTTGGACCATTCTTTCTGTGCTTAATAGAGAGGTGCTGCTAGTATTTTCTTCCTTGGCCCCCAGAACATAAATCCTTTGCCACTTAGCTTTGCTGCTGCCAACCCGACACCTCCCTCCACAGCACGCCTCACGCTAGGCAGTGTATTTAAAGCTTCTGGACAGAAGGGCCTATTTAATTTTATTTCTTGTTGAGGAGTATCTGTTCCCGACTCAGCAAAAATGCTGCAGCCTGAATAATCAGTGACTTATTATCTGTCTCCTGCTGCCGACTCCCCAGGGCCCAGGAGTGGCAGGAATGTACTGGCAGGATGTCCCCTGGGCCCCCAGGGAACAACCACGGGCTGCCACTGATGACTCAGGGTCTCTTGGCCTGGAGTCCTCTGTTGCGAAGACAGGGGACACCAGGGTTCTCATTTCTGCTTTGCCTCTGATTTTGTGGTTTCTGACAAGTGGCTTCAACCTTGGCTATGATTTGGGCATCACGGTCCAGAGCTAAAAATGTTGTTGTTGTTTAGTTGCTAAGTCCTGTCTGACTCTTTTGCTCCCCCATGGACTATAGCCCACCAGGCTCTTCTGTCCATGGGATTTCCCAGGCAGGAATACTGGCGTGGATTACCATTTCCTTCTCCAGGAGATCTTCCCGACCCAAGGATCAAACCTGCGTCTCCTACATTGGGAGGCAGGTTCTTTACCACTGAGCCACTAGGGAAGCAGAGCTAATAACAGATACTAAAAAAAGTGATGGGAGACCCAAAGTATCAGGGGTTGTGGAACATTCTAGATCCGCAGCCCCTGATACTTGGGAACACCCTAACAACCAGATAATCGAAAGTAATTTCACTTTGACTTTAGAATTTAGAATCTTAGACCACTGGGACACTGAGTAGATTTTAGATTTTCCAGTTCAGTGGTTTTGCAGAATTTTTTTTTTAGCAGCAAAGCCCTGTCTTCAAATGAAATCTTATCCTGAGGTCTAATATGTAGAACAGATAAAGCAGAGCTGTTCCATTAAAAATGTCCTCTGATGGGTTTCTTGAAACCTAAATTGAAAACTCGTGGTATAGACCAGCTCCCCGTTTGCCAGGGCTACAGGACAAGAGGGACGGAGTCAGACCTGGTCATCTGACAGCCAGGTTAGACCGTTTGTCCCTAGATCCCCACTTTTCCCAGTTGTCTTATTTTCATATGATTTGTGGCTCAGGCAGATATGGAATGAGTTTCTGCAGTGTCCTTTTTAATTTATATCCTGCCTTCTTTCACAGGGGCCTGGAGGCTGTTTTATAAAATGAGTTTGGGCTCCCTGTGCACACACTGAGGGCAGAGGAGGGGGCTCAGAGATGCCCAGGCAGGAAGTGCTACCCAAGGATACATGATTGGCCATGAATCATCCCCACCGAGATAATTGTGTTTATTCTTTTATCATAGGTGTGCCTCACAGAAAGAAAATTTGCTTTATTAGAATCTAAATTTATAACATCAATAATCACATTATCCTCGTAAT
The DNA here is from genome assembly GCF_023091745.1 of Budorcas taxicolor. NCBI lineage: Eukaryota > Metazoa > Chordata > Mammalia > Artiodactyla > Bovidae > Budorcas > Budorcas taxicolor. The sequence continues at coordinate 44,281,338 of NC_068928.1, read as the reverse complement.
TTCCTTTAAATAGCCCCTCAGTGCATGCAAAGTACATGTTAATACACACACACTCTTTTCAGGATCCCAATTGTTAAATAGAAAGTGCAGGCTGAATGCATTTTTGAGGGTCTCCTCAGAACCAAGATCAACACGGCCTGTCTTATTTAATCTCCTCTTACCCTAATGAGGTAGACGGCATGATTATTATTATTATAGAATACAATAATTAGCTAACCTTACAGTGCTGAGTATGTACCAAGTACTCATTAAACAGTTTATATCTAAAATAACCCATCTGGAGACTTTGCTGGAGTCTGGTGGTTAGGACTCTAAATTTTCACTGCTCAGGGTCCGGGGTTCAATCCCTGATCAGGGAATTAGGATCCCGCAAGCCGCCAGGCATGGTCAGAAATTTTAAAAATAACCCATTTCATCTTCCCAGCAACCCTATGAGGTAGCTGCCTGTGTTATCCTCATTTTAGGGATGTGGACACTGAGGGTGTGAGGTGATCCAGGGTCACACAGCTAGGAAGTGTTGGAGCTGGAATTTGAGCTGTTGGTCTGGCTTGAGCCGGCCTCTTCCCTGCGACCTCTCATGGCCCGTGGGAAATGGACTTACTCACAGCACTCGTAGGTGGCAGAGCTGAGAGGAAACTCAGAAGTTCCGAGGCCATTCACTCCCCTTTCCCCACTTCCCGAGTACCGTCTTTGTCAGGGGACATTTTTAGTGGGTGAAGCCTCCCACCCTTACCCACGGTCATCTCTGCCAGCCTTGGTCTTCAGCACAACTGGGAGGGTGATGAGGCTGGCCAGGCAGTCCCGTCAAGGCAGAAGGGGTCCAGTGTGTGTGTGCTGCTTACGGCCGAGAGAGCTGAGGCAGGGCGGGGACCCCCTTGCCTCTCTTCCAGGTTGGCCCTGAGGGTGCTGCGCCTGGCCCAGTGCCAGTATTCCCTGCTCCAGGCAGCCAACCTCCTGACCCCCGACATGATCGCAGAATTTGAGACGCTGCAGCAGCTGGTTCGAGAGGAAAATGCTGAGCCTGGAGGGGAGGCTTCTGGGGAGCCTGGCCCAGCCAGGAAGGCACCTCTGGCTCAAGAGCTGCGTTCAGAGTCAAGTGAGTCTCAGCCCTGCTCTGCTTCCTTCTGCCAAGGGGTGGCCACAGTCTCAGATGCATGGTTTGGTGGGAGGCTTTACCCCTGGGACCTTGGGCATCTGCACAGAGAGGCCCAGGAGTCACGCAGACCTGAGGAGTCAGGTGCTCCTGCCTGTCTCGTGTCTCCCCAGATTCTAGAAACTCTTCTCCCTTCAACCCCTGATCCCTCTCCGCACCCTCCTCCTCTCTGCCCAGAGTCTGCAGGATACTCGGGCCCTGTGACTCGGACCATGGCAAGGCAACTGAGTGCCCTCGCACACACTCTGGGGGTCCCGCGTGGGCCAGACTGCACTCCACCCCAGGCATCTCGGGAGGCCACAGAGAAGAAGAGGAGGAGACCGAGCCCCTCGGAGCCAGACAGCCCCCCAGCCCCAAAACTGGGGACCAAGCGCCAGCGCCAGTCCCTCCTGCCCTGCCTGAGGAGGGGGACCCTGCCTGAGGCTCGGCTTCCATGTGGGCCCAGCACCCCCACGGGGAAGAGGGCCCCCTCTCCCTGCCCATCCCCTCGCTTCTGCCCAGCTACCGTCATCAAAAGCCGGGTGCCCCTGGGCCCTTCCGCTCTGCAGAACTGCTCCACTCCTCTGCCCCTGCCCTCTCGGGACCTCAACGCCACCTTTGACCTCTCCGAGGAGCCCCTTGCAAAGCTGGGCTTCCACGAATGCGTTGGCTGGGACAGTGTGCCCCAGGAGCTGAACAGGCTGGATCAGCCCTTCATCCCCAGGTGAGTCTCCCTTCCAGCCTCCCAACAGGGGATCAGGGGTCAGCGAGGGCCAGAGGTGCTGTCAAAGGGAAGAGGAGACAGTCCGCTCTGAGTTGACTCTACGACTCTCTCCCTTTGGTCTGACCAGCATCCTGGCCCAGGGGAGCAGAGGATGAGTTTCTGTCGAGGTGTGGCTTCTCTTGGGGGTCCTGCCTTGTCTGTCTATACTTCAGAGCCACCAGCTCTGTGCTGGTTTGTGACATGCCCACAGTAGCTCACAGAAGCCCCCTGTCAGCAGGGAGTAGGAACTAACCCGGGGTGCCCACCCCACTCTCTTTTTCTGCATCACTCAGGCCTGGCCTGAGTTGTGTGTTCCTCTGAGAAATAGCTGTTTCCACCACTTCCACCCCAGATCCAGCCCAGCGTCTGGAACTGGGAAGGGAGGGAAATACTGAGAAAACTTCATTCGGCGTTTTCCAGTGGAAAGCTGCTCTCCCCCCTTGCCCTCTGCCTGCATGGCAGGGCAGGGGAGCAGCGGCCAGCTCAGGACCACAAACAGGCTGCAGACTAACCTGGACTCAGGAGGCCAAGGGTGGCAGGCTGCCCGCTACCCTCTATCCCTCCCACAGCCTGAACCCTCCTCTCGGTAACAAGCTCAGAGCCAGGCAGGTGCAAGGGTGAAACTGTCTGAACTCCAGTTCCCTGGACACGCCACAAACTGACACCTGGATGTTCTCCCGGAACAGGGCTGCCACTCAGCTGTCAGCCGAGGCCGAGTGAGGCAGGGAGAGGAATCCGCCTCCTAGGAGAAGGAAACCTCAGAGGTCATCCTGTCCACCCTCCCAGCCCCGCCAGCCCAGGCGCCGGAGAGGGGAGTGGCTGGCACCCGTTTCTGGTTCCCTTCTGATCCCTTCGTCTCCCTCCCTCCCCAGCGGCCCCATGCCCCTGTTCACCATGAAGGGCCCCAAGCCAGCATCTTCCTTCCCTGGGACCTCAGCCCGCAAGAAGAGGCGTGCTGTGAGGTGAGGTTGGGGGGATGTGTGGGGTGGGGGCAGAGAAAGAGCTTTTACCAGGGCAGCGGATGCCCAGGCAAACTACAGGCCTTGTGCGTGCATGTGCGTGTGCGTGTGTGTGTGAGTGGACCCCTTGGAGCCAGTAGTGTGGGAGTCTTGTGAGCAGGGCCAGCATCTGATTGTCTGACTGAGGGTCCCAAGTTCCTGCTATTATGGGATTATACTAGAGGTGGGTGTCTCCCCCCTTTGGTAAAGGCTGCGGGCCCCCTCTTCACGAGCGAGACATGTTCGTTGGATAACCCAGGCAGTGGACTACCCCACCCTTCACTGCTACTTCCCTTCCAAACCCCACTCAGCTCCCCTTCCTTTTGATGCTTAGTCTCCCCCTGCTCCCAAGGCTCGGTGTCTAGCTCTCACCACCACCACCCATCCCCCACCCCCACCCCCACCCCCACCCCACCCCCATAGTCCACAGACTTGGCTGTGACCTTCCCACCCTTCTTCCTTGCTTCCCTTCCTTCCCCCCACTGCAGTTCCTCCGTCTTCCGCTCACTGGGAGTCGCCCAGGGCTGCAGCCGCATCGCTCGCCTTCCCAGCACCACCCTGAAGAGGCCAGCTGGGCCCCTGGCAATCCCAGGTGACTGGCATTTGGGAGCAGGATGATCTGGGCCACAGTGGCAGATGGAGACAAGAAGTAGGAGGGGACAGGGTGGGCTGAGACCTGGGTGAGAGGAGGGCCTAGGGTCCTTCCAAGCACCTCAGTGACCCTAGTAGGAGGGGAGACATGGGTTTTGGGGTGGGGGAAGGGAATTGTGGGAGGTAGCCTCATTTTCTCCTTCCTCCCGACCTCCCCTCATCCAACTGGCCTGCAGAGACCCCCTCCAGTCCTCACTACCCTGGAAACCAGAAAAGCCAGGAGGAACTGATGGGGGTTAAGGGGGCACTGTCAGCTGGGAGCTGCTCCATCAAGGTGTCCTGACCGCCTGGCCCCTCTTGGTCCCTGGAGCCGCCTGCATCAGGAGCCCTGACCTGCCTTCCTGACTCAGAGCAATTAAGGCCAACACCCTCTTCCTTTATTAACAGTCCTCCCCCAGCTGTTCATTCTGCTTCTTACCCTCTTTATTAATCTCTTGTTACACTCAGCTTCTCAGTGTGTATATATTCATTTATGAGTGTTAACGTGTTGCTATTTGAAAGGGTGCTGCCATCATTCCCCCCTAGTTTATAATGCCCTCCAGGCAGGAAGCTAGCTATGGGGGGCTTTGTTTCCTAACCTCCTTCCCCCACCCCCCCACCCCCCCATCTAACACAGGGCTCTGTGCAGTGGAGGAGGGGTGAGCATGGGAAGAGGAGCAGATGGGGGAGAGTCCCAGCTTGCCTCTTCTTCCTGGCTCTTAGAGAAAGGCCTCTTCAGCCCCATCCCCCCAGCCTGAAGCAAGAGCCCAGCCCCCTGCAGCAGTCCTAACGATCATGCTGATAATGGTGCCTTGATTTCCAAATGAAAAGAGTTAATCATTTTTACCCTATTGTAAACAGGATACACACTCAGTGTAAGAAGAAGTGTAAACCTTAATGCTACCACCTTGATGTAAGAGCTATTAATACTTGGGTTTATATCCTCTGATCCTTTATTTCTGCATATATACACCCACATATATATAGGTGGATATATATTTTTTTATTATAATGATCAATAAACCATCTCCATCTTTGGTGTGTGTTTTTCTCTGTATACCTGGATAGAACACCAACCTCTTCTGACTCTAAGGCCTCAAGAAACTTTATTTTTTTGCCTTTGTGTCCTAGGGAGATGTGGGGTGTTAGTTCCCCAATCAGGGATCGAACCCTTGCCCCACTGCAGTGGCAATGCAGAGTCTTAACCACTGAACTACCAGAGAAGTCCTGAAACAATCTTTTTTTTCTTTTTAAGACGCATCTGGGTATAAAAACATCCCCGCTGTGCCTCCTTTTGCACCCTTCTGGGTGGGACCTGCCCCTTATTCTGCAGCACCACCTGCTACTAAAGGTCTCTCTGAGTGAGTGAAGGTGTGATCGTACTTGAAGGCTCATTCTATCCTCCTAAGCCTGGGTGTGAGTTGCGCCGAGTTCCACCATCAGGGAGAGCATTTCAGTGGTCCCCAGGTCTTAGTAAGACTCCAGGCTGAGCCCCCACCTGCTTGAACCCACCACAGTCCTCCTCCCTCTAGCTCCAAAAGTCCACTCCCCATGTCATTCGCGGCTCTCCTCTCCACTCACTCGGATTGTGACAGTTCAACCCAAGTTTACCTCTGTCTCCCCAAGAAGACGTGCCTGACTATGAATGAATAGCGTAAACAAAATTACAGGAATCTTGTGTTTAAATTGCTTCTGAAAACAAACATGTTAAAGGCATTTAGCACTTTGTGAGTAGTGTGTAAATAATGCTGCTTATTTCAAACTGCTCTGGGGGTGCCTGCTCCCCTTTTACCTGGGGCACCCCTCCTTGCTCAGTTTCCATGCCTTTTTGGAGGAGCGGAGCATGCAAAGGGGTACCTTGCATTCCTTCTGGCTGTAGGCAGCTCACAACTTCATGACCTTACGCAGTATAATGAGGAAATGGACAGAAAGGTTAACAAAACGTGCCCGGAGTTAGATGGCAAGTGGCAGCTTCAGGACTCATACCGGAGTCTAGTTGGATCTATGCATGACACCGAGCTGCTTCCCTTTAGAAGTGAGCAGACGTCATTTCTTTCCGCGAGCTGGGATTTCCTCCTCTCCAATTAGTCTTAATGAGTTTTTTCCCTCTGTGTACCATGTCCCACAGACGCAGTCACCGCCTCACATCTGGAGCCCCCAGCGGCCTGGTGTGACGCCTTGACCTGAGGAGGCCTCGCTTCCTGCTGGTTGGATCGACATTGAATAACTTCCACATTTCCTGGGGCCCTCACATACATTATCTCATTTGATCATCACCATCACCCCTGCAAGTGCAGAGGCAGGCAGGCACAGAGCAAAGCAGCTGGTAACCAGGGCCAGGAGGGCAAGCTTCGCACAACAGGCTCCGTTGTAGGAGGCTGAAGTCACTTGGGCTGGGGGCCGCTCACAAGGGGAAGAGGTCACTCTTGACAAGGTTGTTCTGCAGCCAACCATTTGCTAGGCAAACACCCATGGCTCCATGGTGCAAAATGTGCTCTAGGGTGACCCATTAAATGTACAAAGACTCCGCCGATGGAGTTAAGCATGTGGGCTCCTGGTCTCAATCGGGGGGTCAGGCTGAGGTGTCCAGCTCACAAGGAGGCAGCCTGGCTGGTTCAGGGAGCTGGCAGAGGCTAGGGGGTGGGGGGACAGCAAGCTGACAGCCAGCTCCCAGCTGACCTCCGTGGGCAGCGATGACACTGAGATCGGATTGTTCTCGCGTAGGGTCATCCATGAGAGGCGGCAATCGATGGCTCCCCCATCCGCTGCCCTAAGGCCCCCTCCCGCTTCAGCCTGCCAGCCTTGGCAGGGAGCGGGTGCTCGCTCTACTTCAGGGAGTTCAGAAGTTCTCCCTTCCCCTGATCTTCACACCCACCCCAGGCCCCGCAGCTCAGGTCTGGGTCCCACCCAGGGGCACCAATTCCGGCCCCAGTTCAGAGACCCAGGCTCAGTGCCAGGAGCTGCAGACAGAACGACATGAGTCAGGATGGAGTCCTTGTCACCTGTGCGTCAACTCAAACCTCCATCAGTGTCGGGACCTGTCGGGAGGAAGGGACTGGGCTTTTTCCACTGGGTCCTTCCCACACCCAGCCATTGGCTTGGCACCCACAGGGAACTTCATTACTGCATGGGGATCCTCCTTGGCAGCTGCTAAACTCAGGCATCCTGCCTCCCAGACCCCTCCTCATCAGTCTTCAGACTCCCAGAATATTCCTTTGGCTCTTAGGCTAAGTTTGGGGGATCCTGGTTCCCAGATAGAATCTAGGTCCTGGCTGTGTTCCCCTTCTCCATGTTTTTTTTGGTGACTAGGAACCAGGAGGCCTTCGGATGGAATTTGTTGGGGGGAGGGGGGAGGAAGGAACCAGTCATGCCCAGGAACCTGGAGACCTTGGCTGTGTCTTCCAGCTCATCCCGGGGCTCTCCCCAGCTTGCCTGCAGTGCTGCCCTCCTAGCTCATCCTGTCCATTTGGAAGACCACTGGATTGGAAATAACACGCTGCCCGCCAGCCCTCTCCTCCCTCCAGGGACACATCTGGTCTCCGCCTCTTCCTCTCTCAAAGGGACGCAGTCAGCCAGGGAGATGGAAGGGAGCATGGCGCAGAGCAGATCAAAGAAAGCAATTAAAGAGCTGGTCTCAGAGTTAGAGGCTGGGAAGTGGGGGGCAGGCTGGAGCAGGCCCTGGCTGGGTGGGGAGATGGGGGCAGAGAAGGGCCCAAACTTATTAACCCCAAAGCAGCAGCCTGGCCCCTGGGTCTGTGAAGGTGAATGAGCTGATGCCTCCGAAAGGCTGAGGGACCGGAGAAGAGAAGGGGAAGGAGACTAGGTGTTCGGCTGAGAACCCTTCTGCAGCCACAAGAGTTGGATGCCTCTAACCTACAGGATGAGGCTGGGCACAGGCTCAGGATGGGAGAAGGAACCATCCCCGGCACAAGGCAGCCGTCCTCCAACAGAAGGATGTCGCCTGTCCTCAGAAGCTCCCAGCTGACAGTGAACCATGGATCCTCTGATCAGATGGGTCCCACCCAAGGAAAGAGGTGGCTTCTGTCTGTGGTTGCCTTTGTCTGAAGTGGGAGACCGACTCTACCCTTAGATGCATCCCAGTCTGATGATGACATAGACATAGCACTGGGAAGACCCCATCTACTGGGGGCCTTGTCCTTGGGAAGCCTCAGGTTCAAGTGTAGAAGAGATCCATCCCCATGGGAGATGTTGACACACCAAGAGGTTCTCAAGCCAATGGAACTGTGGGTCTCAAGTCCACAAGGTCTGGGAAGGGGCAAAGAAGGAAGGATAGAGCCCACTGGGGGAGTCAGGGAGATGAGAAAGCAGGGTGGGAAACAGTTTCTATTCAGTCTCCACTAGGACAGTGGGACCTAACTCTCACATGTTCCCTGGGAGACCCAAAGCTATAAACAACTAGTGGTCTGGAGTGAAGAGTGCTGACTCCCACCTTCTCTTCACTGGCTGCCACCTCCTCCCACACTGCCCTTTGTGGGGTGCCCCTGCCCACATGCTGTCCCTGCCCCAACCCCAATGGAGTCGACAGGACATGGCAGCTCCCCTGGAAGACCCAGCTCCCAGCCGTCCAGGCCCACCCCATCAGAGAAGTGCTAACACGGAAACAGGTAAAGCACTTGGTGCACGTGTGCCAAGTCACTCAGTCGTGTCTGACTCTTTGCAACCCTATGGACTGTAGCCTGCCGGGCTCCTCTGTCCATGGAGTTTTCCAGGCAAGACTATGGAATGGGTTGCCATTTCCTCCTCCAAGGGATCTTCCCAACCCAGGGATTGAACTCGGGTCTCGGGCACCTCCTGCATTGGCAGGTGAGTTCTTTACCACTAGCGCTAGCGCCACCCAGGAAGCCCCTGGTAGGTGTTATTAAACAGAAGCTAGGATTTGTCAAGCACCTGCTGTGTCTGGCTTTCACTGATAGTTATTCTTACAACTACCTTGGAATAAGTTTGTCTAGACCTCATTATACAGATGTGGAAATGGAGACTCAAAGAAGGTTCCTGAGTCATCCGCAATCATACAGCTATTGAATGGCCTTGCTCTCTCCCCTAGAGGGCGCTGCCATAGCAGTCAGAGGCAATTCTAGTGACCCCTCTTTTAGAGGTTTCAGAAAGCCTGATGCACTTTGGGGTTTTAGAAAGCCTGAGACCAGCTTTCTTCCTGCCTCCAAAGGGCTATGGCCACCAGGCCGCTCAGATCTGGGCAGCTCAGCACTGCCATCTAGTGGTCACTCAGTTCCCTTGCTCAAGGATGCGTCCCAGAGTGCATGGACTCTGGCAAGGGGTTGGCCAGAGACCCATGTTCCCTCCATCCCACTTATGCTTGCCAACTCCCATGCTGTGTCAGGCACTGGGAGAGCAGCAGGGAGTCAGTGGGCAGAGTCGAGGGGCAAAAGGGCCCCTTGAATTGGAGGCTGGCAAATTTGGAACATGCTGGGCACCTTTTGTGTGGGTGGAGGGTCGATCTGTCCCAGAAGGTACTTGGGCTATAGACAGGAGGTCATCCTGGAAGATTCTGATGTAGAGGATGGGCATAGCAAGTGAAAGGTCATCTTGTTCCCAACGCAGCTTGAATTGTCCCCAGCTCAGCTTGAAATAAGACCTGATTTGGCTGAAAGCTGTGGGGATGGGTGTCTAGGCATCCTCTTCCCAGAGCCAGCAGCGTTCTGCTGTCCAGTCCAGAAGGCCATCCAAGGACTGGCCTGAGGCTTTGCATAACGAGTCTTCCCAAGATTAGGGAAGCAGGAGAGGAGGTGCCATGGAGAATGGGGCTTCAGCCAGACAGGGAGGAGGCGAGTAGAGGTAGAGGCTGGGAGCTATGTCTACCTGGAGCAAATGTGCATCACAGTGTAATCTAGAACAAAGAGAGAGAGAGGACAGAACTGTGCAACAATAGGGCCTGGTTACAACCATGCATGGGCTTCCCTGGTGGCTCAGATAGTAAAGAATCTGCCTGCAATTCAGGAGACAGACCTGGGTTTGATCCCTGGCTTGGGGAGATCCCCTGGAGAAGGGAATGGCTACCCACTCCAGTATACTTGCCTGGAGAATCCCGTGGACTGAGGAGCCTGGCAGGCTATATAGTCTATAGGGTCACAAAGAGTCGGACACGGCTGAAGCGACTTAGCAGTCACACACATTTATGCACATGGTGGAAAACCATGCAACTGTTAAAATGATGATGGAGATAAATATTTATGGATATGAAAAGATGTTCACAACATATTGTCGAGGGAAAAAAAAGCAAATTACAAAATAATTTGTACAGCATGAGCCTACTTTTAAAAAATGAATTTATACATGTAGAAAAAAAATCTGTTTATATCTCCAGGTGGCAAAATGATGGCTAATTTTTTTATTCTGCTTATCTGTATTTTCTGATTTTTCTACAATGCATGTACATAAAAAGTAATGAAGTTTTGACAAACGACCATGGCCAAATCTGTCCACCACCTCTTTGCTTCTGTGTGTGAACATCACATAGATAAGGGCTGAGTGTAGGGATGTGTTTGAAGGAGAGATAGGGGTTGAAGATAGAGGGAGAGGATGCAGGTGGGTGACAGGGGCCCAGTGAGGTGGCTGAAGCGGGTGAAGAGGGGACCTCACCTGCTGCTGCTGAAACAAGCCTGTGTTTCACAAAAACAGTTTACTGAGCGTTCCTGACAAGCCCTTTCTGCTCTATTACAGCTTGTCCCTCCAGGACTGCTCTGTACTCATTTCAACTAGATTTCACTTGGACAAAGAGAGAAGGATACACTGTGACTTGCCTGGCAAGCTGGAAGAGCAGCCACTCTAAGCCACAGAGAGGAGTTGGGACAAGGGCTTGTCCCCAGCCTTGTTCTTCCTCTAAGGTCACTCCCCACCCCCATCCTTCCTCAGCTCCCCAAACCACAACAGGATCAAGTCACTGGGTACCCCCTTTCATGATTCCCCTCCCCGTGATACTGCTCAGGCCCAGCAGCAGACTCCGCTAAACAATTAGGAAGTCCCTGGTGGTCCAGTGGTTAAGACTGCGCTTCCAAGGCAGGGAATGCTGGTTCGATCCCTGGTTGGGGAACTGAGATGGCAGATGCTACGAGGCATAGCACCCCTCCAAAAAAAAATTAGGAGTGGTGCTCATCTCCTCTCTTTGCCTGAGACTAACAGGGAAATCTCGTCAAGCAGCCTGTAAAACATGCCCAAATGAAGAGCACCTCCCCTGGTGTGGAGGAAGGGGTATTGCTGGAACAGGGGCTCAGGGGCTGAGCTGGCTCTGAGAGCAGGGGAGGGGACTAGCAGTCAGGCCTTGTCTGCAGTGCTGGAGCCCTGGCACTGCTGGTCCACCCCCCAGGGCCTTTCCTGGTGCCCACTGAATGACTCACCTTGGCACAGACACAATGGTCAGGGTGGGCACAGAGCCCGCTCCCCGCAGCACCCCAGCTCCCCTCAAATGCTTTCCGAGAAGCTCTTTGAGCAAGGGGCTTGGGCTGCACCCCGCCCAACGGGCTGGCATCTTGGGATGAAAACAGCACAGCCCCCCGCAGGGGCTGCCCTCGCTGAGCGACGCCCTCACCAGTGGTGGAGAACAAGGCTTCATTCAGCAAGTGCCCGGGAAAAGGGATCGGAGGCCCAGACATGGGCAGTGGGCAGCAAGAGGGGGTGGTGCAGGAGAGGAAGGCTGCCTGCTTCCCAGAAGTCCAGGGGCACAGATGGCTGAGGGCCTGGGTGGACCACCAGGCAGCCAGATAGAAGGGGTGGATGGATCTGAAATCTCAAGGGCCCACAGGGCACTGGACCCGGGTTCCCAGTTCAGAACCACTGGCTCCTCAGTACCCAAACCCACTCATCCCCAGAAACCTTTCCCAGCCTTTCAGCCTGGGAACTTGTGTGGGAACTTGAAGGAGATAAATCTCCACTGTGAGAGTGAGGTGAGAGGGGGCCAGGGAAATGGGATGTTACAGGGACAAAGATGGGAGTTGGGACAGCCAGCTCATTCATAAGTGCTTTGTGGAGCTGTCAAGGCCTGGGCTCTGGGAGGGGTTGCAGGGAGGCTGGGGTGAACCCAGTGAGGCTGAGCCCGGAGCTTCAGGGTGGCCCCAGGGGTGGGGTGGGGGCCTGGGAGTGCAGCACCTGCCCCCTCTGGCCCTATCAGGAGCCCCACATTCCTTCCATCATCCCCCCACTGCTAGATAGAGGCCTCGATTGACCCTCCAGACAAAGGGTTGGTTCTAATTCCAGCCCACAGCCCCAAAACTCCAGGGGATGGGGAGACAGCAGGAATGCAGACGCCTGCACTCAGAGGGGAGGATGGCAGGAATACGCTGGGACTGAGGCTGTCAGGAAATCTAACACAGGCTGTTTCTTGAGAGTAGGGAACAGGTTTATTCAAGTTCCCAACATCTACCAGGCACTGGAAGGAGAATGCTGAAGGAGGGCCTGGGTCATGGGATCTAAGAGTTAGAAGACGGGTCAGGGGTCATCTGGTCCAGCCCTTCCCTGACCCACCGTCCCAGAGAAAGAGTCTGCTTGCTCAGTGGTCAGAGTTTCAGACACAGCATCGGCCCCAGGAACTGCCCACTAGCAGCTCTGTGTGGAGCCAGACGGAGGCTGGCATGCTCTGGTGGCCCTGCCTCGGGGCACAGTGGCCTCGGTGGGGTGAGAGGCACTCTCCCCGTGGCTGGGCTGTGGCCCAGCACCACCCCCTCAGGCTATGCCAGGGGGCGTTGCCAGGGGCAGCCTGGGCCGTGCCAGGCCGGTCCTCTCCTCCTTAAAGCCTGCACATCTCAGGAGCGGGCAGAGCGAGGCCAGGATGGAGAGGAGACGGGTCACCTCAGCCGCTCGCCGCTCCTATGTCTCCTCCTCGGAGATGGTGGTGGGGGGCCGCCGCCTGGGTCCCGGCACCCGCCTGTCCCTGGCTCGAATGCCGCCTCCACTCCCGGCCCGGGTGGACTTCTCCCTGGCCGGGGCACTCAACTCCGGCTTCAAGGAGACCCGGGTCAGCGAGAGGGCAGAGATGATGGAGCTCAATGACCGCTTCGCCAGCTACATTGAGAAGGTGCGCTTCCTGGAGCAGCAGAACAAGGCGCTGGCTGCCGAGCTCAACCAGCTGCGGGCCAAGGAGCCCACCAAGCTGGCCGACGTCTACCAGGCAGAGCTGCGTGAGCTGCGCCTACGGCTCGATCAACTCACCGCCAACAGCGCCCGGCTCGAGGTGGAGAGGGACAACCTGGCACAGGACCTGGGCACCCTGAGGCAGAAGTGAGGAGGGGAGCCGCAGAGGGGCCTCCTGAACCGTGAGGACTGAGTCCCGGGAAGGGGCGCCTGCAGGGCTCAGGCGGGGCTCTGCCTTCCTGTTCCCGTTTCCCGCCTTTAGGAGGGAGGGCGATCCTTGTTTCCAGGTGATGGAGGGCCTGGGACGAGGCCCAGAATCTGATTTCCGGGGATCTGATCCCCAAAAACCTTCTTCCAGGGAGCCGCTGTACCGTCAGCACCTTCCTGCTGAGGAAAGCGGACAGTCAGGGACCCTAGCGGGCAGGCTCTCTGTTTTCTTCACTGTGGGGCCTTGCAACTGTGCACAGAGAATACACTTATTCTTAGCTCTGTCTAGAGGAGGAACTGGAGGGGAATATGGGGGTGCACCAGGAGGACTGGGCTGGGGTACAGGCCATAGGGAGACAGCAGGTAAGCCTGGCTTCAGAACACAGGTGACTCTGCCTGTCCCCAGCTTATGACCCTAGTCAAGGTGCTTCAACTAGCACCGCTGTAAAGTGGAGATCTTAATAAACCCATTTCCGAAGGTCAGAGGAAATGCCAGGGGCATGGTCCTTGCCAAGCTGGCGGAGTATGCGTGTGTGACTTCAAGTGCGAGAAGACGTGTGTGGGGTGTGTGTGTGTGTGTGTGTGTGTGTGTGTGTATGGCAGGAGTGAGTATAGGTTGGTGGAAGCGCCTGTGTGAGCAGGAGCAGGTGCAGCAACCCTGATAAGGCACCTTGGTAATGACTTAAAGCGCAGGCTCTTGTCTGCTCACCCTTCTGGCCAAGGCTCTGTCTAGAATCCTTCTGCCCCTCACTCCTCCTTCTGCTCCACTGCTCCTGAGGGTGGGGGAGTATCTCTCTGGCAGAGGGATCAGGGGAGGGGTCCCCATAGTCGTCAGAAGAGCCCAGACCCAGGAGTGTATCTCCCTACCTCAGGCTCCAGGATGAAACCAACCAGAGGCTGGAGGCTGAGAACAACCTGGCTGCCTATCGACAGGTCAGGGTGGTGGGGAAGGATCAGGGAGGGGGAATATGTTGATGGCAGCCCTCCCAAACACAGTCCCTAAGCCCAACCCTCCAGAGCAACGTGCTCTCCCTGCCCCCCACCAGCCGCAAAAGGAGAGATCAGATTAGACTAGGGAGCAGAGAGGATGAGTCTGGGGTCAGAGTGGCCCTTTGCCCCGCCCTGCTCCAGGAAGCAGATGAAGCCACCCTGGCCCGTCTGGATCTGGAGAGGAAGATTGAGTCTCTGGAGGAGGAAATCCGGTTCTTGAGGAAGATCCATGAGGAGGTAAGATCGGGAAGGAGGGGAAAAAAGGCCAACACAGAGACTGGAACTGAGGGAAAGAGGTGGGGAGACAGAGACAGATATTCAGAGAGAGAAAGGGACACACTGACAGAGAAAGAAAATGAGAGAGAGACAGAGAAAGAGAGGCAGAGAAAGACTGAGGGAGACAGAGCTAGAGACAGATAAGAGAGCACCCCCAGCCCCTAGTAAAATGCACCCAGACACACCCTCCACTTAAAGTGGGCCCTGTTGCCTCATTCTTCTTCACTACAGCCCTGTGAGACAGGGATGGTTCCAGTGTTATCTCCTTTTCACAGAGGAGAACCCTGAAGCCCAGAGAGGTTAAAGAATGTGCTAAGGTCACACAGTTGGTCTCTATGACTCCACTCCCTCTGCCATCTGTTTCCATTGAAATGACAGCCATACATTAAAAAAAAAAAAAAAGACCCCACTGAGCTCTGACTTCAGATAATAGATTCAGAATCCATGGACTCAGGGAACCCAGGAACCCATAGGGACACCAATACCACAGGACTCAGACGTTCTTTCATGAGAACACAGACATGCTTCCAGTGCTCCTGACTTCCGGGCCTGGGAGGAGGACATTCCGGGGCCCCCAAACTAACACGCTTCTTCCCTTATCCTGGACAACGCCATTTCCTCCAACTAGAAGCATCCCATCTCCCCTAGCCAACATCCGTGTCCAAGGAAGAGGGCATGATGCTAGGGGGTAGCCCCAGTTGCAGCTGGTCCCTGAGGCCTGGCAACCCTTCTCTCACCCTGGCCAGGAGGTGCGGGAGCTACAGGAGCAGCTGGCCCAGCATCAGGTCCACGTGGAGATGGATGTGGCCAAACCTGATCTCACAGCGGCTCTGAGAGAGATCCGCACACAGTATGAGGCAGTGGCGTCCAGCAACATGCAAGAGGCGGAGGAGTGGTACCGGTCCAAGGTAGCCCTGACTTTGGGGCAGCCTGCCTTCTCCAGGCAGCCCTCCTGGCTCCATACAAAAGAATCAGGGAAGGAGGGTGAAGGAAGCTGAGAGAGGATCCTCTCTGAGTGACTGACCTTCACCAAAGAAGTGAGGTGACTTGCCCAGGATCATACAGGCACTATTACTTCCAATAAGTACTTATTAGTATCTGTTGCGATTGACTACTAGCCAACACTCTTGTGTTTTAGGCCCTGTGCTTTGCAAGGATTATCTTACCATGAAGTAGGTACTGTCCTTTGATAGATGACAGAACTGAAGTCCAGAGAGGTTAACCAATTTGACCAAACTCACACAGCTCCTAAGCAATAGAGCTGGATTTCTAACCCTAGCTGTCTCACTTAAGAGCCTGTATTCTTTTCTTTTTTTTTCAACTGTTTATCTGGGGGGCTTTCTTGGTCATGCCTCTAAGCATGTGGGATGTTAGTTCCTTGACCAGGGATCAAACCCACGCCTCCCACATTGGAAGGGTGGAGCCTTAACCACTGGACTGCCAGGGAAGTCCCAAGCCCACATTCTTGATGCTTCTGCCATCTGCATCCTGGGTTATTGAGTATCTGCTGCATGCCAGGCTCTGCCCAGCATACAGAGACATGTCTGACCAGGGAGATGTGATGTCACTCAGTCTGATGTCTATGAAGAATACAGCAGGGCAGGGTTTACACGCATTGTGGAAGCAGGACAGATTTCATGGGAGGGCAGTGGGGCCAGGCAGGACTGGCAGCCTACGAACATAAAGAGAAGAGAGAAAGGGCATTCAGGAAGGGCCTGAGTAGAGGCCAGAAAGCACAGAAAAGTGGGGGCCCGGAGATCCTGGCCCAGGGCATGGAGCTGAGGAGTGTAAGTGGCAGAAGTCAGTGATGGTTCTGAGCAGGTTAAGGCGTGATGAAACCATGAGGGATTCAGAGCAGGCTGAAGGAGAGAGGGTTATCAGAACCTGGTCTCTGCTCACCAGAGCTCCCTGTGTGTGACCGAGGAGGACAGGATTCAGTCCCGAGGATGGAGCTACTGGAGAGTCTGGGCTCTGTGACACCCTCTGCTCATTCACGCGTTCCCTCATCAGGCACTGAGCTAGATGCTAGAGAAGTACCAGTGTCGTCTGTGTCTGTGTCCATGGGCCACGGGTGACTGTAAATAATCCCACCCAGTGCCAATGGCGTGGGGTGGGCTGGAAAACAGCCCTACCGTCCGGCCCATCTCCCTGATCCTCCAGACCGCGTACCAACCCGCCGAGCCCACTAAGCTCCCGCGATATGCGGCCCCAGACCGCCTTCCAGCATAAAGCCCTCTCCTCATCTAGTTTGCGGACCTGAACGACGCCGCCGCCCGCAACGCGGAGCTGCTCCGCCAGGCCAAGCATGAGGCCAACGACTACCGACGGCAGCTGCAGGCCTTGACCTGCGACCTGGAGTCCTTGCGCGGCACGGTGAGCACCGGCGGGGCCGCAGGCGGAGGAGGGGTACGGGTGAGCGAGCCGGGGACCTGGGACCTACAGCCCTAGCAGACGCTGAAGGACCGGCTCGGGGCGGAGCTCTGAAAAGTTACTTGGGGCGGGGCCTCGGGGAACGGTCCGGCTCCACCCACAGAACGAGTCCCTGGAGCGGCAGATGCGCGAGCAAGAGGAGCGCCACGCGCGGGAGGCGGCGAGTTACCAGGAGGCGCTGGCCCGGCTGGAGGAAGAGGGGCAGAGCCTCAAGGACGAGATGGCGCGCCACCTGCAGGAATACCAGGATCTGCTCAACGTCAAACTGGCCCTGGACATCGAGATCGCCACCTACAGGAAGCTGCTGGAGGGCGAGGAGAACCGGTGAGCCCAGACCGGCCTCCTGCCCTACTGCCCCGCCCCAGAGTCGCCTTGCTCCCTTCACGCATACATGTGTGCTGGGACATGTCCAACTCTTTGCGACTCCCATAGATGGTAGCCCGTCAGGCTCCTATGTCCATGGGATTTCCCAGGCAAGAATACTGGAGTGAGTTGCTATTTCCTTCTCCAGTGGGTCTTCCCGACCCAGGGATAGAACCCACGTCTCTTTGTGTCTCCTGCTTTGGCAGGTGTGTTCTTTACCACTGCGCCATCTGGGAAGCCCCATCAGGGACTGTCTTATTCAGCCTCGTGACCAGCCCCCTCCTATCCCAGCGCCCAGCACAGTGCTCACCTAACACACAGTTGGTATTCATAAATGCCTGATGAATTAATGGATGGATTCAATTCAGCCCATGTTGATCAGATCCTAGGGTAAGGACTTGGGTTATCTTCCAAACTAAAAGGCTCACTCCCCACCCTCCCAACAAAGACTGGACTTCTTTTCTGCTGACCAATCTCCTCTGCCTCCTGGGAACTCTCTTCACTGCTCTCCCCTCCCCTCTGTCATCCTCAGAGCACTCACTCTCTTTTGAGTGGAGGTGTTCCCCCAGAGCTCTTACAGCCCGGGGAGTGTGTTGGCTGCTGGAGAAGCTAAGAGATGGAGGTCCACCTTTCCTGGCAAGGAAGAGGGCCTCGAAGCTATTATGGTGACCTTGGACCAGGATCTGGCCTGGGAATGTCCTCTGGCAGGCTGGTCACCCCTCTCCTTCTGCTGTCTTTCAGCATCACCATTCCTGTGCAGACCTTCTCCAACCTGCAGATCCGAGGTCAGTAGAACAGGGTTTTGTGGGCAGAGTGTTGGATTCCCGCCCCTTTCCCCAGGCCTGTGGGTTGCTCTTCTGGTCTGAGGCCGAGGACCAGGGCAGAGGGGCCCAGTGCTCTCTGTGGGGACCTTCAATATTCACGGCAGAACTTCCAGCCAGAACACACCATTCGAGAGCATTCCAGGTGGGGCTTGCAGCCACTCCTGTCCTGCTCTGCCCTTTGTCCCTCCTCCCATGCCTACTCCCCATTCCACTGCAGAACTGAGTGAGGGTCTTAACCTCTCTCCTGTCTGCAGATCCCTGTCCAGCTGAGTGTTTGATGTTTGTGTGTTTTTTTAACTGCTTGTCACTACAGGGGGCAAAAGCACCAAAGAAGGGGAAAGTCACAAGGTCACAAGACATCTCAAAAGCCTCACAATACAAGTTATACCAATTCAGGCTCACCAGGTTGTAGATGGAGCCCCGCCGGCTCTCGGTTAGCTGCCTGCCTTTTAGACATGGTGCTTTTCTCAGCTTAATAGGGAGCAAGCTCACCAAGCCCACTTTCCCCATCTTCTTGAGCTCCCTCCTCCCAGGTTTCCCTAAAGGGCCAACCCTGTGTCATTTCCCCAGCAATCTCAGTGCCCAGTCCAGGACCTGGCACAGGGTAAATGTACATTAAAGTAGTAGAGTTGGCCAGTGTTCAAGGTGCTAAGTCCTCGGGTACTCAGCTCAGATGTTCTGGGCCTCTGAGCAAACACCAGCTTCTGCCTCACCTCTTCCCCATCACCAGGAGGGCCCCTAGAGTCTCACGGTGCCTGGCAGCCAGGCTCTTGGCCTGATTCCTCTGTCCCCGAGGCTCGATTGTTCAGCTCAGGGCTGATTCAGCCCAGAGGATTATTTCCCTCTAGACTGCTGCTCTTGGAGTGAATAAAGTTTTATGTCCCCTGCTCTTAATATTAAACATTAGTGAGTGTGACATGTTACATTTTTCTCTCTGCAGGGGGGAATAAATTACTTCTTACTTGTATGTGGCCCTCAAATAATTCTCAGCTGAGGGAAAAAATAATTCTTCTGGACTAGAAATTTAGGAACACTAGCTATGCATGTCCGAGGGCTTAGTTCAGTATCAGAAGAGTTAACCAGCAGACCAGGTAGAGGCAATACTGCCACATGCCAGACAGAAAAGGGTCCTAGAGAAGTGGCAGAGAGAGGCAGGAAAAGGGAAGAGGGACGGGAGAGGGACCCATGTGTACGGAACACGAATACGTGCCCATTGTTTTACGCACATTGTTTCAGTTAACTGACTCACTACTTCGACCTAGAGAGGTAGGCAGCAGCATCCCCATTTTGCAGATGAGGACACTGAGGTTGGAAGAGGTAAATTAACTTACCCACAGTCGTGTGGCTGAGCTGGGACTCGAGCTCTGGCCTGCCTGACTTCAATAACCACATGCTCTTTCCTTGGCGTGATACTGGGTTGTCAGGGAGCCAGGGGCCAGGTGAGGAACTGCAGAGGGGCTGAAATGCAGCCAGGCCAGGACAGCAAGCAGGGAAGTGAGGGCTTGCTTGGCACTGTGGGGACTTAGGAGGTTGCCAGCCCCTCTGGGAGAGCCTAGGACTTCTCTGGTTGGATAGGCTTTTGTACTCACGATTAGGGGTCTCAGGGGGAAACCAAGGGTGGGAGAGGATGTCTAGGGCCCTGAGAGCCTATGGAGGCCTCCTCTCCTCATGTCTGCAGAAACCAGCCTGGACACCAAGTCCGTGTCAGAAGGCCACCTCAAGAGGAACATTGTGGTGAAGACCGTGGAGATGCGGGATGGAGAGGTGAGGAGGGCAGGCCCAAGATTCTGGCCCCAGCAGGCTCTGGGAGAAAGCTTGGACTGGCATATAGAAGGTTCTCCATAACTCCCAAGAGTTCCTCTGGGAGGCTCTGGAAGAGGGGAAGGAGCCCGGATATAATTCCATTCCCCAGTCCCTACACTAAGGGGAGCCTAGATGCTTAGGCCACAGGTCGGGGTCCTGACTCTGGCTTTCTTTCTCCCTTTCTCACCCTCAGACTCAGGTGCCCCCACAGCAGGCCTGGGGGAGACAGAATGAAAATTAAATTTAGTAACTTTCACTCCCAACGTTCAACTTTCAGCTTGGTGAAAGGGACCTGGCAGAAGAATGGGAAGAGGAGATTGGGCATATCCCCTCCCCACCCTACCAGCAGAATTAGCTAATCTTACAACAGCAGCTCAGCATGTGCCAGGCAGATGTTTGCTAGATGTTTGACAGGATTAGCTCGTTTCCCCCTCTGCTGCGTGGCGGCATTCCGGTTACTATCATAGAAAAGTTGGAAGGCTGGGAACTTGTCCCAGGTCACATTGCCTAGCCATGGTGGACCTGGAGTCTGTGTGAGCTCCTAACTGTGGCGCCTTCTCTGTCCCCTTCAGGTCATTAAGGAGTCCAAGCAGGAGCACAAGGATGTGATGTGAGCAGGACCCATCTGGCGGTCACTGCCCCACCGTTTGATGTGTCTGCAGCAGGAGTCGGGGTAGCTGTCTCTTCTCTGCTAGTTAATTTCCCCAGAATTGAGTTCCCACCCAATCCAGTTGCTCCTCTTCCTGCTCCATCTCTATGCCAGCTTGCCACCCTAGGCTCCATCAGCATTAAGCCTGTCAGACAGCACCCACCCCACACCCAGCAACACTAACAGGGCACTCACCCCAAAGGGCAGCCTGGAGGGGCACGGCCAGCAGCTTGGGTTAGAAATGGGAGGAAGGAGAGAAAGCGGGGAGACCTCATAAATCACCCTGCCCTCTGTATCGCGAACCTCTGTTGTCATGGCAACTGTTGCCAGAGCCGGAGGTGTCTGGGGGTATCTGGGAATGGGGCCTTTGGGCTGCTGGAGGAAAACTGAGAGTCTGAGACAAGCAGAGGAAGTCCCCAAGGCAAGGTGGCCTTGGCCAGAGGCTTATTCTTCTAGACTGACTCTGACCAGTCTGAGGGTGGGTGGGGCTATCCTGCCAACTGGGAGAGTCAGCAGACAGAATTCCTGGCCTGCTCAGATTGCAGAGGGGCCTCCTGAGCAATGTGTCGAGTGTCTCAGCCCCACTGAGCTGCCACGTGGGCATGCCGTGGGCCCGTGGGAGCTTGCTTCTCCATGCTTGGGGGAAGTATAGTGTAAGTGCAGAGGAAAGGGGTGCTGGGAGGGAGTAGAAGGGGGCCTTGCCCATTGCTGTGGGTACAGAGAGGTCAAGCCCAGGAGGACTCTGATACAGGCTGGAGTGGGCAGGTAGAGATGGTGGGGGCAGTGCTTGGGATGATGCTAGACATCAGAGTGGGGGTCGTGGGTAAGCAGTTACACTTGGCCTTTGGGTTGTGGGAATCAAGAAAGTGACTCATCCTCTTGAAGATGCTGACACAGGAAAGGAAGAGGCTGCTGTTCATGGGAGTGGGGCCTGCTTTGTCCCAGCTCTCAAGGACCTTTCCTTGCTGTGTAAACCTTGTCCACCCAGGCCTGTGAGCCCCTGCAACTGCCACCTGACCCCAGGAAACACTGCTAGGCGAAGCCTCTGTTGCCACCCAACCTCCTCTCCCCACAGTAATCACTGCTCTTCCCTAAACCAAGGCCTCTATAGTCCCCTCTTAGTCAAATACAAAACGTACCCCCCTCCCCATGTTTTAGGTAGCACTTTATTTTATGATTTGGAACCCGAGGCCCATGCAGAGTGAAGACACTGGTTTGTGTTCCTGCAGCCTGGAGGCAGGAAAGCTTGGGGCAGACACTTTCACCCTGAGCACCTGTTCTGCTGTTCACAGGGAGACTGATGGGCATGAGATGATCAGTGCCCACAAGTGGGGCTCCGAGGCCACCCCAGGGTCCCCATCTCCCTCCAAGTCAGAGGGACTTGACTGCATACCCTTCCCCTACTCCCTCCTGCCACCCACTGCTGCTAACCTTCAGGGCATTGCCATGAGCTTTAGTCACTGACATAAATGCAACAAATAAAGACGACTGCTGTGGCCTTCCCCAGAGTGGACTCTGATCTGTTCAGCGGAGGCTGAGGCTGGCGCAGAGGACAGTAAGTAGCCTCAGGCAAGACACAACTTGCTTCTTATCACTGATCATCTTGGGGCCCCCAGCATCCCCAGAAGTGGCCACATGACAAATCCCGCCTCCAACCCTGCTCTGCTCTCCAGCCCTGGTGCCCCACGCACCCCCTGCCTTTGCTTCTGGCTCCTCACCTCCGGCCCCAGGCTGGGTGCCATCTCTCAGGAAAGCCCTGAATTCAGTCTCCACTTTCCTCACCCATTTCTCCTGTCCTGGTCTCTACCTTTATTCTCAAACTCACCATTTCTACCTGCTGGTTCCGGGATGAGGCTGGGAAAGAAGGCAAAGAGGATATATACTAGGTACCCCAACTCTTTTCTTCCTCTCTCTGCTACCTTCAGTTCAAACAGCACCCACTTGGCAATCCAATAAAGCACATCAAACACAGAAGGCAAGAAAATAAAGCACATCAAACATAGTCAGCACCAGATAGATGATAAATATTAGGTTCACTTCTTCCTTCTCTGAGCATGAAGTCAGAAGACATGTGTACTCCGACTACTTCCATCCTGGACTCAGTTCCCCATCTCCCACCTGCTCAGGCTTTCCTGCTTCCCAGATGAGGTTCTAGACTTGCTCACGAAAATGGGGGGCAGGTTCGCATGCCCCGCCCCCAACCGGAGGCATCTGGTACCATTTAACGAACACATTTGAGCACAGCTGGTCTTCAGAGCTAGGGGAGAGAAAGCCTAGGGAAGAAGTTGGGACAAAAACGGAATAAGTAACAGCAGCAACGACAAAGGTGAATGCTGATAAAGATGACCGTGATAAGCATGTAGCCTATCAGAATGAGCCCCAGGGCGGCCCGAGTCTCGGGGTCGGAGAAGGAGACCGGGTAGCGACCTGGAGATGTCACGCCCAGTCGGAACCCAGCAATGCGCTCGCCCTGCCGCCAGCAATAGTAGATGCCCCGGTCTTCCAGCTGGGTGAAGCGGATGTGGAGATGGTTGCCGTGGTCGATGAACACCCTCATGGATCCATTGACGCCCTTCAGGTACTGCGTGCGGTAGAGGTACTGGTGGTCCTTGTCCCAGGCCACGGCGTGCTCTGGCCGGGCTCCGGGGCAGGAGATGATGAGTCCATGACCCAGCCTCTGCTGGTGGAACTGAATGGGCACCTGGGGCAACCAGGGCCGACTGCCCACTTTGGACACATAGTTGAAGATGGCCATCACGCCCTCCTGGACCTTCTTCTTCTTCTCGCAGGGCATCAGGCAGCTCCGAACCAGCAGCTCAGGGTTGTGGTCGCTGGCCTTGGCCCGGAGCTGCCTGGGCACAGCCCTCGAACCACAAGACACCACGTTGGGCAGTATCTTGCGGTAGCGGGGAGAGAGGTCCGGGCTCTGCAGGTAGCACAGACCGATACGCCACTGCTCCCCGCGCACCCCGCAGCGGTCGCAGGGGGTCCACTCCCAGAAGGTGGTGAAGACGCGGAGGCTCCCGTGGTACTCGTCTTCCAAGGGCTCCTGGCCCTGGTCCTTGAAGGTAGCCACCATCCCCTCACTGCTCTGGATGTCCACGTCGTAGGCGTAAAAGTAGTCCCCCTTGCGGGTGCCGCAGAAATACAAGCCGGAATCCTCTGGCTGCGCCCGGAAGACCAAGAGGCTGAACATGCGGATGCTGAAGCGGACCAGCATGTCGCTGCCCACGCGCACCTGGGCTGCCTCCGTCAGCACCCGCCCATCGAAGTCCGTCAGCACTTTGGTGTGGCTGCTGCCCAGGTGCTTCTGATAGTACCAGACGACAGCGGACACCTCCTCCGGCTTGCAGGGGCAGGGGAGCTCGAAGCTCATGTCGGCCAGGTAGGCCGCGTTGTCAAACATCAGGAAAGCTGGGCAGGGGGTCCTCTGAAAGATGTTCTCTTTCTCCACTATTTCAAAGGCCTGGAGGCTCCCCCACGCCCACAGGAGCACCGTGGTGTGGGCCAGGTTCATGCCTGCGCAAGGGAAGGGTCAGAGGGGGCAGGGCAAACCCAAGGCACTAAAGGCCTATGGGGCTTCTAGAAATCACTGCTAGGAGGAGGCATCTGTATGAGGAAAGGATTAAGCAGCCAGGAAAAGAAGCAACAGTCTGCAGAGGAAGCTGCCATAGGCAAGGCAGTTGATTCCTAGTTAACATACAAGATGCCCTTTTCATGTTCCAGATGTGCTCTTGAGGAGAAAACCATTCTAGAATCTGGCTCCCTCTCCCCTTTCTAGAACTCTAGCATTCTAGAACAGTGGGTCAGGGGAAGCCAGGAGGAGAAACAAGGGCCCAGGTACAAGTTCGGGAAAATCCCTGCCCTTCTGCTTCAGACTCTGCCCTGCCTGCGGGCCTGGTGCAAAGATCTTCCCTTTGGATAATCTGAGAGTTGAAGGAAACCCTCCCACCTGCACATCTGGCCATCTGAAGATACCTGGGAGGCTGGCCAGGCCTGAGCTGAAGGCTTGGGGCTTTCTCAGGCCCAACCTGCATGGGAACTCAGCCCCTGGAGAAAAATAGTCCACTTCAAATGAGGTAGCATTTGATCATTTATTGACTTAAATGTCCATTCATTGGTTTCTGGTGATGAATACTCTTGTTTAAGGGCTATGGAGGATGAACTGGGAGATTGGGATTGACCATATGTACACTGCTATGTATAAAATAGATAACTAATGAGAACCTACTGTGTACCACAGGGAACTCTACTCAGTGCTCTGTGGTCACCTAAATGGGAAGGACATCAAAAAAGAAGATAGATAGATAGATAGATAGATAGATAGATAGATAGACGTATAAATGATTCACTTTGCTATACTGAAGAAACTAACAACATTTAAGGCAACTATACTCCAATAAAAATCAACTTTAAAAAAAGAACTATGGAGATCAGTATTTGTTAACCATGGAGGATTAACAATTTTGTTTTTTCCTTGTTTTGAGCAGAGGCTGCAATGGGTGGTACCAGTGTTTGGTTGGGTGCTCACCCATATCTCAGGGCCATGGGCTAGCAGACTGGCAGACTCTAAGGGTGGGAAGCAAAAGTCTTTCAGCTTGGCCCTTGACCATCCTGTAGATCTACAAAGTTCAGAATATGAAGCCCCCAAGGGGCTGGGGGAAAAGTGAAAATTCAGTTCCTGCTTTGGTTGTGAAAATTCTAAATCCAAATGGGAATCAGGTGTGGGTTTCTGATTAGAGTCCTGCAGAGCCCCCCAAGACCATCAAAAAATGCCTCTGATGACCACTGGGGGCCTCTGAAGGTAAATGGTCCCATCAGTCCAGGTGATATAGCATCAGCAGCTCTTGCAGCAGACCTTCCTCCTCCTGAAGCCCACCCAGCTGCTCCCCCAGACCCTGCCCCTCCGGACTGGGGGTGCCCATGGCCTGCAACTTCTGAAACAAGGCTCTGCAGCTCTCTCTCTCTGCATGGCTCATCAGGCTCAGGTTCAGGGTGAAGCGCCCAGTGCTGGCCAGGCTGTGCAGGATCCCCAGCACCGCCCAGCGGTCAGCAGGCCTCACATGATCGGCCAGTGCCACCAGCATCTCCCCTAGAAGTCCAAACCCCACGTCCATCTGGAAGAGGCGGCTCAGCTTCGGGCCCCCGAGCTGCAGCAGGGCCTCGTAGCGCTCTGGCCCGCTGCGCAAGTGTCGCCGCCAGTCACGGTAGAACTCGGCTGAGGTCTCAGGCTGGAAGAGCGTTTTCTCCTGGATCACAAAGGAAAGGAAAGAGAGTCCAGAGCTCTTCCAGCTGCGCTGTGACAGCAAGGGGAACCCATGGGTTTTCAGCTCTGGTATTAGTCTCTGAGCATTGGCAAGGTCGCAGTCCCTATGGGCCTCATTTTCAGATGAAGGAACAGGGGATGGGATGGGGAGGGAGGGTCCCAAGAGGAAAAAATGCAGGCCACGATGTGAGATTCTTAGCTATACCAAGACTTTCCTACTGATGAGTGTGGACACAGCCCTGTTCTACAAGTTTAAGTCAGACTACACTCTGAGCAGGGTGGGGGTAGGAGGTATTGGGAAACTTCAGGAGGAGAAAAAAGAACTCAAGTGTTCAGGATCTGACAGGCTGTATCTCCTTCCCAACCCTGAGGGCAGACTCTCTACCATATAACCCAAGGCAGGGCACCCCAACTCTGATCTGGGAATGCAAGCCAAGGGCTGATGGACAGGGGCCTGCCAAGTACACCTTTCTGACTTGATCTGGCAGGTTTGGGCCTCATCACCCACAGGTTGCTTTTCTTGCTGGAATTGGAGGCAGAAGGTTGCTTCTGTTGGCTTTACATGAGACACACGGAAAAGGTATGTGTTGTAAGAAGATAAGACGGGAGGCTGAAGGCAGAAATTCCTGCTGGGCCTCACCTACCGGGGAGAGTTCAGTGGTTTCATCCTGGGAGGGCCTTCCCTGACTAGTGTGACAATTCCAGAGCGCAGGCCTCTTTCCTCCCATTTTGTCCTTCTGTTCCAGCGGCTTCAGATGTGATGCAAGGACGATACCCCTATGGGCAAAGGCCAGAGATTAGGGGATGGACCTTATGCTGCCTGTAAGTATGAGGTGGCTGGACTCTGCATGAAATAGGCTGGACCTGTTGGCAAGCCCATATGAGAAAAATAACAACAGCAAAAGTAACTGATAATTTTTTAGCACTTTCCATGTGTCAGGTATCGTGCTCAGAATCTTATGTGCAATAATGTTTAATCATGACAATAGTTACTCTCTGTTACAGATGAGGAATAGTGGCTCAGATAGGGAAAATAATTTGCATAAGATCACATAGGTAGCAGAAGGTAGGGCTAAGACTGAGCCCAGAATGGTCTGAGGCCAGGTGCATGCTCTTATCCACTATAGTAAACCAGAACAGGAGAGCCTGAGAAAACGGCATTAAGCTGACCTGAATTCCTCATAGGAAGCTACCTTCTGTTCCACTGCCCGTAACTTGGCAGCATTCTCCCGTTTGTACTTCTCATCAGCAATGAGTGCAGCCTGCAGCTCATTCTCCAAAGCCTTGAAGTTGATGACATCAGTCCTTTTCATGGCCACTGCCTAGGAAGGCAAAAGGAATGAATGTCAAACAGAAGACGAACATCAGGGATGGGGAGGAGAGATAGTGGGCGTTTGCATCTGGATTCTTTGCCAGCCAACAAAATGACCCCAAAGCACTCTGGACATCTAGTCACTTATCTTGGGGAGTATTACAAAAATCTAGTTCTCTGTTTTACAGAGGGGAGCTGAGTCACACAGTGAGGTCTTGCTTAAGATCTGTTGTCGCCGAAAACAGTCTTGACTTTCAATTTAGTGCCTTATCTTAATTTTGTTCTCTGCCTCTGAAAATATTTTTTAATTGGAATTTAATCGACATTAAATGTTATATTAGTTTCAGGTGTACAACACAGTAATTCAACATTTATATACATTACCAGATGATCAACACAATGTTTAGTTACCATCTGTCATAATTTATTACAATATTATTGACTTATTCCCTATTCTGTATGTTACATTCTCATAACAATACATTTTATGGCTGGAAGTTTGTGCCTCTTAATCTATTTCATCCATTCCCCCCCTCACACCTTCCCCTGTAGCAACCACCAATGTGTTCTCAGTATCTGTGAATCTTTGTTTTCCTTGTTTTGTTTTTTAGATTTCGCATATAAGTGAAATCATGCAGTATTTAACTTTCTCTGTCTTAAAATACCTGGTAATACTCTATAATACCCTCTAGGTCCATCCATGTTGTTTCAAATAGCAATTTTTCATTCTTTTTTATACTGTCTCTAAAAATATTTTAGATTGGTGCTTTGGCTGAGGAAGCATTTCGATTTCAGAATTTAGTTCCTTCACATTTCCACAGGACTCACTATATACAAGTTGCGATAGAGGCCCTCACACAAAATCAGAACTACTGTAAGCTATTCTTGAGCCCAGGGATAAAAATTCACCCATTGCTAAATTAAGCATTAGTCGTTCTGTCCTGTCACAGCTGCGACCTCATGGATTGTAGCCCACCAGGCGGCTCTTGGATGGCATCATCGACTCGATGGACATGGGTTTGGGTGGACTCTGGAGTTGGTGATGGACAGGGAGGCCTGACGTGCTGCAGTTCGTGGGGTCGCAAAGAGTCGGACACGACTGAGCGACTGCACTGAACTGAACTGAAGGCGGCTCTGTCCATGAAATTCTCCAGGCAAGAGTACTGGAGTGGGTTGCCATTCCCTTCTCTACTGTTTATATTCCCGATCCAGGGATCCAACCCGGGTCTCCCACACTGCAGGCAGATTCTTTACGATCTGAGCCACCAGGGAAGCACCCATACTTAAATGTCTTATAAGGAGAAAAGATACTTTCCACCCGAAACCAGATACAATGACTGAGCAGGAAATCAAGTAGACGCGACAGAGGAAGGGGCTTAATGATCCCCGTTCTCAAATCTCTCTGTCCAGCCCAAGGCTGGAGCATAAATCTCTAGGTACTTGGGCAACCTCTTTAGTTCTGTCTCTGTACTTCTGCAACTTCCGCGTGTCTGAGGCTGACTGATTCGTTCTATAGAGATCACCTATACGAGTTTTAATCTTGGATCCGCATTTAGTGCTGTGAGACCTTTCTGAACCTTACTACTACTGCTCCGAGCTATTAGCTAAAGATCACGTGGCGAAGTCATCCCCACCAAGCTCCTCAGTCCCTGGGATCTCCCAGGCAAAAATACTGGAGTGGGTTGCCATTTCCTCCTCCAGGGCATCTTCCTGGCCCAGGTCTCCAGCACTGCAGGCAGATTCTTTACCGTCTGAGCCACCAGGCAAGCCCCAACACGGAAGCAGGAGGTCTAAAACCAACCCTCCACCCTAACATGGGTAAGCGAAAGACCAAGAAGTAGGGTGGGCTGGCCAGGAACTGAACTCAGGTGTCCTGACTCCTGCCTAGTTCTAAGCCTTTCCCAGTCACTGAAAATCTAGAACACCTAATCCTCCTGCCCCCTGACCTTCACCCCACCAGCCGGGGCCTCGGTTTCCTTTCTTTCTTTGGGGATGCCCAGATACTGCCCGACGAAGTCAGCTCAGCGTAGACCACGCCCAGCAGCTGTGGTTGCCCAGCAACTGCTACAACAGCCTCCCACGTGATCGCCCCGAAGGCCCCCAGTCAGGGTGGCCCCGAGGCGCCTGATCAGATTCACGGCTCCTCAGGCCTCGCTTTGTCTGGAGCAGCCCACGCCGTGGTTTGGGGACCCACAGTTCCTCTTCTCAGGTTCCGGTGTCCGCAGCCGGGATTCCTCCGAGCTGGTCCACAGGCAGAGGGCTGCCCTCCCGGGAAGAAACGCGACGGCGGCGCCTGTGGGGTCCTTCCGAACGGCGGGCGCAGGCGGTGGGGCGGCGTGGGGCGGAAGCACGATCTCCAGCGGCCGACTGGGAGTTTTTGGCTGAGCAGCGGGAGGTGAGTGGCGCTGGTCAGCGTCAGGGGAGGCTTGCTCTGGTGGAATGGGAAATTAAATGTCAGATCTGGAAGAGATGCTATATGTTATATGCCACTTTCACTTTACAGATGGGTAAATTGAGGCGTGGAGTAGGAGAGAGAATGAAAGCCCCCCCCCACCCCCCAACCGATTCCTGGGTTCCCTGCGTGTCGTCCGTCTATAAAACCCTTTCCCTGGGCAGGGGTCGTTCTTGCAGTGTCTGTTCCCCTATCTTACTCTCTTCCAACTGTGCCGCCTTCACTTCTCTATCAAGCTCCCTCCGCCGTTACTCTTGTGTTCCTTTGAGAGCCTGCATTGTAGCGGGAAGCTGCAGTGAAGTTTGATACCGAAATTCACTAGTTTTGTGCAACTGTGGGCAGGTCAGCTGTCTTCTCTGTGCCTTGTTGGAGCCATACATTTTGTCATTCAGTAAGTGGTTCTGTTTTGTGGCAGGCACCCTTTTAAGTGAAAACAAAAACAGTCCTTCCTTAAACTGTAGTTGGAGAGGTGACGGTAAATACACGAAGATACTTGTCAGCTAATGATAAATGTTAATAAAAATAATAAAACATTGAAAATAGGGATTGGAGAATGTGTGTGTGGGGGGAGGAGTTTTTCAGAGTGACAAGGGAAGGTTTCTCAGAGAAGGTGCTGTTTTAGTAGAGACCTGAGTGAGATGAAGGAACAAGGTATATATGCCCAAGGGAAGAGCATTTTGGAAGAGAAGAGTAAGTGCAGTGGCCCTGAAGCAGAAATGACTTGGATTATTTCATGAACAGCCTTGTATAGAAATTTCTACAGTCATTTCATGGGTGTCTTGGGAGAATGAAATGTGCACAGAGATGATAGCTCTTTGGAAATAAAAAGAATATGCATATGAAAGTTTCCGTGATAATTCACATTTACTTATTAGTAGTGGAGCTCTTAATTCTCTATTTTATCCACAATCAGCACTCAACAAGGGGCACTGAAGGAGGTGGAGGGATTACCGTTGTGGAAGAAATACCAGTATCTCAAAATTGAACGTTCTGGTCAGTTAACATTTATCCAGTGCCTACTTATGTGAAGTGGTGTCTTGGGCATTGGCACATGGGCACAAGGAGCACAGGGTTCCTGTATTCAAGAATGGCCAAAAAAGTTTTTTAACTAAAAAAATACAAATAAAACAGACAAAAGAATGGCTAAAAAATAATGCCAGTTAACACTGATTGATCCTGGAATCATGATGAATTCTTTACACAGCCTATTTTGTTTAATTCTCATAACGCTTTATGTGGTGAAAATTAATCACTTTATTTTCCAATTGAAGAAACAGGCTTGGAGAGGTGAAGGGCTTACTTAAAGTGACATAGTTATCATAGTTATTAAGTGACAAAGTTTGGATTCAAATCTAGGTCTGCCAGTTCCAGAGCCCTGACCAGTAACCCATGCTCTGGTCTGTTGCCTGTTACTTGTAAGCTGTAGAGTTGTTGTTGAGGGTAATTAATGCAGTTAACTACCGTTGATGACAGAAGTAAATGCTGATAAAGACACAAAAGGCTGTGGCATCATAGGTGAGTGAGAAATTGAGGCTCAAGGAAGACTTGAAGAAAATGGTCTTTGAACAGTTATTTTGAATAGAATTTCAATACTTGAAGTGGAGACAGCCCACGAAATATTTATGAACTGCAGAGAGAAAACAAGTAACTTTATACAGTGGAAAAGCCTGGTAGACACCACCACAATCAAGTGGTTAAGTTAACATCACCACTGATGGGAGAAATTAAAATCATATGCCACTTGTTAGGAGTTGCACCCAAAAGAGCACAGCCTCACTACTGTGATATTCTCACCAAAAAAAAAAAGCATAACTTGACTCTCATCATGAGGAAACATCAGACAAACTTAAATTCAGGAACATTCTACAAACTCACTAGCCTGTAATCTTCAAAAGTGTCAAGTCATAGAAATCAAGGAAAGGCCAAGGATTGTTCCAGATTGAAAGAGACTAAAGACATGATAGCCAGGTGCAAACATGGAATCCTCTGCTGTGCAGGACATCAGTGGAACAATTTCTGAAACTTGTATGGGGCCCTGTGGGTTAGGTGTCGTAATGTGTCAGTATTTTCTGATTTTGATGGTTGTATTGTGGTTATGCAGAAGAATGTCCTTGTTTGTAGGAATCACGTGCACTAAGAGCAGGGGTTGGCAAACTTTGTCTCTTAAGGGCCAGATAGTAAGTGTTTCAGGCTCTGTGGGCCATATAGTCTCAGAGGCAGCTACTCAGCTGTTTCAGGCTGAAAGCAGTCACAGACGGTATAAAGAAATGGGCATGGCTGTGTTCTAGTAAAGCTGTTTTCATAGACACTGAAATTTGAATTTCATAGAACTAATTGTCATGTATCATGAAATACTCTTCCTTTGACTTTTTTTTCCAATTGTTTAAAAATATTTTAAAAATCATACCTTCCAGGCCGTTATGAGAACAGCCAGATTTGGCCACAGGCTATAGTTTACCAACTTCTGCACTAAAGTCTGAGGAGGTGATGAGACGTTGTGTCAGCAACTTATTCTCAAATAACTTAGGAAAAAGTGATGTGCACTGTTTTTGCAACTTCCTGTATTTAATTATTTTAAAATTAAAATTCTTTTAATATTAAAAAGAAAAACAAGTGGGCTGGGACTTCCCTGGCAGTCCAGTGGTTAGGACTCCATGCTTCTACTGCAGGGGGTGTGGGTTCAAGCCCTGGTGGAGGGGAGGGGAGGAAGTGGGCACAGTGTATGTAAACAGACACAGGACTAGGACAGAGAGGAGGGAAAAGTACAGGGCTTTAGAGGAGCAGTTGGTGGGTGGATGTAACTAGAGAGGAGAGTGTGTGAAGGGATATGGTCAACCATAGGCTAGGGTGGAGGCCTCGGTTTCCTCACCAGCATCTAACTTTTCTCTTGTTGAATTTTAGCACCATGGATACTGACTTGTATGATGAGTTTGGGAATTACATCGGACCAGAGCTTGATTCTGATGAAGATGATGATGAATTGGGCAGAGAGACCAAAGATCTTGATGAGGTAAAACAGATATATTACTTTTTCTCATCTCTGTTTTTTAAAAAGCAACGAGATAGTGAATCTTCTGTGCTCCCGTAGTAACGTGTATTTATCTCTAACATTGTCCTTTTTATAATTATTATGATTTAATTTGGTTCTTACACTGCCTCTAAGAAAGCTTGAAGTTCCAAAGAAGCATATAAGGTAATTTCGTTGGTAGGGTGGTTTTATATTCTGAGTTCTAGTTCTTCAGGTAGTAGCTCTTCTTCCGTCTGCTTGAAGTGCCTTTTGGCTATCATGAATAGTTCTAACTTAGAAAAAGTTAGTCAGCTCTTTCAAGGACTGCTGTCCTGGGAGCTCCCTCATAAACTCAGGTTTTAAAAATGCATAGGGACTTCCCTGGTGGTCCAATAGTTAAGAATCACCTGCCAATGCAGGGGACATGTGTTTGATCGGTGATCCAGGAAGATTCCACATGCTGTGGAGCAACTAAATCCATGCGCCACAACTACTGAGCCACAGCTCAAGGGCCTTTGAGCTGCAACTAGTGAAGCCTGCCTGAAATAGAAGTCTGTGCACCACAACGAAAAGTAGCCCCCAGTTGCCACAACTAGAGAAAGTCCGCAAGCAGCAATGAAGCATAAATAAAATTAAAAATACATACCGCTCCAGTGTTCTTGCCTGGAGAATCCCATGGACGGAGGAGCTTGGTGGGCTACAGTCCACGGGTCGCAAAGAGTCGGACACAACTGAGCGACTTCACTTTCACTTTCACATATATATATAAAACTGAATCACTTTGCTATACACCTGAAACTAACACAACATTGTAAATCAACTATGCTT
Source organism: Budorcas taxicolor (assembly GCF_023091745.1). Classification (NCBI taxonomy): domain Eukaryota; kingdom Metazoa; phylum Chordata; class Mammalia; order Artiodactyla; family Bovidae; genus Budorcas; species Budorcas taxicolor. Next base: position 44,248,306 of record NC_068928.1, on the reverse strand, counting down.
CAATTTAAAAAAAAAGAAATTCACATTTAAAAAAAAAACTAAAAATACATAAAAGCAGTAGAAGGGGAAGACGCAGATTCCTGTGCCTCCTCTTCAGGAGAGTTACAGAGGGTGAGGTTCAGAATGGTTTGAGGCTTGCAGAAGACACCAAAGGCGGCCTTTATGTTGTAACACTGTTTAGAACAAAGTGAGTAAGAAGCACACTGATGAGCCCACTGCTACTCAGTGGAGGCTTGCTATTAATGGGACGGCAGAAGAGCAGGAGAAAAGTCTTGACTGCCATTTGTTTTGTTCATCAGAGAAACTGTCCTTCAAACCAGAAAAAATAGAATAAACACTGGAAAAAGAAAATTGAAACCATGTAGGTGAAAAGGGAGTAGCTCGCACCTTTAGATGAGTTCAAGTCTCCACGCCCCAGATGACTTGTATCCCGGGTGGGATGGTGGGGGAGACACTGCACAGGTAGGCTAGTAAGCGTAAGAAAATGAGGCATGGCCATGGTGCCAAAAGGTGAATCGGGCAACTCCTCCTTTTCAAAGAGGAAGGTAAGGTACTGCCTTCAGAAGCTGCGGACCAGTGAGTGCTGTGCACCCATGGTAAAAATTATGGAAGGAATTTCAGAACAGATGACTGTCGAACACTTAGGAAGCCAGGATGAGTTTTTATAATAATAAACTTCTCTTGATCCCATTACTAGCTTTAAGTCATAGGTATATTGTGGATATTATGTGTATCCTGGTTTGGGCAAGGCTTTTTTTTTTTTTTTAATAAACCGATTTTCTTTTAAAAAATATTTTAAAGAGATTATTTTTCATTATACAAGTAACTCATGAATCCAGTTCAAACCAAATAGGAAGGCTTCCTTGGTCCTCACTTCATTTTACTCCCTTTCCCCACTGTAATTCATGATGTCCTTATGGAAAGACAATGGGCTGAGTTATAATACAATTTGGAGAGGTTCCAGCCAGTTGAACAGTGGGACCCAGAGAGTGTTAGTTACTGGATCACCACCAGAGCTACTGTGACATAACCTGGGCATCCATGCTTGGTCCTGTCCTTTTTAATCTTTTTATCAATGACTTAGGTGAAGATAGAGAAGAGAGGTGTATAAGATTTGCACATGACATAAGCCAGTATACTGGATGCATGCTTAGTTGCTAAGTCATGTCCAACTCTGTATGACCCTATGGACTACAGCCCGCCAGGCTCCTCTGTCCATGGGATTCTCTAGGTAAGAATACTGGAGTGGGTTGCCCTCCAGGGGATCTTCCCTAACACAGGGACTGAACCCGTATCTCTTATGTCTCCAGGGGATTGTCCCTAACACAGCAGATTCTTTACCACTAAGCCAGCTAGTATATATATATATCCGGGTGGGTGGGTGTGGGTGGGTGTGGATGTGTGGGTGTGTGTGTGTGTGGGTGTGTGGGTGTTTATTCTGGTATACATTCCAGACAATATACTGGATAACAGAATCTAAGGTCAAAGATTCTTGAACTTGAATCTTTGAATACTGAGCTAAATGAAGTCCATGAAGTCATTCAGTATTTGTTGAGCACTTACTGTTTGCAGGAAATCCTGATGCAAAAGGGAGCCAAGGCACTATCCATGCCCTCCAGGCACAGGCTCCTTGCCAGGAGAGATGAAGTACAAGCAAGGTTTATAATAGGATACAGGGAGGGACAAGCACCGTTTAAGTCCTAAGTGGCTTGGCTGCAGTCCATGGGGTCGCTAAGAGTCGGACACGACTGAGCGACTTCACTTTCACTTTTCACTTTCATGCATTGGAGAAGGAAATGGCAACCCACTCCAGTGTTCTTGCCTGGAGAATCCCAGGGACGGGGAGCCTGGTGGGCTGCCGTCTATGGGGTCGCACAGAGTTGGACACGATTGAAGTGACTTAGCAGCAGCAGCAGCAGCAGCTTTTATCTATAGGGACATCTCTGGAGGTCCAGTGGCCAAGACTCTGTGCTTCCAGTTCAGGGGACCCTGGTTCAATTCCTGGTCAGGAAACTATATCCCATATGTCACAACTAAGATTTCACATGCCCCAACTAAAGATTCTGCATGTGGTTGTTCAGTTGCTGGGTGGTGTCCGACTCTTTGAGACTCTTTGCTGTGGACTGCAGCATGCCAGACTTCCCTGCCCTTCACCATCCCCCGGAGCTTGCTCAAACTCATGCCCATCGAGTTGGTGATGCCATCCAACCATCTCCTTTGTCATCCCCTTCTTCTCCTCCTGCCTTCAATCTGTCCCAGCACCAAAGTCTTTTCCAGAGAGGTGTCTCTTCCCATCAGGTGGCCAAAGTATTAGAGCTTCAGCATCAGTCCTTCCCGTGAATATTCAGGGTTGATTTCCTTTAGGATTGACTGGTTCGATCTCCTTGATATCCAAGATCCCTCATGCTGCAAAGAAAATCAAAGATCCCTCCTGCATTCTGCAACTAAGACGTGGCACAGCCACATAAAAATAATTTTTAAAAAAACTCACACTTTTAGTAATAATATATAAGGAAGGGTCATTCCTGGCTAGATTGACCACGAAAAATACCTGAGGAAGTCACATTCAAAGTGGGCCTGAAGAATGAGGGCATCTGTGGGGAGAGAGAGAGTAAAATGATTAGTGATTGCCCAGGCTGGGGGCAGAACTAGGTGGGTAATGACTAAAGGGTACAAGGGTTTTAGGTGGGAGGTGATACAAATAATCTAAATTTGATTGTGCTGTTGGTTACCCAGCTGTGAGTATACTGAAAACCATTGAACTGTAGGCAAATTGTGTGGCATGTGACTTATATCTCACTAAAGCTGTTAACAACAACATAAACTAAAAATAAAAGCAGGGGGTGGGGGGGGGGACGATTAAGCAATGTTTGAATGTTTTCACCTCAGTCCAGAAGGTTGAGGGAATCATACTCTAGCTGAAGCTCCTCAGTATTATGGCTTGGGCAAGGCTCTCTCCTTGTTTAATGAACTCACGAATTCCTTTCTATTTCATTTTTATACTTGTCACCACAAAAATTCTAGTGTACACATGCTTTTTTTATCTGTAGAAGTGACAAAGTGTGTATAGTGGCATGGTGTGCCTGAACTTTTGTTTCAATCTCTTTCTTTGGCTACGCTCTTAGTTGTAGCACAAGAGATCTTTGACCTTGTGGCATCTGGAATCTAGTTCCCTGACCAGGGCTCGAACCCAGGCCTCTTGCACTATGAGCACAGAGTCTTTGCCACTGGACCACCAGGGAAGTCCCTCTGCACATGTATTTTTAATGAAGGTAAATGGTATCGTGTTGTCTACATCATTCTGTTTCTTGCTTTTGCCACTCAATCTTGAGGTGGGTGATGTATTTTTAGGATCCATCCCTGTTGCTGTGTGTCTGTCTAGTTTGTGGCATCTGATTGCTGCTCCATTCTCCCTGGTGTATATCACCCAGGATACCTGCCAGAAGCCTTTCCTCATCACAGATAATACTGCAGTGAATATTCTCAGGTATATCCAGTTATGCTCCATGTGAACATTTCTGGGGGTTATATTATATTCCCTGAAGCAGAGTTGCTGATGATAGGATTGTATATATACTTAATGTGTTTATACTGTCAGGTTACTCTTTAGCGTGGCTGTACTTGTCCATACTCTTTCTAGCAGGGTGAGAATCCTATAGCCTCCTAGTCCACGTAGGTGCATAGATTTTTAAAAAAAACACTTTTTATGGAGGTGTGTAACAGTGAAGAGCTTCCTTGGTAGCTCAGCTGGTAAAGAATCCACCTGCAATGCAGGAGACCCCAGTTCGATTCCTGGGCTGGGAAGATGCCCTGAAAAAGGGATAGGCTACACACTCCAGTATTGGGCTTCCCTGGTGGTTCAGATGGTAAAGAATCGCCTGCAGTGTGGGAGACCTGGGTTCAATCCCTGGGTTGGGAAGATCCCCTGGAGGAGGGCATGACAACCCAATCCAATATTCTTGCCTGGAGAATCCCCATGAACAGAGGAGCCTGATGGGCTACAGTCCCTGGGGTCACAAAGAGTTGGACACAACTAAGCTACTAACCACAGCACAACAGTGAAGAGATGCATAGGATTTTAATAATGGAGACAGGGAAGAAGGAAGGCTGTTTTAGAAAGGAGTGGAGTTTGCAGGAACCAAAAGGTTTGTTATTTCATTGTAATCCTTTCTTGACCCCAGAGCTCCCTTCCATTACCTCCCATTTCCCTCTTTCCCAATTTGGCTCATCTCCGAAGAGTTGTTACTTGCTGTCTCCAAATCCTTTTTTCCCTTTTTTTCTCAAACCTACTTCTGTTCTTTGCCTCTTCCATTCCACAGAGGGCTGTCATCAAGGTCATCAGTGACCTCTGTGTCACCCTACCTACCCTGCCCGCAACACCTGACCCAGCGATTACTCCCTCTTTAAAACACTCTCTCCTGGACTTCCAGGGAACCTCTGGACTTTCCTTCTCTCTTCTGGCCGGTCGTCCTCATCTCCCTGACCTCCTAACTGTCAACAGGTCCCAAAGCTCCATTACGGACACCTGTTCTCTGTCTGCTCTCACTCCCCTGCTCATCTTATCCAGTGTGTGTCATATACCTTCTATTAACTGAGGACTCTCAAATGTTATCTCCAACCTGGACTTCGCTCTTGAAAGCTCAGGTGGTATGTCCAGCTTCCTCTTTGGCATCTCTGTTTGGTATCTAATATAGCATCTCAAACTTGACATATCTGAGACGTAAACACAGAACTTCCCCACCCCCTGTGTCCAGTTACTCTCACTGTCTTCCTCATCTCATTAAAGACAGTACATTCCCCGGATCAAAAACCTTGCCTCCTTTTTTTCACTCCACTTTGAATTCACTAGAAAATATTTTTGACTCTATCTTTAAAAATATATGCAGAATCCAGCCTCTTCTGACCACTTTCCCAGCTGCTCCTCTGATGTAAGTCACCATAAGTGCCATCTCTCTCCTACTTCACTGCAGTAGCCTTCTATTGAATCTCCCTCCTTCCCGTATATTCTCGGTATGAGAACCAGAGTGATTCTTCTAAAACAAAAGCCTGACTGTATCACTCCTCTGCTCAGAACTTCTAGATCCGGACTTCTCAGCCTTGCTACCATTGACATCTGGGGCCAGGTAATTCTTCATTGCAAGAGCTGTCCTATATTTTATAGGATATTGATCAGTATCCCTGGCTCATGCCCACTAGGTCCCCCCACACACACACCCAGTCATGACAACTAGAAATGCCTTCAGATGTTGCCAGATGTTTCCCGGAAGGCAAAATTGCCTTTTTGAGAAGCACGGCCATAAAGTCAGATCTATAATGATCCAGAGGATCCGACATGATCATCTGCTGTGTGATCTCAGCTCATACTGTTCTCCCGTTATTTACTGAACTCTCACCGTCCTGTCTTCCGACAGGAAACTGGGCTGTGTTGTGAGTAAGTGCTATTATTATTGGAAGTATTCAACAGGGGCAGGAATATGTAGGAAGCCTTCCTTCATTTGATAGAGTTGGCTGTGTGCCAAGCTGTGAGTTGAGCACACAGAGTTGACTAGTTCCCACAGAGCTCCAGTCCTGTGGGATTCCTGATGTGTGAGATGCAGGGCAGGGTCCAGAAAAGTGCCTTCCATCTGCATCCACTTGTGACCAGTGGCCCTTAAGAAAGGGTTTGTTTTTCTTTTTTCTTGGTTAGGATACATAGATTTATTTCTTTGTTATATCAGCTGATAGGGCCTCTAAGCAATTCCCTGGTGGCTCAGTAGTAAAGAATCTGCCTGCCAATGCAGGATACTCGAGTTCAATCCCTGGGTCGGGAAGATCCCCTGGAGAAGGAAATGGCAACCCTCTCCAGTATTCTTGCCTGGAGAATCCCATGGAAGGAGGGGCCTGGCGGGCTTCAGTCCATGGGGTCACAAAGAGTCAGACTTAGGAACTAAACAAAAACAATCTAGCGCATGTCTAGTGCCCAGGTCTTGGTTCTGTAATACCATTCTCCAGTGAAGGGACTGTGACTCCTTAGATAAATGGCTAACTCCGGACAGGAGAAATATGAGATGAACCTGGAGCATCCTCTGGTGCTGTAAAGTGAGACGTGTTTAAAAACAGCAACCACACAACAATGGAGGCATATTGAAGGGACACAGGAGCCAATTAAGAGCTCTCAGTGACCGAAGATGCTACAGTTTGAACAAAATTTAGGTATTACTGGATTCTTTCCCAAAGCATAAGATGAATATTCATGAGCTCAAATGGTAGAAATTAATAAATGAAGAGACCAATTTCTTTCCATGGGATTTCAATTAACTGATGTAAACATTCTACCCCTAAGAATACCACAACTCTACACTACTCTATATAAAATAGACAACCAATAAGAACCCAATGTATAGCCCAAGGAACTTCACCCAATACTCTGCAGTGACTCAGATGGGGATAGAATCTAAGAAAAAGTGGATTTGTGCATGGGTATAACTGATTGACCTTGCTGCACAGCAGAAACCAGCACAACCCTGCATTCAACTGTACACCAACAATAATTTAAAAAACAAAAACAATTCCACTCTTCTTAAGTGTAGGCTGTACACAGACACTTCATTCCAAAGAGTACAATAGTGGGGAAAGAGAGTAACTTTACAGTGCAAAAACCTGCAAATAAGACCTTGGTTCGGTGATCAAGGTTAACATCAACACTAGTAAGTCATGTTGAGAATATATATCCTTGATGTGGGGTGAAAGTGGCACTGTCCTCTGTGGTCATCCTTTCAAAATCCCTTAAGGTTTTAAGATCCCAAATCCTACTTATGAGAGAGACTCAGTCAAATTCATTGAGAAACTTTCTATAAAATGCCTTACCCAAAACTGGAGGCCATCAAAAACAAGGAAAGTGAGAGAAGCCTAAGAAGACATGAGCACTCAAGGTAGTGTCCTCGGTGGGATCCAGATTGTTTTTCTTTGTGTGACTTCCTAGGCACTGAGCTGCCTTTTTGTGTCCCTTTGGTGCCTGTAGAATTTATTGCCCTGGGGTTTTGTTTTCATTACTTGGTGGCACAATGGCTGTCAGACCTCTGAGGTCCCAGTGGAGGAAAGTTTCTCACTCAGATCAAGGCATCTAATAACTCTCTGCACAGACTATCTGCCACTAATCTCCTGTCTTCAGGAGGGTTAAGAATGCTTTACTTTCAAGTCCTGCGGCTGCATCTGCCCAGAGTCCACAGCTGGCCCCTCTGCACATGTCCCGAGAGAGGGTTCATTTGAATCGGGAGAGTGGTCTATGCCCATGGCTTACAGTCTTCTCGTTGTGGAGATCACACACGAGTCGACCCTGCCTTGCTGACTCCTTAGTGCGGAACTCAGGAAGCTGCCAGGCGTGTGACTTTATTGCTTTTAACTCAGGTATTGTAGTCAGTCCCTGAGCAGGAAGAGGGCATGCCTCTTCAAACTCCTTTCCGCTTTTGCGTTCAGGTCGATGAGGACGAGGACGACGACGATGTGGGCGATCACGACGAAGACCACCCTGGGATGGAGGTGGTGCTGCACGAGGACAAGAAGTACTACCCCACCGCCGAGGAGGTGTACGGCCCCGAGGTGGAGACCATCGTTCAGGAGGAGGACACCCAGCCTCTCACAGGTCAGTGAGAGGCACCGCGTCGTGAGAGGTGCAATCAGAATTGGAAAACCTCATGTGATAGCCAGAAGCAGTCCGAAAAAGTTCAGTGAATGAACGGACTCATTTTTCTTTCAGGTGCTATTCCTGGATTGAGATTGAGTTAACCCTGCTTTGATAGTCAATAAAACAGCTCGTTACTAAACAAATATGAGTTGCTTCTTTACCTAATATCTGTTTAGGTTCCCGAAGACTGTCTTTGAGTTCCCCCTCCAGTCTGTTCTGTTTTTCTTTTCCCATCCAAATAATGCCAGTTCCTTTAACCAGTCCTCTTAATGATTATATTCTACTTCCTTAATAATTTCCACTGATCTTCTGGAAACTGGTTGTATTTTATAAATTAAGGGGGAGTTCTGAGCTGCGTTTACCTCATTTTGTCGTGTATCCAGCCCCTCTCCCCTCCTCCTGCAAAATGAAGTCCAAACACCTCAGTCCACAGTTCAGGATCCTTCACTGTTCGTGCTAAACAGCATTGCCAGAACTTTCACAACCTGAGTGGTCCTCGAGAATAATACAAATTGGTGTCCTGTATCATCCATTCCAAAAGCTGAGTCTCATGGAATAGGGCCTTTTATTTTTATGCTTTATGCCTACCTGTACATCACTCCTTTTTTTTTTCTTCCTCCTAGAACCCATTATTAAGCCAGTGAAAACCAAGAAATTCACTCTGATGGAGCAGACATTACCTGTCACGGTGTACGAAATGGAGTAAGTTACAAGGTCCTGCGGCCTCTGCACGAATATTGTGGGTTCGATTTCTCACAGAGGTTGGAGGTAGTTTAGTTGAAGTAGCCAGTGAGTTGGGGGCAAGCGGTGGTGAGAACAGTGGCACCTATTTGTGCCTGAGTCACTTTACTGACTTCTCTCTGTGACCAGGTTCAGCTCTGTGGCTGGCTATCTGCTGCCAGATCCAGTCTGACAGCTTCCAGCTCTATTTGGTAGGTAAAAGGGCATATCCATGAACTGTTTCTTATTTATTAATTAGTTTATTGTTTAAAAATTGAGGTACAGTGTTTTGTTACCTTCAGTGTACAGCTCAGTGATTCAGATTCTTTTCCCTTGTATGTTATTACAAAATACTGAGTATAGTTCCCTACACTGTACAGTAAGTCCTTGTATATACTAGTGTTTATATGTTAATCCCAGGCTCCTCTAATTTATCACCCTCTTCCTGTTTGGTAACCATAAGTTTGTTTTCTATGTCTGTGAGCCTATTTCTGTTTTGTAGATAAGTTCATTTTTTTTTTTTTTCAATTCTACATGCAAGTGATATCATATGATATTTGTCTTTCTCTGTCTGGCTTACTTCACTTAGTATAATAATCTCTAGGTCCATCCATGATGCTGCACCAGTGAATTATTGTGAAAGCAAAAATCGCTTCCTACAGTTTGCCAAAATTTTCCGTCATCTTATATGGTTACTGAGATATTTAGGCTCCATCTTAACTGTCTTCGTGGCTCTCCTACAGATCTCAGCTGTTTTCTCTTCTTCCAAACCTTTAGATTGGTATTGGAAGCCTACCTCTGAGACAGACTGGGTATTGTAATTATCATTGTTAGGGCCACCAGAGCCTATTTTGACTTGGTAAGGTTGCTAAGTGTTTTGGAAACATAACAACTCTTTATTTTGAAAAGGAGGCACAAGTAGGTATATGTGTGTAGAATCATTTAGACTATTCATACTGCAAACTGTTTGAGAAGATTTTCATTGATAAAATGGCACTTACAAGGTCCTCGTATTGAGACACTTGTGAACCATTATTAGATAGTGAAGCTTTTTTTCTTTTTTTCAAAAAAATAAACAAAACATGTTGACATCTTGTCCGAAGGAGTGAGGCCCCTTCTGAAACAGTCAGTTCACCTGCCATTGTTCATACTTTTTTTTTTTCCATTTATTTTATTTCTGGCTGTGCTGGGTCTTTGTTGCTGCGTGTGAGCTACCTGCTAGCAGATCTAGACTGACAGTTTTCAGTTTTATCTCCAGTTGGTCTGACAGTTATCCCTGGCCAAAAATACCTAACACACCTGTGTGCCACTCGCCCGTTTGAAAACTTGCCAAAGCTCCCTTTTCTCTTTCCCTTTGTCCTTACAGTTTCTTGGCAGATCTGATGGATAACTCGGAGCTCATCAGAAATGTGACTCTCTGTGGCCATCTGCACCATGGCAAGGTAAGTGAGCTTTTGGCTACTTGGAACAGGGTTGCTGTTCATTTCTGCTCATTTCTTTTTAGCCCTCGGAGTCACATGTTGGGGTCTGAGGCCTGAAGGCTGGACCTCCTGACTCTGGGGGCCTCCGTGCCTATTGTGAAACTGAGCTGTGAAATTCCAGCTTTTTCTGAGCAGCAGATGGAAAGCTAAGCCACTGGCATGCATGAGCCTCGTGTCTACATCTGGACAGAAGAGGGGAAGTTGAGCCTTACTTTGATTTTGATTTTATAAGGTTTTATTTCCTGGGGGATGCTTGTCTAAGAAAGATTTCATCTTTCATTTGAAAATAATCCTGTGGCTTTATTGTTGGTCCTTTGCTGTGCCATAATCCTCCCTGCTCTCCTCTTCTTCTCTTTATTCCTAAACTATACGGTGTACTGGGGGAAGGGTAGAATAGATTTTCCCTGGTGGGTGGTAGAGCATAACTTTCTCTTCTCTTTCAGACATGTTTTGTAGATTGTTTAATAGAGCAGACTCACCCGGAAATCAGAAAGCGCTATGACCAAGATGTAAGTGGAAATCCTGTTCAGGGTTTAGGATGAACCATTCAGAATATACAGGGGTGGGTGTCTCTCTCCTTCCCCTTCCTTCCACCTTGCCACTCTCATTATAAATAATGATGCCTTAGGATTGTGTGCCTCATAATGTGCTGCTTTATGATTGTCATTTCTATGAATAGCCCTTAAAATGATTTCAGCTTTCTCAGGAACATAGAGAATGTTAACCTGCAGTATTTTGGGGTGATCTGTTCTTCACTTGGGATTGCTCCTCTGTTCTGATATATCCTGACTTTTGTGGCCTATTCTTTCCTGTCATAGTATTAATAGCCTACTCTATAAATATAATACAGTTGGACCTTGTTGCTTTCATGATAAATTCAAATGCCTGTGAATAAGGCCAAGTATGGCTGCAAGTCTCAGTGCAATAAATGTTCAGTCTCCGCCAGATTGACTGTTTTGACGTGCAGGATCCACGAAGGCCAGCTATGTCTCCATGTACCACTGCGAAGAATTCAGTGCATTTAATATAATTTAGCTCTGCAGCCATACCTGGTCTTTAGTGACTTTCCCCATTCCCCAAGAAAACACACATCCAGGAAGGAGCATTTTCTATCTGGCAGGGTGCCAGTCTCATTGTCTAAAATGTCTGTAGGGACACCCTGTTATCTTCCATCTCTTGTGAGGGAGAGACTCTGGAGCCAGGGAGGTGGTGAGGGAAAGTGATTGATGGTTTGTGTGGGAGAGGAGTCTGAATTCAGATGGTAACCACAGTTCTTTATTATTTTTATTTTTAGCTGTGTTACACTGACATCCTCTTCACAGAACAAGAGGTAAGTGTGCCTTTGGAAATCTGATTGTTGTTCACAGCAGTAGTAGTTCTGTAGGGAGTGTAGAGGACCCTTTATGATAACGGTTTGGTCCATACCACTGCCCCCTCTCTCACTCCCATCCCTCACCTCTTTATCTCCCTGCTTCTCCTAGTCATCCCAAGGTCAGTAACTTGAAAGAGAGCTGGGTAGGCAAACTGTCCTGTACAAGGGGGAGCTTCGTATGCTTGGCTGGATATAATTTAGCTTAATAGGGCAAGTGCCAGGAGGTGTTGAGAACATTTATGTTGTAAGTTTTACAGAAGCTAAACAGGATGTTTCAAGTGACATCATCCTTAAAAATCTGCTGTAAGATGACTCCGTCCATATGTTGATCTCTGGGAGTAGCTTCTCTTGGTGAATGAGTTCGTCTGTCTTTGTGCTTTTCTTTCTGATTAAAGGAGTGAGTATACATCTTGGTCTTTGCCGTTCCACCTGGTCGGGCTTTCTTTGCACCTGGATCTTTGTCCCTCCCCTCCAACCCCTTTTGTTTCCCTGTCTCTTTTATTTCTATCTCTGTTAAATGACCACATAGAAAGCACACCGAGTATAAGTATGATTAGCCAAAGGAGCTTTAAACAGTCCTGGTATATGTTAAACACTCAACAGATATTAGCTGTTGTTTTTATGTATGTGAATATATTTATATATTTGTGTGACTGAAGTTGTTTTAGTACTTTCTGTTACAGCTTTTATTATATATATATTATATACATAGATGGTTTGGTTTAGTCACTCAGTTGTGTCCAACTCTTTGCGACCCTACGGACTGTAGCCCGCCAGCCCCTTCTGTCCATGGGATTTTCCAGGCAAGAATACTGGAGTGGGTTACTATTTCCTTTTCTCATATATGTATATATTTAAAAACCTAAAATACCCCAGATTGTTTCTTTTCACTTATATGGTGCTTAATTATTTTTGTTTACACTGTATGAGGAGGGTAAGATTTTAGGCCTCTAGATTCTCTCCTCAAGTTTAATACTGTTTTGCTGGACTTCCCTGGTGGCTCAGACAATAAAGAATCTGCCTACAATGCAGAAGACCCTGGGTCAGGAAGATCCCCTGGAGAAGGGAATGGCTGCTCACTCCAGTATTCTTGCCTGGAGAATCCCATGGACAGGGGAGCCTGGAGGGCTATAGTCTATGCAGTGGCAGTCAGAAACAACTGAGCGACTAATGCTGGGGTCCAGCCCCGGTGGATCCAGGGAAATTCGAAGGGGAGACGGATAGGCGAGAAAAACTTATTTACTTAGAGATATAAGGTTAGATTAGGAAGAAATAGTATAGTGGGGAATTTAGGTGGAGAAAAGAGGCTGAATAACTTGGTTTACATGGAAAGCCAATCAAGTTCCAGACAAGGAACTTGCACCGTCTACGTTAGGCCACCGGCGTCCGCTTGAATATCGGAGAGTGCCCCGCCTTGGGCTCTCTCTCTTATGGATCTTAGAAGCCGGGACAAGTAAGTAAACATGGTGAGCCTCCACGCCCCAGATGGGAATTCAGCCGAAAAAGGGAGAAAAGAACGACATGCCCAGCATCGGTGCAAGACTCCAAAAACTATTTTTCAAAATCAGCTTATATACCCGAAGTTGTACATAATGGAATATGCAGAGTTATGCAGGGGCAGCAGTCCTGACCCTCATTGAGACAAGGCTTTCTTTTTGCATACCCTCCCGTATACAAAAGGTCTCAGGTGGTTTACATTATCTTCTGGCCAAGAGGCTTGTTAACATTTTTATGGCTCTCTTCCTGGATAATTGTCTATCAACCAGAAAACTCCTTTTCCCTAGAAGTGTTTTTTTCTTTACTCTGCATCACCCTCAGAGTACTAAATAAAGTTGCATTCCTGTAGCACAAAGGTGCAGTGGGTTATAACAAAGAAAGTACTTAACTCAAAGATCTAATGTTGCTAATACCAGGGCTACTACCTGTTTTTCTATATACCAACTATATCTAAAAATAAAAGATATGAAAATTTGGCAGCAAGTATTGGCTCAGCAAATGAAACCTTTAATCAGTCCTATTCTGATGATTTTGACTCCTCGGAAGCCCCTACATTCCTAGGAGGTTTTAAGCTTCCTGTGCCTCCCACAGTCAGGAGGCCTCAAACAATCTCCTGCGCAGCTGTACGAGTCCTGCAGGCAGGCTAAAAAGCCATCAGAGGGGTTTTTGAATTGAAGCACCCTTTCAAATGCAGAAGACTAAAGCCTTGAGGTGACTTTTTCCAGAGTGTGTCAGGAGAGTGGAAAAGTACAGTACAGTAAGGCGGGCATATTCTTATTTTTGGGGTACATGCTCAGGAAATACCAGGGGGAAAACCTGAGATCTGACTCAACCTTGCACATCAGATCTCTGCCACATGACCTTGTCACGGGTGGGATTCCTCACGCTGGCTCCCGGCAGACTAACACTTATTTACTGCCTTGCTAGGTTGTTCATTTATTTTTAGCTTTTTGTATTTGAACCAACTCCTCCCCGCCCGCTGCCCCTCCCCCAAAGCTGTGTAACACCCAGATAGTTCATCTTCAAGGTCATTCTCGTTAGAGGCCTAGTTAAAAATCACACCCATTGCAAGGAGAGACATCAGGATAATTTACTAGCAACTGGAAAGACCCAAGAGCATCATGAAGCCCTCTGGCATAGGAAGAGGCCTTGATCACTCTTGCCCTCTTTCTCTATGCCTTTCAGAGGGGTGTTGGCATCAAAAGTACTCCTGTGACAGTGGTCTTGCCAGATACCAAGGGGAAATCCTACCTCTTCAACATCATGGACACTCCAGGTAGGATATCCCTGACCTTTTACCTTCAGAACCTTGCCCAGCTTGTTTCTCATGGTCCCACACTTTCCAGAACAGAGCATTGCATCTTTGTTTTCACATTTCCTCGCCTTTGTTGAGATAATTTTCTTTTTTTAACTGTCTCTTTTGCATCTAATGAGTTAATTAGCAAGCACTCTGCTCTAGACCTTCTGTTTTGTTCCTCTGTTGACTCTGCTTTACAAGATTTAAATTTGGGGGAATCTTATAGTCCTGTATTCATTGGGGCAGCAAAGCTGAGTCACACATGGTCCTGGGCTCAGGCCGTCTCAGTCTTTCAATCTTTTGAAAGAGACTGGGGGAGCACACACCAGTGGCTGGGCGACTTGCAGGTTACCATACATTGCCCTGTGGCTGACTTTCTCTTTGGAAAGGCCCAGCTCAGGGTTTTCCTGTTTGGTTTTTGTTTTTTAATTTTTGTCCACAGCATGTGGTACCTTAGTTCCCCTACCAGGGATTGAACCCACACTCCCTGCATTAGAAGGTAGAGTCTTAACCACTGGACCACCAGGGAAGTCCAAGGCTTTTCCTTTTTTAAATAGGAAAATTTGGGTTTTGACAGATTGGCCTTCTTTGCCCCATCAGATGCCCGTTGCCCTCATACCTCTCAGCCTCTGACTCCCAGCCTGCACCCAGCAGCCCGCTCCTGTGCTGCAGGCCCTCCTTTGCCCTTTTTCCTGCCTCCAAATTGTCTTCTGTCTCACAGAACTCTACTCACTGCTGAGACTGGTTTAGTCTGTGAGTATGAATGCCTTATGCCCTCCTTGGTGAAACGCTTCTTTTGTGTTTGAGGGTCTCCTGGATAAAAACTTAATCCAAGCTTTTAGTGACTCTCATGTGGAATTTTATACCCTGCAGGGAGCTGTGGGGAGAAGGGAAAGAGAATATTCGTGGGTTTGTGTGCTTTGAAACCCCACCCCGCCGCCAACCATGTACAAGTTAATTGTGCCTCATCCTACCACCACACAAATTGTGACTTACTTGGTATTTATTTTCCAGGACACGTGAATTTTTCTGATGAGGTCACAGCAGGCTTGCGCATCTCAGATGGAGTGGTCCTTTTCATCGATGCTGCTGAAGGCGTGAGTGCGCCTCTGTTCTCTTGGACCCCTCCTCCCTGTTACGTTTGCCCCGCTTGATGCCCAGAGCTCTGAGTGAGCTGGGAGCTAGAGAACGTGAGAGTCTGTGGGATTAAGGTTCACATTTGCTGTAAAAATGAAGGCAGCAAATGAAAGTCAAAATTAGTTCTCATGAGACCCTCACTCCCTACCCAGTGAGGCACAAAATGATCACAGAAATGTAAAGGTAAATAAAAGAGAGGGAGGAGAGTTTGAAATGTTAAGAGTTTGTCTAAGCTAAAGAGTTTGAAGTTAAAAGATCCAGGGTGTCTTTTATATTTCTAAATAGAAAGATTCGGTCATTTGACTTAACCTCATTCACGTTGTCATCAGTGACATAGCCAGCAGAGGGAGCCAGAGTTGCCCTTTTTAAAATTGACTTCGTTTTGGAATAATTTCAAACTTGCTGAAAAGTTGCAGTAACACAGAGCAACTCGCCCTCATTTGTAATTCTCTTTCTGTACATGTACGTATGCACTCACATGTGTATGTGTTTCCCCCTCGTACCATATGAAAAGGAAATATTTCAGAATATATTTCCTAAGAACAAGGACATCACTTACGTAACCATAATAGGCTTAACAAAATCAGGGAACTTAACATTGATACAATTGTACAGAAATTTTCCTGTAGACCTTAGTCAGTCCCAATAAATGTCCTTTATAGAATTTTTTTTCCTAATCCGGGATGATGCATAACATTTAATTTTCATGTGTCTTTAATAGGAATGGTTCTTTTAGCTTTCTTGGTCTTTTATGACATTGGCATTTTGGGAGAATATAGGCCATTGATTTTGTCAGTTGTCTTTCAGAGTATGTTCATGGCTACTGGGGTACATTACTTCTAAAATTTCTCACTGAACACAGATAATATACACCCATACATAACTGTTTCTATACATACATATTAAAAAACATTAATGTAGTAAAAAAGGAAAAAAATCAGTGTATCTTAATACCCACAATTCTTTTTTGTTTGTTTCATTTGAACTTCGAGGCTTGTAGGATCTTAGTTCTTAATTCCCGGACCAGTGATTGAACCTGGGCCCACTAAGTGAAAGCACCAAGTCCCAACCACTGAACCGTCAGGGAATTTCCCTAATACCCACAATTCTGTTTCCGCACCACAGCTTCCTAAGCCTTTCTCGGTTCCTTCTCTGGCACTGAGAAACTTGGCTCCCCAAAATCATCAGTGTATTTATTCATTTCTCAACCCTACCAGGTCACCTCTTAAAATTTCCGACTCTGCTGTTCAATAAGATACCCTCTGCTTCCCCCTCATAATCTGTTTCCTCTCTTCCACATCCTT
The DNA here is from genome assembly GCF_023091745.1 of Budorcas taxicolor. Taxonomy (NCBI): domain Eukaryota; kingdom Metazoa; phylum Chordata; class Mammalia; order Artiodactyla; family Bovidae; genus Budorcas; species Budorcas taxicolor. Next base: position 44,231,835 of record NC_068928.1, on the reverse strand, counting down.
CATATTTTATTTATTTATTTATTTATTTTTCATATTTTAAACTAGAACTTTCTTTGACTCTGTGCGGGCCTGTTCTGCCCTCTTTGCACTCATCCCCAGCTTCTGTGTCTCAGGTGATGCTGAACACAGAGCGGCTGATCAAGCACGCGGTGCAGGAGAGGCTGGCAGTCACCGTGTGCATCAACAAGATTGACCGGCTGATCCTGGAGCTGAAGCTGCCACCCACGGATGCTTACTATAAGCTGCGTCACATTGTCGATGAGGTCAACGGGTTAATAAGGTAGAGGAGCCCCCGAAGTAAACCTCCTGTCCCCGGCACTCTGGTTTTTATAAATCTTAACCTTGAACACCTCTGGGGGCAACTCTGAGCTCTTGGCATGCATTGATGAGCTTGTTGGACACAGCTGGAGGAACATTCTGTGACTCTGCAGGGACTGACTCCCTAGCCTTGGCCTCGTTAACTCTGCTCCTTAACCAGATAGGCAACTGGCTGCAGATCCTCAGTTTATTACTGCAGTTTATTACTGAGCTCTAGAGTCAGTCTCATCTTCACCAGCCAACCATGTAAAGTTGGAAAGATTCCTTAACCTCTTAGAGCCTCAGTTTCTGCTTCTATAAAAAAAGAATAATAGTATTTGCCTAATGAGATGTTACAAGAAATTAAGTAGATAGCCGACATAACATACTTAGCACAGTCCTCAGTGATAATAACTTATGGGTGAATAATGTCAGCTGCTGTTATCTTATTAGCACAGACTCAGTAAGAGAAGGAACTGTTGGCTTTTGTTTCTTACGGAACTGCTTTTCAACAAGATGGATTTGGGGTTTAGGTTAATAAGTATGAATGATGGTTGGGAGACCTTGGAATCATGGTGGCTTTGAAGAATAGGTTTAATATTTCTTAAGGACAGTTTAACCTGTAGCGGAAAGATGTACGGATAACTTCTTGAGGCCCCCTGCAGGGCTTGGGAGGAGCCTGTCCAGCTGAGAAAACTCCTCTCCACCCGAGGATCCAGGACAGACCCCTCGTGGCCCGGGACAAGTTCACCTTTAGGAACACCCCCAGTTTGCAGTGCTGGTTCTCAACAGGGGTATCTTCTCCCTGATACTGGAGAGGCTAAGAATGACCGGAGCCCAGTGTTACAGCCAGAGTCCGAAAGATGAAATGATCCACTTCTCTGAAGACAGGGCAGGGGTTGTGTAGGGCTGAATCGTGATCTACTAGAATAGGAAGTTAGGAAGTCAAGAAGTCACATCTCAAGCGTCAAACAAGAAATATCACCATAAATATATTGTTTAGAAATATGGAGGTAAATGCTCTAGAAGCAGCTTTTAAAGAAGTTGAAAACACTTGCCTCTGGGGAGCATAACTTGGGAGTGAGGTAGGGGAGTGCCCTGTAGAAGCCTGTACTTGTATTTCTAGATTAAGAAATTCCATAAAGCAGTGTGTCAGGAAGGCTTGGGTTGATTCCTATGTGCTGCTGGTTTTCTTATAAATGCTAGTGAACTTGGGGGTACTGTGGCTTCTGTATGACTTTTAAGACTAAATGTTTTAACGTGAGTTTGTAAAGCAAAGCCAGACGAGACCGTATGAGAATGGGGAGCAAAGCTGCTTTGTTTTCATTCATTCATTCATTTACTTATACTGGTATTTCTGTTTGTAAAATTGAGATTTCTCGAATGTACTCCTGTTTTATCAAAGTAGTTTCATTTCCTGTGTTCTGAGGTGTTTGTCCTCCAAGTTTCTCTTCGTCTCGTGCAGTTAACTTCTCCAGGATCATGCAGTGTGTTTCCAGCTCTGGAAAATCATCTTGTTACTGGGAGTTAGGGAACAGCTCCATCATGTCACTTTCTTGGAGCTGGCTGTTGGCGAAGCTGTGTGTGTTATGCAAACCCTTTCTGCGTGCAGCCGCTGGAGAAAGGCTATGATACCGAGTCCTGCCCTTCACCCTTCGCCTCGGGCCCACATGCAGCCCAGCCCAGCCACACACTCAGGGTCATCTCTCTTCCAGCATGTACTCCACGGATGAGAACCTGATCCTTTCCCCGCTCCTGGGCAACGTCTGCTTCTCCAGCTCCCAGTACAGCATCTGCTTCACGCTGGGCTCCTTTGCCAAGATCTATGCTGACACCTTCGGTAAGCTCTGGCTGGCAGTCTGTCTCACCAGCTTCCCCAGAGTCCTGTGTGCGTTTCCTGCTGAACAGTTCAGAAATGGGCCGCACGCCAGAGTCTCTGCCAGAGAGAGCACTGTATCAACTGTTACCAAGTCACATTTGGGGCTCTTTTTGGCCCCGAGACTCTTCTAATCAGGCTCTGCTGCTGCTGCTAAGTCACTTCAGTCGTGTCCGACTCTGTGTGACCCCATAGATGGCAGCCCACCAGGCTCCCCCGTCCCTGGGATTCTCCAGGCAAGAACAATGGAGAAGGGTGTCATTTCCTTCTCCAATGCATGAAAGTGAAAAGTGAAAGTGAAGTCACTCAGTCGTGTCCAACCCTCAGTGACCCCGTGGACTGCAGCCTTTTAGGCTTCTCTGTTCATGGGATTTTCCAGGCAGGAGTACTGGAGTGGGTTGTCATTGCCTTCTCCCTAATCAGGCTCAGTGGTCTCCAAACAGTAGAAGGATGAAGGTGCCTGGGAAGAAATGGGTGAAGAGGGTGGGGCTCATACCAGGAACAAGAATCTCAAGTGAGACAGGTTTTGTCAAAAAGGAATTATCCATGCTCCCAAAGCCTTGCAGGCCTTTTCCTCAAAGATGGAATCTCTCTCACCAGTGGTGCTTCAAGCTGTCTTTCCAACCGTATCCAGACACATAAGGGGCTTCCTTGGTGACTGAGTAAAGAATATGCCGGCAATGCAGGAGACCCGAGTTCAGTCCCTAGGTCGGGAAGATTCCCCTGGAGATGGAAATGGCAACCCACTCCAGTATTCTTGCCTGGGAAATCCCATGGACAAAGAAGCCAGGTGGGCTACAGTCCTTGGGGTTGCAGGAGTCAGACATGACTTAGCGACTGAGCCACCAGCACCACCAGGCACATAGATGTTTCATAGGCCTACTTGAGAACTCAGGTTGGATTCACAGCCCACTGGGACACGCAGCAGAATGATTTTATATGTAGGTCCCTGGAGCCGTAGCACCCGCGCCCTGGGACCAACTTCCCATCTCTCAAGACAGTCCCACATGCTCCACCTCTGTGCCTCCTGGGGCACCAGTGTTTGTTTGCAGCAGTCAGTGGTCCTGCCTCACTTTCAATGTAGAATTGTTTGCTCTGGTGGAAGTAATGGGCCAATTGAAACTTGGTCTTTTTTTTAAACATGTATATATTTACTGCATCCTTATTTGGAAAAGTGAAGAATAAAGTAAAATCTAGTCAAGGAAACAAAATTCACCCATAACCTCATTACCATAACTACTGCAAGCATTTAGATACAGTTCCTTCTTTCTCTGTTCAGTGTTTTACAGCACTGAGATCTTATTTCATATATAATATAATTACATAAGATAAATATTTACATAGTATTAGATCATAAGAATTTGTCTGTTAAATCTTATCTGTAAATACTATTTCGGGACTTCCTCGGCAGTCTAGTGGTTAATACTCCACGCTCCCAGTGCAGGGGATGGGGGTTTGATCTCTGGTTGGGGAACCAAGATCCCACATGCTGCACGGCACGTCCAGAAAAAAGATTTTCTATAACTGCCCATTGGTCCACTGTATGGATGTATACTTTCTCATCATTAGGCATATATTTTGGTTGTCCTCCAGATGGTTCTTCCTAAAAAAATGGTTAGATGGACAATAAATGAAGATCATCTGAACAGGGTTCCAGTTTATGTTTCTGAATGTTCTTTGAATCAGCATATGAAGCAAAATCCAAGACTGTTTATGTAATTATATTACATTGATGTTTCAGTTTCTGACTGAAAATGGCCCTGAGCCTCAGGCGAGATTTATTAGTCATCCTTTGAACCCAGTGTTTATGCAGACACCAGCTCTGGGCCCCAAGATCATTCTGAGACGCCATGTATGGACTTGTGGAATGTCAGCCCTGGAAGGAGTCAGGTCATCGAGCCCTGCCCCATCATTTCCCACGTGGGAAAGCTATGCCCAGGGGCACAGAACTTACTGGTGGGCTCGGAGCTAGAATCCACCTTGTGCTTTTTGTATCACACCATCCTGCCAGAATTGAAACCATGTCCTCCCGCCAGGATTACAAGGCGTGGTGAACGATCTCTGACCTCAGGGAACTTCCTCCAGTGGGTAGACAGAACTCCACAGTGATGAACGACAGGAAGGTGGTGTGGGCAGAATGCGGGTGGCTGCTGGGGGCGGGTGGGGCTGAGGGAATTCAGCTCCAAAGGCCCAGGGGTCTGAGAAGGCTAAAGGAGAGGGGGATTGGACGGTAGAGAGTAAGGAGCCAGGGCTTCCAGACTCCCTGGGCTGGAAGAGGAGGCGAGGATGCAGGAGCAGCTGTTCGGGAACAGGGGATTCTTCATCAAGGAGAGGCATTCAAGCAGGCCTGGCAGGTTGGGTTGGGAGCACATGGAGGGAGTTAGTTTAGACTTTATCCTGTAGGGAATTAGGAGCTAATAAAGATTGGGGTGGGGCTTCCTCAGTGGCTCAGAGGGTAAAGCGCCTGCCTGCAATGCCGGAGACCCGGGTTCGATCCCTGGGTCGGGAAGTTCCCCTGGAGAAGGAAATGGCAACCCACTCTAGTATCCTTGCCTGGAGAATCCCATGGATGGAAGAGCCTGGTGGGCTACAGTCCATGGGGTCGCAAAGAGTCGGACACAACTGAACGAGCTCACTTCACTTCACTTCTTCAAAGATTGGGGTGGATTGGTGTGTGCAGGGCTGGCCTATCTTTGGCCAGAGAGGAAAGGGACATTTCTTTACACATTTTCACCAGTATCAGATAGAGGGTTGGGAATATTGGCTTGATGTTGACTGTGAGATTGAGGGTGGGGAGTGGGGGTCGATTAGAGAGATATTTGCACATTCTTTGTGTCAGTGTTTATTTAACTTCTGTCACACACTGGGCCTGGTTCTTTGCCTACACAGCTCAGTCTAGTGATTATAGTATAGTGTGTGTTAAGTGCAGGAGTAGGAGGCGTGTAAAAGACACAGTGGTTCACGGGAGAGGGAGAGTTTCAGTAACTAATAACATGGGAAAGAAAGGAAAATACGGTGCACGAGCTCTGGACTTAGAAGATCTTGAATTTTAAAAGCCATAATAGCATTCTTATTCTTGCTCTTGCTTCTCTTCCTGGGCTTCCCTGCTGGCTCAGACGGTAAAGAATCTGCCTGCAATGCAGGAGACCTGGGTCCATCCCCGGGTTGGGAAGATCCCCTGGAGGAGGGCATGGCAACCCATTCTGGTATTCTTGCCTGGAGAATTCCCATGAGGAGCCTGGCAGGGCTATAGTGCATGGGGTTGCAGAGTCGGTCACGACTGAGCGACTAAACACACCTAAAGATTCAGTTAGGTAGGGATATAGAGGGATAAACCGTATGTTTCCTGTTAATTTTTTGAGGTCTTGTGGGATAAACAAGTCCAATAAAATTTCCTTTAAAAAAAACATAAAAGCCACAATGGCTTGCTTCAGTCTGGTGAGGATTAGCAGTTGCAGTCAAACTAAAAATTAAGTCAAACTGAAAAAATGACACAAGGGTGGGCCTTGGTGTCTTCTCTCCAGAGTGCCGGGTTCTAGAGTGTGGAGGGCTAGTTGGAGCTTCGGCGTGGTGCTGCTGCTCCGCCCACACCGGCAGCGGAGTGGACCTTCCATGGATCAGGAAGGAATGAAGGAATTTTAAGCATCACTGCAGAAGGGACAGGTTTAGGTGCAAACAGAGGATAGAATTTAGGCAGTTGAGCCTGTTCCATTAAAGGAAAGAATATAAACTGTACCTTTGTCCATAGCTCAGTCATAAGCTGCCTGGAGATGGAGCTACCTGGGCGCTCATTTGGCTCCAGCATCACCTTGGCAGCTGCGGGCCAGTCGTGTCCCTTGTGCTTCAGTATCTTTACCTCCCTGCCTGGACAGAAGTGAATGTCTGGACCTTGGAGAGGAAGGTGCTAGAATTCCTCAGCTGGAAACCACTGGTGGCACATTCAGCAGAATTCAAACAGTACTTTGCTAGGTAGATCATCATCGTATGGCTTTTCTTACAGGTGACATTAACTACCAGGAGTTTGCTAAAAGACTCTGGGGTGACATCTACTTCAACCCTAAGACGTAAGTAGAGCGTGGGAAGTGGACTCTCTGGAGGCATGATCCATCCTCCCAGTAAGTGAAAACAGAGAACGAGTTCTGGCCGTGAGAACCTGCTTCTTGATTAAACCTGAGCTACCATCTTGCCTCCTCTAAGTGAGCCGGCTTTGTGTGCTCCAACAGGGTTTGAGGCATTTCCCTTGAGGTCCCCACAGCTCAGACCAGATGTGCAAGAGGGTCGTGACCCATGCCCTCTCAGGTGTCCCTATTTGGAAGTTTGATGACCACACACATTCTTTCCTTTCAGCTTGGCTTTGCTCAGGTGCAGAACTTAGGAAGTGCACCCTTGGGGTTGGTGACACTGCCTTCTCCCTCCTGGATCTCCCGTAACTCTTGATCTCTTTAGGCGGAAGTTCACCAAAAAGGCCCCAACCAGCAGCTCCCAGAGGAGTTTTGTGGAGTTTATCTTGGAGCCCCTCTATAAGATCCTCGCCCAGGTGAGTATGTCAGGTCCCCTGGCTCAGGTCTGCCCTTCTAAGCACAAGGTGGAAAAGCTGGTGAACTTGGACTTCTCCCTGGCCCTGAGCCTGCTTAGTTTTGTATTACTCAGTGTGAGGACCGTTAGTCAATCTTCTGGATCTTGAACACTCCAGTCCTTTTAAGTGCTGTTGAAATCAGAGTAAAGCAGGAAGATAGAAAAGGCACAGCCTAGAGAAATGTACAAAAATTTTGACTACTCCAAAGAATGTGACACTTGAGAAATAATAGTTTCAGTTACAGGGCTTTGCCTTACAGATATAATTGTTTCTCAGACTCCTCCAGTTCTTATTTTTATACATACATAAAAATATATATGTATTAAGATGTACATATATGTTATAGCATTATAACATCAGGAAAAGGCGGGGAAAGCTGGCAATAAGTTTTCATCGGTGAGAATCTGATGAAAGAATTATGGTACATCCCATAAAATGAAGTATTTTATAGCCATTAGATGAATGATTTTGTGAGCTTGATTTTCATGATGATTTTGGGCATGTGTGTATGTGATGTTTGTCAGATTGAAAAGCAGGCATGAGATGGTGGAAAGGATGCAGCTAAACGCATGCCGTGCTCCAAAGAAAAGGGTATAATGTTGCATTTGTATGAATTTGTGCTCTCTGAAAGGCAGAACTAAAAGGGCAGTAATGTTGGAGAGAAATTTTTCATGCAAACCTTTTCTCCCAAGACAATTACACTTCATAACTGTGTTATGTGTTTATGCAGGTGTTTAATAAGCACTGTGCACAATGAACGCACACACATAAACAAAATGTGTGGGGCCATTCCAACTGACAAAATAGTGAAAACATAGCAACAAGACAGAATAACACGATTAAATTTATTAGTGCTGGAAAATACTTTGTATCTTGTGTCAGACCAGAATGGATTAATAAAAGAAATTTATAGCGCCTCTCTACACAGAGACCTCGAGTCTGCTGGGGATGATTTAGCTTGGCCCCATCCTGACAGCCGATAGACTGCTAGGTGACCTTTTTTGGTTCCTTCCATTGCAGTGATCCTCTAAATCTAAGAAGTCTCTAAATAGGGAGGGAAGGGTATGGATTCCCTGAGTGAGATGAGATGCTGCTTTTCAGACAGCAGAGGGGAGCGCTGACACCGGTCTGTCTGAGAGAGCAGGTTTATTGGCTGGTGTGGGCATTTAAACCGAGCTTATACCAAAGATTTCCCTGAAACCAAATTGGTATCCTTGCCCAGAGCTCTCTGTGTGGACGAGAACGCAGTTCAGTGACCCTTCCTATTGCCCTTTCGTCCTCCCTTGTCCTCTGGATCACCCAAGCTGACGTGGTGTCTGATGCCATCACAGGTCGTGGGTGATGTGGACACCAGCCTCCCGAGGACCCTGGATGAGCTTGGCATCCACCTGACCAAGGAGGAGCTGAAGCTGAACATCCGCCCCCTGCTCAGGCTGGTTTGCAAAAAATTCTTTGGCGAGTTCACAGGTAAGAAGCTCGTCATCATCACCATCTCCTCCATGTGTATCGTGGAAACGCTTCTTTAACCCTCAATCAGGGTACCGGTCACCTGGGTTTTTTTTCTGAGCTGCTTTACTTAGTGGATGGTACCAGGAGTTCTATCTTAGGAAAACAAAAGCAATTAAATTTCCCTTCCAGGAGGAACATGCAAGTAAAAGGGAATGGAGAAGCAGATTCTGAAGTTGTGGTATTTTTGCCAGAGGGCAGTTGGGAAAGTAGACTCGTAGGTGTCATGAAATGGTAGGGAAAGCCCCCAACTGGGACTTGGGAGACGAGTTCTAGGCTCAGATCTCTCTTTCCCCTGAGCTCCTCTTTCTGGTATTTTAGTTATGCAGGAGGCAGGTGCTGTGATAGAACAAGGCCTAGACTGGCTGGGAGATGACCTGAGTCTTGATCTTCCTCTGGCCCAGTCCCAGGGGGTCATCCCGGGTCAGCCACTCAGTCCTTCTGGGACTGATTTCTCATCTGTAAAATCACGGAGGCAAAAACGGTGATGGCACAGGGCTCTCTTAGCAACCGCTTGGTTCTGTGTCTGTTGGGAATTAGGTATCTGAATCCCCCGAAGTGCATAATTTTAATGGTTCATTCTGGGCTGGCCATCCATCCGACAAAGGAGATCCCAACTAAAAGCAGACATGCCAGCACACCAAGGTGCTAATTGAGGTTCTGTCTTGTATGGCTTACTGGCTGTTAGAAAAAGAAAGTAGCTATTTGAACAGAAACATATGCAGTGTTTCCCGGAGGGAAGAGTCAGTTTGGAGATTGTTCTAAGTAGATCTATAAAGAAGAGATGAGGTACTTATTCGTGGAAGAGCTCAGTAAGTGCCTATTCACTGAAGGCCATGGACTGATACAGATATTTCCAAGTTTTTGTCAGTTCAGTTCCAAGGAGCCACTTAGACCTGCTTCTTGCTCTTCCCTGGCATCCATGTGACTCCAGATCCTTTAGCAGCATGCACCCAAGAAACAGGGTATCATGTCTGCCCAGAATCGTAGAACCGTGGCTTTTAGAGCTGAAAATCAGTCTCTCACTGTTAGTTTTCTGACCATCGTGAGTGGATGAGAACTCCCCACTCCCTTTCCCTGTGAGAGTTCATACTAATGGCCGTCTCTTCTCCCTCCGCAGGCTTTGTGGACATGTGTGTGCAGCATATCCCTTCTCCAAAGGTGGGCGCCAAGCCTAAAATTGAGCACACCTATACCGGTGGTGTGGACTCCGACCTCGGCGAGGCCATGAGTGACTGTGACCCCGACGTAAGGACCCCCCTGTTCTCTGATTCCCATGCCTGCTTTGTGGGAACTCTGTGTTTTCAGTTGCAGGAGTAATCCCTTCTCCATCCCTGCATGGCCCTCCCCCTGGGCATAGTCAGACTGACCTGAATTCAGAGCCCAGTGTTACCACTCCTGGTGATGAGATCTTGGGAACGTTGTTCAGGTTTTCCAAGTCTGAGAGTTTTGGTGTATAAAGTGATAATAGGTTGTATGTGGAAGTTATGAGAAGTAAGTAAGATTTAAGAAAGGGTTGTGATTGTGTTTAGCTTGGTGCATGACAGATAAGAAAGATTCAACGAATGGTAACTAATCTCACTGGTCCTGGCTTTTAAAACAATCTTTCCCAGTCATTCCTCAGGCATTCTCTAGTTTCTTGGCGTAAACATTACAGCCAGTTGAGAATTACGAGTTTCTTCTTTGAAGAAATTTGGGACCAGTTAATGTTGTAGTCTTGCAAGTTCACAGTGTTAGTTTGCCATCCTAAACCTGCTTCTCTTCCCCAGTGCCCTCATCCCCCGCAGGAAAAAGGAAGAAGTTTTTTTTTGCTATGCCTGTGACAGTCGTCTTAACTCAGCCGGGGGTAGGCCTTGGTTGTAATTTTTTCAGATCACCACGTTATCTTCTTCAATTTGGGCTGCTTCCTCATGGAGCTCAGGTCATTGCTGACAAGGGAGGGGGAGACGGTGGAACTTATCCAGAGTACGTGTAGTTGAGGGACACTCTGTCCCCACCTCCAGGGTCCCCTGATGTGCCACACGACCAAGATGTACAGCACAGATGATGGAGTTCAGTTTCATGCCTTTGGCCGAGTGCTAAGTGGCACCATCCATGCTGGGCAGCCTGTGAAGGTACTAGGGGAGAACTACACCCTGGAGGATGAGGAAGACTCCCAGATATGCACCGTGGGCCGCCTTTGGATCTCTGTGGCCAGGTACTGCCATCCAGAGCCCCTAGACATATGCCTGGGCCTCTGCACTGGGACTGCCCTGGCAAGCTGGAAGGGGTGGAGGGGTGGTCCTCCTTGGACACACAGAAGCTGCTGGCTGCCTGTGATAGGGGTAAGGTGACCCTCCCTCAGCAGGTGTGTTGACTTCTAGCGCTTACTGTCCGAGGTTGCTGGGATCACAGGGCAGCTACTGTTGGGATTGATGCCAAGACTGATGCCAGGAAACCTGCCTTTGCCTTTGGGATGCTTTGAATGAACTCCTGTAGCAGGATTTCTGTGTTTACTCATCTCAAGCCTCTCTTCCTCTTCTGTGTTCCTTAAATCGTAACCTGCATGTCTCTTCCCCAAAAGACATTATTTCCCAGCCTCTACTGGCTATTCCTTGACCAAGAGAGACAACTTTGCTGAATCCCTTGGAGCATCCCAGTCTGCAGAATTAAACTTCGCTTGGACCTGGGGGCTGCTCGTCAGTTCGTCAGCTTGGCATTTTAGCTAGAAAGCGGAACCGAGCCTTGCCTGTTCCTAGCTGCTGCGTCTTGCCAACAGCCCCTTCCCCCACCCCCTCCAGATGGACCCCATTCTCTAGAAGATTAAAGAGTTAGAAGAATTAGAAGAGTTAGGGAGTGACAGAGCATGAGATGGTTGGGCGGCATCACTGACTCAACGGACATGAGTTTGAGTAAGCTCCAGGAGGTGTGAAGGACTGCAGTGCTGCAGTTCGTGGAGTCTCAAAGAGTCAGACACGACTTAACAGCTGAACAACAGGAGAGCTGCAGTATGCTCTGGGGTGCTTTGTGCATCTCCTCACAGTCCACCCCTGAGGCAGTGGTTTGCTTGCTGCACACATCCAGCTTGAATTAGATTTGCCTGTGTTATGCTCGTGAAGTACCTTGCATTTGTTTTTTCATGGCACCTTCAGTTTGTAACCACACACATGTGTGGCCATATGATTGCTTAATTGCATCCCTCCCCTGGTAGAATGTGTCTAGCTTTTTTTTGGCTGACCCTGCTCCTGGCTCAGTTTCTGGCAAGAGGTGGTGCTCAGTTAGGTTTTCTGGAATGAACACCGTGCTCCCAAGTTTCATTGCCGCTTACTGGACGCTGTTCCAGGTACCACATCGAAGTGAACCGTGTTCCTGCTGGCAACTGGGTCCTGATCGAAGGTGTCGATCAACCAATTGTGAAGACGGCAACCATAACCGAACCTCGAGGCAACGAGGAGGTAGAGTTTCTGAAAAGGCAACTGGGTTGGCTTAAGCTGCAGGATCATAGGGAGCCCCTGCACATGTGAGTGACAAGCAGCAGAACTCAGGGGAGCGTGAAGTGGAGTCACTGCTGCTCCTGCTGCTGGGCCTCAGCATGGGCTCCACCTTCTAGATCCAATGCCCCTGGATTCTCCTTGGACTGAGCTCCTAGGAATTAGGAGGAGCTTCCCTGGTGGCTCAGATGGTAAGGCGTCTGTCTACAATGCAGGGGACCTGGGTTTGGTCCCTGGGTTGGGAAGATCCCCTGGAGAAGGAAATGGCAGCCGGCTCCAGTATTCTTGCCTGGAAAATCCCATGGACGGCAGAGCCTGGTAAGGCTACTGTCCTTGGGGTCGCGAAGAGTCGGACACGACTGAATGACTTCACTTCACTTCACTTCTCTTTTTTTTAATATTTATTTATTTGGCTGCATCAGATCGTAGTTGCAGCATGCAGGATTCTTGTGTCATACAGGATCTTTTGTTGTGGTGCATGGACTTAGTTGCCCTGTGACATGTGGGATCTTAGTTCCCTGACCAGGGGTCGATCTCATGTCCCCTGCATTAACCGCTGGACCACCAGGGAAGTGCTGGGGGGCTCTTTTTATTCAAGTCTTCTTTTTGTTCTGCCAGCATACATGGGAAGACGTGGCCCTGCAGGTTGCCTCCAAGCAGCGCCCTGGCTCCCAGTGCGGGGATAGTCCTCCCCCGAGCAGTCCCTCAGCTTCTCCCTGATCTCTGCACAGTTTGCACCTGCTCAGGCTAGGTGTCCTCACAGCTCTGCTGTATTTTGGGTCTCAGGCTCAGATCTTCCGGCCCTTGAAATTCAACACCACGTCTGTTATCAAGATTGCCGTGGAGCCAGTCAATCCCTCTGAGCTGCCCAAGATGCTGGACGGCCTGCGCAAGGTCAACAAGAGCTACCCGTCCCTCACCACCAAGGTAGGCCCAAGGCCACAGCCGCTGCCGCACCCCATGAGCCCCGGCAGAAGGGTCTGCTGGTGCCACCGCTGCTTTGCATTCATCAGGCAACTCTGATACCTAGAAAGCACACTGTGAATTGATTTTCCAGAAGATATACAGGGAAGAGTGAGTCATTCTGAGCCTGCCAACATACCTTTCAGAGGAGTTGGCCAGGGCTAAAGGGTTAGCTTATATCCACGGACATGATGTTTTTCTCCTAAATGGCTGTGATGAGAATTCAGTCCATGACATCACACCCAGTAGCGCTGTGCTCGGTGGTCCGGGTGTCTTGAGGACTGACTCGTAGGTCACTGCTCCCCACTAACCCTTCCCAAAGGGAATGGAACCAACACAGTAGTGGCTTTTCCGATAGTGGGCTCGGCACCGCCTCCCAGCTTCTAGCCTCGATGCTGTCTCTGTCTGCTGTGGCTGGCACAGGAGAGTCCAGCCTGTGACCCCCAGGGCTGTTGTGTTTTCAGGTGGAAGAGTCTGGCGAGCATGTGATCCTGGGCACTGGGGAGCTCTACCTGGACTGCGTCATGCACGATTTGCGGAAGATGTACTCGGAGATCGACATCAAGGTGAAGCAGCTGCTGCTATCTTGAGCGCCTGCTTGGCCAGGAGCTTGGCTAACAGCTCCAGGTTGATTGTTCAAGCAACCAAACCCTTGATTCCCTGGGAAGGTCCAAGGGGAGAAGGGTGCAGTACAGGAGGTGATCTGCATGGGAGAAGCAAGAACTCTTGCTCCCGGCATGGAAAGGATTTGATATCTGGTTTGCCCTCTTCGGGGGATGTTATTCTCAATGTCTGCGTTCAAAGCCAGGGCTCCCAAGCCTGAGCTATTCTTGGTCTTTCGTTAAGAAAATAGTTGCACAACTAACCCGTCTATGCTGATCAGGGCTCAGCATGTATGGTTTCAAGGAGGGAGCAGGGACTGGCTCTTCTGGATTCCCTGTGAAACCTTAATATAGCCTCTGAATTAAACTGCCTGTCTCACAGCCTTGGTCTCCCAGTGGACACATTGTCTCCAAGGCTGTGGGGGGTGGGAGTGAGTGCCCTCAAGTGCCCCCTCTTAGCCAAGACTGGCGCTCTGAAAGACACCAGGTATCCTGATAGGGGGCCGTGTGAGAGCTTCCAGGAAGAGCCATGCTGCCAAGGGTCGCTGAAGATGGAATGGGCGCTCACCAGTCAGTCTCTCAAGCCAGTGCTGACAGACCCACAGGTGTCAGTGAATGGTGGTGGGACAGCTATACGGCTGTTGAAAGATACTTTGAGGGACTCTTAACTAAGGCCCTTATTTGATCTCCACTCGCTCTTGGCTCAGGAACATAAATTGTGCACTACACTCAATTTTCCAGGCTTCTCCTCAAAGGTACAGACTTCTAGTCTGAGCCTGCTACGGTGCTTGTCACTAATTCTGATCAGGACGGGTTCTCACAGAGATAGTATCAGGGGAACCTTGCAGTCCCCTTTGGCAGAAGGTTGTCCTTCCAAGAAAGTGACACCTCACCTGACAGTGTATGTTATGCCTCAGGTGGCGGACCCTGTTGTCACGTTCTGTGAGACGGTGGTGGAAACGTCATCCCTCAAGTGTTTTGCTGAAACTCCCAATAAGAAGTAAGTTGTGGGGGGTACTTCCTGGCGGTCTTGTGGTTAGGACTCCGCACTTCCATGGCAGGGCGTGCAGGTTCGATCCCTAGTTGGGGAACTAAGATCCTAGATGCCACGCAGCACGGCCAAAAATAAAAAGTAGAAGAATCCTGGGGATCCTAGTGATCCTGGGACTCCCGCCAAGCCCACCCTAGCCACAAGCACTGTGAAAATAGAGACCCTGAGTCTCGAGATGAGGTTACTTCTAGTACCCGGGTTTTATCCCAGCCCTCACATCCCCTTTGCCTTTGTTCACAATGCTGTGGAATTCTTTGCCTTAGTTACTCCCAGGGTGAGTGTCTTAATGGCCACTTCTCTCTGTGTGATGTAACTATCTTAAAATCTCCCCTAGCAGCAACTCTGCTGTTTGACTGGTTGATATACTAATACTGCTTAAAGCTTTAAAAAAGAACATTTTTCCCCAAGCCTTACTCTTTTTCAAGTGATGGATTCAGATCAAAGAAGACAAGCCGTTTCTGCTCTGCCCTGCCCCCGTGGCTTTCCTTGATGTCACTGCCTTCGCTCCTCCTTCTGTCATCCTCTTCTTGGGAACCACCCTCCTGCTAGTCCTGCTGACCCGCCTCATTACCTGTTTCCTTGCTGACCAGGAACAAGATCACCATGATCGCCGAGCCTCTGGAGAAGGGCCTCGCAGAGGACATAGAGAACGAGGTGGTCCAGATCACATGGAACAGGTGAGAGCGTGGTTCCGATTCCCAAGCCAGACAGCTCGCCTGATGAGCCTCTGACATGACACGCGCCCTCTCTGGGAAGTGCTTTTGCCTCCCCCTTTCGCAGTTGTCCCGGTCAGAGTGTGGGTAGCTGAGGGCATTGTTGGCCAGAAAGGCAGGATCCGTGGCCCGGGAACTGGCAGTCCTGTCTGACACTGTCATTCCCCTCCCCTCCCTCCAGGAAGAAGCTGGGAGAGTTCTTTCAGACCAAGTACGACTGGGATCTGCTGGCTGCCCGTTCCATCTGGGCTTTCGGCCCAGATGCCACCGGCCCCAACATCCTGGTGGACGATACCCTGCCCTCGGAGGTACTGCAAGACTGGTGGGGACCATGCGGCCCTTGCTTATTAGCTCTTGAGTGGAAGAAACTCCAAAGCATTCTTCTTTTCCCGGAAGTACTGTGTGTCTTCCGGTGAAGAAGAGGATCCTTTTACTAGTGTGCCGACCTTCTCCTCCCTCTAAACTCTGGCTGTGGCCAGGGTCACTGCTAAGGGGCCCTCCCATTCTGTGCAGGTGGACAAGGCTCTTCTCGGCTCGGTAAAGGACAGCATCGTTCAAGGTTTCCAGTGGGGAACCAGGGAGGGGCCCCTCTGTGATGAGTGTAAGTCGACCAGCACCTCTGCCTTCTCTGCCCTGTCCTCTGGGGTCCTTGCGTCTGGGTGTATAGTCCAGGTGGGCTCATCTTTCGGACCTGGCAGGAGACACAACTTGGGGCCCACACGGCTATCCGGTGTTCTGAGCCAGCTTCCTCTCGTCTCCTTCCCTGTCCTGGTGGTACGGCTTGGTACATCCTAGAAATGGAAGTCATGTCTAGGTGGACATTTGCCCTTCATTCCTGGAATGTGTTTGAGGACGGATATCATCAGGAGGATGGGATTGAAGTGGTTTATAGAGCAGGACTGAATTCAATGGGGACAAATGTGCAATTCCTAAAATTTACTCTACATCCAAAAATAATCAAATATCTGGAAAAGAAACACAAACTTCTCGAGCTACTTTATGTGGTCTGAGTGTGTCCTGAGACCAACACTGCAAACGTCTGCCTACCCTCTGACCTCCATATATGCTGTTAGAATACACACCTGCAGGCTGATTCTGTACCACATCCCTCATGGGTACAAGACAGCTTCAGTGCCGCAAGAGGCTCCTTGCTGCTCGACCCCTGCGCCCTTGACTAGCACCAGACCCACTCCCAAGGCTGCTCCGCCCTTTCCTTTTCAGTGATTCGGAATGTCAAGTTTAAGATCCTGGATGCAGTGGTTGCCCAGGAGCCCCTGCACCGGGGCGGGGGCCAGATCATCCCCACAGCCCGGAGAGTCGTCTACTCAGCCTTCCTCATGGTGAGCGAGGGGGGCTGTTCTGACGGGGCCCCTCGAGACTGCTGTCCCCCAGCTCTGCCCAAGCTGAGGAGCCCTGTCATCCCACTCTGCTGCAGGCCACCCCTCGTCTGATGGAGCCCTACTACTTCGTCGAGGTCCAGGCCCCTGCGGATTGTGTCTCTGCTGTCTACACGGTCCTGGCCAGGCGCAGGTAAGCCACCAGGCACCTGAGGAAGGGGGCGGCAAGCCTGAGTTCCAGTGAGAAGGAATTCAGAGGGGCTGGCCTCCCCACAACGTCCACTCCTGAGGCCTAGGTTTACAGAAGGAAGCAGGAAAGGGATGAGGCATCCCCAGCCTCACTACACATCATAGTTTGAGGTTTCTCCTCGGACCCCTCCTCAGAGAGCTCCTGGGGGATGTCAGTCAGTGGTGGGGGGGTCTTCAGGGCCTTGTCCTATCAATCTTCCACTCTTGCCCACAGGTCGCTGCCCCTTTGACTTCCATAGGGAGCAGTGGGAAGAGCCCCAGCCGTTTCTGCCCTCTGTGGGGCACTTGCGGTTATTATTTTCTCTGCTGGTCAGCAGTTGGGGGTACATTGCTTCTCTGCTTTTGGCCTCCGCAGGGGTAGGAATTCAGCCTTTATTTTTCTGTCTCAGGGGACACGTGACTCAGGACGCACCCATCCCAGGCTCTCCTCTCTACACCATCAAAGCTTTCATCCCAGCCATCGACTCTTTTGGCTTTGAGACTGATCTGCGAACTCACACGCAGGGCCAGGCCTTTTCCTTGTCTGTCTTCCACCACTGGCAGGTAAGAAGATGGTGCAGGCTGGCCACTGCGGTCTCCCACCTCTGCAAGGCCGTCCCCTCTGACCTGCCCACCTCCAGGGGGATCGCCAGCATCCTAGAGAAGCATCTTGCTTCTCGGCCTGGCAGCTCTGAAACCGCTTTGCCTTTCAGATTGTACCTGGTGACCCTCTGGACAAGAGCATTGTCATCCGCCCCTTGGAGCCACAGCCAGCTCCCCACCTGGCCCGAGAATTCATGATCAAAACCCGTCGTAGGAAGGTACATGTCCTCAGGCCCATGGCTGTCCCTCCACTCCCAGGTGGTCTTGCCAGGAGCTGGATCGCTCTTTGTTTCTTGCTTTTGGACCCTCCTCCCAAAGACTGAGAGCATTTTACTGCACAGTGTGGGGAGACGTGGTCTTCCCAGGCTTCAGGCATCCAGGCCTGGGGCCACATGCCTGGGAAGGGAGAGCCTTCTCCTGCTCTGTTACCATACCCTAATGGCAGGACTCCCGAAATAGCTCAGCCGGCACATGCCCCCCACTCCCCCGCCCCTCCACTCAAGTACAGCGCAATCATGCAAGACTCATTTTTGCATCTGCCCTCACTCTCTGCAGGGCCTGAGCGAGGACGTGAGCATCAGCAAGTTCTTCGATGATCCTATGTTGCTGGAGCTCGCCAAGCAGGATGTGGTGCTCAACTACCCGATGTGAGCGCCAGGCCTCATGGCAGCCCCCGCTCCCTGCGCTGGGCCACACCCTGGACTTGAAACTGGGCCCTGGTGGGCCTCAGACTCCACGTGGTCAGAGCATGTCTGGGGCTGCTGCGGCCATCCTCAACAAGCCCGGAGCCCCCAAGCCTCCAGCCCAGAGGGAGGAGCACTGGGCCTCCTGGTTCCTCCTATGGCCTCAGCCTGGCTCCATTCCCAGAGAAGAGAGAAGAGCTCAGGGTCCAGGAAGGAGAAGGGGCTGGAAGTGTTGAAGCCCAAGGGGCCCTGTCTTCAGGATTTACGTGAAAATTTTTTTTTTTTTTTAGTCGAAATTTGACCTTAGACATGTTATATAAGTGAACAGAACATTCTGACCTCTGCCTTGGTCCGTTCCTTTCATCCCCGCTGCTCCACCCTCTTCCCTTCAGGCTCGTCCTGGCACTTGGGTCCTGGGTCTCTGTCATCTCCCACGAGGCCTCCCTGTCTGCTCCCAGCTGCAGCCTTCTTCCTGCCTGGTCCCCAGAGAGGAGCGCTTGCCTCTCCACTCAGTGTTCCCATGAGCACTGAGGCCTCTTTACCACCCCTGCTCCCACTCCTGTGGGCGGCACCTGAGAGGGCTGGGGAGTGGTTGGGTCTCTGGGGTCAGAGGTCTCCTCTGCCCCTGTAGATTCTCCTTGCCCTGGAGTTGGGGACCAGAGCCTTCCCTCGCTCTGCTGTACACTGTATGAAGGAAAGACTGGTGAGTTGCCTCAAACTCCTTTATTAGGTGCACACCCAGGATTGATGAGGTCCGACCACCCTGGGCCGGTAGGACTCCTACTTCTCCCTGGTATCCTGCGCGGTTTTCTTGATGTAGTCTCGGTACATCGTGTACACAGCGCCTGTGTGAGGGAGAAGGGAAAGCGCCCCGTGACATCGCCCCCTCCACCCATCGCCTGGCTCTCCCAGGTGTCCGGGGGCGCTGACACTAGCCGTTCCCTCGAGAGTCCACCTCCCTGCACATCTGTCCACCCCAGGTCTCAACAGCTGCTACAGACACTTGGCTGCACAGCCTGGAGAGACAAGCCATGTGACAGTTGACAAAACCCTTGCATGTATGTTGTCTGAGAAACCTCTCAGCAGGGAGGGAGGGAGGCGGACCCCGGTGGTTCTCGCCATGTTGCACACGGGGAAACAGAGTCTGAGAGAAAGGGACTTGCCACTGTCACACGGCGAGGAAGTAGCAGTCTGCCTTCTGATCCAGAGAGGAAGAGAAACTGCTGCGTGTTCTCTCACCTCAGGACAGACTCATGAAACAGACTATGTACCTTCCCCTGAACACGGGAGAATAATCAGGGACCCCAGAAAATGTCTCCTTATGCGGGTTTCACCAAGGCCTTGCTGTGGAGCCTGGTGTAGGGAACAGGGGCTGAACTCGTGTCCTATAACTGTCAGGGCTCACAGCCAGATTTTGCCCCGTCAGTTTGGCCCACATTCTCCCCCAACCCCACCAGCTACGCACCCAGCATGATCGCGCCCACAGCACAGGCCTGTGCTGCCACTCGGGTATGAATCAGGTGTATGGACATCTTGGTGGAACCCCGGGCCTTCAGCCGGTAGATCCGGTATGCTGCCACCAGCAGGCAGCCTCCTAAGCCTGCAGAGGCAGAGAATGTGACGCTTGGGCTGCAGTCGCCAAGCACACCGCTCTCCTGAAGAGAGACACTCACTAGGCCGACTGGGTGTCTGCATAACCAGCTGCCTTCCTGCTGCTGCTTTGGGGTGGGGGGCACCTGAGGGGACTGGGGAGTGGTTGGTGGAGTAGGGGCTGTCATTAGAACATTGAACTGTTCTCAATGATTTTTTCAAAGTGACCGCCTCCTTGCAATAACTGCCCCCCCCCCCCCACTTCCCTGTACAAGTAGCCCATCAGCACGACTCTCCCACCTCCCTGAGCTCTTCACCAACCACTGCCAGCCCCCATAGCTGTTCTCTTCCCCTCCCAGGGCCTCGGGGCGAGGGGGCCCCAGACTGCCCCTGCGGGTCCTGGCACGTGTCGGCATCCCACGCGCTTGGCTGGCTGCCACCTCCACCCGCCCAGACTGCCTTGCCTATTGTCAGATGTGCCGCCTTTGCTCTTGGTTCATTCCCTTCTAGCTGTTGATTAGTCAGTGGACAGGACCACTCGAGTTCAGGGCTTCATTCTTTGAAAGGACTAGCAGACAAGTGCGCTCCAAGAGAAGGCCCCCTCCTCGCCCCCCATTCCTTCCTTTCCCACTCACCTATAGGCACCAGCGGAGACTCCCTCGTCTTCCTCAAAAGCTTCTCAGACATACTGTCCTCACCCTCGGGTGGCGCCCACCAGCCTCTGTTAGCAGACATGATTCTGCACCCAGATGTTAGCAGCTGGGGCTCCTAGGCTCAGCCCAGTCCTAGAAGGAGGCACCTGCAACAGTAAGAACTCCAGTTCTTCTCAGTCTGGGCTGGGAAGGAGGAAGTTGCCTGCTGAGACCTCTCTCACCATGCCCAACATAGCCGCCACTTGTTCCGGCTGTCCTGTCTCAGATGGCTGGACTACTAGTGCCATTTCTCCCATCTCTTCCTCTCAACATCTGCCTCTTTCCCCAGCTCATTCCAATTTCACTGTTTTCTCTGCCTCCCCCTCTACCATCTGCGTCCCTATGGGTATGATCCTTGGGCCAAGAAAAGCAGCTGGAAAAATCCTCAGATGAGGGTGGGAGGAACAGGCCTTTAACCTTGGGTCCCCCATGGGCCTCGAGTCTGTGATGGTTATTCCCAAGGGAGGTGCTGAGGAAGACCTGGCCCTGGGCAGCCAGAGCCATCCCAGTGTTAGAACAATGGTGACCAAACCACCAGAGCCAGAGATTGAAATAATTAGACGTGGACTTGTCTCCAGGTCTATCTTTTGCCAGGTTCTTTTCAGTTGCCAACCCCCTGCCTCCCTGTCCTGGGGACCCTTACTGCTCTACTTGTAAACCCCTATAAATGTCTGCTCTTATCAGAAACTAGATGGAGCCCCAGACTGGGGATTCTGCCTGCTGGGCTCCTAAGTCTAACCCCAAGACAAAAGTCCCTGCTTGAGGCAACTTCTTATCCCTAGTTGCCTCTCCTCCTGGAGAAGCAAGGACTACCGGCCCCACAGGTCCTCAGCATGCCAGTGCTTACCCTAGGAGATGGCTAGAAACTGGAGTGCAAGCAGTCTGGCTAAGGCTCAGCGTCTGCTGTTTTGAATTGGCCAGGAGCTGATGATGGAGCTGCCACTATGGGGTCAGGGACACAGTGTCCGGTTTTAAGGAGACTTTGAAGTCAGGAATGGAGAGGGGAGGAGATAGGTCAGGACATCAGTCTTAACCCCCCATCTGCTGAGTTCCAGGCTGGAGCTCCAAGCACTGTGCTCAGATGTTCAGTTGTGTCTGACTCTGCGACTGTAGCCTGCCAGGCTCCTCTGTCCATGAATTTTCCAGGCATGAATACTGGAGTGGGGTGCTGTTTCCTCCTCCAGGAGATATTCCCAACCCCAGGGATCGAACCCTCCACTCTTAGATTTCCTGCATTCTTTACCGCTAGCGCCACCTTGTGAAACTCCAAGCACTGTAAAGTAATAAAAGATCAGATGGAGGGGATCCCCTATCTCAATTCAGTCTTAATCCTGTGGAGGTTCATGGCTGGATCAGAGGTGGACTTGATTTGGAGAACTGAGACAGGACTATACAGGCAAAAATGGGCAGAGATCCTGAGTTTTCCCCCAAATTATATGGCCTCAAACACTCTTAAGAGGGGGACTTCCCTAGTGGTCCGGTGGCTAAAACTCCACACTCCCAATGCAGGGGGCCAGGGTTCAACCACTGGTCAGGTAACTAAATCCTGAATGCTACAACAAAGATTAAGGGTCCTGCATGGCCCAACTAAGAGCCGGCAGAGCTAAATAGTTATCTTAGGGCTTCCCTGGTGGCTCGGTAGTATAGAATCCACCTGCTAATGCAGGAGACAGGGTTCAATCCCTGGTCACGTAAGATCCCACATGCCACAACTACTGAGCCTGTGCTCTAGAACCTGGGAACCGTAACTGCTGAGCGCACATGCTGCAACTGCTGAAGTCCGAGTACTGCAGGGCCTGTACTCTGCAAAAAGAAAGACACTGCAACGAGCAGCCCACGAGCCACAACCAGAGAAAAGTCCATGCAGCCGTGAAGACCCAGCACAGCCAAAAATTAATAAATGTTTTTTAAAATACCCTTAAGAACAATGTGGGATGTAAATGCCATAATTGTGGGAGACAGCCTGTCTGGTGTTGGTCTTGACCCCTCCAAGAATGTTTTCTGGACTAAGGAGATTTGTCCAGGAATTTGAAACAGTTGTGACTTCCCTCACATCTCCAGAACCCTTTCTACTGCTGCCTGCAGGCTGATGCTTAGGTTATGGAGAGGCCCATGGCCATCATTTAGCACCTCTTTTGTTTCAAGTATTCATATTTCAGAACTTTCCACCATTCTACGCAGTAAGTAGCAGCTTGTCCCTGGACCAGGAACTGAGCTTCTGAAAGGTTAAATGAGTTATCCAAGGGTACACACGTAGTGAGGGCTTCCCAAGTACCTCAGGTGTGAAGGGTCCACCCGCCCATGCAGAAGCCACAGGAGATGAGGGTTGTATCCTGGGTCGGGAAGGTCCCTCGGAGGAGGAAATGGCTACCCACTCCAGTATTCTTGCCAGGACAATCCCATGGACAGAGGAACCTGGTGGGCTACATGGGATCACAGTCGGGTATGACTGAGCGACTGAGCATGCACACACACAGCTAGTGAATGTCATGATTTGAACCTGGGTCTGGCTCTCTCCAAAGAACCTTCTTGCTAAGAAATGGAGAAGGACCGGGTGCACTGTAGAGACTCCCACGCCATCCCAGGCCCTGTTTCTCCCCCAGATTACTCTGTCCTAAAACGACTTTTCAGCCCTGGACGTTTGTCCAGCAGCTGATGTCTCTCTTCTCGCCCCAGCCTTCACTGCTCCAGGGAGAGACCCAGGGTCACAGTTGCTCCCCTGGGGCCTCCGCATATCCCCAGCGTCCCTGGGAACTCTCCTCCCAGGCATTCACACACACTCCTGTGCTGCCTCTCCTGGTCCCAACGGTGGCTTGAATTCTCCAGAGATCAATGGTCTAGGCCAGAAGCGGGAGAGTGGAAATGTCTGGCTGAGACAGGGCAAGAATCGGGATCAACTCCGAGTACTTTAGAGAACAGGGGCCAAGCTAAAGAGAGCGAATTTCAGCTTCTCCCTGTTGAGATGATCTCCTTGCTGTCCAAAGGACTCTCAACTAAGATCCCACAAGCCTCGAGGTCAATATATAAATTAATAATTAATTAACTAAAAAGATGAAAAACTAAGGCTTGAGTTAAACATCTTGCTCAAGGTCACAGTAAGTGACAGAAAAAAGCACTAGACTTCTAACCATTTCTAAAATCAAAGCTGGAGAACACCTGAAAGTTGGAAGGAAAGTTTTGAAATAGAAGAAATAAAATTGCTTTTTATTTCAAAAACCTCTGAGAACACACATTAACCAAAACTTCAAAGAACAGATTTCTGTAGAGTCCTATTTTAGTAAACAGATAAGATAAAATTATGATACCGTTTTTGTTAATATGCCAAGTCTTTAATAATTACTTTGATTTAACCTTTCTACATTAGTAATTTGTTTAATAAACCTCTTTCTTCCAGATCAGATCACACTAATATAGATTCTAATTTAGAGGGGTCTAATTGAATGACGCAGACAGACTTAATGAGCCAAGAGTGCAGGCCAGAGTCAGACGTGGGGTCACCTCCTTAACCGACTGCTCTCTAAATATCTGGTCTTATACCACTCAACCTCTTTTGAGTCTATGTCATCATCTGTAAAATGGAGGTAACATCTACCCATAGGATCGATGTAAGGGTTAAATAGGGCTTTCCAGTTTGCTCAATGGTAAAGAATGTGCCTGCCACTGGGTTCAACCCCTGGGTCCAGAAGATCCTATCACATGGACAGAGATCGGACACCACTGAATGACTGAGCACGCACACAAGGGTTAAAGAATATGATTAGAATTCCCGTCCATGCCGCCTACTCCTTTTTTTCCAGGATGAGCAAGGTGGGGGGATGGGTGACAGGCTGGGGGAGAAACGGAAAGTCACTGACAACAGATGGGAAGCTTGCCATGTTCTGGGTGGTCCTGAATTCAGCATACTTGCATCCCTCTGCAAACCCCGTCCTCCCTGTTGGAGGGGCTTCCCTGCCCTAACTGAAAGCTTCAGGTTTGTTCTCCTGATTGTGTTGGGGGAAGGGAACGGGTGGGGGAGGGGGACTTGGACTTGAGGCTGTACACAATCTAAAGACACAGCTGTGCTATATATAGCCCGAGGGAGCTGAGTGACAAGAGCGGGGCAGAGAGGGACGTGCAGCTTTTGCCTTGAGCTAAGGAGTGCTGTGAGTAAGGGGGTGATGATGACTGAACTGGACAAGGAACAGAGAATGCCCTGAGTTGGGGTAAGAATGAGAAAGACCCAGGCTGGAGGGCTAGGGTAGTTACAGGGGAGAAAACCCTGGGCCGCAGAGTAGTTTCGGGGGGCTTGAGGAGTAAAGAGAAGGTAGCAGGAACAGGCCAGGGCAGTAGAAGTTTCTAGATGAGATGGCTAGGCTGAGGCAGCCTCTAGAAGGTACCTGGGGTAGGGAGGGTGGGGACATCCCCTCTCTTTCTAAAAACAGGCACTGGTTCCAAGGACCTTGTAGCATTTGTTCAAGGACAGCCCCAAGAGCTACAGGCTTGGGCCAAGAAAGTGCCTTTTGTACCCACTAATCATTATGACCAACCTAGATAGCATATTCAAAAGCAGAGACATTACTTTGCCTACTAAGGTCCGTCTAGTCAAGGCTATGGTTTTTCCTGTTGTCATGTATGGATGTGAGAGTTGGGACTGTGAAGAAGGCTGAGCGCCGAAGAATTGATGCTTTTGAACTGTGGTGTTGGAGAAGACTCTTTGAGAGTCCCTTGGACTGCAAGGAGATCCAACCAGTCCATCCTAAAGGAGATCAGTCCTGGGATTTCTTTGGAAGGAATGATGCTAAAGCTGAAACTCCAGTACTTTGGCCACCTCATGCGAAGAGTTGACTCATTGGAAAAGACTCTGATGCTGGGATTGGGGGCAGGAGGAGAAGGGGACGACAGAAGATGAGATGGCTGGATGGCATCACTGACTCGATGGACGTGAGTCTGAGTGAACTCCAGGAGTTGGTGATGGATAGGGAGGCCTGGCGTGCTACGATTCATGGGGTCACAAAGAGTCGGACACGACTGAGCGACTGAAATGAACTGAACTGAACTGAACTGAATCATTCTGGAAGAATAATCTCCTTGGAAGAAAAGCTATGACAAAATTCAACAGCATATTAAAAAGCAGAGACATCACCTTGCTAACAAAGGTCCATATAGTCAAATTTATGGTTTTTCCAGTAGTCATGTACGGATGTGGATGTGAGAGCTGGCCCATAAGGACAGCTGAACGCTGAAGGATTGATGCTTTCAAATTGTGCTGGAGAAGACTTGAGAGTCCCTTGGACTGCAAGGAGATCAAACCAGTCTATCCTAAAGGAAATCAACCCTGAATGTTTATTGGAAGGACTCATGCCAAAGCTGTAGCCCGAATACTTTGGCCACCTGATATGAAGAGCTGATTTACTGGAAAAGACCCTGATGCTGGGGAAGATTGAGGGCAAGAGGAGAAGGGGGCAACAGAGGATGAGATGGTTGGATGGCATCACTGACTCAATGGACATGAGTTTGAGCAAACTCTGGGAGATAGTGAAGGACAGGGAAACCTGGTGTGCTGCAGTTATGGGGTCACAAAGAGTTGGACATGACTCTGACTGAACAACAATAATCATTCTGGAGAGACTGCTCACATAATTTTAAAGATTCTAAGAGGGTGTGGATAATGGTGACTGGAAGGCTGAATGAGAGTGTAGTGATAGAATAGAATCATGTCTCATGAAGAAAGAATTTTGAGCTGTGGAAGACACCAGTACAGACCCCAGTACTAACAACCCCACCAGAGGACTTGAAATGTTGTGCTAAAGTTCTGTGTTGGGTCCTTTTGAATACCCAAATTCCCCAAAGCACACTGTGAGAGGGGACTAAAGTCTTGAGAGCCTACAAGATTTAGGTACTTCACATATTTAATCTTCACAACAGCCCCAACTGGTAGATATCATTATCCCCACTTTACAGATGAGGAAATCAAGGCTGAGAGAGGTTAAGTAACAACCATATCATACCACAGGTAAATGGCTCCGCTATCCAACCAACAATGATAATCACTATAGACCACCTTACAATGAAAATTTAACATATGACAATGGTTTCCCGTACATCTCATCACATTCTCACACCAGCTTAGGCAAAAATCAGAAGGCACAGTGGTAAAGAATCTGCGTGCTAATACAGGAAACATAGGAGACGCAGGTTCAATCCCTGGGTTTGGAAGATACTCTGGCGTAGGAAAATGGCTGACCACTCCAGTACTCTTGTCTGGAAATTCCCATGACCAGAGGAGCCTCGGGGGCTACAGTCCACGGGGTAGCAAAGAGTTGGACACAGCTGAGCACTCATGCCATCTTAGAAATATGTGTAAATGAGGGGCTTCCCTGGTAGTCTAGTGGTTAAGACTCTGCTTCCAATGCAAGGCACTCAGGTTGGATACCAGGTCTGGGAATTAAGATCCCACATACCAAGTCGCCAAAAAAAAAAAAAAAAAGAAAGAAAGAAAGAAAGGGGATACACATAAATGAATGTAAACAGCTGGGCAGGACAGACCTCTGAACCCAGGGCCTCCAGACATTCAAGGACTCTCACCAAGGCAGGGTAGCTCGTGACCCAGCACACTGGGTTCTGGGCGTGTCCAAACATCCCTGTCTGGGTGGTACCACAGAAGGTCTCTTCATCTCCCATATCCTTCTCCCCACCCCCAACTCCTGAGCATATTTCATGCATCCTTCATTTGCAAGTAAATTGACCTTAACTTGAAATCCAGCATTAATACTCAAAAAACTGCTAGCTGGGCTCTGGGAAGCACTGGTAAGGAGTCATCTTACTGTTTCTTTTATACTACTTATATTACCCATTCAAAAAATTCTTTGACAAAAAAAAATTTGGTTTAAACAAAACCCCTGTGGCAGGAAGGAGTAGTATAATGTATCTCTTGGACAGGATTTAGCAACAGAACAACTACAGGTTAACTGAGACTGCTGGGGATTATAGCAGGGAGGGGGTTGTGATAGTAACATGCCCCCTCCCAATAGCAGAAGGAATCAACAGCTTCTTATTCAGCCCGTCTGTGGCAGGCAGGGCTTCCTATTGCCAACAGGGAGCTTTCCCAAATCCTACCTCTCTAGGCCTCTGGTCCCATCCCCTAGGACAGAAGAATGGGCTCTGAACCTACCAGCCAAGTGGAGACCCTGGAAAATGTGTAATGGAAATAATGACACACTGCAGCCTTCAAGTTGACCCTACAGTTTCCAAACCACAGAGCCCCAGGGTGACTCTCAAGTTCTCAAACTGGGTTTTGATCCTTTCCTGCCTGAGCCCCATGTGAATAAAAAGTGATGTGGTTCTCACAGCACCCGGCTCCTTGCTCCCTGCCAGAGGCTGGAAACCAGACCCGTTTCCCCATCATTTCTCCGTTTGAAACGTGAGGGGTTTTTTTCCCCCCTTCCTGCTGGTATCCCTTTTATGTTTCCTTCCCTCTGGTAGCCTTTTTATATTAGCCCACAGTGGCGAGCGAGCCTTCCTTCACGCATTCACTCTGTATACAATTGCCAAGCACCTACTATGTGTTGGGCTGGGCTCTAGGAGCTGTGATATAGCTTCCCTGCCTCCAGAGAGCTCATATTCTAGCAGTTGCCCTGATTTGCTCGGACCCTGGTCAATACCTGGACCACTAGCTTAGGTTTCTGGCCTCAGCTCAGCTATAACTGGATTAAAGGATGTCTCTAGCTGGGAAGGTGATAAGAGGAGAGGAAGGAGTTCTGCCCAGGAGACAGAGTCTGACTACATTTCTATTTTTTAAACAGTCTGCAGGTAAAACAGCTTCCTTGGGTTTCATTTCCATCTTTAAAAGGTTGTTCTAGGGAATTCCCTGGCGGTCCAGTGGTGAGAATTCTGAGCTTTCACTGCAGAGGATGCAGGTTCAATCCCTAGTTGGGGAACTGAGATCTTAAAAGCAGCGTGGCAAAAAACCAAACCCAACCAACCAAAAAACTGGTTGCTCTACCTAGATAAAGACAAGCTGCATGCTTGAGAGTAAGATAACAAATATAGGAAGTGTTTGGTTCTCAATCTCCATGAAGAACGGGTAATGCTAAAAGATGGAGAGGCTTCCCGGGCATGTCCATCCATGAATTTATAGGAAAATAATACCTAATAAACATTTGAGTATATATATATATATAATTTACATGTATAATATAAAATACATATGTTTATATATATATATACTTACATAACCAAATGTTTTAAAAGGTTATTAATTGGTCTAACATACCATAGAAAAGTAAACTGCCCCTATTGAAAGAGAACAGCTCAAATGTGGCAACTAAACACACCTGTGTATCTTGTATTTGGCATTCAGACCAAGAAGAGAACAAGACCAGCCCCCTCCCTTCTGGTAACTATCCTTTCCCTAGGATAACCACTATCCTTACTTCTAACAGTACAAATTAGTTTTGCCTGTTTTTGAACTTCATATGAATGGAAAGTTTGGGGAAATTAATCTATCTTAAAGCTGCCTGTAAAGATTGTTCATTCTCATTGTTGTGTATTGTGTGAATGTAACATTTTGTCTATCCTTGCTGTGGCTGATGGACATTTTGGGTAGTTTCCAGTTTCTTGGCTGTTACAAACAGTGCTGCCATGAATATTCTAGAACAAGTATTTTGTACATATTTCTGTGGAATTTCAGTAGAACTACAGATTCATAGTGCATTCCTAGGTTCAGCTTCAGTAGACATTCATTGCCAAATGGTTTTCCAAAGTGATTTGCACCAATTTATACTTGTACTAGCAATTGTTGGGAGTTTTAATATTGTAGTCAGTTTTACAACAGTGTTGTCTCCTGTGTTATCTGTACTTTATTCCTATTTTCACATATTTACAGGGTCTTCACACTTGTCATTTTAATTTTTAAATACTTTTATTTATTTAGTTAGTTGTACCGGGTCTTAGTTGCAGCATGCAGGATCTTTACTTGCAACATGCAGGATAATTTTAGTTGTGGCATGCAAATTCTTAGTTGCCGCATGTGGGATCTAGTTCCCTGAGCAGCGATGGAATCTGTGTTCCCTGAATTGGGAGCACAGAGTCTTAGCCACTGGACCACCAGGGAAGTCCCCACACTTGTAATTTTAAATACATTTGTAGAGGAGTAACAATGACAGTGGGGAGGGCATGTGGCTCTCAGGACACGGCAAGTATAGGGGTAAGATAATTTAAATACTGAGGCCAAGCAGCTAATGAAAATGATTCAAGATGCTGAGTGGAGAGGAGCTTGAGCCTGGTAGACAGATGCTACTCACAAGTAACTGCCAGGGGAAAACAGAGGCTCAAAGTGAGTAAAACTTTTGACTTTTTAGAGAGAAGCCAGAAAGACAGATTTTTAAAATTTGGCAACTGATTGACAATTTTGGAAAACGTCCTACTGGCCAAACAAAACATTTGTCAGTGGGCCAGATGCTCAGCCCTCAAGTTTGTTTTCAACCTCTCGACTGGCCATAAGGGCTTGGCTTTCCGTCGGGGGCGCGGGGGGATTTGATTTATACCAAGTCATCTCACTGGTTAAGAGTTTAATTTCCTCTGTGATCAAAAGGGTAAAATAAAAACCCATCCTTCTGTATGGTGATGGTCAATAAAATAGGAGCACTTTACTAAGTAAAGTACTCCCCCATCTCCTGAGTTCTACTTCCATTGTTATGCATGGACACCTCCACTTAAAGCATTTGAGTTTTCGTATTCCTACGGTGCAGTTCAAGGTTCAAGTTACCTATTCATACAAGTTTTTAAAGGATCCCTTTGAAAATGGGATCCTGCCGGGATGTAGGGGGTTAAGAGGAAATGGCCTATTAGGGTCTTGCTAATTCGAGAAGTCCAGGACCTCAAAAGTATCAGTAAAAGCCAAGCCTCGGAAGAATTACGACCATTAACCCGACGAAGGCCAGTAGGATCTTCGAGTAACTGCAGAGCAGAACCTAGAACCGGGAGTCTGCGTCCGGTGTTACATCCCCTGGCCTTGGCCGAGCGCAGCACAGAAGACAACTCCGGGGCTCAATGGTCCAACCCAGGATACCCAGGTAAGGCGTGTCTTCACGGCGCCGTTAGATGCCCGCTCGAAGTGAGGCACGGCCGGCCGGGGGCGGTTGCTGTCCCGAGAAGCAAGCTGGAGGAATGACCTGCCCCGGAGGCGAAGTCTGCGCCCACCCGGGGTCTATATTCCTAGCTGGTGGGTCGCTCCTACACGTGCCGCGTCCCGGACCGCTGGGGAGCGCGCAGACCCGACCGCGGAGAGTTGAACACTCGCGCGGCCGCCCGCGCGCTCCGGGCGCCCCCTCCCACCCCAGCGCCGCTCGGCGCGCCCCCCGCTCCCAGGCCGCGGCGGGACGCCCCCGCCCCCATCGCAGCGCGCAGTGCGCAGGCGCCTCCCCGTGGCTCCGGGCGGCGGGAGCGGGAGGCGGCGGCGGGAGCGGCTTCGGCCTCGGCCGGAGACTGAGGCGAAGGCGGCGGCGAACGAGGTGGAGGAGGAGAGACGACGGTGGCGGCGAAG
Organism: Budorcas taxicolor; assembly: GCF_023091745.1. NCBI lineage: Eukaryota > Metazoa > Chordata > Mammalia > Artiodactyla > Bovidae > Budorcas > Budorcas taxicolor. Next base: position 44,201,126 of record NC_068928.1, on the reverse strand, counting down.
GCGATGGCGACGCGGGGCACATGAGGCGGCGGCCGGCGGGACGGGCCGAGGCCCGGCGGAGGAGGCGGCTCCGGGGGACCCCGCCGGCCGGTGAGGGGCGGCCGTAGGGCCGGCTGAGAGGCAGCGGGCCAGGGGCGGGGCCCGAGGGGAGGCGGGAGAACTTGTGAGGAGGCTGGACAGGGGTCTGGGGCCCGGCGGAGAGTGCGGCGGGGGGCGAGTGGAGGGAGAGGACGCCACCGAGGGCTTCCCGCCGAGCCCCGAGGGGGCGTCGCGACCCGCTGGCCGCCGCTGCCCCCGGCGCGCCCTCCCCCTTTTGTCCCCGGACGCGCGGTTCCCAAATTGGGAGGGAAAACGGCTCGGGGTGGGCCCGGGCCGCGGCGGTCGCGCCGGGTGGGCGGGGAGCCCGGAGGACCTGGGCGCGCACTTCGGCGGTGCTCGCAACTCCTCGGGCGGTTAGGGGCGCAGGGCCGAGCCGGGGCGCTTCGCGGGCTGGTCTTTGTCTCCGGATGCTCGGCCCCTGACATCTCTCCGGGCGGCGTGCCGTTCGTCTGGCTCTTTCCTCGAACATCCCTGCCGGGACTCCCGTCTCTGTGAATGTTTGAGAGATGTAGTTCGCGGGCTTGGAAGTGAGGGGACCGGGGAATATGGTAATCGCCTCTCGGTTAACACGTTTTTGTTTTTAAAACTTAAAATGATTTTTTTTTTCCCCGCTTGGTGAAACTTTGAACGACCGGTATGTTTGTGTGTGTGTGTGTGTGTGTGTGTTTCCTCCTTCTGTCTCCAGATTCAAAATTACGGGAAGGCGCTAACACTGTGATTGTGGCCAGTTGTGTGGTTGGCGGCTGCTGTTGGAGCTTTGAGTTGAAAAGATTTATGTGATTGTGTGGTTTAGAATTGTTTGTTCTTTTCTTTTCTTTTTTTTTTTTTAGACTGTTTCTAAGATTGGGATTACTTTTTCTTTGGGAAATGGGCGGATTTGATTTACCATTTTGAAGGAATTTTTGTTCATTGAGAACCTGCAGTAGTACAGATTTCTTTGTGCTCGCGCTTTACTTTGTTAGCATCAAGACTACTTTGTGGGATCGAATAAATCAAGTTACAATAAGTTATGGATAAGCGTTATCTTGTATGCCTGATCAGTCTAAGAATTATCATACGTTCGTGTTGTCTATATGTTCCAGTGAATATATGTGAAAGTGTTGTAGAAATCAAACTGTATATGTGAAAAGGGTTTTAATTCTCTTATCAACGGAGTACATTAACATCTGTAGAAAAAAAAGACAATGTAATTTAGGAATCAAATCCCTTACTCCAAAAGAGGGCTTTAGGTATCATCCAGAATCAGAATGCAGAAAAAGAAAACTTAACTCCTGAGCTCCTGACTAAAAGTACGTGAATTGTGATTATGTTTGCTGCGTTTATGTGTTTATTTTTTGGATTTTACCATAGTTTTGTGTATTGCAGTTGCTTTGGATTCCCTAAGTGCTATGTAATGGCAGAATTAAAGAAACATGTGAACTAAGTCTTCTGGGTGAAAGGTAAAAAGCTCTGGTAAACAAGTCTGTGTCTTAGTTTTCACCAGATCATTGTATTGTAGGAAAAGGACATTTTGAAGAGAATATATGGTAGTTATATGAAATTCTCCTTTTATTATTTGTCCTGATTTATGAAGAATGGTTTGATACTATTTACTAACTTTTGGGTCCTTTTGCCAAGCATTTCAAACATCCTTTCCAAATATCAGTGTTCTTAACTTTTTAGCTTGTGTGACTTTTGAATTGGTTTTCTTTTTTTATTTATTTAGCTGCACTGGGTCTCCCTTGTGGCATGTGGGATCTGGTTCCCTGACCAGGTATCCAACCCAGACCCCCTTCGTTGGGAGCTCAGAGTCTTAGCCACTGGACCACCAGGGAAGCCCCTTAAATTGGTTTTCTATTTGTGCTAGCAGGCACAATGCTCTTAAAAAGGAGCAAAGGACTGAGTAACTTTCTGTTCAGCCTATGAAGGTAGAATTGAGTTTCAGCCTTTAATTGAAAAGGTTTAAGAGGTTAACATATTTTTAGCATAATAATCTTATTTATAAATGCTGCTGTCCCTTACTAATTTTTATTATTTCATATCTGTATAAATTAGCCAAAGTGAAAGGATTCTGGGTAGGTCTCTGATTAGCTACTCCTTTCCTCACCGCCCCTTCAGGATTCACCTATCAATTCATTAATTGGGATCCTAGACTACAAAATAGATAATTAAAATTCAGAGCATCTTTTTCTCAATAAATACCTAGTTCCATGATTTTATTCAGTGCAAAGTGATGAGTTCCAAAAAAGCTGGAACTTTTTTTTTAAATTTACATTTCAAAGTAAATGAAGTGTTTTCTTTTGTATTTTGTTTTTTAAACATTAATTTGCATAGTTGAGTGCAGCTGAAAGTATCATTACTTATTTCTGAACTTGTGCTTTTTTTGTGGCATAGAAGTTTGTGTGGCTCCTATCTAAAATGCCTAGCAAAAATTTAGGCAAAGATAGGATGGAGTTACTTTTTTTGTTTCTTTTGGGGACCATTTCTTTGAGAATACATATAAGATAGGTTTTAGCTGATACCATTAACCTGAAACTTACACAGAAAACAGTGTTGAGCTGTTAATATCAGCGAAGTGTCAGCAGTTGTTTTTCAAGCATATTACTGCACCTTATGAATTTAGTTTGTGTGGGAAGTAAGGACTATTTGGTTAAGTCTGTGCACCACTGTTTTCTACAGCTGTCAAGAATGAATGACCAGTCATTCTGACTGGCATATGGTAGAGAACACTTGGGTTTATCATTCAGGTCAATGAAGTGTTGCCTGATGAGGTGGGGTTTTTTTTTCCCTAAAGACAAGGATGAGATCTTTATTTCTGTAGAATGTGTAGAACTCTTAGTTAAAGCCTGTTCTGTGAGGCTATATTGCTGTGACACTAGCAGAATTTGGACAAAAGTGTTCTGGTGCCCGTTTATTCAGTGCAGTTCTCTTTTCAGTCATGTACCTATGGTAAGCATTGAACTAGATGCTGAAGATTCAAAAATGAATGTGGTCTGGATTTTGCTCTCAAAATGCTTAGAGTTTAACATGCCAAAAAGGTTTAGCAATCTGGAAATTATGTAAAATCTTTGAAACAAAAAAAATAATGCATAGGATTTCAGAGGTTTTGTTTTTTCTCTATGGAGATGGAATCAACTTCATATCCTATTGTCAGCTAAATTGTAGTTAAGTCTCAGATAGTCATAAAAATTTTCAGCTACATCTTGCAGGGATTTATCAGGTTTGATGGAATTTATTGTTACTTAACCAAGTTACAGCATTCCTTTTGGGAATGTTCAGAGTGAAGTGGGTCTGGACTCTTGTCTATTTTTAGGGAATTCCCCTTTACTCATTCTTGGACCTTAGATTCCTAATTGCCCATCTAGAGTAGGTGTTTATTTGGATTGGAAAATTTCCTTCCTGAAATAGTCTCTTCTCTTAGTTTTCTGATTTTCCTTCCCTGCTCTCTGGCTTTTCCTTCAGGTCTCCTCCACCGCCCCCAAGATCTTTTTTTTCTTTTCCCCTCAAGATCTTTAATTGATGGTCTGTTTCAAGTCTTGGTCCTTAGTCTGCCTCCCTTCTCTAATCTTAACCATTCTGTGCCTTCAGTTATCACATATTTTTTTTAATAGTTATTTATTTTTATTTATTTGGCTGCACCAAGTCTTAGTTGTGGCACACAGAATCTTTTACCTGCGGCATGGGAAACTCTCAGTTATGGCATGTGGGATCTCGTTCCCTGACCAGGGATCAAACCTGGGCCCCTGCATGGGGAGTGTGGAGTCTTAGCCACTGGACCACCAGGGAAGTCCCACCATATATTTTTAATACAGCCAATTTTTTTTTTAATCTATAGTTCAGACCCCTTTTCTGATCCCAGCTGTCTGCTCAGTCAGCATCTCCACTTAGATACTCAGGTAGTTTGAATTGAGTTTCCCAGAGTGAACTCTTGATCTTGGTTCCAAATCTACACCTTCTTCACTGTACCCTGTTTCATTAAGTGGCTCTGTCAACAACTTACTGAAGCCAGATTCTTGCAGTTTTCTTTCCACCTCTAGTTTTCCCATCCTAGTCTTGGCCATCTTTTCCTAAGACAGTTATTATAGTCAATTTTAAATGGTCTTTCCTTGTTTTTTCACCCCTGTTTAAAAAAGTAAAAAATACAGTATTACCAGTATAGTTGAAGTCTTCTGTTTCCTTACCTGATTGCACCCCCTCTCCCCTGACAACCACTGTTGTGGGCCTCCTAACCAGAGGTAATCACCAACCTGAATTTATTTTTCTCTTGTGTTTCTTCATATTTCTATGTATGTATATGCAGTATACTGTAATCTACTCTCACATCAGCTAAAATTGTCTTTAAAAAGCAAATTTAATCGAGTCACTTATCTGAAAACTTCTGTTCTCCCTTTAAAGCCTTCAGTCTTCATTTTTAACATGGTGTGATCTGGCCTTGCTACTTCTCCAGCATCATTTATTTTTACTTGCTTTCTTGTAGTATATGGTCTAGCTATATAGATCTTTTTTCCCCCATTCACTGAAGGTTCAGAACTCACCCAACTGCCTTTCTGCGTGCTGTAGCTAATCTGTCTGGAAGGCAGCTCTTCATTCTTCAGAACTTGCTTCACTGTGTGCCGTGCTGTGCTTAGTCGCTCAGTCGTGTCCGACTCTTTGCGACCCCATGGACGGTAGCCCTCGGGGCTTCTCTGCCCATGGGGATTCTCCAGACAAGAATACTGGAGTGGGTTGCCATGCCCTCCTCCAGGGGATCTTCCAAAGCCAGGGATCGAACCCAGGTCTCCTGCATTGCAGGTGGATTCTTTACTATCTGAGCCACCGGGGAAGCCCATATTAGATTAGGACTGTCTTATAGCACCTTGCACTTCCCTTATGTAGGATAGATCACAGTTTTAATTAGTTTAATTATTTGTATAGTACCTATTTCATCATTAGACTATACTTTTTTTTTGTCACACCTCCTGGCTTGAGGGATTTTAGTTCCTTGACCAGGAATTGAACTCAGGCCCCAGCAGTAAAAGTTCAGAGTCCTAACCACTGGACTTCCAGGGGGTTTATATACCATACACTATACTTTATATGCCATAAAGTCAAGAGAAATATCTGTCTTGGATGGCCGCTATCCCTAGCAGCTAGTTCATAGTTCATTTATGTATTCAACAATTATTTGGATGTTTACTAATGTCTTTTTTATTTGTAGTTACTGGTGGTAATGAAGTAACTTCTGTCAGAGTTTTTGTTCTAACTAGAAGTCTTATTATTATTATTTTTTTGCATTTTTGGTCTTATATGCCAATACAGTGCTAGGTTTTTAGTAAATACTTACTGATGTAAACTTACTTGTATCCATGGCCTGATCAGTCTTAAGCGGTTTTAATAAACCAAAATACTATGATCACCTATGCTGTAATATACATAGTGGAGACTCTTGCCTCCCAGGAAGATAATCACACGCTTAGGCAGGTTGTCAGATGGAATAAAGAAATTGAAGATTAGTTTTTTTTTTTTTTTTAAAAACATATTTCATTTATTTATTTGACTGTACCAGGTCTTAGTTGCAGCATGCAAGGTCTTCGTAGTTGCAGCAAGTGAAATCTAGTTCCCTCACCAGGGATGTAAGCCTGCGCTTTGTATTGGAGTCCCAGCCACTGGGACCACCAGGGAAGTCCTGAAGATTAGCTTTGTTTTTTTACATAGTTTACCTGGTTCTGATTTTAATTTCTTCCTGTTTGCTGGACCAAGAGTCAGTATAAATAATGTCCTAAGAAACTTGGACATATTATGCAATTATACATTAAGGCTGGCATTGATAGTTTTGTACTTGAGTATTTCACTTCACTGAATTAAAAAAAATTTTTTTAATAGGTAATTACATAGTACAAAATCAAAGGTGTGAGAGGATTTACAGTGAAAAACAAGCCTTCCTCTGTTCTCTTCTCAGTTACTCAGATTTCTTCTTTCTGCTGAAGCAATTACTGTTTGCTTTTTTTGTGTGTGAATTCTTTCAGAATATCCATACACTCAGTATCCCCCCAAATAGCATGCTCTACACACTGTTCTATATCCTGCATTTTCCACTCATATATCTTAGTTTGTTTCTTACTATTACAGACACAGCTGACTTTTTCTTTTTTTCATTGCTAGATGTGCTGTAATTTGTTTACGGAGTCTCTTACTGATAGGCTTTACATTGTTTCCAGCCTGTTACCAACAGTAGTGCAGTGAATATTCTTGTGCAATGTTTTATATATCTGAACATTTCATTAGATAAATATTGAGCACTGCAATTGCATGCTGGATCAGAAAGTATGTGCATTTTTAATTTTGATGGATATTCCATCTTGTCTCTTATAGAAGCTTACCGTTTTACCCCACTTCTAGTAAAGCACAAAGAATGCCTATTTATGGGCTTCTCTGGTGGCTCAGTGGGTAAAGAATCTGCCTACAATTCGGGACACCTGGGTTCGATCCCTGGGTTGGGTCGATCCCTGGGTTGGGACGATCCCGTGGAGAAGGGCATGGCAACCCACTCCAATATTCTTGCCTGGAGAATCCCCATGGACAGAGAAGCCTGTCGGGCTGCAGTCCATGGGGTCACAAAGAGTCAGACACGACTGAGCGACTAAGCACACACACACCTTATCATTGATCTGTTAAATCAATTTAAAATTTTTTTCCAATTGGACAAGCGAAAAGTAGTATATTGGTACAGTTTTAATTGTAAATCCTAATTACAAGTGATATTGAATATCTTTTCATGCCATATTATTAAAAGCCATTTACATTTCTCTTCATTGAAGGTTTTTTTTTTAAATTGAAGTATAGTTGATTTACAATGTTGTGTTAGTTTCTAGTGTACAACAGAGTGATTCAGGTATATATATTTATGTGTGTTCTTTTTCAGATAGTTTTCCATTATGGCTTATCATAAGATACTGAATATAGTTCCTTGTGCTGTACAGTTGGACCTTGCTATTTATCTGTTGTATATATAGTAGTTAGTATCTGCTAATCCGAAACTCCGACTTTATCTCCCCTCCCTTTTCCCCTTCAGTAGCATAAATTTGTTTTCTGTATCTGCATTGCCTATTTCTATTGAGGTTGTTTGTTTGTTTAATTATCTGTTGGAGCTCTTTATGTGTTAGAGAACTTAGGCTTTTCTTTTAAGAATTGCAAATAATTTTAAGCATTTAGTATATCTTTTGAGTTCTGTATAGTATTTTCTAGCTTTCTAGAATTTATAATTAAATTTGTCAATTCTTTCATTTGACATCTAAGTAGTTTCATTTTAGAAAAGTCTTCACTACCTAGCTTATTAAGAAAAAATGTTCATTTCATCTAGCTTATTGCTTTGCTTTTAATTGGAAATCTTTGATCTATTTGGAACCTAAAGATCAAACTTTCATGTTTAATTTTTTCTATATAGCTACCCATAGTAGTTCAATATCATTTATTGAATGTTCCATCTTTTTCCTGTTAGTTTGAAATGCCACCTGTATCATACATTTTCTCAGATGTATTTAGGTCTTCTGAGCTTTATTCTGTTCCAGTCTTCTAATCATTTTGCCAATTCCACCTTTTAAAGTTATTATAACTTCATAATATATATCTAGAGAAGCTTGTGTGCCCTTGTTTCTCTTTCTGAAATTTCCCAACCATTCTTACTATTTAATTTTACACATTAAATTTAGAATTAGTCTGGTTCCAGAGAAATTCTTCTGGTATTTTTAGAAATCAAGATCGAATTAAATTTAGATTAATTTAAGAACTAATATTTTTATGATTGCTCTTGTATCCAAGAACACATAATGCTTTAAGTCTTTAAAGTATTTTAAGCATTTAAGTCTTTTTGTTACTTGGTAGTATTCCCTGGTAGTATGTTTCTTGTGAAGCTTATTCCTCAGTATTTCATGTATCTGTTGCTATTTTAAGTGGAATCTTTACTTTAGTTATATAACTTGTATATCACTGTCAGTTTTTTCAGTGACCTTCTGTTTGGTTTTAAAACTAAATACTAAATTCACATAGTATAGGAAAAAGATCATTAGGTCTTGAGTTGTGTTTTAGGCTTTACGGCTAATTTGTTGGGAGATCTTAAGCAAGCCATTATGATCTTTAGTATTCTCTTTAGTAAAATATGGGTATTAATCTCATACTGTGGTGCTGGTGCCAGTGCAGAAGCCATAAGAGTCACGGGTTCAATTCCTGAGTTGGAAAGATCCCCTGGAGGAGGGCATGGCAACCCACTCCAGTACTCTTACTTGGAGAATCCCATGGACAGAGGAGCCTGGCAGGCTGAAGCAACTGAGCACAGGCTAAAGCAACTGAGCACAAGTGAGCACACGTGCACATTTTCATCATTCAGAGTGAAAGCTTTGTGTTTATTATAGGTTGAGCAATTCAAGCAGATGTGCACTTCTCAGATTTACTTGGAAAGGAAAGCTTTTATTTTTAAGTTTGGAAAAATTAGTAGGAATTGGAATGTCTCAGTTCTTACTGAATTGTGTGTCTGAAGCCATTGTCACCTATCATACTTGAGGGTGGGAAAGGAAAGTATGTTTATGATTTTAGGTATATCCTGGGAGGAAAATTATGTATATGTAGCTTGAATAGATTTATTTTGGTTGCCAGTTAATTATGGTTATTAGTTCAGGGAGAAATTTAAAGTGACCTTAGCATATGTGAGGTGATAGATGTGTTAATGAACTTATGTAAATTAACTTGATATACTTAATATATATGTGTATCAAATCATCATGTTGTATGTATCAAATATATTATAATTTGTCAATTGCATGTCAATAAAGATTAAATAAGAAATCAAAAAAAAAAAATAAAGTGACCTTAGCATTTTGAACCCCAGGTAAAATGCTCTTAGTAGTTAGAAGCTTTAGTTTCTACTGCTTTTTATTTATTTTGCCTCAGAAAACTTTTTTGCCTTTTGGTTCAAACTTACATACATGTCAGTGTAGTTTTTTTTTTTTTTAAGCTATGATAACTTTTCTTTGATATATTCTCCTAATTAATTTAACTGTGCTGGGTCTTTGTCAGGGACTGCTCTTGGTTGCTGCGCCAGGGCTTCTGATTGTGGTGACTCCCTTCTTGGGGAGCACCGGCTCTAGATGTGCAGGCATCAGTAGTTGTGGAGCATGGGCTTCGTTTCCCTGAGGCATGTGGAATCTTCCCAAACCAGGGATGGAATCTATGTCCCCCGCATTGGCAGGGTGATTCCTATCCACCGTACCACCAGGGAAGTACCAGTGTAATTTTTTTTTTTTTCCCTAAGGTGCACAGGCTTAGTTGCTCTGTGGCATGGGGGGTCTTCCTGGATCAGGGATTGAACCCATGTCTCCTGCATTGGCAGGTGGATTCTTCACCAGTGAGCCACCAGGGAAGTCCCCCCAGTGTAGTTTCTTCAGATAGGAAAATGGAGATGAGATCTGTGCTCAGAATAGTTCCCTTAGCAAAGCCTTAAAGTAACTGGTTATTTTGGTTTTAAAAACTCCATTTAGGGCAGTATATTAACATTCAGTGCCTTCTCTCAGGAGATAAATCTTTTGGGTTTGCACTGAGTCTCATGGGCACATTCTTATCCCAACAGAAGAATCCTTGATATGAAGTGAAGTGATTAGGACAGGAAGTATGAGTTTTGTAACATTTTCACATGCCAAGCAGACATTTAATAGAATTCATAATGGACACTGGAATGTTTTTGGTGGCTGTTTTAATAATCATTTTCTCAAATAGAGGTAGCTCCAATTATTCAGTATCAGACACTCATAACCAGCAGGTAGCAGTGGCACAGTGCCAACAACTATGCGTTTCAAGGAAGTATTGAGGATGTTAATTTTCTGTGTTGTTTCTGGACCACTTTAGAGTGCATCTCTAAAGAAATGAGAAGAGCAGCATTATGATACTAACTGCTATATAAGATATGTCAGAGAACTAATAACTTTTGATATATCCTTACAAATTAAGAATTACCCTGTTGTCTCATCATCCTATATTTTGCTCTAGGGTGAAATTTTATATAAGTTATTTCCTGGATCCCTTTACGCAGGAGCAGTGTAGTAATTGTATCAAAGATTCTATGAGATAGTTAACTTTTCTGTGATATATTCATTATTTAATTAGGTCCTTATGAATGTAAAATATGTATGTATGCAAATATTATGAAATTTGTACCCTGACCTATTTTTTAAATTTCTCTTGGGGCTTTTGTTGCATATGAAAGCTTTGCCAGCTTCATTATTACATGTATATTGTAGAAAATACTGAAAAGCAAATAATACAGAGATCATCAAATATCCATCCATATTTCCATTCAGATATATTATATTGTGGATTTTTTTTGTTTGATTTTTTTGTTTCTCTACTACATATGAGCATTTTCCCACACATTGAAACATTTTTAAAAAATAGATCACAAATTGGCAGGCTTTATTCAGCTAATAATGTATCTGGCTCAGTATTACTTAAATATTTATTTTTCATATTAGTTGCCAACATGGAAAAAGGAAAAAAAGAGACAGGTAGAAGTGCAAATTGATAAACCCCCTTAAGAAAGGAACTAATCTGCTTAGGCTGATATATGTGCACCACACAGCTAGCAACTCTGGGTCTAGGCATTCAACACAACATACATACAGTCACTGGAAGACACACATGGTATGTTCACAGTGGCATCGTGCATAATAGCTTCAGACTGGAAGCTACCCAAATGCCCATCAGCAGCAGAATGGATAGATTGTGATATGTGCACGCAGTGGCAAAATAATAAAGCAAAGAGAGTGAGCAGACTAGAGCTAAATGCAACAAGACCGGTGACTCTCAGCAGGTGCTGAATCAGACGCAGAAGTGTGCTCCTTATGATTCCGATATGAGAGAATTCATTCTGTGAGTCCATTTGTGTAAAGGTCAAGGACAGGTTAAACCAGTGAGTCTCCGCGTGGTGTAATATTGTTTCCCAAGGGGCATTTGGCAGTGTCTGGAGACGTCTTTGGTTGTCACAGCTGGAAGAAGCCAGGGACTCTGAGATCCATTCTGCAGTGCATAGGACCATCTCTCACAACAAAATATTACCCAGTCTGTCAATAATGATGATTTCTCTTAGGTAGGAAGGGGGCATAATTATGGCTGGTAATGCTTTGTTCTTGATTTCAGTGCTGGTTACATGGTTATGTGAAAATTCATTGATCTGCACATTTCTGTTTGTGTACCTTTCTGTGCTTCCCTGATAGCTCAGTTGGTAAAGAATCTGCCTGCAATGCAGGAGACCCCTGTTCGATTCCTGGGTTGGGAAGATCCACTGGAGAAGGGATAGGCTATCCATTCCAGTATTCTTGGGCTTCCCTTGTGGCTCAGCTGATAAAGAATCTGCCTGGAATGTGGGAGACCTGGGTTTGATTCCTAGGTTGGGAAGATCCACTGGAGAAGGGAAAGGCTACCCATTCCAGTATCCTGGCCTGGAGAACTCCATGGACTGTGTAGTCTGTGGAGTTGCAAAGAGTCGGACACGACTGGGCGACGTTCACTTTCATCTTTCTGTAGATATTTTATACTTCAATCAAAAAAGTATCCCCAAATTGGGCTTCACATAAAAATCCAGGGTAAAGACTTATTTTGAAAGCTGTGACAATCTGATGACTGCAACGGTTGAAGCTGGTAAGCAGTAGCCGCTTTAGTTGGTCCTTGTGTTGTCCAGGCCCCACTGTTCTGTTTCAGTTACTTGTGTCACTTACTGGTATCTAGATGTATAGAAAATGTCTTAAGCGGCTTTTCTGAGGTATAATTCACACACCTTACAGTTCACCTGTTTAAAATGTACTTCAGTATTTTTAGTAGACTCACTGGGTTGTGTAGCCTTCACCACAGTTTAATTTTAGAATATTTTCATTCCCTTCAAAAGAAACCCTATACCTGTTACCAGTTACTCTCTACTCCTCCCCATGCTTCTCAGTCCTAGGCAACCACTAACCTACTTTTTGTCCCTGTATAGTTGTTTGAATTTTGTAATCTCTGTCCTAAAACAAGATTTTTGGAAGGACTGATGTTGAAGCTGAAACTCCAATACTTTGGCCACCTGATGCGAAGAGCTGACTCATTGGAAAAGACTCTGATGCTGGGAAAGATTGAAGGCAGGAGGAGAAGGGGACGACAGAGAATGAGATGGTTGGATGGCATCACTGACTCAATGGACATGAGTTTGGGTAAACTCCGGGAGTTGGTGATGGACAGGGAGGCCTGGCGTACTGCAGTCCACGGGGTCGCAAAGAGTCGGACACAATTGAGCGACTGAACTGAACTAAAAACAAGATTTATAATGGTTGTGCAGTATTTCCTCATAGAGATTATATCATAAGTTACATAAAATTCTTATTTTATTGGGCATTTATTTAAGGTAAATTATTAGTTGTGGTGTTACTGATTAAAGGACATAAAACATTTAAAAATTTCTGGTGAATATTACCATAATACCTTCCAAAAAGGTTGTACCAGTCCAGCCTCACCATCACTGTATGATAATGTTTTTTGCAAATTTTGTATTGTGACCCTAGTCATATCAGAAATGTTAAATGTTTATTTTTGTTTTTCCCTAGATATGTCATTTTCCTAGACTGTTTGTTGTTCATTTGATTTGACCTAAGCTTTAAGCTGTTTTGGACTAGTGTACCAATACTGTCCTTTTTTACATGAAGACAGTACCACTTATGATGCACTGTGAATGAACACATTATCCCAGGTTCCCCATACTTATCCAGCTGGTTCCTGAAGGTTCTTACATTCAAATAGAATGGCTTTTTGCCAGCACAAATTGACACTTCAACCCACAATGGTGTATTTTGTTTCCTTGTTAGTTAGTAGGGCCAAGATACTTTCCTTTATTTTATAATTTGACTTAACAACAAATTTTAAATATTTGTTTTTCAAATATGGTTCATAGCCAAGAGCTCTTTTGAAAAACATGTTGTTTTCCTGTTTGTAATACATAGATTACTGTTTGTAATACATAGATTAGAGCTACCATAATGCTTTTGCTGAGAAATTGTCACTAGCTAGTTATTAAATATCTATTATCACTCATGCAGAATTAACTTCCATTTAAAACGTTCCAGTTAAACAAAACTTCATTGTAAACCCTTTAATTGATTCCTTGTGTCTGCACATAAAGCAGTCTCATTCAGGAGTGTGAATCACTAGCACAGTTCTTAGTGGATCACTCAGCTCATAATCTGGGAGGCCCAGATAGTTAATACTTGAGAATCACGATGAGTCAATATGGAAATTTTTCAGTTTAGTCCAACTGCGGATTTTCTGGGATGACTGTTTGGAAAATGCCTTTTTGAAAATTTGATGTCTTAATATTGTTCAGTTTCACTGCTTGTTACTTTGCTTCTTTCCTGTCCCTGGAGTTCTGAATTCCACATAATTTATTGGTTGTTTTGTGAAAAGTGCTCTGCCTGAGTTGATTTTCATCAACTGTTAAGGACCTTAGTAATGATCTGATGTGATATTTTTCACTTAATATACAAATGAAAAAGTGGAAAGAAATATTTATTCCTGAAGTGCCTGTTAGAATCTCTTGGCTCTCAGGTCAGGGCTTACTCTCAGTTTCATAAAAGTCAAGGTTAGAGTCACTTTACTTCCCTGGTGGCTCAGACGGTAAAGCGTCTGCCTGCAGTGTGGGAGACCTGGGTTCAATCCCTGTGTCAGGAAGATCCCCTGGAGAAGGAAATGGCAACCCACTCTAGTACTCTTGCTATTAGTTCATCCTGGATTTTTGTTTAGAAAAGGAATTAAGATTTTTAAGTGAAAGTGAAAGTGTTAGTCGCTCAGTCATGTCCGAGTCTGTGATCCCATGGTCTGTAGCCCACCAGGCTCCTCTGTCTGTGGGATTCTCCAGGCAAGAATACCGGGGTGAGTAGCCATTCCCTTCTCCAGGGGATCTTCCCAACCCAGGGATCGAACCCAGGTCTCCTGCATTGCAAGCACATTCTTTGGAGCCACCAGAGAAGCCCAAGTGTTTTTTAATTATAAGGAGATTAGGACTTTCCTGATGATCCAGTGGCTAAGACTCTGCACTCCCAGCATGGGGGGCTCCAGGTTCGATCCCTGGTCAGGGAACTAGATCCCAGATGCTGCAGTTAAGACCCAGGTTAGTTAAATAAGTATTTTTTTTAAAAAGGAGATTAAAACTTGGCTCTGACCCAACTTGATTGTGCATTTGCAAAACATTTAAAATAGCACTACTTATTTTAATTTTTAAAATTTCCTAGTTATTTCAGTTTACTGAGTATTTAAAAATTGACAAGGGAAAAGTTATATACTTTTTTAGTTCATCTGAATCTCTTGGGAGCTTTTTTTTTTCCTCTACGTGAGTCTGTGAGAAACTTTTCCAAAGAAATATATAAAATTGATATTTTTGGATTAATGGTGTTTTTGTGGCCAACATTATAGTAAAGAGATTGTAATGGAAAAAATGAGTCAGATAAACTGGAAAGTAAAGCATTTCCCTGTAGAGTCACTGTACTATAAAAATGTTTAAACTTTAACAGATGATTCCAGTTATTTCTTCTAGTCTTTTGTTGTATAGCATATATAACACTGAATACCTCTTTATATATATATATATATATATAATATATATATTTTATTTATTTGGCTGCACCAAGTCTTAGTTGTGGCATACTGTCTTCAGTTGTGGCATATGGAATCTAGTCCCCTGGAAAGGGATTGAACCTGGGCCCCCTGCATTGGGAGCTTGGAGTCTTAGCCACTGGACCACCAGGGATGTTCGTAAATACCTCGTGAATACAACTGTAATTTTATTAAGTGTTTGTAATTTCTTATAAACTAGTAATACTTTATTGCAGGCTTCTTGATGGTAGTAAATACTAATTGCATGAGTGAATTTTATTTATTTTTTTAACTTGTTCATTGTGGTAAAATATCCATAACATGAAATTTACCATAGGTCTGTAGCATTAAGTACATTCACATTGTTGTGCAGCAATCATCTACATCTGTCTCCAGAACTTTATCTTCCCAACTGAAACTCCCTTCCCATTAAATGCTAACTCCCCTTTCCTCCCAGCCACTGGCAGTCACCAATGTACTTTCTCTCTCTGTGAGTTTGACTATTCCAGGGCCCTTTTGTGAGTAGAAACATGTAATATTTGTCCTCTTGTGACTTCTCACTTAGCTAACTGTCTCCAAGGTTCATCAGCATTGTAGCATGTGTCAGAATTTCCTTCCTTTTAAGGCTGAATAGCACTGTGGGTATATTCCATATTTTGTTTATGAGTTGGTGGATACTGTGTTGCTTCCGCCTTTTGGCTGTTGTGGATAGTACACTGTGAACATGGGTATACAGATACCTGTTTGTACCCTGCTTTAATTTCTTTTAGGTAGACATCCAGAAGTAGAATTTCTGGATCATATGATACTTCTGTATATAATATATTGAGAAAATCATAACATTTTCTGCAGCGCTACACCATTTTACATTGTCAGCAGTGCACAACAGTGATTCCAGTTTCTCCATAACCTTTTCAGCTCTTCTTTCATTTCTTTTAATAGTACCCATTCTTTTGCGTATGAAATGGTACCTCACTATGCGTTTTTTGTCTCATTTGCATTTCCCTAATGATTAATGACAGTTTAAAACTTCTTAAATTTAAACACAGATTAACCCAAGCCTTGTTTGTTCAAAAATGCATTAGAATCATTGGCAAAGGAGTGAGGAAAACAGCATTCTCTTATCCTTGATAGTGGAAATATGAACAGGTACTGGCTTTCTGGAGGGGTCATTTGGTAATACATATTAAAATTTTTTGGAGAGATAGTACATTAAAAAAACCCTGACTTTTTCTTAATAACACACACAGTTTTTCACAATTTGTACAACTTTGTACAAATTTCTTTTATACAAAGAAATTCTTTTACAAATTTATCCTAAATCTGTAATTGGAAATGTGCTTCCCTTTAGCTCAGTTGGTAAAGAATCTGCCTGGCATGCAGGGGTCCTGGTTCAGTCCCTGGGTCAGGAAGATTCCCTGGAGAGGGAAATGGCAACCCATTCCAGACTTCTTCCCTGGAGAATTCCATGGACAGAGGAGCCTGACGGGCTGTAGTCCATGGGTTCACAAAGAGTTGGACATGACAAAGCGACTAACACACACACACAAAATTTTAAGTATTATCATAAATCATTGTAAACAGCTTAAATGCTTACCCGTAAATGTGTTAAATTCTGATTCAGTACGCCTGGGAGTGGAAATCGGGTAAAGTAGGACCAGGGAATCAGTATTTTCAGTGAGCATGGTGGATAATTGTGATGAAGGTGGTCTGTGGACCACATTTGAGGAACGTTTACTCATCATTACTTAACATGGCTTACTTTTAGGTTTCATGGTGTGCTAAGCCCCTCTGCAGACTGGCCTTTGACCTCCTTCAAACATCCTCCGTCGTGTTCCAGTCTAAGAGCTGTGTGCCACTTTTCACTCACATCATGTTCTCCATCTGCCTTGCCACTACCTCCCACCCCAGGTCTGCCTGGTGAAACCATACCCATTCTTCAGAGACCCACTTGTCTTCTGCAGTAAGCTTAAACTTTTTTTTCCGGCTTTATTGCAGTATAATTGATAGCTTATACTTTTTAATCTATAGAAATTAGTCTCTTTTCCTTCTCTGAGTATTTTCACATTTTGTACTTCTATTCCATTCGTTGTATTCTGCTCTGAAATGATTGTGTTCATGGAAAGTGGACATATTTTATATTTTCTGCCTCCTATAAATCGATTTAGGGCTTCTGTTGAATGTAACACACATATATTGAGGTATATATGAGGGCTCAGAGAATTTTTAGAAGCATGGACTTTCCTCTCAAGAAACTAATATTCCAGCAGAAGAAACTGATACCACTAACCTCAGTTTACTAGATTAAGTCCTGATATTGGTAGAATAAAAATTTATTATGGACTTTCTGAGGAGGAGATTAAATGAGGAGGTCTAGAAAACTTGAAGTGACCTTTAGGCTAGATCCTAAAGGATGAAAAATTTTCCCAAGTAGGAAATTGTGGAAAGACCATATAAAGTAGAGGAAAATCAATGAGCAGAGATTCAAATTTATTAAATCATTCAGTTAATAGTTTTTCTAAGTGCCAGGGTTATAAGAACAAAGTCTGTATTTAATTTGATTGAGGTGACAGATAATGAACAAGTTAACAAATAAGTGTTGAGGTAGCGTTGAGTGCTCTGAAGAAAAAAGGCAGGGCAGGGGTGTAGAGAAGAGGAAGGATTTTAAGTTTTTTTAACTTTAAAAAGTTTACAAAAGATTTATTTTAAAATCTCAAGCAGACTTTATTCTCTAGGACATGAAATGTTTTGGGCGGTGTTTTCTTCAAAAAGACAATATATTCCTTTGGTTCAGAAAATAAGACTATAAAAAGATATGTAATAAAAGTTAACTCTATCCCATCCCTCTTTGTCTCCTCCTCCACTTTTCTTTGTTAAAGATATCCTGTGTTTCCTTATAGAAATCTAAGCAAAAAACACAGATTGATATTTTTTTCTCTATAGAAAAGATGTATACATATATACACATATACTTTGCTGTTTTCACTATTTGAACGTCTTGAATATCTTTTCTCATGTTTTACAGCCATGCGGTATTCTGCTGTATAAATAGGCCATGGTGCATTTAACCGTTCCCTTGACAGTGGACATTGAGTTACATAGAAACAGTGTTCTACTTTGATCATTCCCAAAAGTGAGGTACTGGGTCAAAGGATACAGATTCATATAATTTTGTAGGTATTAGTAAATTGCCCTCCCACCAGCAGTATTTGAAAACGTCTATTTTCCATAACCTCTCCCACTAAAGGATTTTTGCCAGTGTGATAGGAGAATTGTATCTCAGAGTAGTTTATTATTGAGATATAACTTATATACCCTAAAATTTGTTCTTTTTACGTATACAATTCAGTGGTTTTAGTATATTCACAAGGTTGTGTAACCACCACCATTGTCTTAATTCCAAACATTTTCATTATCCCCAAAAGATAGCCTATACCCATTAACAATCACAATCCATTTCCTATAGGCCCTGAAGTGAAGCTCAGTCGTGTCCGACTCTTTGCGACCCCATGAACTGTACAGTCCATGGAATTCTCCAGGCCAGAATACTGGAGTGGGTAGCCTTTCCCTTCTCCAGGGGATCTTCCCGACCCAGGGATTGAACCCAGGTCTCCCACATTGCAGGTGGGTTCTTTACCAGCTGAGCCAGAGGGAAGCTCATAGGCCCTAACAGCCACTAACTAACCTGTCTCTGTTGATTCGCTTATTCTGGACAGTTCATATAAATGGAATCATACATTTGGTGGCTTTTGTGTCAGACTTCTTTCACTTAGCATTATGTTTTCAAGGTTCATCCATGTTGCGCATTTTTTAAGGGGAATTTGTGTTTTTCTTTCTGTGGAATGTCTGTTTTGAACTCTTTATATATATTAGAGATCAGCTCTTTGGATATAAAAGAATTACTGAAACCTCTTTCCCCAGTTCATTGTTTTCCAGTATTGTTTAAATTGTTTTTTCTTTTATCCGTGGAGACACTTTTTATTTTTTTGTACTCAGATTCATCTTTTCTTCCCATGTTCAGAGTTATAACAAGTATCAACTATGTTTTATTCTAATACTTTAAAAAATCCATCTTGGCCCCACTGATTTGAGGGGCCACTTTCATTAGTGTCTTTTTAGCAAAGGAGTAACACATCCATTTAGAGAATTCTAGTGGAGATACAGGAAAAAAGCTAAAGAAGGGAGAAGGTAGAGTGGATATTCATTTATATCCTTTCAAGCTTGTTTTTTTTTTTTCTTCTTCTAGGGTTTTGTAATGCATAAATTTTATTTGTTTTCACAGTATTGGGATAATATTGTTCTGAGTCCTGTATTTCCAGTTAATACATCAGGGACATTTTTATTGAACAGATATTTATTGAGAGGGACTTCCCCGGTGGCGCAGTGGTAAAGAATCTGCCTGCCAGTGCAGGAGACTTAAGAGACATGCATGCAATCCCTGGGTAACTCTGGGTCAGGAAGATCCCCTGGAGTGGCAACCCACTCCAGTATTCTTATCTGGAAAATTCCACGGATAGAGGAGCCTGGCGGGCTACAGTCCATCGCGTCACAGAGTTGGACGTGACTTAGCGAACACGACTTAGTGACTGAGCACAATTTACTGAAAACCTGCTACCTTTTGTCAAGCTGTGGGGGTTTAGGTATTGGGGATAAAAGAACAAAAGCCTGCCTTCAGGGAGTTTACCTTCTATAAACAAACTGTAAAATAGAAATTATGTGAGGGTAAGTGCTATAAAGAAAAATCAAAGGGCTGGAGAATGAGAGATGTTATTTTAGAGGAAAGTGGCCTGAGGAAATTCGCTAGGGAGATGACTTTTGGGCTGACTTGAATGAAGTGAGAGTGTGTTCTGCTAATATCTATGAAATTAAATATTTCAAAGCAGTGAAAATAACAAGTACAGTAATCTTGAGGCAAAAGTATGGCATAACAGGGGATTGTGAGGATGTAGGTATTCCTTATTCAGAGTGAGCTAGAGGGAGAGCGGAAGGTGAAGAGACCAGAAGTGTCCTAGCAGGTGAAGATTGGAGGTTTTGTTCTGAGAGGATTTTGAGCAGAAGAGAGACATTATCTGACTTGTTTCCTAAAAGCTTTACTCTGGTTGCTTTTTGGAGAAGAGACTTGGAGGGTTAAGAGAATAAGCTGCTGCTGCTGCTAAGTCACATCAGTCGTGTACGACTCTGTGCGACCCCATAGACGGCAGCCCACCAGGCTCCTGTCCCTGGGATTCTCCAGGCAAGCACACTGGAGTGGGTTGCCATTTCCTTCTCCAGTGCATGAAAGTGAAAAGTGAAAGTGAATTTGCTCCGTCGTGTCCGACTCTTCGCGAACCCATGGACTATAGCCTACTGGGTTCCTCCGTCCATGGGATTTTGCAGGCAAGAGTACTGGAGTGGGTTGCCACTGCCTTCTCCAAAGAGAATAAGCTAGGGGACCAATTAGAAGACTCTTGCTTTTATAGTAATCTTGGCTAGAGATACAAGGTGACTTGGATCAGTGTGATAGTGGTAGAGATTGAAAGAAGTGGTTGGACTGTGGATATATATTTTGAAGACAGAACTGACAAGATTTGCTGATAGCTTGGCTATGGAGTGAGAAAAAAGAGTGAGGTTGTCTTGAAAATTTTGGCCTTAAAAACATCATGAGTGACAAAGCTACTTACTGAGTTTGGGAAAACTGCAGACAGAATAAGAGTAACTCTTTGGAGGAGGGGAGGATTGGTTTGGAGTATGTTAAATTTCAGGTGCCTATTAGACATCCAAGAGAAGATACAGAGCAGCAGTTGAATTTCAAGTCTGAAATTCCAGGGGATGTTGGGGCAAATGGGACATCGTTTACAGCTTGAGTTCTGGTGAAGGAATCAACAAAGAGTCCTGAAAAGGATGGGCTAATAAGATAGAACAAAAATCAGGATATGTATTTAGAAGTTTGGGAAGGAGAAGGGAGACAGAAATAGAAACTGAAAAATAATAGCCAGGAGAGTTTGATTATCAGGCTGGCCAATGCCTCCCTGCACCCCACTATAGGCAACTGCCTATGTGCTTTATGTCATTATAGATTAGTTTGCATTTTCTAGAATTTTTATAAATGGAATCATATAGTGTGGTTTTTTCTGCCTGACTTTGAGATTCATCCATGTTACACATATCAGTAGTTTATTGCTAAGTAGTATTCTATTGTATGAATATACCACAATTTGTTTATTCATCAATGTGATGATGGACATTTGTGTTGTTTCCAGTTTTTGACTATTAGACATAAAATTGTTGTGAACATTTATGTTCAAGTCCTTTTATAGACATAGGGTTTTGCTTCGTGCCCAGGATCAGACTGGCTGGATCACAGAGTTGATACATGTTTGCATGTGTATGCTAAGTCGATTCAGCCCACCAGGCTCCTCTGTCCATGGGATTCTCCAGGCAAGAATACTGGAGTGGGTTGCTATGCCCTCCTTCAGGGGATCTTCCCCACCCAGGGATTGAACCTGTGTCTCTTACGTCTCTTGCGTTGGCAGGCAGTTCTTTACAGCAAGCTCCACTGCCAGACTGTTTTGCAAAGTGACCAGTGTTTTAGAGTACCAGCTTCTCCACATCCTCACCAACACTAGGTATAGTCATTCCTACCCAGTGAATGTCTCTCTCTCTCTCTTTATTATTATTATTATTTTTTGGCTTTTCAGAATCTCAGAGATCTCCTTCCATAGTCATTCTTTTTAATTTTAGCCATTGTGTTCTGTTTGTCCACTCTGCTGATGTGTTTTCTTTCTTCCATTTTCCTATAGTTACTTGAACATTCTTTAGAATTCTGGTTTGATTTATTTACAGTATTTTTGAGCACATCTGAGCACATGTATATCTCCCCTTTAACAACTCTAATCACTCCTGGACTGAATTTACCAACTTCTCTAGCCCCTACTCTCAATGCCCAGAGAAGTTATCTTTCTTAGTGAAATCATTATTTTTCTTTTCCAACTGCCAAGAAACCTTGAAGTTCTTTTGGGGCTTTTTATTTTGTTGTTTTGGGGGGGTTGTTTTGGTTTTTTAACTTGCAGTTCATTCTGTGTATAAGATCTTAAACTCTGAAATTTCCCCCTTGATCTTTGTGAGTTTACTTTATTATTTAGTCTAATTTTGGTCCCAATGATTGAGATAAGGTGCCCTCATCTGTGTTCACATGGGACCTGTACTTTGTTCCAACTCATCTGTAATGTAATTCTTAACTAGTGGTTAAAAGCCCAGAATCTGAAGTAAGACTGACTTCAGATTCTAGCTTCACCTCTTAATAAATGGGTGATCTTGGGGAAATTTTAAAACCTTTCTGGGCCTCATTTCTTCATTGTTAAATAGATCTGATCATATAATCTACCTCCAGAGATAATCCAAATAATGAGCTTTTACATTTGGTCTCCAAAGATGCTTTTAGTTTACAGAAAAAGGCAGTAAACTTTGACTTGATCCTGTTTAGGATATAGCTGACAGAAAACTCTTCAAATATAAATAATTTGGGAGGGGATTACATAATTTATTACCATGTTGATACCAAGTAATTTTTAAAATTCTCTTTTCTAGTGTAAGACAAGGTAGATTTGAAAGTTTATTTGGAAAACAGACTAAAAATAGCACGTTTGATTTTTGCCCAGTACATTTTATGTAAGCAAACATGATTTTCTTCAGTATGTGTTGTGGGGTGGGGTGGGGATAGAATCAAGAATACTTTTGAATTATGGGCTACCAAGAATTTTGCAAGTTATTTAAAAAGCTATCCTAGAAAGAATATTTATTTAACAGATTGACTGGTGTGACTATATAAAGTAGTAAATTTTGGAGGAAAACAAATATATTAAATGTCAAATGCAGAATACATTCTGCAGATAAATGGGCAGAAGGATAGGAATAGTTCATGAAGAAGGAGGACTATAGGGGGAATGTATCCTGCTGTATTAAAAACATACAATTGAGATACTTTTGAAATTCCATTTTGCATCTAGTAGAGTAGCATAACAGACAGTGCTGCTGGGGTTGAGGTAAAATTGTTCTTCGTTGCCAGGCGTTGTAAATTGTTAGAACCTTTTTAGAAACTCAAATGACAGTACAGGGCAAGAACCATGCAGGTTTACATTTCTTCTGTCCTAATTCTACTACTTCCTAGATTTGTCTATAGATGAATTTAGCCAAAGCGTAAAGGATATATTCAAGAAGATATTAGGTGTCAAAATATGTATAAATCTGTTGGCTTTCCTAGTTGGCAAAAAGCATTTAGTTGTTCAGCATCCCTCCCCCCATCCCCACCACACTCATCACACATTCCCATGTCACTTTCCATTCATAGATAGAATACGGAAATGATTTTTATTTTTTCATGAAAGCCATTCACAGTTAATTGTACACTCTCATTCCTCACTCTTTAACCAAGTTTGTTTGCTGAAGCAGGGATGTCAAAGACGACCGTGTTCTGCCTGTTGTTTGTTGTTGTTCAGTTGCTAAGTTGTGTCCTACTCTTTGCGACCCCATGGACCATAGCCCTGCTGGGCTCCTCTGTCCATGGATTTCCCAGGCAAGAAGACTGGAGTGGGTTACTCTTTCCTTCTCCAGAGGATCTTCCCGGGTCAAGGATTGAACGTGCATCTCCTGAATTGGCAGGCAGATTCTTTACTCCTGAGCCACCAGGGAAACCCTGTTGTTTTGTCTGTTAGCAGAGCGAAAAAGGGGTCATGAGAAAAGGGAGTTTTAGTGGTGCAGCAACAAGTGAGACCACACTTGGCAGTGACACAGTTTTGCTTAGAAACGTCAACTCCAGAGCCCAGTTCTACTACTTGACTCTTTTCTCCCCTTGCACTCCCTCCCACTTTCCCTTTCTACCCTTCCCCACAGATTGGAGTAGTGTACTCTGATATTTAAGCCTTTCTCTTAATGCTTACAAGGAGAGGAAAGGGATTTGGAAAGGAAAGAGTATCGAAGGAAAAACCCATTGACAGCTCAGTAGATCCAAAGAGTGGTGATGCTGCCATTCGGTTAGGAAGCCTGTGGTTACTTTAGAAAGAAAACCACCCATCATCCATGTTATGAGATGCTGAAGTTACAGTACTGTACACTTCATTTATACTCAAGGTTTGGGGATAGGGTGCTGTGGCACTTATAAAACCTTTGGAAAACCAGGCTTTTAAGTGTTCAGCATTGTAGAGGCCTGCAGCTTAACCAGTATGAAATGTGTGTTTCTAGTTGTGTTTAAATGACTGCTTTATTATACAGGCTTTGAAGGATTTGCCATTGATCCGCTTGCCCCAAAAAAGTTAAGATTATTATATGAAATACTGAACTGTTGAGAAATTATTTCATAGCAATAATTGTTTAAAAGATATCCATTTGTTTTTGGTACAGATGGAAGTGTAGAGAATGAGTTTTCTAACTAACCAATGATTGCACCTTCATGATTTGGCTTACTGGGACAAATAAAATTTCAGGCTTTAAGGGAAATGCTTTAGAGATGGCATTTTGGAAAAATGTGAGTCTAGACCCTGTGAATGTGATTCATTATGGAAACCTGGCTTACATCACCATTTAAAGATTGCTTATTATTTACTTTTGCTTTGGTTTTATAACTTGTGTATAGAGTGAGAGGAGAACTGTTGAGCTCAGTTGGATATCAGTGCTGGAAACGAGAGTTGTACTTGAAGTCCTGTGGTGAAATACTTGTGTGATTGGACTCTTCTGTATGTAAATCTTGATATTTGCACGTTATGTAGATGCCTCTGAACTTTTTCCTTCTTCATTGACCTTTTGGGAATTGTTCTGGGGTTTTTTCATGTATCTTACCAAGAAAATTTTTGTTAAATTATTTTGAACATATAATAACTTTGAACACTCAGGGTTTATTTTACGTTTTGTTTATTAAATTAAGAGATAGCAAATGAGGATGATTCGTGACCATGGCTATCAAGTTGGCAGAACTTGATAATGAGAAGTAATTTGTCCTATGTATATACAGTTGTAATCACAGTACTGGTGCAGATGTTTTCTTTCTGTGAGCAGTTGAGTCTGTGAATCACCTCCTATGGATATGGGTGTCCGGTGACAGGGAGCCAGCTGTTGGGTGTCGTAAAAAAACAGCTTGCTCCTAGTTGGCTGCTCCAGAGAAGAGAGCAGGAATAGAGCACGTGGGGTGAAGATTTTCGCAACGCCTATAATGACCCGGATAAAATTCGTTGAGATTTTCTGCTGTGGCTTTTTCCTATAGATGCCAGAGTTCATCTGTTTTGGATTTTCACAAATGATTCATCTTCCTGCCATATTTTCTTAGACTACAGTGACTAAAGCACCTTCGAGTCACTTTTAGGGATTTTCTCCTATCACAACGTATTGGAGAAGAGAACAGTGATATTCAAGCTCAGTCCTGTTTTCCATCTCATGCTGATTGATTCCTGTGGTACATGGAAAACTGTTTCTCCCTGAAAATGGCATTCTGGTGATTTACTGTTTTCTGTGGGAGAAAACTTAATGGCCTTCTCTTCTGTTTCTCTTCCAGAGAAAATCTGGAAAAGTTGTAAACAAAGCATCATTTCTCTAAGAAAATTTTGGATAGCAGAAATTCTGGATAACAGGTAAAAGGAGTGTTTAAATTTCTTTGATGATGCTGATAATCAACTGTAATGTGCAGAAGTGAAGCAGGAGAGGAAAGATCGAGGAGAAGAGCTAGGTGTGCTTTGTGTCAGGGGCTGAATTAGGGACTGTACGTATATTATCTTGTTTAGATGGTTTTTACCAAGATTCTGAACGCAGATCTAAGAATCTCAGAATAAAACTGTCGTTTGAAATGCTGTTTTAAGTAGATTTACCTCTTGATTGGATTTTCTGTCTGCAGGCATTTTTTAACATCAACCATAAATAAAATACAGAAGTATAATACAGAACGCTAGGATCTGCTGTGATGAGCCCTAGCTAAGGCTTCTGAGTTTCTGTCTTTTATTTTAGTTCTTGATCTTTGCCAGTTATTAATATTTGCAGCTGTACCATCTCCTTAATTCTTGTTAATACTTTGTTACCAGATCTGGTATTTAAGTTTGCCGATAAGGTGTCTCTTCACAGTGCAGTCCAGCCCAGGCGTCCCCATCGTGTTCTCGGTGGCAGTCTTACTGTGGCTGAATAAGTGTCCCTTTGTACTCTTCCCTCTATCTCACAAAATTCAGAAAGTCTAAGAAATAACACTGTATGTAAAACATCCCGTGTACTTTAAGAATTGTATCTCAAATGACAGCTACAATTTTACCTTTTAAACTAGAGAAGACATGAAAAGAAATCAGACTTCCCTCAGACCCTGTCAGCATACACCCGTGCTCATAGCCTGAGGGGAAGGGCCTTTCCCGATGGTGGTGTGGCGGGTGTGGCGGGTGAGGCGCCGTTTATTCTGTCATTCTAGTATGAGCCTTGAAGTTCGGTTTCACGTATGTAGAGAAGTAGTTTCTAGAGATATCATCAGTGTAAAAAAAGTAAGATTTTAGTATTTGCTGACGTTTCTTTGGTATTTTTCATTTTTGTCAGGGCGGACCAGTTTAGTCACCATGAGTTGGAGCTTCCTCACTCGCCTGCTGGAGGAGATCCACAACCACTCCACATTTGTAGGGAAGATCTGGCTCACGGTATTGATCGTCTTCCGGATCGTTCTTACAGCTGTAGGAGGAGAATCCATCTATTACGACGAGCAAAGCAAATTTGTGTGCAACACAGAGCAGCCGGGCTGCGAGAACGTCTGCTATGACGCCTTTGCACCGCTCTCTCACGTGCGCTTCTGGGTGTTCCAGATCATCCTGGTGGCCACCCCCTCGGTCATGTACCTGGGCTATGCCATTCATAAGATCGCCAAGATGGAGCACGGCGACGCAGACAAGAAGGCCGCTCGCAGCAAGCCCTATGCAATGCGCTGGAAACAGCACCGGGCTCTGGAAGAAACGGAAGAGGACCATGAAGAGGATCCCATGATGTATCCAGAAATGGAATTAGAAAGTGAGAAAGAAAATAAAGATCAGAACCAATCTAAACCTAAGCATGATGGCCGGCGGCGGATTCGGGAGGATGGGCTCATGAAGATCTATGTGCTGCAGCTGCTGGCAAGGACCGTGTTCGAGGTGGGTTTCCTGGTTGGGCAGTATTTCCTGTATGGCTTCCAAGTCCACCCATTTTATGTGTGCAGCAGACTCCCTTGCCCTCATAAGATAGACTGCTTTATTTCTAGACCCACTGAAAAGACCATCTTTCTTCTGATAATGTATGGTGTTACAGGCCTTTGCCTATTGCTTAACATTTGGGAGATGCTTCATTTAGGATTTGGGACAATTCGAGACTCACTAAACAGTAAAAGGAGGGAACTGGAAGATCCGGGTGCTTATAATTATCCTTTCACTTGGAATACGCCATCTGCTCCCCCTGGCTATAACATTGCCGTCAAACCAGATCAAATCCAGTACACCGAACTGTCCAACGCTAAGATTGCCTACAAGCAAAACAAGGCCAACATCGCCCAGGAACAGCAGTACGGCAGCCATGAGGACAGCCTCCCACCCGACCTGGAGACTCTGCAGAGGGAAATCAGAATGGCTCAGGAACGCCTGGATCTGGCCATCCAGGCCTACAATCACCAAAATAACCCCCACGGTTCCCGGGAAAAAAAAGCCAAAGTGGGGTCCAAAGCTGGGTCCAACAAAAGCAGTGCTAGTAGCAAATCAGGGGATGGGAAGACCTCCGTCTGGATTTAATCTTGGCTGGGCTTAAAGCTTGTACTTTCATAGTTCATGGTAAGCAGCGGCTCACTGAAAAACGACTTCCGTTGAGTAAACATTTGGCTCTGCTTATCTTCAGGGATGCTGTTAGCTCATGATCCAAGCTCAGGGGACTCTGAAGGTGGGGCTGGGGCAAGGGGGAGAGAACGAGAAACACAGCGTTCCTGGATACGAGTTCCAGCAATAATACAGTTGCAGAACTTTACATTTGTGTCTTCCAGATCTGGAAAAGAACAGATATATTTAAATCATTCTTGTTGAACAGTTTTTGTATGTACAGTATTATGGTACTTTTTTTTTTTTAAGTATGAGAACTTTTTTTTGTATTTGTACATTGGACCACTGTAGTTATACTTTTATATTAAAGGGGAGAAAAATCCTTAAGGTAATGCCTATTAGGCTAGTGTTATTACTTTGTTCAGCAAACTCTACCCGGGGTTTAAAGTTTTAATAGATGCTATACACCTAATAAAAAGTGCCTCTCGTGTTACAGGGACAATTTCAGATATGTGAGGAGCTGAAGGGGGATGAGTCAGTTCTTAGCCTCGGAGAGGAAGTCCACAGTAGAAGGAAATGGAGATCTTGCTCTGACTTGAGAAATCTTTGAATCTTATTCATATGCCCAGAGTTGTATCTAGTCTTTGAAAAGCTATTTTTGTTTCCAAGTGATTCACTGCAGAAGTCCTTTAAATACCAAGCCTTGCTTTGATGGTGTGTATGTAATGTCAGTTGTTTCAAAAGTCTGATGCACAAAGATGTCCTCAGCCAGTAGCAGTATGGAGACCGTGGCTAGAACTGTTCTGAGATTCCTCTATCACCAAGCAAAGCCATGCCTAGAAAATAAGCCCTGATGTTTAGTTGTGGGCCTGTTTGATTTGCCTTAAATCTGAATCAAAAAATCTGCCTCTCTCTGGTTTCTTAAGATGCCAGTGATGAATATTTTCTTTTATATGTTAACAATAAAAATACAAAAATTCCCTTCTAGGCTAAAAATTAATCAAAGCCACTTACACTGCATGTGGCAGAAGGCCTAAGTTCAACTTCCGTCCTTCTTATCATCTACCATGGGGTTTTTATAATCTACCTACTTCTGCCAAATTTGGTTTCTGCCCCGAAGACCAGTTCAGACCTGGGATTTTGTCTGTAAATAGTCTGAAAGAGAATTTCAGTATTTATTCACTGTAGGCATACCTGTTTGTCAGTGACAGGCATTCATGTTCACGTAACACTCATAATTTGCAGTAGTATTTAACTGCCATTTTCAACCTTCTGTTGGATAACTGTTCTGTCATGTTCACATCATTTGTCTTACAGTTAAGAGCTTCTGAGTGAGAGCTTGGTAAAGATTTAAAGGAAGGAGTGTTTGCTTCACCAGGGAGCATTTCATTTGGGACATCTCACTCTTCTCTAACAGAAAGTTAATTGCAAGCCACCTGGAACTTTGAAATTCCAGGAGTGGGTTTTGTTTTGGTTTTGCTCTTAATTTTTAAATGTCAGTTCTTTATTATTTAAGAGGGTCTTAGAACAGCATCCTGTGTACAGTTCTTTTTTCTTTGTTCTCCATTTCTCCCCCTCCCCCCAAAAAAATTCAGTTGAAAATTTAAGCTTATCTTCTAGCCATGCATTTACATTTATTTTGCTTTTTTTAAATCTGTAAATTTTACCCAAGAGAAGCTCCTCAGGATCTCTAAACATTTGAGCAAAAGGTCAACTCCAGTGAGATTGAAGGGAAAATTTCAGAAAATGACTTATATGCGTATGTATCCTGGATAATTACCAGATCTGCATAGTTTCCTTCAAAACAAAGTGTTACTAAAGAATTTCAAGTAGTTATTCTAAAACAGGCAAGATTTTAAATACTTCAGGCTGGCTAAGACAAAGAACTACCAAAAATTCTTCTGTCAGTAGAACTTCACGCATACTTCTGAATTGAAGGACAGAAAAAAATACACATAGGTTCATGTCCATCTATTCAGAGCCTGAGGGAGAATAGAGTAGCTTTGCCATTGGGAGGGTTGGGAATTTGAATGATAGGAGAGGGACGGAGTCAAGCAGAAACGCCAGGCAGACATTCGGCGCCAGAAGCATCCACTTAGTTTCTACAGGCAGGGCCTCCGGTGTTTCATCTTGGCTTGTTCTGATGAGAATGTTATCTTTTGTGTCTGGATAATTCTTCAACTTCCTCAAGTACATAGAAAGATATTCTGGGTCACCTTCGCATGTGTTCAAATCTATTTTTATTCTCTCACTAAAGTTCTACGTATGACATAGATTTCCCAACTCTGACTGCTTCCTTGATCCATTTCTTTTAGCCTTTGAACGTACAAGTTTGCCAAAACCATTCTCACCTGATAACATGTCATGGACCTACATTAAGAAAATGGCCCTTTCAATGTCTGGCTTAACCCACTGAGTGAATAAAAAGACTGTTCCAGTTACTGTTCTGGAACTTGCAAGTGGTTGTATAAACAGCATTTTTTTTTCCTATCAAAATCACATTGCTTTGAATTGCTGCATAAGACATGCTATGTCTTACGACATGTGCTTCTCTCAATAGTAGCTGAGTGCTTAGTCCTTCACGTACTATAATCAGGATATGGTCAACAGCATGTTTATATTCCTTAATATACCATCAGATTTATTCAGATGTGTGTCCTTTATACAGCAAACCGGCTTTTTTTTCTTAGCTCAAATTTGAGGGAAGAATTAGATCGCATTTTCCTCTAAAGAAATGTTAATGTGCGTTTTGTGGCTTCATTTTTGCTTTCTGCCTTAGTTTTGCCAGCTTCTATATTTGTTCATTTAAAACCACAGGTGTGTGATTTCATTAGAAGTTAGTTTTTCTGGGGATTTTCCTTGACTAACACCTATAGAATTCCTTTTGATAAAGATGAACTCTGTCATCTAAAATGGTTCTCACAGGTCAGAACTCCCACACATCTGTCTTTAAGAAGGACACCTATGTCTTTGGAAAGAAAAATGTCATCATTAAGTACCTTAGCTGTCGTTTCTTTGTGGTGTGAAACTAAGCAATTCCCTCCACTTTTCCAAGTTCCAGTAGCCGCCTACCTCTCAGAAGTGTTAGGAGTGGTTAGAGAAAGCCTCTGGTGAAAAGTATTAAAAGACCAACTGTTGGTCATTGTCTGAGCTTGAAGCTTCGAAAAAATCATTGAAAGAACTACATGATATAGTAAGATGTCCTTCGGTGCTCTTTATCACAGGAATCCGTTGTTGAAACACTGAACTTGCTCTAGCAGCTTATTCCGAGAATGGACTTAAATGTTATTCCTATTAGTCATACCTATGATTTACCCGTTAAGCTTATAAATGTCCAGGCTTTGTGTTTTCCATCTCATTTATGGAACTGTACACTTGTAAAAATAATACCTATAGTTGAGGATAAATTTTTGGCCAGGCAGTGTTTGGTAAAAGGCAAGTATGTTATACTTGAACCTACTTCAAGAAATGCCTTTTTATAAAGGAAAGGTCTTTCCTGACTGTGAAGTAAAGTACCTGAAGTCAGAGATACACAGTTGCTGGTCATTTTGCTTGAAAGGTTCCAGATATTGATTTTATCTTCATAAAATCATGTAATTTCATGAAGAGTCTTACCACCTAAAAATAATAAAGCCCCTGCACTTATACAGTGCTGAGTTTGGAAATAAAATTTCAACTCACCTATGTATCATAAATCTGTAATAATTCACAGTCACCATCAAATGTTAGAATCATTAGGTTGACTTGCATACTTGTTACTCATTCTGGCCATATATCATGGAGAGTTTAAAAGATTTTATTTGTTGTCTCTAATGCAGTTGTGTTGTTTTTGTTGTTTTTAATAATGGTGTTGAGTTTGGTTTATGCATATTCCATGTTAAGAATCATACTTTTAAAAGAAGCAATCCGTGTATTCCAAAATGCAGGAGTCCAAAAGAAAGCCCTACCCCTGTACAAAGTCTCTGCAGAAATGAAAGAAGTGATAATTCTGCATTTCAGGCTTGGCTTGTTGAACCAGCAAAGATGTTTGGCTATAATATGCTTCCGAGACCGGAAGTGTTTTTCTTCATTATACTCTCAATTGTGTTCTCTTCAATAAATCTCTTACAGAAGTCTCTACCTCAGGCACTGTTAGATATGATTAGCATATTGATACTGAAAAACTTAGCTAGGACTTCAAACTTTTAAATGTAAAATTCAACTGTTAACTAGCAATTTAACGTCATGTAATGTTCAGTTTGGATATTGTATGAACAACCAAGGAGTTACCCATTCTAGTGCCAAAGATTACTGGTTACTAATTTCATTCTGTACAGTTAATGTAAAACTTTACACAGTGGGGACAGACTCCTCTCAGGGCCTTGTCTCTAGGAAGAGTTTTGTTGGTTCTGAATGTTTGTCATTTCCAAATACAGTTTAGAAGATTTCATTTGTGGTCTGTGCATCTCTTTCCAAACTTGAAAACTCAACTGCCAGGACGTGTCATTTTGAGGATTTTTACCCCATCCTTTGTATAACATAGTGCCCGAGAGCTTAATGGTTTACACAGGAAACCTGATATGGAAATCTCTTCCAGTACATTCACCTGTAAGTTGATCTCAGTGGGAATACAGGAGCAGGAAATTTCCAAAGTAGAGGCTTGGGCTCAAAAGGTACCACCTGATTTTTCATAGCCGTGTTAGAATTCCCCTGGGGTTGCTGTGGCTGGAAGGGTTTGGCATGTTTGTGGCGTCTCCATCTGGGGAGGGTAGGTGACCTTGAGAGGGCAGGGGTACAG
The DNA here is from genome assembly GCF_023091745.1 of Budorcas taxicolor. NCBI lineage: Eukaryota > Metazoa > Chordata > Mammalia > Artiodactyla > Bovidae > Budorcas > Budorcas taxicolor. Next base: position 44,168,873 of record NC_068928.1, on the reverse strand, counting down.
TCTAAGCAGCTCCTGGGAACACACCCCATCTCTGGCTCCCTTTGGTTCTGGACTCCTGGAGAAGCGTGCCTTCTGGGAGGGATGCCCCTCACAGATGGAGACCAGTCTTGGTGTGACTCATCCACTCTTTGAGAAGAGAATGGTGTGGGGGAGGGCTGAGGAGAGGGTAGCCTTTACTGCAACAATGCCCTCTGTTCCCCCAGACACAGAATCGCTGACAGAACAGGTCATGCACTGAGCGCACCCTGAGCAGCACAGATTGTAAACTGGTCAGCCAACCATATTTGGTAGTAAACGTGTGAGCCATTTGAAAGCTGTTAGAGCTGCTAGTTTGGAAAGAAGTTTCTTCAGCAGATTTGCCATCAGAACAGAGACTAGTACCTGGAAACGGTGTTGCATCCAAGTTTAAATTTGTTTTATTTGCCATGTAGAGTTTAAAATAGTTTTTCTAAGGTTTTGAGGGCTTATACCAGTCTTAACGTAATGCTGTTCGAGTTGGAAGCATATTACCCAGGAGCGCAGAGCATACAGAGGTTGAGGCAGAACCGAGAACAGACCTGGGTCTGCACACTGATTGCCCAGTGGCTTGATCCAGCATCCTTTGGTCTTTGCCTGGAGAAGTGCAGAAGCCGCTGTTGGTGGGGCTGTCATGGTGGCTGGGGGTGGACCCTGCTTGGTGGACCTTGCTGTCTTCAAGCATTTTTTCCTAAATGACAATTGGACCACCTATGAAGAAGTAACAGGGAATGCCTATTCAGATGTTGGTTCCTTGGACCCATCTCAGGCTCAAATAGAAAGTTTTCCACGTGGTTTTTTCTTAAGAATCTTTTATTAAGGTATAATTTACACAATGTAAAACTCATTCCTTGAGCATGTAGTTACAGATTCGTGCATTGAGTAAGCTACCACTGGAAGATATAGAAGTTATATTTTCCAAAATTCTCTATAGGTGATTCTTATGTATATTAAGGTGTGAGAACCGCTTATCTTAGGAAAACAATATAAACATGAAGTGTGTGCCAGAATAAAAGGGAGAAAGGGATTGATTTGAGTGATCACTGTTCAAGGAGGTTTAAACCAGACAGAGCACATGAATGTCGTCTTGTGTCAGCTTGGAACGATGGCTGTCTGGAGTGGAGGACTGGGGATGACTCAGACTGGAATCAGCTGAATAATCCATAAGTGATTTGGGAGAGGGGCAGGGGCTACCAGGAAGAATGCTGTCTCCAGCTAGATGTTTAAGCATGTTTTCTAAATTTTTATTGGAGTGTAGTTGACTTACAATGTGTTGTTTCTGCTATAGAGCAAAGTGAATCAGTTGTGTGTGTGTGTGTGTGTGTGTGTGTGTGTACTTTGTTTTTTTTTAAGATTCTTTTCCCATATAGGTCACTACAGAGAACTGAGAGGGCTTCTCAGGTGGCTGAGTGGTAAAGAATCCACTTGCCAATGCAGGTGACATGAGTTTGATTGCTAAGTCAGGAAGATCCCCTGCAGAAGGAAATGGCAACCCACTCCAGTATTCTTGGCTGGGAAATCCCATAGACAGAGGAGCCTGATGGGCTACAGTTCATGTGGTTGCCAAAGAGTCGGACATGACTTAGCAGCTAAAACAAGAGGGTTGAGTTTTCTGTGCTGTGCAGTAGGTAGGTCCTTGTTAGTTATCTATCTATATAGTGTAGTGTGTATATGTCAATCCTAATCTCCCAATTTAAACCCCTCCCCACCTCCACACCCCACTCCAGTAGTCTTGCCTGGAAACTCCCATGGATGGAGGAGCCTGGTAGGCTGCAGTCCATGGGGTCGCTGAGAGTTGGACACGACTCAGTGACTTCACTTTTAACTTTTCACTTTCATGCATTGGAGAAGGAAATGGCAACCCACTCCAGTGTTCTTGCCTGGAGAATCCCAGGGACGGGGGAGCCTGGTGGGCTGCTGTCTGGGGTCACACACAGTCGGACACGACTGAAGCGAGTTAGCAGCAGCAGCAGCCACCTCCACAAAGCGTAAGTTTTCAAAACATCTTCTGGTAGGCATTACGGACTTCCACTTTATCACTATGACTAGACCCAGAACCATCCCACCTTGTATGTGAACAAGTTGGTACCACTGCTTCAAGAGTTTCTCCACCCTACATTTTATGACTTCTTTGAGGAAAGTAGAAACAGGAAGTGACTCAGGTTGGAAAACAAAAGAGAAAAGAGATGATGGTGACAGGCATCTGCTGTCAGTTGGTTTTCTCTCCTGCCTTCTCAGTTCCAAGGACGTGCACAGCATTTCCTTGCTGTGCCCTTGACATGCTGTGCCTACTTTCACTGAGATTTGGGGATTGTGAAAAAAGCCCATGGAAGCCCACTGCTAGAGCCTCGAGGAAAAGCTGACCGGATTCCCTCTTTACCCTCGGCCGAAGCTTCCACAAGTAGCCTTGTCTGCTCTGCGGGGCCATCACACAGGGTATGGCTGGCTGACAGCCTTAAACTCCAGGCAAGGCAGAGCCAAGCAACTGTTCATAACCGATTTCAGTGCATAGCCAGTGACCTGAATGGGACCTGACCATGGGGGAAAATGATACAGAACTAGATTGCTTTTTTCAATTTTATTTTTAGTTTGTGTAGTCAGTCCAGTGAAAGTGAAATTTTATCTTTGCTCTGGAAACACTGAAAAACACTGACAGGGAGCTCCTTCGGCCTGGCCCATTTTCCGGAAAGCGTGTTGCAGCTGTGGCTTCTGCCCAGTGGGCAGAGACTGATGTTTGATCCTGGACCCAGGTGCTGCTGAGAGCAAGGACAGGCCTCAGCCTCTGACTGCAGAACCCTCTGCCCAAGGATTGGGACTCCTTAAGACACTTTTAATGCCAAAAGCCATGGAAACAGGGTGAGTGTGAATTGTCAAAGAATTGTTTACTCCACATTCAGATGGGAAAATAATCACAGACAAAGGAGATACAGCCTTTGAACCAGCTGTAATTACAGACCAACTTGTGATGTTGAGTTCCAGTGATCTGCTTTGGGGTCTTGACCCGGAAGAAACAAAGTGTGGAGTGGGGACTGCTTTTCCTTTATGTTAGTTGACCCTAGGCAGTGAGCAGCCGCTCAAGCCAGCTCTGATCCCAGGAAATAGCTGCAGGAAAGAAGGGTAGAGCATTCAGCATAGACCCAAGCTAAGGGCATGGAGGGGTGGGGGAGCAGGGCAGGGGGAGGGGCGGTTGTGTGGTAAGGAGAACGCCCGCCATAGCACAGCTGGGTACTCCCAGAGAACGTCGGTGTAGATTGACCTGGAATAGATGTCCTGGAGCGCATCACCCTTGATTTAGGGTTGCCAGATAAAACACAGATGCCTGATTCCATTTGAATTTCAGGTCAGTAGTATATATTACATGGGACATGCTGATATTTAAAAAATTATTTGTTATTTATCTGAAATTCAAACGTAACTGAGTGTCCTGTATTTTTATTTGCTAAAACTGGCCAACCTACCTTGATGCAACTCAGACATGTGTTCTGAGGCCTGATGACAAGAGGATGGAGAGGTTTTCCTGGTGGTCCAGTAGCTAAGAGTCCGAGCTCCCAAGGCAGGGAGCCCAGGTTCGACCCCTGGTAAGGGAACTAGATCCTACATGCTGCAGCTAAAGACACTGTGTGCCAAAACTAAGACTCGGTGCAGCCAAATAAAAATAAACATGGAAAAAAAGTAGAGGATGGAAAAGACTGTAGTCAACTCTTAGAAAAACTGAGCAAAAGCCGTATGCTAAGTCTGAGCCACTTCATATGGAGAGTAAGACACGACCGACGAGGAGTGCTTTTTGGTCTTCCATCTTTATAGCAGTTCTCTTGATGCAAACGATTTGGGGGATTTATAATTTTATTAGTAACAATTTAATAGCCATGTCAACCCAAGCTCAGGCCAGCAACCATCTGCCTTTAAACACACACACACAAACCTATTAATCTACCAATCCCACTTCTGGGTATGTACCCAAGAATTGAAAGCAGAATCGAAGAGATGATTACACACCAATGTAACTTGCAGCATTTTTCACAGTAGTCAGGAAATGAAAACAATTCAAATGTCCATCAACAGGTAAGTGGATAAAGAAAATATAGTATATATAATGGACTAGTTCAGCCTTGAAAAAGATCCTGTCACACGGTTGAGCCTTGAGGACAATATGCTAAGAGAAATAAGCCTGTCACAAAATGACAAATACTGTATGAGTCCACTTACATGAGCTATTTAAAGTACTCAACATCAGGGAAGCAAAGGAGAAGAGTGATTGCCGGGGGCTGGGAAATGTTGAGAGTTCTGGGTTTGCGAGATAAAGTTGCAGAGATGTGCCACACGGTGTGAATATAGCCATCACCACTGAACTGTACACTTCAGAATCACTGAAGGTAAATTTTACATGATACGTTTTGCAACTACCACAATTAAAGAAGGATAAACCTACCGAATAAATAATTTTGACCAATACTAAAGGATCTCAAAAAGTAAAATGTGGAGACTTCTTGGTGGTCCAGTGGCTAAGACTTCATATTCCCAATGCAGGGAGCCTGGATTCGATCCCCAGTCAAGGAACTAAATCCTGCGTGCTGCAATGAAGACCTGGTGCAGCCAAGTAAATATATATATATATTTTTTAAAGTAAAATGCTCCCTCATATCCTAGTCACATTCCTCAGAGATAATCACTGTTTAGCATTTCCTTCCAGAAATGTTTTTGCACGTACAGGCATATACATGTGCCTATTCTTTGTTTCAGTTCAGTTCAGTCTTAGCAAACCATTTATTCAACAGAATTACCATTGTCTTTATTAATAGACTACCGGACCTCAAATCTAAAATTGGTGGCACCAAAATTAGAGAACTTAAATTTAATTAATTGTCTGGAAAGGGAACACTTTGAAATTTAACAGGAACATCTGCGAGTGTACATGAATTAATCTTCCATGAAGATGATAACTTATGTACTATAATACAGACTTTGAAATGAAAGAGCTCTAAAGGTTTTTTAAGCTCTTTGGATTAACTTTATGGGGCATAATTAGCACAATAAATGTGCCTGTTTTCAATGACTTGTGTCTTTTTTTTTTATCCCAAATACCATTGCCTGGTGTTTTTTGGTTATTCTGGGTTTAAAAAAAAAAATAATGTATTTATTTATTTGTCTGCACTGGGTCTTAGTTGTGGCATGTGAGATCTAATTCCCCAACCAGGGATCAAACCTGGGCCCCCAGCATTGGGAGTGTGGAGTCTTAGCCACTGGACCACCAGGGAAGTCCCTGGTTACTCTGTTTTAATGACATTTTTCCCGGTTATAAAAGTGTATTACACACTCCTTATGAAAAACTTGGAAAATTAGAAATAGAGAAAATGAAAAGCATTGATTGTTGCCTGTCCCTAAAAAACCATTGTCTCTCTTCAAAAGCACGCAGGCACTTATTCATCTTGAAACACAGAAAAGTATGAAGGAAATAAGAATAGTCTACAGCTTCCACACTGAGATTTTCCTTGCTGGCATTTAAAAAGGAATATACATGCTTGTGCGCTTCCCCGGTAGCTCAGTTGGTGAAGGACCCACCTGCAATGCAGGAGACCCTGGTTCAATTCCTGAGTTGGGAAGATCCCCTGGAGAAGGAATAGGCTGCCCATTCCAGTATTCTGGGGCTTCCGTGGTGGCTTAGTAAAGAATCCGCCTGCAATGTGGGAGACCTGGGTTTGATCCCTGGGTTGGGAAGATCCCCTGGGTATCCACTCCAGTATCCTTATCTGAAGAATCCCCATGGACAGAGGAGCCTGGCGAGCTGCAGTCCATGGGGTCGTAAAGAGTCAGACACGACTGAGTGACTAAGCACAGCATACATCCATGTGTCTTAAAAATTCAAAGTACTAAAACATGTTAAGTGGGTGAAGAGTAAATATCCCTTTCTCGAGTTTTTCTTCCCAAGTGTAACAGCTGGCCCGTTTTTGTGAAATTACCACTGGTTTCTCCCATGCATATGTCAGCTTACATATGAGGTGTCATCCTACAGACAACCTCCATGTCTTATTTTTTCACCTCCTACATCTTGGAGCACTTTGCACATTTGTAGACCTGCTTCAGTGTTCTAATGACCACTCTACTTGGCACAACCGTGGATGGATGCCTTCAGCTTCCTACTTTCTGCTCCCAGCAACCCTCAACACCGTGTTCTCTCCACAGGAGAGATCACTTCCCAGAAGTGAATTTGTAGTGCTTACCAAAACGGAGGACCATGCAGGTGCTGGACGGGGGAGAGGGGAGTGTCTTCAGCTGTCTCTCCAAGTGTAATGCCTTAACGTCTTTGTGTAATACATTCTCTGAACAAGGACTGACATGTAGGTTTGGCCCTTTCCTAAAAACTAAAAGCTTTAAATTTAGCCCACATCACTTTATCAGATTTAATGTCTACAGATTTAAGCCAAATCATGGCAGGATGAAGGCCAGTAAACACATTCCTAGCGTGGTCTGCTCAGAGCACAGTTTCTGCTTCTGTAGATGTGAGGTTTCCTCATCAAGGATGGGAATGGGCCCGCTGCTTCGGCCCTCCCGGTCCCAACGCACTAGAGTATTCTGTTCCTAGGCAATATGCTTTAGGAGGAACATGGGTAGGCGGAAGGGTGTCCAGAGGAGAGTAATAGGACAGAGCAGGACCTGGGTCCCTGGCCTTCGAAGGACATTTCACGAATCCAAAAGGATCTTTAGCCTGAGGGAGAGAAGACTTGCACGGGGGAAATAGCAGTGGTCCTCACAGTTAAACGAAGATCATGGCGTCTGGTCCCATCACTCCATGGGAAATAAGATGGGGAAACAGTGGAAACCGTGTCAGACTTTATTTTGGGGGGCTCAAAATTCACTGCAGATGGTGATTGCAGCCATGAAATTAAAAGACGCTTACTCCTTGGAAGAAAAGTTATGACCAACCTAGATAGTATATTCAAAAGCAGAGACATTACTTTGCTGACTAAGGTCCGTCTAGTTAAGCCTATGGTTTTTCCTGTGGTCATGTATGGATGTGAGAGTTGGACTGTGAAGAAAGCTGAGCGCCGAAGAATTGATGCTTTTGAACTGTGGTGTAGGAGAAGACTCTTGAGATTGTGTTGTATGTTGGAAAAGGAATTTCCAGAATGAGCACATCCCATGGGTTATGTCTCAAATGAAACCGTTTTGCTTCCACACCCCAAAGATCACTCAAATTCCAGATTGAACTTCCTTTAAACAGGACAGTAGTGAGCTAATCTGGGCTTCCCTGGTGGCTCACATGGTAAAGGATCTGCAATGCAGGAGACCTGGGTTTGATCCCTGGGTAGGGAAGATCCCTTGGAGAAGGGAATGGCTCCCTACTATAGTATTCTTGTTTGGAGAATTCCATGAACAGAGGAGCCAGGTGGGCTTTAGTCCATGGACTCAAAAAGAGTCAGACACAACTCATCGACTAACAAACAGGACAGTTGTGAGCCAGTCTGGATTTTCCGGTCCAATTTTGTGTTTCCCTATTTTCTATTTTTTGCCCCCTACCCAACACTCAACCATCCAATCCATCCTTTGGATGGCACTGCTTTTTTTTTTCACTTGACAAACAGTAAGTACCATGAACGTTGCAGGTCCTAGATTGCATGCTGGGAATATGACATTGTGAAAGGCAGGTTCACCCACCCATCAGGGAGCTGATGCTGTCTGGGGGAGCAGGACAAGCTTCATGATGGTGTGTGCTGCATGCTATGACCTAGGAAAGGAGAACTTTAAAATACTTCACAAACATGTTGGGAAGACACCCAACCCAGGCTGGCTTTCTGGAGCAAGCCGCATACCTCAAGGATAAATAGGCATTAGCTGGATAAAATGAGGGTCAAGGCAATAGGGAGAAGTTCCCAGGATAAAATACTTGAGGGAACTGAAAGAGATTCCCAAGGTTGGAGTCTGGGGGAAGGTGGACGCAAAATGAGCTGGAGAGGCAGGAAAGGGGTGGACAGGTGAGCCAGAACTCTGGGCTGAGGAGGGACTGGAGAGGGCATGGCTGGAGGGGTGGAGCTGGCTGTCACCAGGATCCAGATGATGGGACGGAGAAGGAAATGAATTTATACTTGACAGCCTCCAGTGTTTGCTCCGAGGACTGAATGATTGACAAGGAAGCGTGATGGTGGGATCAGCCAACTCCCTGGCGGTCTAGTGGTTAACAGTCTTCACTCCCACAGCAGGGGACATGGGTTCGATCACGGGTCAGGAAACTCAGATTTTGCATCCTGCGAGATGTGGGGAGGGTGACAGAGGGTAGAAAAGAAGTGGCTGTGAAGATGCAGGGCTGGTGGCCAGGGATCTTCTGGTGGTGGTGGTTTTGTTTTCAAAGATAGAAAGGTCTTGAGATTGGGAAGAACTAGAAAATACCAGGGGAGAGGGTTAGGAAGTGGCAGAATAATGTTGGTGTTCAAAGCAAAGAGGGATTGACCCTTGCGGGGAGGACCCAAGAGCTCTGGTAAAAATGCAGGTGAGACTCTGGCAGGGTCTTAAGAGAGGATTTCAGACTGAGTGTAAAGTAGGAGGGGAGCGGAGGCAGGAAGGAGTGAGTTTTGTAGGGAGCAAAGGAGGTGGGATTAAATAAGGGGGAATGGGACGAGCACTGACCAGCTAAAAGCGGGTGTGTTTGTGCTGTTTTCTTGAGTGCCCAGCTGAGGTTAGAGACCACAGGTGGTTTTTTTTGTTTTATTTTTATTTTCATTCATTAATTTATTTATTTTTAAATTGAAGTATAGTTGATTTATAATGTGTTAATTTGTGCTGTACAGCCAAGTGATTTAATCATACATATATGTACATTCTTTAAAAAAATTACAGTTTATCATGGGACATTGAATATGGTTCTCCGTGCTGTATGGTAGGACTTTGTTGCTTATCTATTCCATTTATAATAACTTACATCTGCTAACTGTATCTGGTCTCATCACTTCATGGCAAATAGATGCTGAAACAGTAACAGACTATTTTGGGGGGCTCCAAAATCACTGCAGATGGTGACTGCAGCCATGAAATTAAAAGACACCGCTCTTTGGAAGAAAAACCATGACCAACCTAGACAACATATTAAAAAGCAGAGACATCATTCTGCCGACAAAGGTCCGTCTAGTCGAAGCGATGGTTTTTTCAGTAGTCATGTATGGATGTGAGAGTTGGACCATAAAGAAAGCTGAGTGCTGAAGAATTGATGTTTTAAAACTGGTGTTGGAGAAGACTCTTGAGCATCCCTTGGACTGCAAGGAGATCAAATCAGTCCATCCTAAAGGGAATCAGTCCCAAATATTCATTGGAAGGACTGATGTCGAAGCTGAAACTCTAATACTTTGGCCACCTGATGCGAAGAACTGACTCATTTGAAAAGACCCTGATGCTGGGAAAGATTGAAGGCAGGAGGAGAAGGGGACGACAAAGAATGAGATGGCTGGGTGGCATCACCAACTTGATGGACATGAGTTTGAGCAAGCTCCGGGAGTGGGTGATGGACCGGGAAGCCTGGCGTGTTGCAGTCCATGGGGTCGCAAACTGAGTGACTGAACCGAGCTGAAATCTGCTAACCCCAGCCTCCTACCCTATCTCTTCCCCAGCCCCCTCCCCTTTGGCAACCACCAGTCTGTTGTCTGTGTCCATCCTATTTTGTAGATGGGCTCACCGTGTCATATTTTGGATTCCACGTGTAAGTGATGTCATGTGGTGTTTGTCTTTCCCTTTCTGGCTTGCTTCACTTAGTGTGATGGTCTCTAGCTGCGTCCATGTTGCTGCAAATGGTACTTTTTTGGCTGAGTAGCATTTCGTTGTATATATGCGCCACATCTCCTTTATCCGTTCATCTGCTGATGCACATTTAGGTTGTTTTGAGACTATGGATTTGTAATGAGGTCAAGTTAGACAAGCCTGGGAGTCTCTCTCCCCCTAAGATCAGCGCTGCCTCCCACCACCTTACGCATGTACTTTCAACCACACCTCAACCTGGGAATGACCCCCAGAGAAGCGACAGTCATCTCATGAAGAAACAGGAGTTTTCTGGGGTCAACTTCATATAGTCTGTCCTCAGTGAAGATGCCAGGACACTTTCCTGATGTGGCCTCTGGGATGATGGTGGCCCTTACTCTCAGTGGCAGCCAGGATCGGCAGCTCAACCTGGAGGAAGTTGTAGGGGTCAGGCTGAAGAAAGGCAGAGCAGGAGTTTATTTTTAAACCCAAGTGGGCACTCCAGCTGCCAGGGGGGAGCAGACAGCTCTTGGGGAGAATAGAGATTGGCAGCTGGTCAGACACTTGTCAGGAGTGCTGCAGGCTGCCAAGTGGGCAGGGGTTCAGGTGGCTGAAGGCCAGGACTCTGCCTGAAGGGTCACCCGGTGAGAGGGGTGAGGGGAGCAGCAGTTAACACTTTGGAGCCCAGGAAGGCAGTGGGGACTCAAGGCCCAATCCCAGGGACCCTGGGGCTGCTCTGGAGCCATCAATGTACTGAACACTCCCGGTATCCCTCCAGGTTGGGGTGGAGGGGTCACGGGGGAAATCTCAGTTCATGGTCAGATGGATCATACGAATATCTTTTCGCAAGAGCAAAGGGCAGTCAAGCATCAGGGCTGGTCTGTCGGCACTCGGGACCCGAGTGTGCCTTGTGCCCTTACAACTCATCCGGAATGCAGAGGTGGCCAGGGCTTTGCAGCCTCATCAACCTCAGGAGAGAGGCTTCTGCCAAGTTCAGGTGACAGTGAGCCCTCTGGATGACTCCCACCCCGAGGGCTGCCAGCGCACGTTTCCGGAGCTGTCACCAGGGGAATGGCGTCCAGGTCATAATTTCAAAAAAGGACAATGACAGCTTGAGTCACAGCGCTTACCGACATTTATTTCCCACCTTGCTTTTGACATCAGGAGGCCTGAAGAGCCCTCATGAATGTAGAGCTAAGGTCAGGTTTCAGAGGGTCTCTGGACTGGCTGGGAACTCCTGGGGGCCTGAGCAGACCTTAGTCCCGTAAGTGTATCTGTGGCACCTCAAGAAATGAGACTTCCCTGGTGGTCCGGTGGCTAAGACTCTACACTCCCAATGCAGGGGGCCCAGGTTCGATCCCTAGTCAGGGAACTGGATCCCACGTACCACAACTAAGACCCAGGGTACTCAAAGAAATAAATATATACTTTTTAAAGAAATGAGACCAAATCTTCATCTTCAAAGGCCAAATGCTGAAGCTGAAGCTGTTACTGACAGCCTATGAACTCCTTTCGGCAAGAAGAGGTGTCCTCGATACCAAGCCTTAGGCCCAGGGTTGCCTCTCTCCTGCTGACCTTCTGAAAATGTTGATAGAAGTTGGACTCTCTACTTATAGCAAGTTCCTGAGGGCCAGAGCTGCGCTCAGAGGGCAGGACACATCCAGAACTCTCAGTCTAGGTTAAAATTCCCCAATCCTATCAAAGTCCTCCTAGCCCTTCTTTTGCCTTCTAGAAAGGTATACCCAAGATCCCTCTGACCTTCTGTGAGGTCTTGCCCCTGCAGCTGGTTCAAATCTTTCTTGCTGTACTTTGTTTCGTCTTTCAGATCCTTGCCTGATTTCCAAGTTGCCTGGGTTTGATACTGCCACTTAGTAGCATTAGTTATTGTCTAAACCTAAGCCGTTCATTCTGGTGGCTACTGGCCACACGTGGCGATTGAGCACTTGAAACATGGCTCACCGAAACGGAGATGTGCTTTAAGTAAAATTACATTCCTGATTTCAAAGACAGAGTGCAGAAAACAAATAAACCCAAAAAAACAAACCAAAGAGACCAATGTAACATCTCAATGATTATGTTGATTGCATGTTGAAATGAAATTATTATGGATATAGTGGCTTTGTGTGCTAAGTCACTTCAGTCGTGTCCAACTGTTTTTGACCCCATGGACTGTATCCTGCCAGGCTCCTCTGTCCATAGTATTTCCCAGGCAAGAGTCCTGTAGTGCGTTGCCGCTTCCTAATCCAGGTGATCTGGACCCAGGGTACATCTGCATTTGGCAGAAGGGTTCTTTACCACTAGCGCCACCTGGGAAGCCCATATTGGATTTAGTAAAATGTATTAAATTTACCTACTAGAAATTTTTATGTTTTAATTTTGTTGAATTTTTTCTCTGTGCTGTGTTTTCGTTGCTGTACTTGGGTTTTCTCTAGTTGCGGCAAACAGGGCTCCTCGTCACTGTGGTGTGTGAGTTTCTCACTGCAGCGGCTTCTCTTGTTGCAGAGCCCCGGCTCTGGGATTCAAAGGTCGCAGTAGCTGCAGTTCCCAGGCTCTAGAGCCCAGGTTCAATAGCTGAGGCAGAGGGTCGTAGTTGCTCCACAGCATGTGAGATCTTCCCAGACCAGGGATTGAACCTGTGTCCCCTACACTGGCAGGTGGATTTTTATCCACTGTGCCACCAGGAAAGTCCAGAAAAATTGTAAATGCATGCATAGCTTGTATGTGTAGGCTGCATTCGATTCTGTTGGACTGCATTCAATTCTGTTGGTCTAGACACTGGGATGAGCCAGAATGAATTTGCAATCCTTCCTTCAACTCCACAAGTAGACTCTAAACAACCACAAGGTGCCAGTGTCCCCAGCTTTGAATCTTGGTCACTGCCAACTCATGAGGACACCAAGGGGACCCACACATTAGCCCAAACAAATAGAACTGGGAATTGAAATTTGCACCCATGATCCACCCAGAAATCCTCAACAGGGACTCCCCTGACGGGTCAGTGGTTAGGGCAGCCTGCTTCCACTGCAGCGGGCATGGGTTTCATCCCTGGCAGGGGAATTAAGCTCCTACATGCCGAGTGGTGTAGCCAAAATAAATGAATAAATAAATCCCCAGCTAGCAGGTCCTGGTTTAGAGAGGGAGACTCAGACACAGACTGGGAGTCATTTTATCTACTTTTTTTGTTTCTACTTTTGAAAAACCAGATACCCAGGAACTCCTTCAACAGGTGGTCTTCAGAGCAAGTTTAATTTCTGGTTCCACATCACACTGTTTAGGCACCACTGTCAGAACTGCCTGACATGTTCTAAGCCAAAGCAAGTACAGGTTTCCCCGCTGCCCAAATTAGAGCACTCCTGGAAGAACTTTCATAAGCCAAAATGGTGTAAAACAAAGATGCAATTGCCGTAGGAAACGTCTTGCAAACAGATGCACAAAATAAGTTGAGATAAAGTGCAGATGTTCACAGTTCAAAGCTATGGTGGTTTAAAACAAGAAAAAGGACTTCCCTGGTGGTCCACTGTTTAGGAAGCTGCGCTTCCACTGCAGGGGGCATGGGCTTGATCTCTGTCAGGATTCCTCCTGCCATGCATCACGGCCAAAACAAGAAAACCCAAATGAACAGAAAAGGCTATGGCCGTTAGATGCTGAGTGTGGTTCCTTCTGGTGTCACTCTCACTCCTGGGGTGCTTGAGGCCTCTGTAAGGGCTACTGCAAACCGGTGCTGAATGCTATTTCACTAAATCGAAAATCCTCTTCAAATTTCTTTCAGTTAGGAAAACAAATACGAATACAGGTCTCTTGTAAAAGCAAAAGAGCATAAAGTGAACTTTCACTGAATGAGGGATGCCTGTAGTTTTCCAATTATGTGTCCGGGCCAGGTCTGATTGTTCCATGCCAGCCTACAGAGTCTGACACCTGGGCAGATGGGGGGTGTTGGCATCAGAGGTGCTACCTCCCTGGCATTCCTGCTGCACCCCCTTGCACCTGCTCCCCTCTGCAGCCTCCTGCATCACTGTGCACCCATGTAAATAACAGGGAGCTCTGGGGGCTCCTGAGGTTGAGAGACAGGTGTGAGTGGCGGAGCACTGACCTGCAAGAGCCAAGTGCCGAGCCTCCCTTGAGTCCCCCACCACTGTCTGCCAACAGCCACACTTTATTTATTTTTAATTTATTGTTGGCTGCACTGGATCTCCATTGCTGTGTGCAGGCTTTCTCTAGTTGTGGTGAATGGGGACTACTCTCTGTGGTGAGCCGGCTTCTCACTGCGGCAGCTTCTCCTGTTGCGGAACATGGGCTAGAGCGTGGGCTCAGTAGTCGTGGCGCACAGGCTTAGTTCCCCCTCGGTATGTGGGATCTTCCCAGACCAGGGATCAAACCTGTGGCCCTCGCGTTGGCAGGTGGATTCCCAACCACTGGACCATGAGGGAAGTCCGACAGCCACACTTTTTACTATCTGAAGTGTCAGCTGTGTACACATCAGAACAAGTTTGAAGGTCACCATGGATCGGGAATTGATAAGGGGTACGGACAGGGATGGAAGAGTTGAGAGGCAGAAGCGATGACGCTGTAAGTAGGGTTTGCAGCCCAGAAGAGAGAAGACAGGGCGAGCCTAGACTTCAGGTCATGACTGAGGTTGGAGATGGATTCTTGTCGGGCTGCCTCGCCTGTGAACCCCCTGGGGGAAAAGCTGACCTTCGCAGTGGGGGAGTCTGGGGGCAGAGGTTCCAGATGTGCTGGGGGACTGAGATGCCGGAACAGGGTGGGGACAAGGAATCCAGGCCAGCACTGCCCGGGTCGAGTCCTGCTCTCTCTGCACGTGACCGGATGGGTCCTGGGGGCTCCTGTCCTGGTGCTCACTCTCCCCAGGTCCCTACTGCTGCTATTTCTTGTTCCCGTTATCTCCTCTCTCCCATTCCCTTCCTTCCTCCTCACCCCAACCTCTCTCATCTTATCTTTCCCCTGAACAAGCAGGACTTTCAGAGCCAGATATCTCCAGGCCCAAAGCATCCGGAGGCCAGGATGGGAAGACTAGGTTCTTGGCTCAAACTTGGCCCCCAGTGTGGGGAGGGCTCTTGGCCTTGGCTGTGCTCAGCCCCTCAGTGAGGCAAGAGCCAATTCTCTGAAGGCCTGAAATGAAAGCAAAGCTCCCTTGGGACCGGAGAGCAGTTTGATCCAGCTTTCTGGACTCTCTTGGGAGGTAAGGAGAGTCTGGCTTCAACCATAAAAGGGAAGTTGAGTCTTCTGCCTCTTGCTAAGATGCTTTCCTGCTCAACTCCCATCTACTTTGCTGAAACCGGAAAGGACAGTTCTCTTTGTTGGGAGAGTGAGGAAGCGGAAGGGCCAGGCCCTCCACCCAGTCGGTGCCTATTTCCTGGCCTTCAATGGAAAGCCACGCCCCCTCTTCCCAATCTCCCAGCGCCCAGTCCTGGGTGCTCCCTTCCGGCTTTTGGTGTCATCATCACACTCCCTCCAGGGCCACGGAGCACGGGGGAGGGTCCTGGCCACAGTGTGGTCATTCACAGAAAGGAGACACAGGCTGGTGTGAGTTCCATGGAAGCCCTGGGACGTGATCTTTAATGGACGTTCCTGTCCCTGCCTCCCCACCCCGAGCCCCAGATGACATATTTACAGAATGCTGTTTGGAGCCAGTTCCAGGCCCACGTCAGTGTGCCTCCACCCTTCCCTGGGCGCCGCCAAGGTGGGGGCTGCCAGGGTGGGGCAGGAGGATGCGGCCAGCTGGGAGCCAGGTGGACTGGTCACAGGAAGTCTTGGGTTCTCCACACCCCAGCCCCACCCCATGTGCACGCACACACAGATGTGCCTGTGTGTGCAGAGGTATTCACGCTTGTGCGGAGATGTGGATCCAAATGCTTGTGCCAGATGCATCGCCACTTGTGTGCACGTGTGTACCACAAGAGGATGCCTTAAGATACCGCCGCAATAGTACAAAACCCAGCCCTTAGCTTCCTGCCCCCACCTCAGCTTGTTTGGCTGGCTGGTGGGGCAGAACTGGCCAGAGGGGTACCCCACCCACCCCCTGCTTGGGCAGTGCCAGCTGGAGCTCAGTATCCAGGACCCCAGTGCAGCTGCAACCAGCCACCTTAAAAGGTGTCAGTGGGCCTCAGTCCCCAGTTTGCCCTGAGGGGTGGTACAGATAAACTGGGAGCCATTTCTTCCATGATTTCTCCTCACAGATGCCCCAGAGGAACTAAGACAGGCAGCTCAAAGCCCCTGGGAGTGTTCAGAAACCCCTGGGGAGGCTTGGGGGTATCCCTGGGCAGAGGAGCTCCATTCATTTGTGGCTTTCATCCAGAAGGTAGCTTGATCCCCAGCTTGCCCCTGCCGGCTGGTTTTTAGCAGTCAAGGAGCCAGAGCTCCTATGTCCCAAGTGAAGGTCATGAGGAAAGGCCATGGGCAGGACTGTTTGTGGGGGGACTGAGGAATTCTGCCCAGCCTTGGCCTCAGGTTCGGCTGCAGTGGAGATCAGATTGGAGGACTAATGGGGAAAACGACTGTAAACTTACTACTCGGCCCTGGAATGGGGTTAAGGAGCAGAATGGGCTTGACAGGGCCTTAAGGATGTTTCTGGAAGCTGAGGATCAAACGTTAAGACTTGCCTTTTCCTACTTCCTCTCGCACATCACAGGCAGAGCCCCTAACCCTCCAGGCACTGGGCCACCCCTGGCTTTCCCTCCTTGGGAGAGTGCTCCCCCAGGAGATGGCCTGGGACCTCCAGGCCATGCCAAGGGGCACCTAAACCCTGAGTCAGCCCCAGCATCACCCTTCTTGAAAGGGGAAAGGTGCCAGGTCATTTCAGGGACTATATATTCTAGGACCCTACCCTCCTCCCAAATACATGCGTCCTGGCAGGGACAGCAAGACAACTGTTTTGGAATTGAAGACAATCTGGGACGTGTGGTCGCCGTACCCATAACCTAGGCCTCGGGCACGGAACAGGCAGCTTTGGTTTGATTCAGCACTCGGACTTGTCTCCAAGCTCAGCAGGGCTGGGCAGAGGGGGTGCGCAGTGTTGCCGGGCCCCTGCCTGGCTTGGGGACTTCCACGTTCAGTGAGAAGATGCCAGGTGTGACCACCCCTGCGGGGACGGCCAGAGTCACACCCCTTCGGGGAGGGCCAGAGGGATGGCCAGGCCTCAACTCCTTCAGTCCCTCCTGCAAATGTCGAAATATCCCCACAGCTGCCTGGCCCAAGCACCCCCAAAGTTACATTCATCAGTTGAGATTCAGTTTTTTTAAAAAAAGGAAAAAAAATAAAAGGTTGATGTCAGCTCCCTCCCCCTAGGTCCCAGAGAGGTTAGACCCTCCCTGGTTCCAGTTGCCTGGTTTTGAGGTCCCAGCTGCCTGGTTTTGAGGCGGGGTCATCCCAGACCACGCCCACCGTTGGCTGCGTGCCCTCCCCCCCGCCCAACTTGAGCTGGGGCAATCTGTGATGATGGAGGCTACATTCACAGAAGGAGAGTTGGTGTGCAAGGCCAAAGCCGCATGAGGTGGGGTGGGGGACCATGAGGGAAACGCCCTCCAGGCCTAGTCCACCCTGGTGGTGTGAGGGCAGGGCCACAACCCGGCCCCATGCCCCTGTGGGGCCAGGAGTTGAAGGGCTGGGCCCGGAAAATATTTGCATGGTGCCTCCCTCCTTGGCTGGGCGGGGGCAGCCTCCTGGTTCTGGACAGAGATGGTGGGCGCCAGACGCGGAGGGAGGATGGGGTGGCACTTAGGCCCCTCCGGACCTGGAATGGAGACGGGGCATCAGGGGAGGATATGAGGCGGGGCTCAGAGGGAGAGCACCCCCAACCTCACCCGGCCCCGGGAGGTCAGTGCTGGGCCCTGGAGGCAGCGAGTCACAGGCTGGCCAGGGAGGGGGTCTGGCGGGAGGTCAGACAGTGGTGACATGAAAGACAAAACGGATGGGACGCAGAGGTAGGCTCCCTTCCCTGGGGAGGAGTGGGGGCGCGCGCACAGCTACAGGTCCACGGGGCCAGAGGTGGGCTGACCATTGGAAGGGCAGGAGTGAAAGGACCAAGGGCTGAGGGGGTGAGTGGGCTGGAGAAGGGGGCACGGGGCACGTTGAGGACTCTCTTCCTGGAGCGGGGTTCTCCCACCCCGGGAGTGACAGCCGTGACCGCAAGGGTGGGGGAACAGGCCCCAGCTCCCCATCAACAGAATGCGAGGTGACGAATGAGATGGAGGAGACAAGGACAGCGGGAGGGAGAACGTGGCCGGCGTCACACTGCCCCCTGCTGGGTCGGGTCGTACCTTCCTCGGCGGATGTTTCTTCAGGAGCCAAAGCGAGGCGAGGCAGAGAAAGGAAAAGACTTCTGTGACCCTCCCCTTCTCCCAGGGAGGGGCCTCCGGCTCCCAGGAGACACCTTGCCCCAGAGATGCTAGACATTCCTTTGTCCCTAGATGCTAATGACAAGCCCAGGGATGTTTGTCTCAGGGTCAGAGGAAACAAAAGAAGGGGAGGTCCAGGAAAACCTACCAAAGTGGAGTCCTGCATTTGAGTCCTGACTGCAACTAACTCACCCCCTGACCCTGGGCCTCTGTCTGTCGTCTATACAGTGAGGGGTTACACCAGCTTGAGGGCCTCCAATATGGGTGCCACAAAACAGCCATTAGGGACTGGGGACTCAGGCAGCCCCTGCTCAGCTCCGCTCTGTGGCCAAGCTGGGAGGCACTGAAGAACAGGGGGACCCAATCTTCTCATTTTTCAAAAGAAGCTGGAAATCTGGATTCTTAACAAAATCCCTGGGTTTTAAAAGTCTGAGTAACTGATCTTTTTAAATGTAAAAACAGGACCCTGTGGGCTGGCTTGGCTGGTGATGTGTGAGCTCTGGTTTAGCTAACCTCTCAGGGAGGTCCCCTCAGATCCAGCCTCAGCCTGGGGTTCTGATAACCCTGGGGGATGCAGAGGGTGTGGGGGCGTATTCGTGTCTTACTTAAATCCCCAGCCCGTGCCGCCCAGGACGATGGCTGCAACCAGAACAGCCCCGGCGATGGAGCCTATGATGATGTTGGTGCCGCTGGGACCTGGGGAGGAGAGCAGGGTGGGGTTGGCGGGGGCAGGCATGGAGAACGGGAAAGACAGAGCCCCACCCTGGCCAGTTCCAGCCTCACCCTTATATCTCTCTGTCTCCCCCGTGGGCGGAGACGTGGGCAGGGGGTTGTGGATACTGCAGTCTTTGCCTGTCCAGTCTGGCTGGCAGATGCACTTCCCTTCGTTGCTGCAGACCTAGAGGTGGGGTGGGGCCGGTACAGGTGAGCAGGGCCCAGTCCCCTCTTATAAGCCCCTCCCGTGATCCCTGGCCTCCAGACACCCACCCCGTGGTGGGAGCAGATCCGGCGCTCGCCACTGCCCGGGCAGGTGCTGAAGTTGAAGGCAGAGGCTGGCAGGCAGCGATGGTCCAGGCACAACATGTTGGGCCCGCAGGCTGTGCCGTCCTCCACGTAGCTCAAGTCCGAGCCATCAGCCAGCTGCACATGACCACCCCTGGGGAGACGGCACAGCCAACCTCTGCCCTTGCCCTCCACCCCCCACACAGCTGCAACCTCCCCTTCCCCAGCCATGGTCCCAGCCACACCTGCAGTCCAGCTCCTTGCCCTGGTGGTAGAAAGTGACGCTGCTGATGTCTCCCCCTAGATCCCCCAGCCGAGGAGCTCCAGAGATGTTGACACAGAGGAGGAAGCCACACAGCACATCCCTGTTTGTGTGGAGACAGTGGGACCCAAGTCTGACTCAGACCCAACTACAGACCTCCTGTCTGCCCTCTCCCCATCCCCCGATTTTTCAGTCTCCCATTAGGACTCAATAGCTTGCCCTATCTCTGAAAAAACCCTGCCCAGCCCCAGAGCCCCAGCCCCCAAACTGGGATGGCCCAACCAGAAGCTTTGACAACTCACTGTTTATTGCACTGGACCCAGCCTGACCCCTTGCGCCCACAGTTGCCACGTTCTGTCCCCTCCACATTCAGCTTCTCATAGCAGAAGCGATCAGCAGCCGCTGTAGGGAGAAGAGGCCAGCGTCACCCTACCCACTCCAGAACCCACCTGGGACCTCAGGCCTGCTTCTCGAACAATGGCCTGACTCCAAGTCCAGCTGAGTCACTGAGATCCTGGGGAGCTGCATATCTTTTGGGGGGGTTTCAGCCAGAGCCTGCCCCCTCTCCAGCTTCTCAATTCGTCTTCCAGATGCCTTCTCCCATCTCCAACCAAAGACTCACCGTGGCCCCAAAGGGCCTGGCACTGCCGGTCCCGGGTTTTGCAGCGACCTCCATAGCAGCGGCCCTAAGGGACAATCAGGAAACAAGAGACAGAGACACTGAGGACAAGACAGAGACCCAGGACAGGACTGAGCCAGAGACCCAGACGAGGCGGAGCCTCCATCCGTTCATACCTGTTCGTGATCACAGTAGTAACCATCTAGCTTGTGCAGGTTAGGTGGACACTGTGGAGAGAGGCACTGGACTGAATAGAGCTGCCCTAGGACTGGGAGCTATGTTCGGCTCCAGGGAAGAATAAAGGCCTGCCAGGTGGGGGCTCTGGCCCCAGGGTCCCTCCATGTCAAAGACAGAGCAGAGAACTCAGATCACATGGCTTAGCAGGTCCCAAAGCCTCTCCAGTCTCCATCAGTTTTCTGCACCTACTTCACAGGACTGAGAGTACTCGATGACTGGCATGTAATAAGGATTTAGACATTAAATAATATTATCCACTGTTATCCCTAGTACACACCAGGCACCTAGCCAGACTATAAATACTGGTCGAATGATTGGAAGAGCAAAGCCAGGAGGCATGAAAAACTGCTATCTCAGATGAGAAACAGCCTGATCAGCGGTGGCGACGCCAGCAGCCGAGAGGAAGGGTGGGGAGAGAGATAGTGGCCGCCTTGCTCGGGGATCCGCAGGGCAGCTGGGACGGGCAGACCTGGCTCGAGTCCCCGGTGCAGGTCTCCGCGATGTCGCACTCGTTCACAGCCTCTCGACAGGACACACCCCGCGGCTCGTACTAGAGAAGGCATGCATTGCGGGGTTCAAGCAAGAACCACGCACTTCCGCGCCTTCCCGCCTCCTCGGCCCCACCCTCTCCTCGGCTCCGCCCCGGACCTCTTCCTGCCCACTCGCACCGTCCCCAGGTCCGCTCACGGTTCCGCCCACCCCACCATTTATCATCAGGTGCTCCGTCCCACTCCCCGTAGCCCCGCCTTCAATAGAACGTAGAGTGCCGCACATTCCGCCCCTCTCCTTTCCCATTGGCGCTCTCTTCGCGTTAAGCCCCGCCGCCCCTACGGCCCCACCTCCCTAAGTCCCACCCTCTACTCGTTCTCAGCCCAGTACCTCCCGGCCCCGCCTCCTCCCCGCCCCTGCGGCGGGTACCACTCACCTTGCAGCGGCGACAGCAGAGACCGTCGCTACACATGGCGTCGTGAGTCAGAGTGCATTTCTTGCAACAGTTCCCTCCCGCGCGGCTGCACTCCTGAGGGACACAGAGAAGGAGCGCCCTGACCCTCCCCAGCCAGACCCTCCCTCGCACCCACTCCCGCGTCCCCTGCCTCCCACCTGGCGCCCGCACCCGTCTCGCACCTGCACCGAGCCGCAGTCGCACTCCTCCCCCGCCTCCACGAAGCCGTTCCCGCACTCAGGCGGGTCCAGGAGCTGCGGGGAAGGGGTGTCGTGTCGCGAGTCTGGCCGGGACCCTGCCTAAGCCCCGCTCCCACGTTCCTCGCCCTGTGGCTGATATTATACCTTGAGGGGCTTGTTGAAGAGGCAGCTCCCGCCGCCCTCCTGAAGGAACTGGTTGTACTCGTCGATGCTGCAGCGCGAGAACTTGCGGGGCAGATAGAACCTGGGCAGGGGTGAGGGGACCGTGCTGCTGAGTGCCCGCCGGCTCACCCTCTCGCCCCTTCTCAAGATTGGGATGGGGTGCACCGGAGGACTCGGTCTCTGTCTCGAGGAGGCTGAAGATCCTGTCCAGGCTGAAGTGCCTGGACACGGCACGAAAATCCTCCCGCTTGCCCATCAAAGGGCAGTGGGCGGGGGATGCCGCTCCAGTTGACTCCCCAAAACCTCAGGACTCCGAGAGAGTCCGAGGGAGGTTTTGTGAGCCGAGGAGGGGAGGGGCCTCCAAGCGAGGCTTTGGCGGCGCCCAGTGGCGACTGTGCGCGTTGCAGCCTGGACAACTCGCGTCCGGCTAGGGAATGTATGTCCACAGACAACTGCGTTTCTTGGAATTCTGAGTGGTCCCGAGAGCGGGGTCTCTTGAGGCAGCCAGGTCCAGAATGTCACCCAGTGCTCACCCTGCGGCTCCCTTTGCCCAAGAACTCACCCAGTGTCCTCCATGATGCAACCCAGCCAGTTGTCCGGACATTTGCAGTCCCCTGCAAGTTGAGCCAGGTGAATGTCAGGGAGGGTGAAAGACAGTCCCCCTCGTGTGGACACCCTCTTCACTTCTAGAATGTGGGTCTGGGCTAGGGGTGGGGGTCTTCACTGATACCTGCCGAGCTCCGGTGTTTATTCCACATCATGCCCAGGTTCTGCCCCAGCGTCTGGGCCAAAGTCACCGCCATGGCCCCCATGTTGTCATACTTGGGGTGAAGAAGATCGAACCCAAAGATGTCTACATCCCTCCAAAAGGCACAATGTTCACGCCCTTCGCAGCCCCCTCCCTCCAACCCCCCACCCCAGCCACGACCCCACCCAGCTTACCTCGTTCACGCCCCCTCCTCTAGACAGCGAGCAGATGCCCCCCACATAGGCAGCCCCGCTGCTGGTGCTCTGGAAAGTTCTGCCCCTGGAAGAGAGAAGGTTGCCGGGAGAACTGGCTAGCCTGTTCTCCCTGGTGGCTAGCTTGGGCTGTGAGGGGAGACAGGTGAGCCCCCATACCAGAGCCCTCCATGGGGAGGGGATGAGCAGCGCCCTCCATGTCAGCCTGTGTGACTCAGGCAAGCCCCTTTCCCCTTTTGGGTTCATTTGCCCATAAGCCAAATGAAGGATTTCTAATAGGTCATCTCTAATTGCAAGGACCTTTTATCAGATTTTTCTCCTGTACCAGGGGATTGGGTCCCTGAGAAAGGGATGCTGGGACCATTTGAAAGGGGGAGCAGGGTGAAGGGGAGGTGATGGGCAGAGGAAGGTCACCAGGGTAGGGAAAAGGGGCCTCCCCCTAAGAGGCAGGGGAAGATGACCCGCCACTGTTGCAAGGGCAGGTACAAGGGGATCCCAGTCCCCTTGCCCTGCAAGAGCACCTGGCCCAGAGCCATGTTCAGTAACTCTGATCTGCAATGAGCAACAGAGGCTGGCAGGGTCCATGGAGTGGGGGACTCACGAGAAGAGGTGGGTGGCATCACTGGCCTCAGGCAGACCCTCCCGCCTGTAGACCATGAGCCTGGCCAGGGTCTCCAGGAGGTCATCCTGCACCTGGATCTTGTCCCCATCTGCCCACGTTTCCATGGCAACCAGCACGATGCGGGTATTGAGCTGCTCCTTGTACATCTATGCCAGGAAGGGAGAAGATGAGGAGGGGGCTGGAGGTCAATCTGTCCATGCAGGAAGTGGGGGTCAGAGGCTGCCTATGCCGTCGAGCACTCACCCCAAGGACATGTGCATTAGTGGGGGGCGTGGGAGGAGAGGGGAGGGCAGGGAGGGCTGCTCACCACATCTGCCAGGTTCACCACGGACTTGGCAAAGTTGCTGGTGAGGACCACTGACTGCCGCATCTGCCCGAACTGGGAGAGAAGAGAGTGGGCAGAGGGCCAGGCTGCTTCCAGTCCCTCCTCCCAAAGTCACCCCCCCCCCACCTGGGAACGTACCAGCTGGTGGTCATTGATCACAATCAGCTCCACATACTTGGTCTCACTGTGCACTGTAGGGTGGCCCCGGCGGACCTAGGGCGTGGGTGGGCACTTGGAATCAGTTCCCTCCACGTCTGGTCAAGCCGCAGACAAACTCGAGAGGGGCTGGGCTCCAGCCAGGAACAGTACCAGCTCCCCACTGGCGGGGGTCCCATCCAGCCTTGGTATGAGGCAGGCAGCCTCGGTTTGCCCAGGGCGGGGATGTGTGTAGACATTAGCCTTAGGGAGTTGGTGGGGGGCTTCCTCCCAGAGATGTTCTCTGACCTCCAACCACATCAGTCAGAGCCCTCCTTTGCTCCAGCTACAGATGGGGGTGTCCTGTCTGGACCACTGCCCGAGGTCTCTGCAGTGGGAGGTCTGTACGGGCCCCCGTACCTGCCTTTTCCTTCTCAGCCTCGGCCTGTTTGGAGGAGCAGGATGGTCCGGGGCAGCAAACAGGCAGCCTGGAGGGAGGGTGCCGGTGAGGGGGGCACAGCCGGCCCCCTCCCTAGCCCCACTTTCCCTCCCTTACCTGGCTCCCTGCATCCGAAGGGGGCTGGGAGGAGAGGGGTCCGGTAAATGAGGTGGGGAAGGGGTCCCTGCAATGAGGGAAATGAGTTCTTGGGGGGGCTGGCCAGGTCTGCTCTGAGCCCCATTATGGGGGGACATCTCCAGCCCTTCCCCTCACCCCACCCCAGGGTGACCCAGCACTGGCCAGAGCTCCCATGTCAAATCTGGTCTCCCAGATGCTCAGATTCCAGGGTCAAGACCTGGGGGTGCCCTGAGAGATAGGGGCAAAGGACACTGGAGCCTGGTGGGAGGTTACTTGGAGGACAGAGGGGACATTGGAGCTGGGGGGCACAGGAGGAGGGAACCAGAGCTGGGGTCGCTGCAGAGGGCAGTGAGGCTGAGGTTACCAAGGTGGAGGGGGGTGAGGGGGGAGGAGGCAGTCGCAGCCACTGAGATGACAGCCACTGGGATGATGAGTGTGGGGGGGCTCACCTGGGCATTTTCCCGAGGCCCGGCCATCTCTCGGGGCTCCACGATGTAGGTGAAGTTCCCGTCAGAGAAGACCCCACTGCAGTGAGAGAAACGCAGCTCCCCACCATCCCCACTGTCCCCAGGCCTGGAGGCTCCTCCCACCACCCAGCCCCTCCCCACACTCACTGCAGCCCCTGGCAGGTGGAGAGGGCAGCAAGGGAGTGGGGGTTCCCTCGGAGCTTCCCCTGGTAGTAGCAGTGGTCTCCAGCACCCTAGAGGAGCAGAGAGCGTGAGGTACGTGATCCCTTCCCAGCATGAAGGCAGGAGGATGCGTGAGGGCCACTGAAGCTGCCCCATGTGGTGTGCAGGTGGCTGGAAATCTGGGGACCTGGAGCCCGGCTCTGCTCTGGCTGTGCTCCTAATTGGCTGTTTCACCCTGGGCAAGTTCCTAGCCCTCTCTGGGCCTCCCTTACCTCATCTACAACATGAGGACCCTGGAGCACATCAGTGCCTCTTAACCATGAACTGGGGCTGGTACAGGGGTCACAGACTTCTTTGAGAAGACTAAATGACATTCACATAGCACCTACTGTGTGCCAGGCAGTGTTCTAAGTGCTTACCATGGATCCACTTGCTTAATCAGATGAGAGCTATGGGCTCACCCCCAACACACACACACCATTTCACACATAGTGTGTTCACAGATGCCTCAGCCTCCGTGGACCAACCCTGGTCACGTGGTCTGCAGCTGAGGAAATGAGCAGCGCGTTTCCTCCTGGCCCGGCTCACGGGTCAGAGGGGACTGACACCCCCTCGCCTCTGCTTCCTGCAGAATTACTCGTGCTCCAGTTACTGAACAAGCTGGGGGGGAAGGGCCGAGGCTATTTATAGACACTCATTCATCTTTGCTCACACCCCTGGGCCTTCGGGCCTGGGACCCTGGGGTCCCAGGGAGCCAGGAATTCCTGGGGCCTTGGTGCTGAACAAGATTCTGGCCATGGAGCATTGGGGGGTCTTGAAATGTCTCCAGGCTGGCAGATAGGCTGGCTGGGGGGTCTGTCCCCTGGAGTTGGGCAAGGGGAGCTCAGAGCTCCACACCATTTGACAGGCCGCCCGGACTCTGATCCTGGAGGGGCCAGGCCAATCCTCAGTGCAGAGTATACCCCCAAGCCCACCTCCACCGACCACCTTACCCGTCATTCCACCTCCCTGGCCCCTTCCAAAGGCACTCACAGTGCTGTGCTGGGTCGGCCCCTCCCGGCTGAAGTGGCGCTCCACGTATTGTGAAGAGAGAAGGTGACTGGAACAGACAGAGTGGGCAGGAGGAAGGAGGGGGTCAAGGTGGGGCTGGGTCCTGCTTGGGACCCAACCCCGCTCAGATCCAGGCCCCCTGCCCCAGCCCAGCCCCCAGCCCAGGCATGCCTTGCCCACCCGCGGAGTGCTCAGCCCCTGGACTCCAGGCCACACTCACTGGTTCAACTCCAGATCCAGAGTGAAGTTGGAGTTGAAGGCTGGGATGACGAAGCTCACCTGGGCCAGATGGACAGGCTAGGGGAAAGGAGGGAAGGCAGAAGGGGAGTCGACCTGGGGAGGCCTGGAGGCGGGATCTGGGGGGCCAGGGAAACCGGGGTACAGGCAGCAGCCCTGCGGAGGGGATGGCCCAGCCCCGGCAGCTGTGGGGACCACTGATTTGGAGGGAAGATGCTTTCCTCCAAGCTCATCTTCCTCCAAGACCCTGTCCTTTCGTGAGGTGGAGGGGCAGGCGTGGGCATCCTTAGGCACTGATCTCCCTGCTCTCTGGGTGCCAGCCCATGCTCTCTGGTGTCGGTGCCTCCCTGGGGCCAGTCTACAGGAGCAGCAGGGAAGGAACAAGGCAGCTTAGCCTGCCCACTGCCTCACACCAGACCCTCCCTGCTGTTGGCAGGGCCACCCCCAAGTGGACTAAAGGGAGGCCCCTAGAAGTATCATGGGAAAGAGGCAAACAGGAGATGGGGTGCAGTGTGACCCCCAGGCCCCACTGAAGCAGGTCCCTCACTTCCTCCCTATGTCCCCCTCCCTACATTGGCCGCAGCCTCAATTTATGGAGGAGGCCTTGTACGCTCCAGACAGGGTTAGAATTGATCGAAGGGCCCCTGGAAGCTGGGGTGATGGGCAAATACCAGTCTGTCAGGAGGAAAGAACTTGGCTCCTCTACCCTCAAGTCCATTGCCCTCTGCCTTGCCCAAAGCAGTTCATCTTTAATATTTCAATCCCATGGTTAATTTTTAAACACGGAAGTTTTCCCGATAAATTTTTCAGAGGGGCCTTTGCAGTGGGGCTGGGCGGCTCCAGGTTGTCATGGCAACATACCAGGCCTGAGCAAGATGGCTGCCCTCCCAGGCCTGGGTGCCCAGCTACTGTGGGGGCTGGGGCGGGGGCAGTGCTCCAGAGCCGAAGCTAGTGAGCCTGGAAGGAAAGCGACCCTGAGATAAGAAGGGGCAGGAGAGTCTGGGCTGAGTGGGAGTCAGCCTTCTCAGCTCCCATGCCCACAGCAAGCCTTAGGTCTACAAGAAATCTGGAAGCAGGAGAAGGGCCTACCCGAGGCTGGAGCCTTCTCACGCCCGTCCATTCAAGAAGGCTAAAATCCAGATCCCCAAATGAGGGGCCCACCACCAAGCTGTACAGATGTGAGGAAGTTTGTTGGCTGTCTTTTTTTGTGGGGGGAGTAGGTTACAAGAAGGACGGGAGCCCCAGTGTCACGAAAGCGAGGCGGCTTCCTGGTCAACTGCCTAGACTTCTTCTCTTCATGCGCCCTTAGTAGGTGCCAGGCACTGTTCTAAATACTTCACATGTGCATGCTCAGTCGTTAAGTGCTGTCCAGCTCTTTGCAGCCCCATAGACTGTAGCCCGCCAGTCTCCTGTTCATGGAATTTTCCAGGCAAGAACACTGGAGAGAGTCGTCATTTCCTCCTCCAAGGGATCTCCCCAACCCAGGGATCAAACCTGTGCCCCCTGCATCTCCTGGATTGGCAGATGGATTCTTTACCCCTTCACCACCTGGGAAGCCTAAACTACTTTAAGTATCATCATATTCGATCTTCTCAACAAACAATCCAATGGAATAGATGCTACTGTTATCCTCATCTGACACGTGGGGAAACTGAGGCACAGAGAGGCTAACTAACTTGCCCATGGCCACAAGACTAAGAAGTGGTAGAGCTGGGACTCAAGCCTCAGGAATCAGCTTCTGAGGCCTTTTTACCTGGAAGGTGAGGTAAGGTGGAAGTGGCCCAGTGTCCATGAGAGGCCCTGGGAATCAGGGTGAGAGTGCAGAAGGGCCAGAGCCTGGGTCGGCACCCCTCTGAGTCCCAAGGACACGGACTCACCCCATCCCAGGTTGACTGACGCTCCAAGCCTCATCCTGAGCCCCTAGAGCATCGATTAGACTTGAAATAGAAAGTCAAGGACAAGGAGTCACTGCTTCCTTCTCCCCACCTTGCCCTGGATCATCTCTGCTTTCCCCCTGCCTCTGGGCCCCGACCAGCTCTGTCCCCAGTACCCTACCTCCTTGGTCTGGCACATCCCTGCCCTCCCTCTGCCGTTGGGGGACTTAGACTCTCTCTGCCTTCCCCCCCCATCCCTGTCTGGACCACCTCTTTTCTCTCCTGCCTTTAGGTCTGTTTCTACTCGTTTATTCTGGCCCAGGGACAAGCCTTTGTTCCTGCCCCTATGCTGGCCACCCAGGCGAGCAACCTGTCCAGGCCCCTTGCCTTGATTCCACTCTCGGAAGCTGGTGGCCTCAGGGATAATCCAGCAACTTCTCTGAGTTCAGACTTTTTCCTCTGAAAATGGTAACAGGAGCCTAGATGCAAGCCTGTGAGGTTGGCTTGTGTGGCAGAGGCTGTCTGGGCTCAGAGGATTCTGGAAGGGGCGACCCTGGTGCTTGCAGAATCTCCCCCACTAAGGAAGTCGCTGAGCTAACCCACCAGGCTCCCCGCTCTCTGTGAGGACCAAGCTGACCACCCCCTGTGGAGAAAGCCAGATCAGCGAGGGAGCAGACCCCAGGTCCCCTCTGTCCCCAGCCCTCCTGCAGCCTGCCCAGGCCTTGGCCCCCTCCCTACCTGGCAGGGCCTAACGGGACTGGGCGCCTCCCCAGCAGCTTGTGTCTGTGTCCCAGCAGGACACAGGGCTCAGACCTGGGGCAGTGCAGGGGCTGCTGTGGGGGCTGGGAGGCAGGCCCAGGAGAAAGGGGATGGAAAGTGCATAGCTGTGCAGGTCTGCCTGACCTGGCCCGATGTGGGGGACACGATGGGGACACCCCTCGTTTGCAGCAAGGGAAAGATCAGGCAAACCCACCTCAGTCCCCAGGACCTCTGTACCCCAGGTGGCTGGAAGGGGGCTTCAGCTGGCACCAGAGTCCTAACCGCCCTCCCACCCCCAGTTAAGATTTCAGCTCATGTTCTATTAACCCAATTGCTCCTAACGTGGCTGGGCTCCTGCCCCAGCCCGGCCCGACCCTGACCTCTCCTGTGATCCCTCAGTCCCTCCCTTGGGAGCCCCTAGTGTCCCTGACTGCCGTCCTCCCCTGCACCCAGCTGCTGGTGACAGCCGACCGGGCCTCCACCCCGTGCCCTGAGCTTGCCTCTTGCTCCTCGGCCACTGGCTCCCACGTGCTCAGGCTCATTTGATCTCAACCCGCCCAGGCCGTCTGGTGCTCATTTTATAAGTGCCAGGGAGGGATACTTGGAGGTGACTGGCCCAGGGCCACACTGGGGAGGCGCTGGGTCAAGGCTCGCCCTCCGGCTGGCGTTCCTGTCGCTCACGGGCGCTGTGACCACCCGGCTGCGGTGACCTTGCCCACCCCGAGGTTTCCCTGTCGCCAGCTGGTCCACTCTCCAGGCATCTGCTTGCCCACCACCAGATAGGATGCAGAGGTCAGGAGGTAAAGACCCTGCTGGAGTTCTAGAATGATAATACAGGTGCCAGGGCTCCTCTCTACACCTATGGGGAGGTGTAGAGTCTTGGGGAGGAGTCTTGGAAAGTCCTGGGGAGGAGGAGGTTAAAGGCCTTTCTGGTTCCCGAATGCCCCAAAATTCAAACATCCAGGCACTACTCACACAGCAACCTGAACCCCTCCCTCTGAACCTCCATCTCTTCCAGGACCTTCTCTTCCTCATCCTTGTCTGTGACCACAAGCCTCCACCCACCCACCCGACAGGGCTCTGAAGTGGAGTGAAAGTGGCTCAGTCGTGTCTGACTCTTTGTGACCCCATGGACTATACAGTCCATGGAATTCTCCAGGCCAGAACACTGGCGTGGGTAGCCTTTCCCTTCTCCAGGGGATCTTCCCAACCCCGGGATTGAACCCAGGTCTCCCACATTGCAGGTGATTTCTTTACCAGCTGAGCCACAAGGGAAGCCCAAGAATACTGGAGTAGGTAGCCTATCCCTTGCCCAGTGGATCTTCCTGACAGGGCTCTGGCTCCCCTCTATTCCTGGACCTTCGGGCACACTGATTTCTTTGGTCACTGATTCAACTTTTCACAGGGGTGGTGTGTAGGCCCCTGGGGCTCCAGCTGCACCCGCCCTTTTTCCTGCGCAGGATCCCCTACACTTATGTTGTAGGAAAGGAATCAGAAAGAATAAGTGAGCTGCTTACCCTCTCTGAGCCTCAGTCTCCCCACTGGTAAAATGATGTTGTCATGAGGACTAAAGGAAAGCCCTCTTTAACAGGTTATTCTCACAAAGGTTGTGCTTAGTCGCTCAATCATGTCCGACTCTTTGCGACTCCATAAACTGCAGCCCTCCAGGCTCCTCTGTCCATGGGATTCTCCAGGCAAGAATACTGGAGTAAGTAGCTGTTCCCTTCTCCAGAGGATCTTCCCAATCCAGGGATAGAACCCAGGTCTCCCGCATTACAGGTGGATTCTTTACCATCTGAGCCATCTCACAAGGGTTAGTAACAATAAATGAAGAAAGAAGTGTAAATGTTCCAGCGGAACTGAGCTTTGAGGAGTTGGATAAACCACGTGGGCTGGTGGTGGCAGATGGGGAGGAGCCAGAGAGGCAGGAGCCCCGACCTGGGAGAAATCCCCCTCGCCGTTCCCTGCCCTGGTCCCTCAAGACGCAATGAGGCTCCACTTTTCAGCAGGACCATGGGAGTCCCGGGGAGTAAGCACAGTTGGGACAATTTCTGATAAGGGAATTTGACCTAAATGCATAAAGACAGAGTCACTTCCTTACAGGGTCATTAGTCTCTCTGGGGACAGAGTCTGGGCAGCTGGGTCCCTCTAGGCAATCAGGAGGGGCACTTAGGTGAGGCCAAGTCCACAGGCTAGTCTGACTGGAGAGGACTCAAGACGCCTGCCATGTTGCCCCCCCCCCCCCCCCGGCCCCGGCCCCCGCCGCTGCTGCAAACCTGCCCGGAGTCTGACAGGTAACCCTAAACGCCCTAGCTCCTGTTTCTGGCACCCAGCGCTCCTGCCACAGGCCCGGGAGGGAGGGCAGGCCTGACAGATGTTGAACATCTGCTCTTGCCGGATCCCAGGCAGGACACCTGACGCCCATCATCTCCTCTAATCCTCCCAGCAGTCTGGCAAAGTAGGGACCAGTTACCCCATCTCATGGGTGGGGAAGTTAGGGTTCAGAAGGCTTGCCCAGGTCACTCAGTCAGAAGCAGGGGAGCCAGGACTCACAGAAGCTGTCCTGCCTCAAGCCACAGGCATAGCCTTTCAAATGGAAACTGAGCTTCCTGAATGTATTCTCTCTGCCCAACCTCAAGGCAGGGCTGGTTCATGGCCCTCCCTGGAGCAAGCTGGACTCAGCGCAGATCCTAGCCCTGGCTTCCAGCCACCAGCCTCCTCCAGGAACCCCCTCCTGCCTCTGACCCCAGGGCAGAGCTGTGACCTTGGCCACAGAAACCACAGCACAGCCTTGGCTCAGGGCGGGTTCTAGGGCTCCAGGCACAGATCCTGTGGCTCCCTGCCCGTGACTGCCATCTTGCAAGGGCAGGGGAACTAAGGCTTGCCTAATTGCCCCCCAACCCTCTGCAGCAAGACAGCATGAACACTGCGGCACACACCCTTGGTCAAGGGCTTCCAGGTGGCAACTGATGGTCGGGACAGCCCTCACAGGAGCACAACCCAGTGACTGAGGTCCCCTCCTCCAGCTGACTCACAGCCCTGGGACCCTTCACCCCTCTGTTCAGTAACGCACATCCTGCCCTCCATTTTATTCTGAAGGAGGCTGGGTTTTTCCAGGGGGAGGCACAGCCCACATAGCAGCTTGATCCCTTCAGAACACATACAGCCTCCAATTCATTCAGCCCACTGACCCAGGTACCCCTGTGCAGTGAACAACCAGCTCGACTATACACTGTGGCCCAGCTCACTCTTCCACCTCACTTCCAGCTGCAGCCTCCCGCTGATCACAAGTTTCTGCCCTTCCAGAAGCTCCCCCACCTCTTGGCCCTAGGCCCAGCCTGCTTGCAAACCGGACAGAAGTGAGGTGTTGAAGAGAGCTGTGGCAAAGAGGGCAGAGGCCCCTGGCCCCCTCTTTGCTGTACCCCTGAGCGAGAGGCCAGCATGCACTGGCTAAGAGGGCTGCCCTGAAAATCAATCTGGACATGCTACTTAAGTGCTGTGTGACCTGAAGTACTTCACCTCTCTGTGCCTATTTCCTCATCTGTGAAATGGGAATAATAATATCCTCACCTCCTGGAACTGAGTTGAGGATGTCATAAATTAATCAGACACAAAGGCAGAACAGTGTCTATCCCATCAAGGGCCCAGTAAATTTAAGCTTTAATTCCCCATGCTTCTAATTCCTTCCTGGCCAGCTTCCCTCTCCCTGGTCCCCGCTCACAAAAGTCAGGAGTCTTTCCCCATCACCACCTCCTGGCAGTGGGTGGGTCTGAGATGAATGTTATCATCTTGATTTGAGGGATCCAGAAGCTAGGGCTCAGAAAGGTGCAGTGGCCAGCCCAAGGCTGGAGCAGGTGAGCACCCCAGATCCCCCTATCCCACCCTGCCAGCCAGCAACTCACCATGTGACCCATAGCAGATGAAGACCTTGCTGCCGCCCCAACAACTTGCTTGGCTTGAGGTCCCAAATGGGTGCAAGAACTTTGGACAAAACCACACAGTGGCGGGGGTTGGGGGGCACCTCCTTTGGGACACTGGGCTCAGGGCTGCGCAGGTTCCACCAAGAGCCCCTGAGGTTCTGAGGCCAAAAGTGCTCCAGGGAGAAATGCCCAGCAGGAGCGGGAGGCATTCCAGTGAGGAGGGAATATTCCAGACATCTCATCTTGTCTCCCTTGATCCTCCTCCACCTTGTGCTGGGTAGGGTTGGAAAGTGCCGCCTGTGCCTAAATCCAGAGAGTCCAGAACGGCACCATGGGAAGAGCCCTGGTCTTGGAGAAAATCACTCCACTGATAAAGGTCTCATTGGGACTTCCCTGGTGTCCAGTGGCCAAGACTCTGTGCTCCTAAAGCTCTGGGTTCGATCCCTGGTCAGGGAACTGGATCCCACATGCCGACTCTAAGAGTTCTCACGCTGCAACTAAGACCTGGTGTAGCCAGATCTATGTATCGATATATAGATATATCGATATATAGATATATTTAAAGATCTCATTGACTTTGGGCAAGTTAACATCTTAACATCTCTGAACCTGTTTGCGCATCTGCAAAATGGGTAAACAAAAGTTACCTGCCTGCCTTACAGAGCTGTGAGAAGTCCACCTCGGGGGAAACAAATACACACACGGCAGGACAATAAGTCAGTCTCCTGGGGAGGCTGAGGTGAGGTCCAAGGGAAGGGAGAGAGATCCCCACTGGAGGTGACTGTGACCCACAGATCCACAGAACCCTCCACTCCTGCCCTCCAGACACCCTGTTTGGCTTATTCAGACTTGGTCACCCACACATGCCAGCCATTTACCCAGCAGAGCAACACCCAAAGAGATTCCCCCATCCTCTGTGTATCCCATCCAGTCTAGTCGCACCCATCCGGGTCTCCCCTCCATCACAGGCACCACCATACCTCAGAATCCTGCCTGGGACTCTGTCTTCAGGGAGCCCTAAGCTGAAGGAGCACCCGCTTTTCATTCCTCCCTGGCCCCCCAGCTTTCCCTCATCCCTGTCCTCTGATCCCACTGTGGTGACAGCCCCTCCTACAATCTGGACATCCCCTAGGATACCAATCAGGAAACCCAGAAGCCTGCAAGAGAAGTCAGCTCCCAGCCATGGTTCACAGGCAGGGAGGCACCAGGGGAGAAAGTCGGACTGAGGACAAAACCCAGCCAGGATGACCCCATCCCTGGCCCTGGGACCATCCCTACTGCCCATCTACCACCTGCCAGGGAGCCTGGGCAGCCTCTATCCCCTTACCCTCCCTTCTAGCCCACCTTCCTCTCCCCCTCCCCTCTGCCCCTCTCCCAGGCCTCCCTGCTCAGGACCATTAAACACCCCCTCCCCTGCTCTCTCAGGCACTGCCCTGAGTGATGGTCCATCTATTATGCATGCTGCCTTCCTGCTACATTCCATTTCCCGACTAGCTCCCCCTGCACCCCCACAGCCCCCTCCACCCCCCCTAAGGGCTTTTAACCAAGTACATTAGGCAGGGCCAGATGCCAGTCTGACAGATGTCCATAATGCTAGCCTCCGTTTCCCTCCTTCCTCTCTCTGCCCAGCTCGATTCACCTCCCACCACTCCCAGCTGCCAAAACTTCCCAGACCTTGGTGGTACCCTTCCTCTGAGTCTCTCTACTCCTCCTGTTTCTGCCAGGCCTCGCCATCCCGCCCTCGCCGCCCCCGTTGGCCTGGCTAACTTTCAGCTTCGAGCTCCTGGAGAGCCGAGGCGTGCTGAATGAATATTCCATCTGGGTGATTATTATTCACATGATATTAATTAATTATTAATTGCAATTAATCTCCTTCATTTCTAACCTTCCTCAGGGAGGCAGGAGGGGCCTGGCAGCTGAAAGGGACAGGGGGTGAGTGGAGTTGGCATTTGTGAGTGAGCCTGGGGACTCGAACCTTTTCCCAAGGCCCCACCCACAGCAAGAAAGGGGAGGAGAACAGCGGTTCTCTCATTGCACAGGGGGAAACTGAGGCAGAAGCAAGCACTAAGTTGGTCCCTCCAAAAGCCCATTGAGAGTGGCTGTGGCAGAAACCCAGGAGCCCTAACCTCTGACCTGGTTCTTAGCTGCTTCCTCCTGCCTCTCACTGCCCTCCCCAAGCTCCATGTGGTGTAGGATCGCTTATTTGGACAGGAGAGGGGGCCGGTGGAAGGCTGACCAAGGCTGGACTGAGCCCTGGGCCTTCTGGGTCCTCTGAAGGCAGGGAATCCCCACCCTGATGGGAGGGGGCCTGGAGAGGGGCAGTCAGGTGCTCCCACTAGTGGGTTCCAGCACCCTCTGGGTAGCCCATTGCACGGAAGGGGAGGCGCCCAAGCCCAGGCTGCCCGGTGGTCGCCCCTGGGCTCTAAGGCCTGCTTCAGCCCCCTGGCCTCACCGTCCCCCCCACTCACCGGGCCACCCGGAGGCTCCTGGCGGACCCTGGTATCCAACTGCTGCTTTCGGACCTCTCCCCCGGAGCTCTCCCCCACCAGACGGCTGGGCTCTGTGACCTCCGGGGCTTCCGGGCCCCCCAAGTGTGGAGAGACCCTCCAGCGCAGAGCTCCAGCAGGACCCCCGGTCCCCACACCTGGGGAGAGAAGGCCATGGCTGCAGACGGATGCCCACCGGTGGGGCAAGAGACCAGGGCACGGGGTGGGTACGGCACGCCCCTCCCCCACTCTGCTGAGGCCCTTGGAGCCCGGGGGTGGGGGCGTTCTGGGTGGGAGGACCTGCTGCCCTGCAGAAGGGGAGAAGGGCCAGGAGCTGCTGCACTCCAGCCCGGCCGTCACGACTGCCCCCCCACCCCCACCCCATCTCCCCGCAAAGCCGCAGAGACCTGCAGACTCCACGGCCGGCGACAGGGGGCTGGCCGCGGTGGGGGCCAGATGGGGACAGGTGGGTGCCTGCACCCCCCCTCCTCCCCTGCCCCCCGCCCCCCGCGCTCTGGACCGGCTGCCACCCCGAGCACTGCAGAAAAGGTGGCTGCAGCAGAAACTGCCGCAAAACCCGGGGCGGGGGCAGGGAGGGGGCGCCGGGGCCGGGCCGGGCGGGGGCCACTCACCGGGCGAGGGGAGCAGCGGCAGCAGCAGCAGCAGCAGCGCCGCGAACGCCCCGCGCCGCAGCCGCCTCATGGCTCGCTCATAATCCTCGGGGTCCGGGGGCTGCGGCGGCGCGCGGCGCGGGCGGGCGGCAGGAGCGGAGGGCGGGCGGCGCGGGCGGGGGCGCCGGGCGGCCGGGCGGGGGGCGCGGGCCGGCGGGAGGCGGCGGGGAGGGCGCCCGGCTCAGCGCGCTCCGGCCGCGGCCATCCCGGCGGGGCGGCGGGCCGGGTTAAGAGCCGAGCGGCGAGCACGTGAGCCGAGGGCCCGCCCCCGCCCCCCGCGGACCCCCCCCCCCCCCAGCCGGGCAGGGCCGGGGCCGCCGCGGCGCGAGGACAAAAGAGGCGCCGCCCGCCCGGGACCGGCCTTCCCGCCCCTCCTCGCCCCCTCGGCAGGTGCAGGGCGGGGCGCGCCGGTGTCCACCTCGCGGTCCCCTCCTCAGCCGCCCTTGCTTGGGGAGCTGCGAGGACCCGTCGGTTCGTAGAGGGCGGGAGGCGGGGTACAGAGGGACCCCCGGGCTCTGAGCCGGAGATGGCCCTTCAGGGGCAGATCCACGGCTGCCGTGCCTCGGTGCTCCCCGCTCCGGCTTCAAACCCAGGAGGGGGCTTCCTTGGAACCAGCCCCAAGCGCCGCTCACCGAAGGCTGGGGAGCCAGGGGCAGGAGTGAGGGGCAGAGCTCTTGTGGCCCACAGCCGCCTCGGGCCTTTGCGATCTCCCGCGGCCGAGCAGGGCACTCGGGGTCCTCTCAAACCAGACCCCTTTCTATCCAGCAGTTTCCTTCTCTGGGTGGATGATACCCCGGGGTCTTCTGGCTTTGCTGCCGACCTCCGAGGAGGTTGGCTTCCCCTCTCTGGGCTGAGTGCCTCACACAGGGTGCCCTGATATTTTCCCCTTCCCCCAAATACATAAACTAGCCAGGTAATTTACATGAGGGTAGCGTGTCCCATTTCTGTCCCTCCCTTTTGGCAGTCCACATCTTTGAGGAGCAGAAGATATCTCTGGAGCCCACAGCCTCCCCTCTCTGCCAGACTAGGTTGCCCTGGCTACAGACCATCTGGCCTCTGTGCCTACCTCCCCAGCTGGGCCCTCAGCTCAGCTCCCAGATTCCCAAGCAAGATGGGTTCCCACTGGGGCTCGGGATGTCTGACCCCTGCTACAGGGTCCCAGGAGCCAAAGATGGGATAAGGTGAGGTAACACATGAGGTCCGCTGGTGAGGCCTTGCCTTGACTTTGAGCCCCAGCCCAGAGCATCCTTGCACCCACAATGGACAACCACAGGTCACTGAGGAAGGAACAGGAGTGGACACAGGGAGCCCCTTGCTGGGTCCTCTGCTTCCCTGGGGACCCAGGGCCTCTGTCAGGGAGGGTGCTGCCTTTAGCTTGTGACAGCACCCCCCCCCCCCCCCAGCTCTATTTTAGGCCCAGGAGAAGTGAGAAGGCGATTTCCCAGGAGGCTCTGACATCAATGCTGGGAACAGGGCGACTCCCCTTCCCCCTATCCAGCCACCTGCTATTCCAGACCCAGATGCGCAGCAAGCCTGAGTTGATTGATCCTTCATCCTGGAGACATCTTGGAAACCTCCTCCAGGATGTATGGGCTCTGGGGAATTAGGACCTACTGTGTGATATTCCCTGGAAACCTACAATTATCCAGGACGGGGAGACCATGCTTCTCACTTTACAGGTAGGGAAACTAAGGCTCCAAGAAGCTGCGAGAGTTTCCCAAACAGCTGGGTGGTGAGGGGCTTATCCCATTCTCCAAGGTCACCCTCCTCCCCGTATTCTCACCTCTGCCTTCGGTCTGGGACTTGGAAGGGACTGGCCCATCTACTCCATCTGGCCCACCCTTCCCCCCCACTCACCGAGGTGAGCCTGTAGTACCCTATCCTCACCATGCTACAGGGCCTCCCAGGAGGGGTGGGGTTTGTCATTTCACAGTCTGGATCCCCCTCCCCAACATGCCCAAGACCACACAGAGACCCCAGTCTGTGGCCCTGACCCCCAAGCTGAGGCACATTCCTGACTCTGTGGCCGTGGTTCCTGGGGCTGCTTGTTGGGGAGAACTTGCTGACCCTGAATGACACGCCTCTGGTAGCTTTCTGGACCAGCTCCACTGGTGCTCAAGTGTATGGCCTGTTGGCCTCCAATAGCCCCTTATCTCCCTGGGTTCCCAGCTGGACATCTTGACCTTCCCTTGATCATATCCCGCTCCCTGCCCTGAGGCCCCTCCCTGAATCTTGTCCTCAGGGTTAGCTCTGATGCCAGCTGCACACCTTGCCCAATCAGAAGGCTTGTTTCAGATCCCTCACCCAACTTCCCTGCTGAGGTCAGGGGCTGCAAGCGGCCTTTCCTCAGACTGGGAAAGGAGGGGGGTGGTGGGGATTATCGCCAAGGACAGGTTCTCACCTTAGACTGGGGGCCCTGAGGGCAGGGCCTGTGCCTCCCCCTCAAAGAGAGGTTAGTTTTCCTAGAGGAGTGCCCCCCACAACCTCACAGCTGTGGCGGCTCCTTTGGACCCTCTGCCCATCGCTTGTTTCTCCCGCTCAGAAGAAACCAGAGGTTGGTGGCCATTGTCGTCTTGACACCACCCTTGGGCCACCCTCTGGGGGAGCTCTTAGGCTCTGGTCCCCCCCAGAGCCTTCCCTCAGGAACCCCTGACTGTCAGGAGGCTGAGGCCTCCTTCCTCTGTGCAGTTCTTCCTGCCCTTCAGCCAATTTTTCCTTCAAATTTTTCTGCACAGGGGCCAAGCTGGGCTGATGTGAGGCGAAGACCTAGTCCCACCCAGCAGCAGGTGCAGGGAGTCTGCTGCTCTGATCCTGGGGTGGCTCAGTGGGCAGGGATCCTGCTGACAGAGGCCCCCCAGACCCCCGCCTAGTCTGAGAGGCCTGCAGCAGAGGCTGTGCCAGGCAAGGAGGCAGGGTGCGCGGTGGGAAAGGGCTCTAGGAAACCCACTGGGGTCCCAATCCTGGTTAACAGCTGTGTGACCTTGAGCAAATCCCCCAATCTCTCTGAGCCTCCGTTTCTTCACCTGGGAAATGGGGCTTCAAAAGTGCTCCCCAACAGTGCTGCAGAGGGATAACTGTGTGGATGAGCCTCTGGAGCTCAGAACAGTGCCTGGTGACAGAAGGGTTCACTCACCCTGAGCTCTCAGTGTTCATGTCGCCCTTACAGTGCCAAGGAAGAAACTAGCTCCTGGCTGTTGTCCAAAACCCAAGGGACTCCTTTATGGCTTGGGGGCCTCAGTGTCCCCTCTACCCAGACTGATGACATGATACTGAGAGCTTGGGGAGTAGGGAAATGCCCGCAGGACTAGAACAAGGAGTTCCTTCTGCCGCCTCCCACGTCTCATCACCGTCCTTTGCAACCAGGAGAGGACTGCTATTGTCATTCGAGTATCTCTTGGAGGGAAGCCTCAGTCTCAGCCCTCCTAGCTGTCTGGATGGCCTCCTCCTTTTCATTCACTTATTTATTTATTTATGGCTGCTCTGAGTCTTGGGCTGCTGCGTGGGCTTTCCTCTAGTTGCTGTGAGCGGGAGCTACTCGCTAGTTGTGGTGCTGCGACTTCTCATTGTGGTGGCTTCTCTTGTGAAGCACAGGCCCTCGGGTACTCGGGTTTCAGTAGTTGCGGCTCCTGGGCTCTAGAGCACAGGCTCAGTAGTTGTGGCCCATGGACAGCTGCTCTGAGGCATGTGGGATCTTCCTGGCCCGGGGATTAAACCGGTGTCTCTTGCATTGGAGTCATGCATCGCGATCGTGCACCCAAAGGCCCAAAAGCACAGTGCTCCACCGCCACATCTGCCCAATGCAAGGGATCCTCCTGGAGTTGCGGAGAACCAGCTGTTGGAAAGTTGGGGAGCTCAGGGATGGAGTGTCTCGTACAATCCTTTAGCGGCTTCATCCACAAATTTACACTGGAGATGGGGCTCTGGGTCAGCAAGCCATTAACGAGGGAAATGAGTGAAAATCAGCTCCACTGAAATTTCTAGAAGAGAGGACTTGCAGGTGTGTGTGTGTTGGTGGGGGTTGAAATAATAGTTTGTTGAGTGTTTACAATGAGTCTTCCCTGGTGGCTCAGATGGTAAAGCGTCTGCCTGCAATGCGGGAGACCTGCGTTTGATCCCTGGGTTGGGAAGATCTCCTGGAGAAGAAAATGGCAACCTACTCCAGTACTCTTGCCTGGAAAATCCCACGGACGGAGGAGCCTGGTAGGCTACAGTCCATGGGGTCCCAGAGTCAGACACGACTGAGCGACTTCACTTTCACTTTCACTTTCACTTTACAATGTACCACGCACCTCACCAACGTATTTAATTCTTTAAAAATATATTTGTTTATTAATATTTATTTTTGACTGAGCTTGGGTCTTTGTTGCTGCGTGGGCTTTCTCTAGTTGCAGCGAGCGGGGGCTACTCTCTGGTTGTGGTGTGCAGTCTTTTCGTTGCGGTGGCTTCTGTTGCAGCACAGACTATAGGGCACGCGGGTTTCGGTTGTTGTGACACATGGGCTCAGTGGTTGCAGCTCCCAGGCGATAGAGCATGTGCTCAACAGTTGTGGCCCACGGGCTTAGTTGCTCCGAGGAATGTGGGGTCTTCCCAGGTGGAGTCTTTACCACTGAGCCACCAGGGGAAGACCAAGACTTCATTCTGACTCCCTAGTAAGGTGGCAGCGACTCTTACTTCCATTCTTTAGATTTAGAAAGCTGACTTTCAGGAGTGCGCCCAGGGTCACAGAGTGGCAGGACCTGGATTTGAACTCAGGCCTGCGTGGCTTGAAGTCTACAGGATTCATGGAGAATATGGAGGCTGTGCCTTGAAGAGCATTCTGGCTGTTGTCAAGGGTCAGGTCAGGGCCTAAGAGCGGGCACACGGGGTCTGGATGGCCCCGGGTGGTCTGGCAGCAGGTGGCGGAGAAGACAGGGAGGCAAGGTGGGTTAAGGGGAGGAGGGTCAACAGGGAGAGAGAACAGGAGGGCCTGGGGCTGCTAGAGGAAGTGGGAGAGATGTAAGATGGGGCGGGCAGGGACTGAGTTCTAGGTGAGTCCCTTTGAGGCAAGTAGGACAGGAGGCATACAAGGGATTCACAGGAGGTGGCGGTTTTTTTTATTATTGGAGGAAGGACCCCTGAAATCATCTCACAAGAATCCCACTTAAAGATGAGGAAACCAAGACCCAGGGTAGTAAAGGGACTTGTGTTGAGTGTAGCTAAATCTCCTGCCTTCTCACCCAGCATGGGTGAAGACTGGAACCCAGAAGGGAGTCAGGGGTGGAGCTACCAATTCACTGAAAGAACCAGAGTTGGGAGGTGAGAACAAGGGCCCAGACTCACATCTGGAGAGGCAGTGAGGGCTGGGGGCTGGGGCTGCTGAGGGAACCAGTGCCCGTGGTAGAGAGGGCAGAGGCTGGGGGAAGGCAGGGGACCCTGAGGTCAGCGGGAGCAGGGGAGCCAGTTTCCAACAAGGTGGGGAAAAGGAAAAGGATGCCAATTTTGGTCGTTATCAGGTTCTCCGAGGTGACCTTGGAAGGGACGATCCTAGTGGAGTGCTTTGGGTAGAGCCACCGCGGAGGTTTGGACGGGGCAGGAGGTTCGGGCACGGAGGCAATGGCTGTAGACCGCAAGATGTAGCCAGAGAACAGAAGGGAGCTCTCTTTAAGCTGCTGAATCAATGCAAGTGAAGGGAGGGGAAGGAGGTGTGAACAGTGCCCGTGTGGGGGAGCCACCAAGGGGCTTGTGTCAAGCAGCACCTCGCTGTCCTGGCTCTGGACTCAGGTGGCCTGGGTTCCTCTCTCAGCTGACATCCTAGAAGCCGGAACAGAGACCTGGAGGCAGGGAGATGTAACGTTGGGGCTTGGCCTGGCAGCGATGGGATGTCCAGATGTCACATCAAGTTGTTGAAATGGGAGGGGAAGGCCATATTGTTGGATGCGAGGTCCTGGGCAGACGGTGACAAGGGCGTCACGACCTGGTGTGTCGGTCTTTGAGTGAATAGCACATGAGGCTCTCAGAGGTCTGAGAAAGGGGCGGGGGAGCTCCCTGCTCAAGTGGCAGTGTTGCGGGAAAGGCAGTGGGGGACGAGGCATGCCCCTGAGTTGTAGGAAAAGAGATGTACACATGAGGCCTGGAAAGAAGCTACTGTCTGGGCTCCAGGCAGAGAGGAGGAACTGGAGCCCTGGTTCATTAGAGCAAAGGCGTTTTCCTTGGGAGTGGGTGGCAAGTGCGCCCCCTTCAGGCAACTACGAGGTGGGCAGCAGGGCCAGTGAGTGACTTGAGCAGACTGGACAGGCATACTCCCACCTCCCCTGAGCCCTCTGGAGCTAGGTCTGCAGAGGGCGGTGGCACGCACACACGCTCTCCCACTTGCAGGTGGCACCAGCTTGCTACCTCATTGTTCTGTCTGTATCTGCTGGGCTGTCAGCCTGCATGGGTCTCTGGAGGGCACATCAAGGCCCTGAAGGGCAGATCAAGACACATCACACACCAGCCCCATCTCTTTGCTGTTTGTTATTAATAAATTTCTTTTACATCTTCTGAACCAAGATTAATTGTGAAATTTAACAGGATGGCATGAAAAGGCCAAACCTGATTTCTGTGAGCAATGTATACATAGCCGTTCTATTTCCACACTAGCAACTCAGGTCCTCACCTGCATCTAGGCGCCACCCCCCCCTCCAACTTTCTTTCTCCAAAATGAGATACAGAATAGCACCAGGCTTCTGGGAGCTTCAACATTTAAAGAGACAAACACAAAGGCAGAGAAGGGTGAGAAGAACCACAGGACAAGATGTAATAATAAAAAAAAAGTGGCCAAAGAATCGATAGCAAACTCATCCCTGTCTCCAGATTAATGGCTCAGCTGAAAGAAGCGGGGGGAGGTCCTTGGGGAAGGAGGGGGATGCAGAAGTTGGCAGGTGAGCTACTGACCCTGGAACAGAACTCTGGGTGGGCAGCCGCCCCAGAGGGGGCTCAGGCCACGTCCTGGGCTCAGGGGAGGGTCAGTGCTAGGCCCCCAGTAAGTGTGGCGGGAGGGAGCTTTGGAAATGGAGCAGCCGAGCCCCTCCTCTGCTTCATATGTTCCTGAGGATCTGTGTGCACCAGCGTGGGGGGCTGGGGGAGGGGACAACATGCAGGCATCTCAGAAAGTAGGAGAGCCACACGCTTGTGGGAAAGGAGGCTGGGGTGGGGGTGGGGAACACCGACAACTAACCCTCTTGGCTGATCAAGTGCCTGCAGAGGGACAGGAGGCCAGGCCAGGGCGCTGCTGCTCTGGCTTCTCTGTGGGCCCTCCCTATGCCAACCTTGCCCCTGCCTCCCGGCCTGAGCAGCTGGCCGCGCCTGCACGATCCATGGCTGGAGAGGGCAGCCCCCAGCCCTGAAGACTTGGTGGCCGGGAGGACTGGCTCCATCTAATGCATCTAGAGCTCAGCCATGATCGTCCAGGGCCAGACTCCGGGTCAGCTCCTCCTTGTGTGTCTGGTTGGCCTGGGCTGGATGTGTAGCCCTCAGCTGATGTATAACTTGCCCTCAAGTTGGGAGTTGTCTGGCCCCAGAGCTGCATGCCCAGGGGTGGGCGGGGACTCATAGAAGTAGTTCTCTGTTGGCGGTGGGCTGGGGTTGGGAGTCAGGGGCCTGGAAGAGGCTGGGAGGTCCAGAACCATCGGGAGCAGCTGGTCCACCTGCTGGCTGGCAGAGGGTGGCAGGGAAAGGCAGCCGGGCTCTCTGCAGGTCCTCCTGGGGGCTCCGTGCCTGCAGCTGAGGGCAGGTGGGCTGGCAGCTGGCCCGGAGCTGCTCAGCCTGCTGGGAGGCAGGGCCAGGGGTGGCACCCTCAGAACACTTAGGTCCTGGGGGCCTTCCTGCCCCAGGCCAGGGAGCCTGTGTGGCCCAGCACTCTGCCAACCTATTGGGGGGCTGCCTGGGAGGGCGAGGCAGGTCTCTCCCTGTGGGTGGTGCACAGGCTGGAGGGAGGCCAGAGACCTAGGCTCATAGCCTGGAAGGGGAAGATGCTTGCTGCTGGTTGTCCTGATACCACAGGAGCTGGGGGTGCCACAGGGGCTGGGGGCTCTTGGGACAAAGAGTGAGGCTTGTGGCCAGGATGTGCCTGGCCTCTTCTCAGCACTGCCACCGGAAAACTGAACCTTCCGCTTGTGGCCAAAATGAGGCAGCTCTGGGCCAGAGGAGAGTTCAGTAAGTCCTGAGCTGGTTAGGAGGCCCTGGTAAGCAGGGCTCCCAGAGCCTGAGGTCTCTAGGGGGTCCACAAAGCTGTCAGCTGACCCCTTCAGCTCCCGGCAGCTCGCTATCGGTTCAGGAATCTTGCCCGCCTCCACAGGCTCTGCTGCTGCCTTCATGCCACTCACAGTCCCACCACGCTCGGTGGCACCTGGGGCCTGCTGACGACCGTCGTTCCTCCTCCAGGGAGACGCTGCCCTGAGAGGGGAGGGCCAGTGGGGAGGCGGAGGCTCAGGACATAGAGGGTCACAGTCTGAAGCCAAGGAGCCTGGCTGCCTGTGGGGAGAGAAACACCAGTGGGTCACAGAGTTCAACTCCAGAGCAAGTGGGGGTCCTCCCGGGCTGGGGGCACAGTGGAGGCCCGCATGGTGCTACCATTCTGGGGTTTGGTGTTTAGAAAAGAGCTGCCATTCTGGGTCCCAGGTGAAAGGCCTGTTCTTGGCTCTGCGGTCCGTGGTCAGGGCTGGCCAGAGAACAGGTTAGAGGCTGCTCTGTTTAATAAGGCAGTCATGGAGGAGGCTGCCCTTTGGTGGCTAGAGAGAGCAGCACAGGTCCTGGCTGTCCACCCTGAGCCCGGGGAGGCTGCCTGCGGTGGAGACTTGCGGCTGCGGGAGATGAAGCCACAGCTCCTTGGTGGGCAGCGGGCGGTGGGTGCTCAGAGGGCCCTGGGATTCTGCCAAATCCTCTGCCATCCCTTCTGGGGTAAACTTCTAGAGAAGC
The DNA here is from genome assembly GCF_023091745.1 of Budorcas taxicolor. NCBI lineage: Eukaryota > Metazoa > Chordata > Mammalia > Artiodactyla > Bovidae > Budorcas > Budorcas taxicolor. Next base: position 44,124,186 of record NC_068928.1, on the reverse strand, counting down.
AGGAAGACCCTGCTCTTCACCTACACAGGAAAGATCCAGGAATCCCCCACCCTACTTCTGGAAGGCCAGACAGGCACGTGACCAGACACATGGCAGGAGCAGAGCGGCCGCTGGATTGCTCCCCCTGCGCCCCGAGCTGTGCCGTTAGGAAGGGAGCTCTGGTTGGGGTCCATCCTGACCTGATGGGATGAAGCCCCAAATGGAGGCCTTCCCTTGACCGCCCCCTAAAGAAGAGAACAGAAGATGGCAGGAAAGAAAGGGAAGGAAGGAGTAAGAAAGGGACCACAGCCTGGTCTCTGCTGTCGCCAACCCGAGGGTTCCTCTCCACCTCGGGGCAGCAGCAGGAGAGCTGAGAAGGCGGTTGTGCCCAGCACCCATGGCAGGGTGGCACGGTGGTGCTTACCCGGGGAGGCTGGCCTGGAAGGGGGCGTCTGCAAAGCTGTGGCTCAGCTGGGCGATGATCCGATCGACTTCAGCGTACAGGTGGGCTTCCAGGGCAAAGCCCTGGTGCCGGGGGCTCTGGAGATGCTGCTCAGGGTGAGAGGAGGCCGGGGGGGCGTTAGACTAGGCTGGGGCGGGACACAAGCAGACCACCCAACCTCACCAGGGCGGAGAGACCACCTGGGAGCAGCTGTGTGGTGGGGAAGGAGCTCACCCTGTGCAGCTCCTCGAAGGCTTCTTGGCAGCACTCACAGTACCCTTTCCTCCTCCTGGGCACAGTGCAGGCAGCTGATCGCCGGCTTGGCTCCTGGTCCTTGGCCTCTCTGGGGAGAATACAGGGTGGGGGAAAGTGGTCACTGCTGGAGTCCTCAGAGCGAACTGCAGCCCTGTGGCCTGGAGTCCAGGCCAGTGGGGAAAGAGGGACCAAAATGGCCAGAGTAGGGCATAGGCTGGCCTGCCTACAGTTGGTACCACTTGTACAAGGGGCACAGGAGAGGCAGCAAGGAAGGAGAGGCCTCTCTGTGAGTACCCCATCTTAGCTCCATCTTGATCCCACCCATACACCTCAAACCACAGGCAAGAATCCCTGACGATGTTCCAGCTCCATGGGAATACCCAAACCCAGGGTCATTAGACCCACACAGCTGTACCTTCCCTGAGGACTTTCACATCTTTCTCAAGCCTGACTTCTTTGAATTGCAGTCCTGCATTTGAGTTTTGATTTGTTAACTGAAGTGTAGTTGATTTGCACTGTTGTGTTAGTTTCTGGTATGCAGCAAAGTGATTTAGTTCTTTTTTCTTTCTCATATTCTTTTCCATCATGGTTTATTACAGGATAGTGAATATGCTTCCCTGTGCTATCCAGTAGGACC